>NC_133116.1:27962724-29162724 GCF_022965805.1 Primulina eburnea | reverse complement strand
GGGTTAGAGGTTTATTCCAAGGGCAAAGCTCCCAGACTATATATTCTGACAGTCAAATCTGATTTGCTAGACCGAATCCGTAGATGACAGCCTTCAGATGAGCAGTTGCAGAAATGGGTGCTGAAAGATGAGGCCAAGGGCAGTGTACTCTGCACAGTGTCTGATGGTATTGTGAGATACAGAGGTAGAATGTGGGTGCCTAGTGTTGAATCGATCAGAGAGGATATTCTGATAGAGGCACATGCATCCCCGTATTCCATTCACCCAGGAGGCACCAAGATGTACAAAGACTTGTAGAGTTTGTATTGGTGGCCAGGTATGAAGAGAGATATCCGTCGGTTTGTGTCTTAATGTCTCACTTGTCAGCAAGTGAAGGCAGAGGATCAGAGGCCAGTATGGATGCTTAAGCCACTCCCTATCCCCGAGTGGAAATGGGTGAATATCACCATGGACTTCGTTGTTGGTTTGCCGAGGTCAGTCAGAGGATCCAATGCTATTTGGGTTATAGTGGATCGACTTACTAAGTCGGCACATTTCTTGCCAGTGAAGACGACTTTCTCCATGACTCAGTATGCAGAGCTCTATATCCGGGAGATAGTTCGGTTGCGTGGGATCCCAGTTTCTATTGTGTCCGACAGGGACCCGAGGTTTACATCGTCCTTTTGGAAGAGTTTGTATGCAACCATGGGGACAAAGTTGCTTTTCAGTACAGACTTTCACCCGCATACAGATGGCCAGTCTGAGCGAGTGATTCAAATTTTGGAGGATCTATTTCCAGCCTGTATGATCGATTTCCAGGGGACTTGGGAATCGAAGTACCACTAGTGGAGTTTACCTACAACAACAGTTTCCAATCATCTATAGGTATGGCTCCTTACGAGGCATTGTATGGATGGAAGTGCAGATCGCCGATTCATTGGGATGAAGTCGGTGAAAGAGCAGAACTTGGTCCAAATATTGTTCAGCAGACTGAAGATGTGGTGGTCAAGATTCGAGACAGAATGAAGACCGCCTAGAGTCGTCAAAAGAATTATGCTGATAAGAGGATAAGGGATCTAGAGTTTTCCGTAAGAGACCACGTTTTTGTAAAGATAACACCTATAAAGGGTGTTATGAGGTTTGGGAAAAGAGGCAAGCTGAGTCCGAGGTTTATTGGGCCATTTGAGATTCTTGATAGAGTTGGGACACTAGCTTATCGTGTTGCCCTTTCATCGAGTCTGGTCGGGGTACACAATGTGTGTCATGTCTCGATGTTGAGGAAGTACTTAGCTATCCATCGCATGTTCTGAGCTACGAGCTGTTGCAGATGGCTCCAGATCTGTCATATGAGGAAAAACCCGTCCAAATCCTAGACAGACAGGAGCGCAGACTTCGGAACAAAGTGATGAAGCTAGTCAAAATCCGGTGGCTAAACCAATTAGTGGAAGATGCCACTTGGGAGTCGGAAGCAGATATGAGAAGTCGCTATCCAGAGTTGTTTGGTAAGATTTAATTTCGAGGAAGAAAATTATATAAGTAGAGGAGGAACTGTAGAGCCCAAAAAATCAATACACGTAAATCTCATGCATTTAATTAATGATTAAATCTTTTATTTAAGTTTAAAATTATTTTTGTGGTCATGATTTATTTAAACTACATTATTTTTAATTAATCATGTTTATGTGATGCACGTTAAAAAGTTTTCTTGAGTTTCATGTTTCGGACGATTATCCGATGCGAGATCGAGGAGAAGAGACTGAGGACGATTTTTGGTAATTTTAAAACGTGGTAAATTATTTTAAGTTAGAATTGTGACATTTTTAAATGATTTATAAGTTTTTAGTATTTTTAAAGCTAATTGAATTATTTAGTAATTTTACAATTTTAAAACTTTTAAAGATTTAGTACAAGTCCATTTTCATGTTTAATTAATAGACTTTTAATAAAGTTAGTGGTTGATTAATATTTAATTAGTTGCTAAATTTTTATTAAGCAATTTTTAATTCCATAATTGCTACCTAAACTCTCTCTCTCACACACACACACACTTTTACACAAACTTATACACGGCCAACGCACACACATTTTCATTTCAGAATTTATATTTTTGAGAGCAAAAGAAACCTAGGGTTCTTGTTTAGAGAGCAGCCGCCCCTCCCCTTCAAGATTCCAGCAAGGTTTTATTGTGTTTTCTTCAAAGAAAATCGTTCCACGTTCGTCCCAGATCAACCTCGCATCTTTCTCCGCGTCGGTATCGTCGTTTAGATACTTTTAATTATCAAAAGGCATGTATAATCTGTCGTTTCTGCAGCAATCTCGTTATATTATGTTTTGTGGTGTTGATTATGTAAGAAAACATGTGTATGTTATGTGGAAGTTTGAGCAGAAACTTTTCGAATCGATTTTCGAACATTTTTAGATCTGGAATTTCGTTTTTCACTGTATTTTGAATTACTATGATTTTTCGGTCGAGATTTTGGGAAAAATTTCAACATATGAAACGTAGATCTTTTAGATACCTTCGATTTCATATAAGATTCGAAATATTTGGGTAAAAATTGAATGATTTATGGTGTTTTCGTGGGACTGCTCAAATTGCATTTTTTTTTGAAAATTATGTTATTGATGTATTCTTGAGGTTTATTTGTTGCAAGCTTCGTTGGGGACGTTGGGTGACTGCTGCTGCGTTTAAGCATGGTGAGTATGATGTGGGGTTGATGTTTGGTGTTTCGTCTCGTATCGATAGGCACTTGGTTGCATTAGAAATCGTAGAAAACATTTTGGGGTCAAAATTCATGTTTATGAATATTGTTGCGTAGTTTTTGTGCGTCGTTCTTTTGAGGACATTTGTTTGAGTTGAATCCTTGTCATAGCGTCCTAAGATGAGTATCGTTGCATCGGTTCGATTCGTTTGAGCATGACTTTTAAAATTGCATAAAAATGTGTTATTTTGGGTTGGTTGTGCGCAGGATTAGCGCTGTAACGTTCGCCAGGGAGCGCTGCACCGCCCATTCTACGCAAGCCAGGTGCCGCGGCGCTGCCATTCTGGCGCCGCAGCGCTTGGCTTGCGGCATTGCTAGCGTCGCGGCGCTATGCTGGTCCGTGACTTTTTAAAACACTATTTTAGGCTCATGTCTTCTATGTTTTGAGAAATGTTCACATAAAATGTTAGGATTTGTTTCGGGAGTTGATGTCATGGCTTAGTACAATGATTAAAGGAGGTCAAGTCCCGAGCGATTTAGAACGTCATAAGAAAATTGTCATTTTGGGTGGTGAGCACGATCATTATGTCTAAGTATGAAAATTAAGTGCTTGAACTCTTGTTAGTATGTTGCAGCAGCGGCCCCAAGCGAGATCCAACGAGTCACTCAACGCCAAATAAGTATGTTTGATGTGCAAAAAAAATATTTCAAGTTTTTGAGGTATGCTAAATGTCTTGTGACCAAATTTATGTATGGGACTGGAAAGCGGTAAAGTATGACCGGGTACCAATCCACCCCGTTAAATCATGAACGGGTTTAGATTAGGATTGGAAAGCGTTAAAGCATGAACGGGGACCAATCCACCCGTTAAAGAATGAACGGGGATCTCATGTATGTGGCAGTGGATTCTTTCCTGTTAGCCCAGTAATGTGGTTTAGTCTGATCAGGCATTTTATGTATGGGTCACTTGCTTTGAAACATGCCTCTACGCAAAATGATGAAGTTATGTATGTACAAGTATTCAAGCATGTTTATGAAAAGTTTTCACGTTATGGCACGTCTGTGTTATATATGTATGCTCAAGTTTAAGTGCAAGTTCAAGTTCATGTATGTACGCTCTATTTTAAAGTTGCATGTGGTTTTATTACGTATTACTCGTTACTTCTAGTTTATACGTGTTGAGTCTTTAGACTCACTAGACTTGATCGATGCAGGTGAGGAGGATTTGGAGGAGACTAGGGGTGGGGACCAAGGAGCTGGCTTGGACTGAGCAGGAGGCTAGACCCGAGGACAACCCAGTTTTAAGTTTATGAAATGTTTAAAAATACTCTGATTTCTTGTTATCGGTTATGAGATTTTTGGCAAATATTTTGGTAAACTTTACTTTGAGATCTTTTGTTTCATTGGTTGTGGGATGAACGGTTTACATTATCAGGATTTTGAGGGTTCATTTTTTATTTAAGAGAATTTTTAATTTTTCCACAAATTTCAAGTAGTAAAAAGTACGGTACGTTACACTTTAGACTCACTAGACTTGATCGATGCAAATGAGGACGAGTATGAGAAGATGAGTCTTTGATCGTTCGTGGAGACTCGGAAGCAAGTCTTTGATAAAGTCATGTCCACCTGGACGAAGATATATGACTTGCAGATTATCCAACGAGATAGATTAGTTTCCACTTATGAACAGAAGGCAACTGAAATCAAATATAAGAAGCGTCTCGACGTCATTCACACTTCAGACCTTGTAACTGATGAAGGTCTCTACTACCTTATGCTTGATAAAAAGTACATGAAACTGGAGAAAATTACCTTCTCAGAAGATTTTAGTAACATTTCTGAAGAGATGTCCCTATGGCTATCCGATTGTCTAAATGCAGTAGAGATAGAATTAAATTTTGTAATAGCAGCTAGGCATTATCAATAAAATTGATATTCCGTTTCATTATTATTTTTTTATGCATTTTAACTAATACCAACTTAAAAGGATAATTAGTAACAGCTGAGCAACTATTGTCTGACACCACAAGCTGACATAACAATGCAACTAATGTCAAGAAAAACCAATTAAACCAAGAATATTAGTAAGAATACTTAGTATTGGGTAATGATTTGATGAATATTTCAGCTGTTTGTTGTTCAGTTGAGATGTACTCCAGCTCGATTGCCTTCTTTAGAGCATGGTTTCTGATGAAATGATGTCTGACATCAATGTGTTTGGTCCTGTAGTGAAGAACTGGATTATAGGTGATTGCAATTATGCTTGTATTGTCATAAAAGATTAGTGATTCTTCTACAACGACTCCATAATCTTTCAGTTGTTGCTGAATCCAGAGAAGTTGAGCGCAACAGCTTCCAGCAGTTAGATATTATGCTTCAGTTGTGGAAGTTTCTTGGATGTTTTCTTTTTGCTGAACCATGAGATCAGTCTGTCTCCTAGAAACTGACATGACCCACAGGTGCTTTTTCGATCAAGTTACATCCTGCATAATCTATATCTGAATATCCAACTAAATTTAAAGACGAGTCCTTTGTATACCATAAGCCCACATTTTGTGTGCCTTTAAGATATTTCAATATACGTTTTGCAGCTGAGAAATGCGATTGCTTAGGATCTGCCTGATACCTAGCGCACATGCAAACAACAAATACAATACCAGGACGACTATCATTCTAGATTTTTTATACGACCACAGGTGGTCAAGCTCCAAAGAAGGCATGGGATCCTTTACAGTTGCCGGAGGGACCACTCATGAGAGGACGACTAAAGAAATTCAAGGAGGCACTACAAGGAGTAATGAGCAAGCATGAAGGGGTCGTGACGCATGGGAGTACGTTCGGAGGCCAAAGGAATATTATTCAAGCTTTGTTGAAGACGGACGAGCCTACACGGATGTGCACACGGACCTGCACTCGGGGTCCGTGCCCTTTACAGTCAAGGATGCAAAATTCCAGTGTCTACACGGACCCGAGCACGGACCAGTACACGGGGTCCGTGTCCTATGATATTTGCGAAGACCGAGTGTACACAGACCCGTACACGGAGGTGGACATGGGGTCTGTGCCTCTTGTTTCCAGCTGAAGGTGATTTCCTGAGAGTACACGGACCCGTACACGGAGGCGTACACGGGGTCCGTGTCTGAGGCAGATGAGCGAGAATATTTTCCTTCTTTAGAGTTCTAACATTTTTGGTAACTAGATTTGTGATATCTTTTCATTATTAAAAAGTGTTTGGACGAAATTTGAGACACAATTGACATATTATTGATATTTTTATCAAGTTTAGAATTTTATCTCAAACTTTTTCAAAGCTTCGCTTTGTAACCAAAATCAAACTTATCAAAGTTTTTAACTTTGTAGTGTTTGTCGATCATGCTTGTGCGGATTGTCTTAGAATCGTTCTTTGAAGGTTCGTTATAGTTTCGATTGTTTATTTCGTGATTATTTGTTGCTAAACTTTTCATAGTTTAGAGGTGAAAATCACAACACACAATTGATTCAAAAGATCGGGACAACACATCGATCCTTGTTCGATATTAAATTGAGGGCGCGATTCATATTTAATCGTGTTTGCTTTTTATTCGTACGTGGATTCGTATCATTTGGTATCAGAGCTTAGGTTCATTGAATTCAAGTAAGTTTATCTTGTTCTTAAACTTTCATATCTGTGATATTTCTTCGTCCTTTTCAGACCTGTTCTTGTTCTACTGTTCTTCATCAGTTTCTGAAATTTTGGTGATATTTTTTTGTTGGGATTTTCGACTTTTTACTCAGCCTTAGAGTAAAAAAAAAAAAGTGCCAAAAATCCGAAAATTTACCATTATTTCTTTTTGATATTTTGTTCTATTCCTTTTTGTGAGTCATATACACTTGCCTCACACAGTCAAAAAAAAATATTGATCTTCAAATTGCTTGTCTATGCAGTCTAAGTGAGTCGATCACATTTGTTCACAAGTCGAAACTTGATTGTTTGATAAACCCAAATACAAAGCTTGAGCACACTTCGAGAAAAACATCAAAATTTGAGTGGAAACATTTAAGTGTGAGTGTTATTTTCTTTGGAGTGACTAGTGAGTACTTGTTGTGAGCAAAAAAAAATTTAGAGAGGAGTGACGAGCGAATTTCTTTGGAGTGATCGTGAGCTTTTGGGTGAGGAATATTTTTTTCTACTAACGTTTTCTTGCAGGTACAATTCTAAAAATTAAATGGAGAGGGAGGTAGGAGATGATTCAAACCAAGGGGTTTCTAAGTTCCAAATGGAGGCCTTATTTGGGCATTTTAGTAGGTTGATGAGGAATGAATTAGAGCCCTTGCATGAGAGGTTGGACAAGATTGAGGGTAGTGCTAGTGGGAGTAAATCTAAGCCTAAGGATTTGGGTAGAGATGATGAGGAATATGATTTGGGAGGAGATGATGAGAGTCAAAATGAGAATTGGGGAAGGAATGGAAGAGGTAGAGGATTTGGGAGAGGAAAAAGAGAGACTGTACAGGGTAGATATGATGGGGATAGGGAAGATGGTAACATGGGTAGTATTAAGATGAAAATTCCTTCATTTCATGGAAAATCTGACCCGGAGGCGTACTTAGAGTGGGAAAAGATGGTAGAGTTCGTGTTTGAGTGTCACCACTATTCCGAACAAAAGAAGGTTAGGTTGGCGGTGGTTGAATTCTTAGACTATGCTCTCATTTGGTGGGATCAACTAGTGACCACTAGGAGGAGGTATAATGAGAGGCCCATTGAGTCTTGGGATGAGATGAAGAGAGTGATGAGAAAAAGGTTTGTGCCCAATCATTATTATAGAGAGATGTTTAAGAGGCTACAAACTTTGAGGCAAGAGTTAAAGAGTGTTGAAGACTACTATAAGGAGATGGAAGTAGTCATGATTAGGGCCAATGTGGAGGAAGATAGTGAGGCGACCATGGCTCGTTTTCTTTGTGGTTTGAACAGGGAAATTCAAGATCAAGTGGAGCTTCGACACTACTTGGATCTAGATGAGATGGTGCAGATGGCCATAAAAGTGGAGCAACAACTCAAAAGGCGTGGAGTTAGCCGCACCAATCAAACTGGGGGTTCATCATCTTCATGGCGATCAAATGTGGTGAAACTTGAGGAGAACAAGGTGGTGAGCAAGCCCAAAATTGAGACCAAACAAGAGGCGCCTAAGCAAGGAGTGCAAGGTAAATCCGAAACTCCTCTTAATTGATCTAGAGATGTTAAATGTTTTAGGTGTCAAGGGTAAGGTCATATTTCCAGTGAGTGTCCTAATAAGAGGATAATGATCTTAAATGACTATGGTGAGTATGAGTCTCATAGTGAGGGTGATGATGATGATGATGAGATGCCTGCGTTAGAGGATCCTGACGAGGGATATGAGACGGTGGTAGGTGAAGCACTAATGACTAGGCGTATCATGAGTGCCCAAGTCGAGGAGGATGAGACTAACCAAAGGGAAAACTTGTTCCATACTAGATGTTTTGTGAATAAAAAAGTTTGCAATCTTATCATAGATGGGGGAAGTTGCACCAATGTGGCTAGTAGTGAGATGGTAGAAAAGTTGGGTTTACCTACACTAAAGCATCCTCAACCATATAGGCTTCAATGGTTGAATGATTGTGCGGAGGTGAAGGTGAACAAACAAGTGTTGGTGTCTTTTTCTATTGGGAAGTATGTGGATGAGGTTTTGTGTGATGTGGTACCCATGCATGCATGTCATATCTTGTTGGGTAGACCTTGGCAATATGATAGGAGGGTGACACATGATGGATACAAGAATAGGTATTCATTTATATTGAAGAAGGATTCCATTGTTTTACTTCCTTTGTCCCCAAAACAAGTGTTGGAGGACCAATTGAAAAAAAAGAAGAGAGATGAGGCCGGAAAAAAGAGTGAATCAAAAGGTGAGATGGCCTTCGAAAGTAAAAATGAAATGGCTGAAAAAAAGAGTGATCAAAAGAGTGAGATAGCCATACAAAATCAAAATGAGAGAGAAAAAATTGAGAGGAAAGAAAATGAGAGAAAATAGGCCAAAAAGAAATCATATATGGCCCAAAAAAGTGAGTTGAAGCAATTGATGCACACACATGAACCACTTGTGTTGATTCTTTACAAGGAGATCCTCCTTAACACAAGTGATATAGTCGGGGCCCTTCCGAGCATTGTTGTTTCACTTTTGCAGGAATCTGAGGATGTATTTCCGGAGGAGTTGCCTCAAAGATTGCCACCATGGAGGGAAATCGAGCACCAAATCGATTTCGTGCCTGGGAGTGCATTGCCAAATCGTCCACCCTATAGGAGCAATCCGGAGGAGACTAAGGAGCTTCAACGGCAGGTAAGTGAGTTGTTAGATAGGGGTTTTGTGTGTGAGTCCATGTCTCCTTGTGCTGTGCCTGTTTTACTAGTTCCTAAGAAAGATGGCTCATGGCGTATGTGTGTAGATTGTAGGGCAATTAATAACATTACCATTAAGTATAGGCATCCCATACCTAGACTAGATGATATGTTAGATGAATTGCATGGTGCTTGTATCTTTAGCAAAATTGACCTGAAGATTGGGTATCACCAAATTAGGATGAGGGAAGGTGATGAGTGGAAAACTGCATTTAAAACCAAATATGGGTTGTATGAGTGGATGGTCAAACCTTTTGGCTTAACTAACGCTCCTAGCACCTTTATGAGGTTAATGAACCATGTCTTGCGTGCGTACATAGGAAAATTTGTTGTGGTTTATTTTGATGATATTCTAGTGTATAGCAAGAACTTGGCTGAGCATGTTAATCACTTGAGATTTGTACTAATCACATTAAGGGCTGAAAATTTGTATGCTAACCTAAAGAAATGTGATTTTTGTACAAGCAAACTTGTCTTTCTTGGTTTTGTGGTAAGCTCACAGGGGATACAAGTTGATGAAGACAATGTAAGTGCTATTCGAGATTGGCCAACGCCTACTACTGTTGGTCAAGTTCGAAGTTTTCATGGACTTGCAAACTTCTATAGGAGGTTTGTAAAGGATTTTAGCACATTGGCAGCACCGATGACGGCGGTGATAAAGAAGAACGTTCCATTCCATTGGGGCGAGGAGCAAGAGAAGTCCTTTAATATTATCAAGCAAGAATTAATTAATGCCCCTTTACTTGTTTTGCCTGATTTTTCTAGCGCTTTTGAAATTGAATGTGATGCGTCAGGTGTAGGTATTGGCTGAGTTTTGATGCAAGGAGGACGGCCAGTAGCGTACTTTAGCGAGAAGCTCAATGGAGCGTCCTTGAACTACCCCACGTATGATAAGAGTTCTATGCACTTGTGAGGACTCTAGAGACGTGGCAGCATTACTTGAGGCCTAAGGAGTTTGTGATTCACACGGATCATGAGTCTCTTAAGCACCTTAAGGGGCAGCAGAAGTTGGACAAGCGGCACTCCAAGTGGGTGGCATTCATTGAGACATTCCCCTACATCATCAAGTACAAACAAGATAAGGAAAATGTAGTGGCCGACGCACTATCCCGGAGGTACGTACTAATCTCTGCCTTGGAATCTAAAATTTTGGGGTTTGAGCATGTGAAAGAGTTGTACGTGCTAGATGATGATTTTAAGAATGAGTTTGAAACTTGTATGCATGGTCCACATGAAAAATTTTATTTGCATCATGGTTTCTTGTTTAGAGAAGATAGGTTGTGCATCCCTAAATCATCCATTCGTGAACTACTAGTTAGGGAGGAACATGAGGGTGGTTTGATGGGACATTTTGGTGTGGCTAAAACTTTAAGTGCATTGCATGAACATTTCTACTGGCCACACATGAAACGTGATGTTGAGCGTGTTTGTGATAAGTGCATTACTTGTAGGCAAGCTAAATCTAAAACACAACCACATGGCTTGTATACACCACTTCCCGTCCCTAGTGAAACTTGGGTTGATATTTCTATGGACTTTGTTTTGGGGTTGCCTAGGACAAAGAAGGGGAGGGATTCTATATTTGTTGTTGTGGATAGATTTTCTAAGATGTCACATTTTATTGCTTGTCACAAAACTGATGATGCGTCTCACATTGCAGATCTATTCTTTAGAGAAGTCGTTATGTTGCATGGCATGCCTGAGACTATTATTTCTGATCGTGATGTTAAATTGTTGAGTTAATTTTGGAAAATGTTATGGGCTAAACTGGACACAAAATTGCTGTTCTCTACTACTTGTCATCCTCAAACGGATAGACAAACTGAAGTTGTTAATAGAACATTAGGAACACTTTTGCGTGCTATACTTAAGAAGAACTTAAAGAATTGGGAAAATTGTTTGCCATTTGTTGAGTTTGCTTATAATCGTAGTGTGCATTCTACTACAATTTTTCGCCATTTGAGATTGTTTATGGTTTTAATCCTTTGACTCCGTTGGATTTGATGTCTTTACTTGTGAGTGAAAGGTTAAACATGGATGGGAAAAAGAAGGCTGAATTTGTTAGGAACTTGCATGAAAAGGTCAAGGGCAACATTGAGAAGAGAAATGAGCAATATGCCAAGCAAGCCAACAAAGGGAGAAAGAAGGTGATATTTGAGAAGGGAGATTGGGTGTGGCTACACCTAAGGAGGGAAAGGTTCCCTGAGAAGAGACGTTCAAAGCTATTACCAAGAGGCGATGGACCATTTCAAGTCCTTGAAATGATTAATGACAATGCCTACAGACTCGATTTACCAGGTGAGTATAACGTGAGTTCTACTTTTAATGTTAGTGACTTGTCGTTGTTTGATGTAGGTGACGAGCAAGATTTGAGGACAAATCCTTTTCAAGAAGGGGAGGATGATACGACCACGGGTGGTCAAGCTCCAAAGAAGGCATGGGATCCTTTACAGTTGCCGGAGGGACCAGTCACGAGAGGACGACTAAAGAAATTCAAGGAGGCACTACAAGGAGTCATGAGCAAGCATGAAGGGGTCGTGACGCATGGGAGTACGTTCGGAGGCCAAAAGAATATTATTCAAGCTTTGTTGAAGACGGCCGAGCCTACACGGATGTGCACACGGACCTGGACTCGGGGTCCGTGCCCTTTACAGTCAAGGATGAAGAATTCCAGTGTCTACACGGACCCGAGCACAGACCAGTACACGGGGTCCGTGTCCTATGATATTTGCGAATACCGAGTGTACACGGACTCGTACACGGAGGTGAACACGGGGTCCGTGCCCCTTGTTTCCAGCTGAAGGTGATTTCCCGAGAGTACACGGACCCGTACACGGAGGCGTACACGGGGTCTGTGTCAGAGGCGGATGAGCGAGAATATTTTCCTTCTTTAGAGTTTTAACTTTTTGGGTAACTAAATTTGTGATATCTTTTCATTATTAAAAATTGTTTGGACGAAATTTGAGACACAATTGACATATTATTGATATTTTTATCAAGTTTAGAGTTTTCTCTCAAACCTTTTCAAAGCTTCGCTTTGTAACCAAAATCAAACTTATCAAAGTTTTTAACTTTGTGGCGTTTGTCGATCGTGCTTGTGCGGATTGTCTTAGACTCGTTCTTTGAAGGTTCGTTATAGTTTCGATTGTTTATTTCGTGATTAGTTTTTGCTAAACTTTTCATAGTTTAGAGGTGAAAATCACAACACACATTTGATTCAAAAGATGGGGACAACACATCAATCCTTGTTCGATATTAAATTGAGGGCGCGATTCATATTTAATCGTGTTTGCTTTTTATTTGTACGTGGATTCGTATCAATTTGGTATTCTAATCTTCCAGTCGTCAAATTCCTCTCTAGAAAACATTTGAATTTTATTGAAAGAAGACATGGTATTCAGATTTGTAGATATGAAACATTCAAAAACAAGATTCAATTGCTCTAATACCACTTCTTAGGATTGGTTAGGAGTGAAAAAGTGTTTCGAAGGGGGGTTGAATAAACACTTGACAAATTTCACAATCTTTTCGAATAATGAATCAGCTTAGTGATAAACTGAATTCAAAAATATTGTTGTCAATGTCAATCAGTTAACTTAATAAAAGTGTGGAAATAACTGAAGGACAGATAGAATAAAGCTGATAAGGAAGAACAAAAATTTGTGGATGTTCGGAGATTTCAAACACTTCTACTTCATCCCTACTATCTCGAAGATAGGATATTCACTAAAAGACTTTGATCTATACAAAGATTTAAACAAACCCACTTTAGTTTGGACATAACATAGCCAAGACTGCAACGCTTAGTATCAATAGAATTTATCAGTACCCAACTGATGTGTAACTTCTTAGCACAATTGATCTCTACAAGATCGAATAATACAACAGTGAGTGTTTGTGCTTTAAGCACAAAGTATAGCCTGAAAGCTATGAATGTGTATACTAAGAGTGAGCTTTTGAGAGTTTTAAACTTGAAAGAATATACGCAGAGTTCTTGACTGTATTTCTTGATAACTCAAGCAATTTCGTAACTTGATTACCTTGCTTCAGCTGATCATCTCGGCTATTTATAGGATTTACTTCCAACGGTAAAAATGAATGCATTTTGAATCTTTATATCCATTGTATAGCCACGTCAACATTCTTCGAACAATCGTACACTGTAGCTTTTCTGAAATGTGACGTTCCCACTACACGTTGCAGTCTGCTCTTTTACAATTGTCGGTTGATAGCTATGTTCCTTAACCGATGACATGTCAAGATGATTTATCAGTTGACATAGCCTATATGATTAACTGATTGTTGTGTAACTGATCAATCTCAACTGATCATCCAGTTGACTACACAGTTCATTTAGCTTTGCTTAGTTCAGCAGCCTTTGATTATACACGCATTAATCTTCAGTTCGGGAAACTATCAGTTTACGAATCTTTAGTTCAGCTGCTTTCAGTCTTTTTCATCGGTTGTTCAATCTTTTCATGCTTAATTTGTAAAACTCCGAAATTAAGTTTCCAACACACCACTTGTATTTTTGTTTTTATGGCTTTATATACATAAAATTAGAGTTTTCTTATTTTAAAACTCTTTCTAATTATGCACAAAGGGGCTGCGCCGTGGTAGGGGTACTTGAAGAGATGTTTTTTCACATGTTTAAGGGTAACTAGATGCATAGATGAGGGTTGGACGTGAAGGGCTGATGGCTTGAACAAAAATTGGGGTTTTATGAAGGTTAGGGTTTCGTTCATGGTGGCTAGAGATGACAGGGTTGTGTGCTACACTTGGGATGTGTTCAAGGGTCCTAAGAGAGGCTATTCAAGGTCCTAAGTTGATCGCATGAGGGCTGGTATGAAGGCTAGGGAGGAACCGCGTAAGAGGAAGAGGGGCGCTTGGCTTTTTGTCACAGGTGAAGGCTGGGCATGCTTGGGGCTGTTAGGTTCGGTCCAGTAGCTTGCTATGGACACGATCAAGGTCCTAGTAGGGTGGTCTAGGGGCTGATCTTGGTGGATAAGGGTTGGGGCCGGAGGTTGCATGGGTAGGAGGCTAGGGTTTTCGAATTAGGATAATAAAATTTAGTAGCGGACATAGGCATGATCGAGGGTCTTAATTGGCTTGTTTTGGGCTGTATATGGTATAGTTAGGTGTTAATAAGATTTGGTTCAAGTTTGGTCAAGTTTCGAGTCAATATGAGTCAAAACCGAGATGTACGTTTAGGTTTAAAAATGAAATGCGAAATTAGTCGAGAAGCTTAAGTTTACGTCTAAGAAATATTTATGGATGAATTTTAAGGTGTTATATTAAGTTTGGATGGATTGAGATCGTCGTTTTAAGGTCTAAGGATAAATTGGGAAATTTAGGTTTTCAGGGGCAAAATGGTCATTTTGCCCCTAAAAAATGTTAGGCGTCCTGGCAGTACCCTGAATGATGTAATAACTGTTAAATGTTTTTGGAATTTTATGATGAAACATTAATGCTAAAAGATATGTTGCATGCTTGGTTTAAAAGAAAATTGAGTTATATATGCATGAATTTTTATAAGTGATGGAAATATAAAAACTTGAAGAAGGTGAATTGATTGTGACTAATACGATAATATGATGATATATAAGGTCAATGCTTAGTTGACGGTGAGAGTGTCGCTGATGTCCCCGTCTCCTGGTACTGTGTTAATACGTAGATGGATTCATCGACCTACAGCTGATACTGAAATGTCTGCTATTCGTTTTGCTTAAAAAGTGCTAGAATATTTTTTTTACTCTCATAATTCGGCCAATCCCTTAAAATATTTATATAAAATAATTTGACACCATTTTAAAATAAATCGACCAACTAATATTTGAAATCAAAAGAAATAGTCAAATCGTCAAACATTTTACAAAACTTAAAAAGTATTAAATTTGAAAAGTGTAGCTCATACTAAACCTCTCAAAAATCTCTCAAAAAGCATAAATAAAAAGTCTTAAAAATCTTTAACGTAAATCATAAACTTAAATCATAAGTGCGGAAAATAGAAGCGCTGGTCCTCAGGTTATGTGCACCTCCAGTCAAGTCAGGTCAACCATCAAGACCTCTCATATCATAATTATTAATATCACCTGCATCAATCGCATCTAGTGAGTCTAAAGACTCAACACATCATATTCTTGATAACAAATAATACGTATACAGATCACATACAACAGTGAAAAATACTTGTACTTAAAATAATATTTTCATAATAATGCATAAACTTTAATCATAAACATTTCCATAAACATTTTCATACCAACATATTTATTTTCATATTAATATCTTCATATTCGTTTTTGTTGAATTCAGATCGTGATTGTGACTCGTATTCGTATTCGTATTGATCGATGGATTAATCTATAAAAACCACAGTATTGGGCAGCGGGAATACCGACAACACTCTCACCGGTCAACTGGGTCTTGGCCAACGTATTAACATATTAACGTATTTGTATCCGTATCCGAGGAAACACGATCATCGGGCTTCTACTGAGACCATAACCCTCACGAAATCTCCAACATATCATCGTATTAGTCACACTCCCTTCACGTCCTTCAATATTTCGTATTTCCATCACTTAAAAAAACATACATATAATATTGTTTTTCTTTTAAACCATGCATACAACATTTCTTTTAAACGTCAAGATTATATCGTAAAAATTCACGAACATTTAAAATTCATAATTTAACGTATAAAAATTCATAAACATAATCGTATTAGCATATAAAACAGCATTTAGAGCACTGTCATGACGTTTACAAATTTTTAGTTGTAAAATTACTGTTTTACCCCTAGACGTAAAATTTCACGTTTTTGACTTTTTCTTAATTTCATTGACTCTAACATGTCCCAAATAAATATTTAAGCCTAAATTAAAATTTTCATAATTTTATTTAGCTTAAATACTAGGCTTTTTAATTAATTCGTAATTAGTCGTTTTAAAGGCGTTTTAATCCCGAAAATTTCAAACTTTAATATAAAATTCCTAAATTCAAAACTTAGAATTTTTATATTATTTTTTTTGAACCACGAATCGAACCCCGTGAGCCGTGTTTCGAATTATTTAGCAACTAGAAAACCCTAAACACTTGGCCCTAGCCATCTTCGAACCAAGGTGGTTTTTCGTCGAGCCTTGCTCGAACCACCATGAGCCAACATTGAGCCACCCCTTCTCTATATCATACTGGATCCTTAGCACCCTAAGTAACAAACCCGACCACAAAACCGAAGCCCCCAACCAGCCCACATACTGGCCGAGACTCCAAATTGGCGAGGACTCCTTGACTCAAGCTTAGGACCTAGCCAACCGACCTAGCCCCTAAACCAGCCTCTTGTGCACCTTCCTAGGACGCTAAGGATTCACCCTAGCCCAGCCCTAAGCCCCCAGGCCGAGCCACTTATCCCATGCAAGCCTGCGCGTACTTGATGACTCTGGGTAGGAGTCCTTGTTGACTAGGACTCCTCCCAGCCCCTGGTGCTCGAATCCTAGCATGGCTAGGACTCCACCCTCGACTCAACCATGGCCCTGGCTAGACCTGGCCCCAAGCCACGACCCATTCGAGCCCCCATGATCATAACCAAACCCCCATGATATCTTATGACAGAAAGTTGGTTCTTGCTTGAAACGGTTCTGATGTGCGACGTTATGTGCATGTTTTAAGACTCTAATCTCATGTGAAAACAAGCTTGATCAATTCCTAACTCATGGCAGCCTCTTAAACATCATGAAAACATGAATTTGGGAATCAAAATCACAAGTTTAGAACACATATGCATGTAGTTACGAAAATTCAACTTGTGTGACATGTTTTTCTTATAAAATATGTTTAAACAATTATTATGGTGTGATGATGTTTGAAGGAAAGAAATATGCGTACCTTTGCGTATTTTACGCAGGAGAAACCGTTGGCGATTGAAGAACAGCGACGAAGAGACGATGGCTTTGATGTTTCCATTGAATTTATGAAAGTTTCTCTTCAAAATATTGAGTGTGTGCCGCGTAAATTGAGGGGAGGGTTTGGAGAGAATTTTGATTGTGTTTGGCGTGGGGTTCCAAGGGTTTAATGGGGTGGTTTAGTATATTATATACTTTAATTAATCACTAAAAAAGCTTAGGCCCATTAGTGGAGTTAATTAGGCCCATTAGTGATCCATTAAAATACTAAAACTTATTTTGTTTAAATAAGTTTGTGAATTTATTAGTCGGGTTGCCAAAACGTTTGCATTTTTGTTGAAAAACCAACACCGATAAAATTTACGTCCCGACATATAAAATCACCTCAAAACTCCTTATTTTAAAAAATATGAAAAAACATCAACCATATTTTAAATAATTAAAAAATTATTTAATAATAACATTTTACTTTTTTCATCCATCGGTCTCCGTTCTTCGATCGCAACTCGAATAACCCTAAAAATACATATTAATTCAAGTAAGTAGAAAAACTACTAAAACATCATAAAAGCATGTCGTATAATCAATTTAGCAATTAAAAACATTTAATTACTCATTATTCATATTTCCTAGATTCGCATGCAGTTGAGTTATGTCGTCTTAATTTTGGACCTTACAGATACGAAAGTCACAATTAAGTATCGGAATTCAATAATAAAAAAAAAGAGAAACGTACACGTATATGATGAAAAAGAAAAAGTATATGATTAAACAAAAATGTTTCAGTTTTGCATGTTTATGAAAATTTATTTTCCTAAAAGTATTTTCACTGTTGCGTGTGAATGTATATATATTACTTGTTATCATGGTTAAGGTATGCTGAGTCAATAAACTTACTATGTGTGATCGATGCAGGTGAGCATGATATTGATGGATGACTTGATGGTTGAACTAGCTGGACTGAAGACGCACACAACCCGAAGACTGTCGCTAGTTTTTCGAAAATAAAATTATGTTTAAGATTTAAGCTACTTTAATGACTTATTATGCTTTTGAGAGGTTTTGAAATGATTTTAGAGTTAAGTTTATTTTTGAAATAATGTTAGCTTAGGTTGGTTGATTTATTTTAAATGGTACAAAAGTACTTTAAAATATATTTAGGTATACTTTCGGCCGAATGCTTAAGTGGGAAAAAAAATGTAGTACATTTTAGAGAAAAAAATGAGTAGTGGACGTTTTACAAGGAATGCAAAACAATGTTTCGTAAACCAGAGCAACAAAATGAAATCTTCAATCAATACTTTCACAAGTGTTGTCTTCATATGGTTCCAACACTCGACGACAATACAATATAATTATGATGCTTCGTCTTTACGAGTTCTTCTGAAAGGCAAAAACTTGTGTGTGACGGTCTCACAGGTCGTATTTGTGAGACGGATCTCTTATTTGAGTCATCCATAAAAAAATATTACTTTTTATGCTAAGAGTATTACTTTTTATTGTGAATATCTGTCGGATTGACCCGTCTCACATGAGACCCACTACTTCTGAAAATTCTCTTGTGTACTTCTTGTCTCGTTTCTCTCTCGTCTATAATCTCGCGACACCTATTGCATCAATTATTCTTCAATATATATAGACTTCTGTTGCTCTTGATAGAATTGCTTGAATAAGTCCCTACAAGATAAGGAAATCAGTCTTTCATTAAGAAACAAATCCTTTTAAATATTAAAGATCAAATCTAAAATTTAAATTTTATATTTTAAAAAGACAATTTTTATACAAAATCTTATAAAAATAAATTAAAAATAAATTTGTATATTACACAATTCACGTTTCCTTTCAATATATATAAACAAATAAATGGCATGTAAAAAGAGAACATGTGCATTGAAACTTGCCTTTCCTTTCCAACGAATCCCACGTGATGCGACTTTTCAAACCATAACTAGACAAATGTCACAGTAACAAATTTATAACCATTAAACCATTCTCGGTTTCATAACTTTTAACCAAGTTACTTAACAAACATTAAATAGATTATATATATACACACGCTTTGGATTTTCCAATATTATTCAAATTTTTTCTTAAAACAAATTTTTGAGGTGGTAGTTTTGGAGAACGGTTTGAAGTATTCAGTGGTCTGCGGCTGACAAAAGATACCGAGGTCCTATCAGACAGGCCGTTCACAAATAAATCATTCTTGTTTATGATTCATGAAGTTGATAATTCTCTCTCTTTTGGTGACACTTTCTTGCTTTTTCAGCCATTGTTAAAAGCTGCAAATCAGTGGTTCTTGATTCCACCTCAGAAGATTTTACTCCTCAAGTTTTGGCTTGGATTCAAGAATTTCAAGAAAATGGGGTGATGCAGATCAAGTTCCAGCTAAAAGTTTCTCTTCCCTTTTCGATAAGTTCAGTTCTTTTCTTTTCTTTTCTTTTCTCTTTTCAAGAAATGGTGTAATAGTTTCATAGTTTTATCCGAAGATGAAATCCTTGAGTGGAGTGGGGCTTGGTTTGAGCCTGGTTTTTGGGTGTCTTTTAGTTGCTTTAGTGGGGGAGCTCTACTATCTCCTATGGTGGAAAAAGAGGAGGATTTGCGAGAAAACCCATGGAAACGGTGACCAAATCCCACCAAGAAAAAACTCCTCCTACATGCTTTGCTGTTGGATCAAGGCAACTCAAGAATTGTGCTCTTCTTCCATTCTTGTGCACGAGCCACAAGCAAATCCAAGCAAAGATTTCGTGGGGTTCACCCCTTTTGGTGAAGGAAGCTTGGAGAATTTCTCCGGCCCACCGAGATATCTCTTCACAATCGCAGAAGAAACGAAAGAAGATTTGGAATCAGAAGATGGGATCATCAGGAACAGCAAGAATTCCACAAGTAGAGCGAGTTTGGGCGATTTCCTTCACATCATGGAGACCCCATTCTTGACCCCTGTTGCCTCTTCACCCTACTTCACCCCTCCTTTGACCCCATCAAACAGTTACGATAAGCAAAATTTCGGGCCATTCTTCGAGTCGAAAAGTGATGCAGCGTTCAACAAGTTGAGGTCTTCTCCACCTCCCAAGTTCAAGTTCTTGAGGGATGCCGAGGAAAAACTGGTTCGTAGGCGCAAATTGTTGGAAGAAATCGAAAAGGGTGTGCCACGAAAAGATCACAAGTCTGTTAGTTCATCATCGATGTGCCACAAAGACGAGGAAAATGGATCATTCATCACTATAATTGTTGCTAATGGCCAAGAAGAAGATATTAGCAAGCATATTGATCAAGATAAGCAAGAAATGGGCAGGAGCAGGATGAAGCACAGCAACAGCAAGCAGGGCTAGTTGTTAATTTGAATAAAAAAAATTCAAATTATGTATATAAATTTTGGAAATATGAAGTATTAACACGAAGATTTAAGTTCATAATGACCAAATTTTTGGGTCCATTCTACTCTTTATGCTCTTCTTGTTACTTACTCTGGCTTCTTCACCTGTTCAAGCCTTCGATCAGAGTTGCAACACCAGATTTCGTATGTTCGATTCTGAAAGTTCTGTTTCTACAGTGTATGTGTGAGTTGAGAGTGAGTGTTGTGTGTTTCAGAATATAGGTGTTGTGCGTAGGTGTTGTAACACCCACGACAACATGCAGCGGAAGTTATAATTTTAACACACCTAAACGTAGTTGGAATAACGATAATAATAAGGGAGACGAGATATAAATTATGCACAAGTATCAAATACTTGTGCGGTGCCTCAGGGCAAAATAATTCACTAGAAAAACTTGTAAGTTTACAAAAACCAATACTAGTGAAAGAATCAAACAACTCCCTTATAAAGGCGAGTAACAAATTGCATCATACACCTCTAACAAACCGTATAACAAAACTATATCGGATGCATCAACCGAGAAGTGACAAAAATATTCAACACTCCACACACTAATCAACACCGTGATTAGGTGTTGTCTTCGAATGTTGGCAGCACTTCACAGCAACAAGTTATCAATCACGAGATGGCTACAGTCTCGAAAAGCTCTTCAAACTCCTTCGTATGTCGCACGCTCCTCTTTTTCTCACACTGCCTATTAAAACACCCACAGAGTTTTATTAGAAAAAAACTCCTAAAAAACAAAGGATCTCATATCTTAAAGATATAAGATTCCATATATTAAAGATATTATGGCTCCCAAATCTACACGAGATCGCATCATAAATTAGAGATTATTCTCAAGTCTAGAAAGGCAAAACATTAGAGATATTAATAAGGAAATTATATGAAATTATATCAAGGAATTTAATTCCTTTCAATCTCCCCCTTTTTGCCTTTCTGGACAAAACACCCCAACATAGTTATACAGCTCAACTCCCCCTGAATTAGTCGATCAATGACTCAGCCAACTTTAGTTGACTCCCCCTGAATTCGACCGGGAAACCTTTCCTGAAATCAAACATCAGTGTTGTATGTTAGATGTTACAGCACTCGAATCACAACATCGAAAAACAATCACAATTAACATTAGTGAAAATGCAAATACTTATTAATCACTACAGCCATAAAACAAAACTACAGCCACCAAAAAAAACTCAAACTTTCTCAAACTGCTCATTCTCCATTGTTACTGCCATCATCATCATCATTAGTCATTTTGGCTCCACTGGTGCCGGCTGTATCATCTCCCCCTTTTTGTCCAGAATGGATACTAGCAGCAAGTAGAAGCTCATAATCTGCCACTTGATGTTCATAATGATCAATGGTCGCTTTGGCATTTGCAATCTGTTGCCGACCATAGGCAATCTGCTCGCGAATGTAGGAGAGATAATGTAACATAACCAGGAGGAGGTGCAGGGGGCAGGCTAGTCAAGTCAGGCAGAGATTCAGATGTTTCATCAGCAGTGTTGCCAACATCCGGAGCAACACTGGAAGTCCCCCAAGGCAGATCAATCTGTCTGTTGCCTTTAAAATACACAGGAGAAATCTTCAGGGAGTCTCTAACAAGGCAGAGATCTTCATCAATGTCCCTAATGAACCCTTGAGACTCCAAGATCCCATAGATCAGTGAGGGGTATGGTAGCTTTGTCTTCTTGAAGTCCCCTTCAGCATATTGTAATGTTGTCCTGAACACCAACCTCCCAAAATTAAAGGCCCTTCCAGTGCCAATATTAAACAGAACCAGGGCTTGAGATCTGGTCACAGTGGTGGAATTTGTTGACGGGGTCCAATTCCAAATGGAGGTCTTATGGAGGACAGAGTAGAAAGAAGTGAGATTAGCAGCGCTCAGCTTCTTGGGATAGTCGGGGAATACTTGGATCACACCTCCAGTGAGCACAGAGGTGACAGCATGTATGTCAAGATCCTCGTCAGCTTCCTCAAGATCCGGAGTGTTGTAGAATTCATTGATTACCGATGGAGAGAACTTGTAGATATGATCCCGAACAAACACTCGCCCATATTTCACCGATTCCTCATGTCCAACACTGCACAGAAGATTGCAGTAGAATACTAACACCACACGGCGACAGTAGGGCATAACAGTGGTGACTGTGGATAGCAACCTTCTGTTTTTGAGAAACTCAACCAGGTTGTATTTCCCATAGGCAGTGACATCAATATTTTTCTCCTCAACCAACTCTCTCTGAACAAACAGCAGCCACAACGCCAAGGCATCTTCAGAATAAAATTTGGGAGAGAAGGACTTACTCAGATCGTAATCGGCAGAGTCAGTGTGTTGCTCAGTGTTGGCAACATCTTCCTCAACACCGGCAGCAGGAGCAGCATCATCTTCGAAAGATTCACTCTCTTCAGAGCCAATATCTTCAGAATCAGCATCATTTTGTTCTTCAGACTCAAAATCAGATACAGACGATGAGGAGGAGTCATCAGAGGCACCAGGCTGGTTTTGCTCGAATTCCTTCAACATTTCTGAGTCAGGTTCATCCTCCTTAGCCATTTGTTTTCGGGCGGCCTTATCTTCTTTGAGCTGAGCAAGAAATTCTGCCAAAGATTGTTCTTCATCTTCAGGTTCACCAGGAGATTGTTCTTCTGTACTGTAGCTTCATGAGAGAAATTTACGAAGAAGACAGCCATCTGCGAAATAGAGAACAACAAAGTAGGGAAGTTCGAAGAAGACAGAAATTTACGAAGAACGCAGATACTTTTGCGCGAAAAAGAAACCAAATAGTTAGGGTAGGAGAGATTTTAGAATATGAGGGAAAATAGTACGCCGTAAAGTTGTTCCTTATTTATCCCTAAACATTTAAGCACACCCCTCCAACGGTAACATTTTGATGAGCCGCAACTCCGGCATCTTTCCAAATCCGTTTTTTACTCCAACGGTAACTTTCTGAGACAGTGTAATCATTCTTTCAAAAAGATCAGGCAGGATGAAACGCCACATTGAATTAACCCCACTAACCGTTAGATATCAAGGTATTCCAAAATTAAGTTGGTTAGGTTATTTTTCGAATTTCATGAATTAAAAGCTGGTAGCCCACTGGTCATGATGAATTCACAAAGCAGTAGTATGAATGACTTAAGTTTATGCCTATAATATGATCAAAAATGAAATATACACGCATGTGATCAAACTGTGATCAGTCTGTAGTTAGGTGTTGGCAACACCTCTTGGCAAAACTCACAAGTTGGACTCAAACTTTCTTAAACATTGTTATTTCAGACATGGTAGCTCCCACTCTAGAGGAACGGTCTTCATGGGACTCCTCTAGGTAGCTTTTTCCATCTGGATTTTGACTTAGAAGTGGTAGCTCCCACACTAGAAGAACGGTCTTCATTGGACTCCTCTAGGTAGCTTTTTCCATTTTCTTCTAAACAATGTTTTTGTTCCATTTTTTTTTTCTCCTCTTTCTATTTTTCGCCTCATTGCTCAAGAATTTTCTAAGTCATTGTCTATTTTGGACATGATCATGTAGTACATGAACATCCTCAACAGCTTTACGACTTAGATTGAGCATACTCCATACTTTAGAGAATTTCTATAGAAAGTTTGATTCACAACTGAGAGCGCACCATTCAGTATCATTCACTTGTACAGGCTTCACACAAAATAAGATGTATGCAATATGTCTAGCATCCTAAAAATAAAATGCACATGCATGCTGAGTGTTGTCCACAGGTGTTGTAACACCAAGGACAACATCCGTGAGTGATCATTGTGTACACAAGCTGAGAGACTTCCTAAGATTGGAAAATCTCTCAAAATCCAATGGTTTTGTAAAGATATCAGCCAGTTGGTTCTCAGTTCCAACAAATGCCATTCGAATCATACCCTTTTCAACCACATCTCGAATAAAATGATGTCTAATGTCAATGTGTTTCGTTCGAGAGTGTTGCACTGGATTTTTTGAAATATCAATTGCACTTGAATTGTCGCAGTATACAATTAAGGTGTCACTGTTGAATCCATAATCTTTAATCATTTGATTCATCCACAGAAGTTGTGAGCAGCAACTAGCGGCTGCAACATACTCAGATTCAGCAGTGGACAAAGACACACAATTTTGCTTTCTACTATACCATGACACCAGATTGTTACCAAGATAAAAACACTCACCCGTGGTACTTTTCCTATCATCTAAGTTTCCAGCCCAGTCAGCATCACTAAAGCCCACTAAATTGGTGTTTGTTTATTTGGTGTACCATAAACCTAAGTCAACTGTTCCAGATATATATCGCAAAATTCTTTTGACAGCCTTTAGATGAGTGACTTTAGGATCAGCCTGGTACCTAGCACACAAACAAACACTAAACATGATGTCGGGACGACTTGCACTTAAGTAAAGAAGACTGCCTATGATGCTGCGATACTGGGTGTTGTCAACACCTGCCGCAACATCGTCTTTGGACAATTTTTCAGTCGACCCCATTGGTGTTTTCATGTGCTTAGTGTTCTCGGTAGAGAATTTCTTCACCAAATTCTTGGCATACTTGGATTGACATAGAAAGATACCATCATGCATTTGTTTAATTTGCAATCCAAGAAAGAAACTTAATTCTCCTACCATGCTCATTTCAAATGTGGTAGACATGCATTTAACAAATTCATCAACATGCTTTTGAGAAGAAGCACCAAAAATGATGTCATCCACATAAATTTGACACACAAGAATATCATGCTTCGATTTTTGAATAAAAAGAGTTTTATCAACTTCACCTCTTTTGAAGCCTAAGTCAAGCAGATATTCAGTAAGCCTTCCATACCATGCTCTTGGAGCTTGTTTAAGTCCATAAAGTGCTTTCTTCAACTTGTAGACATGGTTCGGGTGGTGTGGATCTTCAAATCCTTTAGGTTGGCTTACATAAGCTTCTTCTTTCAAGATGTCATTCAAAAAGGCACTTTTCACATCCATTTGATATAATTTTATGTCCATGTGACATGCAATAGCAAGTAAAAGTCTAACCGATTCAATCTGGGCAACAGGGGCAAACGTTTCATCAAAATCAATTCCTTCAATTTGAGTATACCCTTGAGCCACTAGCCTAGCTTTATTTCTCACAACAATTCCAGATTCATCAGTTTTGTTTTTAAAGATCCATTTGGTTCCAATAACATTCATATTATCAGGTCTGGGAACCAAATCCCACACATCATTCCTAACAAATTGTTCAAGTTCCTCATGCATTGCATCAATCCAAAATTCATCTTTTAAGGCTTCATTTATATTTTTGGGTTCGATGAGTGACACAAAACAAGAGTGACTTACTTGAGAGTACACGGACGTCATGCATACTAGTCCCATCATTTTGCGATAGTCTACCTTCTCCTTTCTTCTCGTTTGCATTCCTCCAAATGTTTCTCCAATGATCTGAGATGATGGATGATTTTTCTGAACCTTGCTGGGAATATCAATCTCTTCATCGGTTACACTGTCATTATTCTCAGTATACTTTCCTAGTTCATCAGTTAATTCTGCCAGTGCAGGTGTTGTCTCCGGTGTTACAACACCGGGTGCAACATCTGTGTTAGGCAGTGTCTCACTTTCGTTCAGCAGCCCATCAATATCATCCTCGATAGTTTTTCTTGTTAGATCTGCAAGATCATCAAAAACAACATTAATAGACTCCATAGTCGTTCTTGTTCTCAGATTATACACGCGATAGGCACGACTATTAGATGAATAACCAACGAATAAACATTTGTCACTTTATAGTCAAACTTTGCAAGATGGTCTCGATCATTCAAACATAACATACACATCCAAAGACATGAAAATACTTGAGGTTCGGCCTCTTTCCCATGATGATTTCATAAGATGTCATAGTAGAACCACTCCTTAAGTACACACGATTTGAAATATGACATGCTGTGTTCAAGGCCTCTGCCCAAAATCTCTTTGAAATATTCTTTGAACTTAACATGACTCTAGCCATTTCTTGCAGTGTCCTATTCTTCCTTTCGGCTATTCCATTTTGTTGAGGAGTCTTAGGGGCCGAAAATTCATGAGTTATCCCTCTATTTTCACAAAATGACACAAAGTGTGAGTTTTCAAATTCTTTACCATGGTCGGTCCTTATCTTACCAACCCTCAGATTATGTAGATTGGTAATCTTAGCATGTAATTTCTTGAAAACATCAAATGTGTCGAATTTTTCTCTAAGAAATCTTACCCAAGTAAAGAGAGAGAAATCATCCACACAAACACACGAATACTTCTTACCTCCAAGACTTTCCACTTCCATTGGACCCATAAGATCCATGTGCAAGAGTTCAAGACACCGTGTTGTCCCAAAGTGTTGCAACACTTGATGGGGAACACGTGTTTGCTTACCTTTTTGACATGCACCACAAACATACGGAATTCCAGATGATAAATTAGGCATACCTCTCACAGCATCATACTTACCAAGATTCTTTAATGTCTTGAAGTTTACATGTCCCAATTTTTGATGCCACAAGTTTAATTCGCTCACCTTTGAATGATTGCATACTAAGTCTTCTCCAAGTTGATAGCAATTATCAGCAGACCTTGTACCTGTCAAAATACGAGTATTAGTATTATCAAACACTTCACAATTGTCTTTATCAAACTTAACATGCAAACCGTCATCACAAAGTTGGCTTATGCTTATTAAGTTTGAGTTAAGCCCTTCGACATAAAGCACATTGTGTAGGTTAGGCAGTCCATCAACATTCAAGGTTCCTTTGCCAGCAATTCTTCCTTTAGCACCACCACCATACGTCACATGACCACTCCTCAGTTCAACATAGTCAATCAAATGGTCTTTAGAACCTGTCATGTGGCGTGAACAGCCACTGTCAAAGTACCATATTCCTGCAATGTTAGTCTTTAATGAATTATAAATAACGGAGCATTGAATCTTAGCCTTTGGTACCCAAACCTTTTTTACCGTCGGTTTTCTGTTGGCAGTGTTGCGCCGAGTGTTGTACAACACCTGTGGCAACACCTGTTCTGATTCCCATATCTTGTAATCATCTCTCAGTTTAAAGCAGTAGGGTTTGATATGACCAGGTCTGTAACAGTAGTGACAGATAAAGTGGCGCTTTTTGGATTTAGACTTCTTGATAGACATTCGCCCTTTTGATGGAGCACCCTTTTCAGTTTGTGTAGCATTCGAGGTTTTAACACTTCCTTTGACAAAAACAGTTGGTTTTCCCTTAGTATTGGAAGATTCTCCAATTTCGAACAGACTATTCGGATAACCAAGTCCAGCTTTGTCATTCTGTCCAATCATCAACAGTGAATCAAGTTTGGATGAACTTGAATTCATCTTGGCAAGAATCTGAGTTGCTTCTCCAAGTTCCTCTTTGACTTTGCATAATTCCAAATCTTTCTTGCTTAAGATTACTTCAAGTCGTGAAATTTGTGATTTTAGCTCAACATTCTCTTTGGAGATAATTGCATTTCCTTTAGTTCTTTTGATCCAGTCTTCATATAATTCTTCGTACATCGTCTGCACACTTTCTAGAGTGACTTCATCATCATCTACCTCTTGAGTTTCAGACTGACTTGCCTCCGCAAGGGTTGTAGATTTAAGACATACTGAATTTGAAGAGGTGTTGCGGCCAGGTATTGCAACACCTGTGGCAACACCCAAAGGATTGATTTGCATTGAGCGTTTTTCCTTGATCACAGAAGATAACGATGTGTGATTTTCAGATTCACTCGATCCTTGATCATCATCAGACTCTTCATCACTCAGGGTGACAGTCATGCCTTTGTTTTTCCTAAGTCGATTGGCACACTCATTGGCATAGTGTCCATATCCCGAACACTCTCTACATTGCACCGAGTCCAGGTTTCTGACATTAGATTGGATTTGCACTTCGATTTTTGGTCGAAACTGTCCTTTCATAGGAGCAAACTTTTGAGCTTTTGCAAAAGTGGAGTTATTGGACAGCTCAGATTTTTGTCTAATTTTCTTCTTTTCTCTCATAGTCTTCAAATAATCACCAAATTTCTTAGTAAAAAGAGAGATCGATTCTTCACCTAAATCAGACTTATCCACCTCTTTAGATATTTGAAGGATTTCATCATAAGATTCGGTTGAGGCTTCAAAGGCTATTGTCTTCCCTTTATCCTTCCTTTGTAGATCAAGATTCATCTCAAAAGTTCTGAGAGAACTCATTAGTTCATCCAAGTTGATCGTTGAAGTGTCTTTAGATTCTTCAATAGCGCAAACTTTGACATTGAATCTCTCAGGAAGAGATCTTAGAACCTTGTTCACCAATCTTTCATTTGGTATGTGATCTCCTAGGCCATGTGATTCATTTGAGAGTTGTCTCAACCGGCAAGTCATACTCAAGAATAGACTCCTTGTCCTCCATTCTCAAACTTTCGAACTTTGATGTCACCATCCTTAGCCTAGTTTTACGCACACTTGCGGATCCTTCACAGTGCTTCTGGAGTATCTCCCAAGCATCTTTGGCGCATACACAATTGGTGATTAAATTAAACATCCTTGTGTCAACAGATGAAAATACAGCATTGAGAGCCTTGGAATTAAAGTTTGAAGATTGCACTTCATCGACAGTCCATGTACTTTCAGGTTTGAGCCGTGTGTCTCCATCAGCATCCTCGAGTTTTGGTGGACTCCAACCATCAAGTACACGTTGCCAAGCTCTTTCGTCAATGGATTTAATAAAAACCCTCATCTTTACTTTCCACAATGCATAGTTTGATCCATTCAACACGGGAGGCCTAAAAACAGTATTTGTTGATCCTTCCATAATTCCTTTTCACTCTGAAAACAAAACAAAACAGGATCTCACTTAGTAGTTTCAAGTGGAGGCTCTGATACCAATTGAAAGTTCTGTTTCCACAGTGTATGTGTGAGTTGAGAGTGAGTGTTGTGTGTTTCAGAATATAGGTGTTGTGCGTAGGTGTTGTAACACCCACGACAACATGCAGCGGAAGTTATAATTTTAACACACCTAAACGTAGTTGGAATAACGATAATAATAAGAGAGACGAGATATAAATTATGCACAAGTATCAAATACTTGTGCGGTGCCTCAGGGCAAAATAATTCACTAGAAAAACTTGTAAGTCTACAAAAACCAATACTAGTGAGAGAATCAAACAACTCCCTTATAAAGGCGAGTAACAAATTGCATCCTACACCTCTAACAAACCGTATAACAAAACTATATCGGATGCATCAACCGAGAAGTGACAAAAATATTCAACACTCCACACACTAATCAACACCGTGATTAGGTGTTGTCTTCGAATGTTGGCAGCACTTCACAACAACACGTTATCAATCACGAGATGACTACAGTCTCGAAAAGCTCTTCAAACTCCTTCGTATGTCGCACTCTCCTCTTTTTCTCACACTGCCTATTAAAACACCCACAGAGTTTTATTAGAAAAAAAACTCCTAAAAAACAAAGGATCTCATATCTTAAAGATATAAGATTCCATATATTAAAGATATTATGGCTCCCAAATCTACACGAGATCGCATCATAAATTAGAGATTATTCTCAAGTCTAGAAAGCAAAACATTAGAGATATTAATAAGGAAATTATATGAAATTATATCAAGAAATTTAATTCCTTTCAGATTCTAATGAGTTTCAAATGGGTGCAAACACTGAGAATCTAGCAAGATCAAACTCGTATTTGGAACATGAAGTTTTGATTGTTGTACGATTTAAATAACTTTGAGTTACATTGTTGTCTTTAGCTGTAATTTTGGCACAGCCATGATCCACTTTTTTTTTTTAATACAAGTGATCGGATCTTAGAAATTTCTGTCTCCTATTAAACTTTTTAGTTATTTCACTTTTTCTTTTCATTTTATTAGTAAATGTAATGTGGTAATAACGTGGGAGAAAGCGTATTCAAGAGACTACTTGAGCCATGTAATAAATGGGACAGCTAGGAAGAAGAAGAAGAAAGGCAATGGCTTTGCTGCTTTATTAAAGAGTAAGAAGTGTAGATGCATTTTGTATACGTGTAAACTTGTGCTTCTAGAAATATTTGTCAAGAGCTCTTTTTTGAGATGTTATATTGTTTAAAAATTTGAATTTGTATCATTATTACTAATTATATCTTTTTGGTACAACGAAACCCGTTCATCTATATTATTTAATAATTATATATTAATAAAGTTTTAAAACTTTAATATTATCACATGTAGCTTAGCGGACAGAAGTCTTTGTTTTTAAGTATCAAGTTGTATGTTCAATTCTTACTTTGATCTTTTTTGCCCTTTTTTTCTACTATTTTTTATAATTACATTTTGATCCACAACGCGTGTCTCGGTGCACTAGTTTATATAAATGAATAGTTCATATATTGAAATGAATGTGATGGAAATAAATATGTACTAAAATATTTGGACTTTCACATTTTGTCAGTCGAAAACGAAATTAAGTAAAACCTCTCATTTTGATATCCCTTGCAATCTGTAAACCAAAAGGAATCACAAAATCAGATTTATGATATAATATGTTTTCATTACTTGTGTTGGCAAGATCCAAGAAAGATGCATTCGTGGGACCAAATCGATAATAAAATATTTGAAATAAAAATAATAGTGATTTAGGCTAGTGAAAAAATTGTTTCAATCATAAATAAATATTAAAAAATAAATTAAAATTTAATTTTTTTTGAAAAGAGACCATTTTGTCCTTTTTTCTGCACAAAGAAGGAAGATGGTTGCCCGTGATCGAACCGATGGTGTCCCTTCTTAAACAATCATTTGGTTGTCGCATCAGCTTTGGCATCGCATGTGTGTCTGTCTGTTTTGCAGGACATAATATTAGAAATTTATACAACAAAACGACACATACCAAAATGTGAGTTTGTGAATTAGTAGGCATAGGGGAAAACCTAGTGTTCCAACTCCTTAGATAAAATAAAGGATATTTCGATTACTTAATTTTTTTAAAAAATTAGGAAGATAAAAAAAACCCACTACAAATTGAGCAAAAACAAGCCTATTTGTAAAAATTGAGTTCTAAATATTTTAAATTTCATAAAAACTCCACGGTCTAACAAGTTAATTTAGTAAATTAGATATCTTATTCGATCAAACCATAAAAAAAAATATATTATTTTATGTTATAAATATATTTGTGTCGAGACAATTTATTTCTATGATATTTAATATCATATTCCCAAATTACAAGGAAATGTGGTGTGGTGCTCTCCTTTTGATATTTAATATCATATTCCCAAATTACGAGGAAACGTACTGTGGTGCTCTCCTTTTCGTTGGAACGACGTGTCATTCATGACAAAAGTTAAGATGTTATGATAACCACTTTATGCCTAGTTAAAGACTTGAGCCTTTGGCTAATTAAAGGAAAAAAAATAAAAGCTAAGACTAAATTGGGAGGGGGAAAAGTATCTCATTATGCAAAACTTGAACTGAACAGCTAGTGATACACATTGACATGTTTATAATAAAACAAGTACAAATTACAAATAAATAAATCAATCTCACGTATGAGGATGAACATGTAAGTAAATGAGTGATATTTTAGGCAAGTAAGTCGATAATATAGCAAAGAGATTAAAAGCTCTAATATTAGTGAGCATATAAAGCATTACATTGATCCAAATCACAATGTTACACATGTTACAGTTGTATCAGTTTCAAGCGTCACCATTTCTGAAACATCATCATGTAAGACTTCCTGTTGGGGTTGTGGAGGAGGAGAAGGATTTGGCGAAGATGTCAGCAGCTTGTTGTTCAGTTGGCACATATTCCAGTCTGATTGTTTTTTTCAAGGCATTATCTCTGATGAAATGATGGTTGCCATCAACGTGCTTGGTCCTTGAGTGAAGAACTGGGTTGTATGTGATTGAAATTGTGCTTGTATTGTCACAAAATATTGGAGATTCTTTTGCATCGACTCCATAATCTTTCAATTTTTGCTGAATCCAGAGCAGTTGGGCACAACAGCTTCCAGCAGCAAGATATTCTGCTTTAGTTGTGGAAGTAGCTATGGATGTTTGCTTCTTGCTTAACCATGAGATCAGTCTGTCTCCTAGAAACTGACAAGATCCACTGGTGCTTTTACGATATAGCTTACATCCTGCATAATCTACATCTGAATATCCAACAAAATGAAAGAAAGGACAAAACAATCCCACATTTGGTGCTTTAGATATACATACATTGGCAGCTGAAAAATGCAATGTTAGATTCGAAATCTAGCCAAACAAACAACAATACAAATCGGACGACTAGCAGTTAGTACTATAATGAACCTATAAACCTGCGGGACTATCGTCTCAATGATATCCCCCCTGATCATTGTCATGTTGACTGATGAGCTCATGGGAGTACTTGCAGCTGAACATGTTTCTAACAATTTCTTGGGCAGTTCCTTCGTATATTGGTTTGACTGATAAAATACCAGTTCCATTTGCTTCACTTGCAGACCGATGAAAATGTCAGTTCACCCATCATACTCATTCAATTTTGTCATGCATTAACTTGGCAAACTTCTCACATAATTTGTGGGATTAGTTGACCCAAAATAATATCGTCACATAAATTTGCACAAGTAAAATGTGATCATTCTTAGAGAATTTGAACAAAGTCTATCAACTTATCCAACAGTTAAATCATGATCAGTTAGAAATTTGAAAGTATTTCATACCAGCTCTTTAAGACCATATAAAGCTTTGATCAGATAATAGACATGATCAGGAAAAAATGATTGATAAAACCTGGTGGTTGTTCAACATAAACTTCTTCCTGTAACTGACCATTCAGAAAGACACTATTCACATCCATCTGGTAGACTTTAAAGATCTTGAATGATGCATAGACAAGGAACATTCTCATTGCTTACCAGTCTTGCAACTGCTGCATAAGTTTCATCGTAGTCAATTCCTTCTTCTTACCTATATATCCTTAAGCTACAAGTCTTGCTTTGTTGCGTACAACTGAACCATCTTCGTTCAGTTTGTTTCTGAATACCCATTTTCTACTTATAACAATTTTAGAAAATGGTCTTGGAACTAAGTTCCAGACATTGTTATGGTTAAACTGATTTAACTCTTCTTGCATAGCATTTATCCAGTTAGGATCAGCAATAATTTCATCAGTTTTCTTTGGTTCTAGTTGTGACACAAAAGCTGAATGAATAAATAAATTAAGCATTTGATTTCTAGTTTTACCGAATCAGATGGATTACCTGGTGGATGTGATTTCTTCCATCTGAGCTCAGTATTTGTTGAGTCCATATCAGCAATTGCTTCAGTTGGCAACTGAATGTTTTCTTCAGTTTCAGTTGGAGCTGTATCAGTTGGTAACTGAATATTATCAATATGCTCCACCAACTTATTATCAGGAACAATTTACTGTTCAACTGATCGATCCAGTACTTCTGGTTCAGGTGTTTAAAGGATATTTCGATTGATATGATTCTATTCTTCATTATCATCCTCCAAACTGATATCTGTAAATCGATCAACTAGCTCAACTGGATCAGTTGGCTTGTCAGTTAGAACATATTCATCAAACACAATAGGTATTGATTCTTCAACATTTAAAGAGCTTTTATTAAAAACTCTATAAGTTTTACTCACTGAAGAATAACCAAGAAATATTCTCTCTGCAGATTTAGCATCAAAAACTTTTAAATGATTTTTTCTATTATCAAGAATAAAACATCTGCAGCCAAATGTTTTGAAGTAGGAAACCACGCTTTTTCATCCATGCTAGATCTCATATGGTGTTTTCAAATGATTCTTATTAATCATTGATCTGTTCTGTGTGTAACATGCAGTGTTTACTGTTTCTGCTCAAAACCTTTGAGAAATATCAGAATCAGCAAGTATTGTTCTAGCAGCTTCTTTAAGAGTCCGATTTCTTCTCTCAGCTACACCATTTTGCTGAGGAGTTCTAGCTGCTGAGAGCTCATGCTTGATCCCAGTATTTTCTAAAAATGTTGAAATATTTTGATTGATGAATTCAGTCCCTCTATCAGACCTTATTCGATCAATCCCAACTGATTTTTCATTTAATAATATTTTGAAAAGAATAATCAGTTGTGCAGCAGTTTGGTCTTTGGATTTGAGAAATATAACTCAAGTAAATCTTGAAAATCATCCACAACTACTAAAGTGCATTTCATTCCCCCTAAACTCATGACTGGTGTTAGACCAAAAAGATCCATATGTATCGGGAGGATGATTTACAACCTCTATTTTTGAATGAAGATCTTACTTGCTTACCAACTAACATGATGAACAAATTTTATCTTTTGAGAAACATATTTTGGGCTAACCAGTTACAAGATCATGGTTACTCAGATAGGCAATAGATTTAAAGTTTAAGTGGTTCAACCTATTATGCCACAACCAGTTTTTAGAAGAATTGGAAGCAATGAAACAGACTGCAGCATAATGTTAATCAGTCCAACTGACTTTCTAAGTATTTCCACAATGATTTCCAGTTAGGATGACCTCATCAGTTGAGTCTCTAACTGAACAAGTATGTTTGTCAAACTGAACTAAGAAATTATTGTCGCATAACTGACTGATACTAATCAGGTTATACTTCAAATTCTCGACTAATAAAACATCTTTAGTTGATAAAATACCATGGATAAGCTACCTTTTGGTAGTGTTAAATTAACAATTCTCGATGCGTACTCACAGTTTTACCTTTGAGTTTTCTCTTAAAACTGATGTTTGTCCGAGTGTATTTGATCAGTTGAGGATCAACAAACTTTCATTCCCATGTCATACGCTTTGAAGCATTCACTGCTCCAGATACCAGTGGAGTCTGTGTTTGTACCTGTCACCTTTGTAATCACACACAATATATAATCTTGGTACACCACATTCATTTGGGTCCTAAACTGATTTGTCCGTATGTACCCAGACTGGACCAGTCTTACTGACTTTCCAGGAGTTGATGTGTTACCAAATAGTTTTTCTTGCTTTTGGGTATAAGTGTGTGGTTTGAGGGGAAGAAAGAAAAAGAGAGGAAGAAAGAAAACAATAAGTTGTGAGGAAGGAAAGAACAATATGATTTGTAATTTTTTAACTTAGTGTTCTTTTGATACCGTGTTTCTGACACTGGCTTACAGTTGTAAGTAATTGTAAATAGTTCATCCTTGAGATGTTTGATTTGTGTACTGAATCGTTTAGTTGAAATTTCAATTTTTTACTATATATCAAAGCTTGTTCTCATCATTTCACAGCTTTGGTTTGCAATCTCCCTTTGTTAAAACCCAACACTTCACTGGACTCATAAGTTTTCAGTTTTGTTATCATTGGGATCAATCACTCAGCTCTTGGCCTTCTTCAAATGATCGAGCAGTTGTGATAACTCAATTCATGTCATGCAATATGTTAATGATTCCTCATGAGTGAAATCACTAGAGCCGAAGTCAATACATTTTCACATTGTTGACTCAGTTTAGCTATCATCTGTCCATTAAGCCACTTGTACTTTCTTCTTTCATCATCACTTGAACTGGTATGGGCTTTCAGGTTCTGCACTTCCTAACTGTCAGTTCTGCCCATTTTGAACTACTCTCCTCAGCTAGAAGCACCTCATGGTTCTTCTTTCTGAGAGATTTCTTGTCATCCGTGGTTCTTATTCTGTGCTCATAGTGCTTCTTTCCCTTTTCAGTGTTGACCTTCGACTTGTCCTTCTTTGGCTTGGGACAATCAGCAATGAAATGGCCAGTCTTGCCACAGTTGTAGCAAGTATAAGGTTCTTCTTTGGAGTTCTGATATTGTTTCTAGAAGTTTCCTTGATTTCTCCTCATAAACCTTTCAAAATTCTTGACAAACAATGACATTACGTCATTGCTCGGCTGATCAGCAGATTTGTCAACTGAACCAGTTGGTTACAGCTTGACAGCGATTAATACAGTTGTGACATTTGATGTAGAAGGTTCCCCTTCTCTGGTTTGTAGTTCAAACTCGTATGCCTTTAGATCAACAAACAAATCATGAAGTTCCACCTTGTTATGGTCCTTTGATTCACGCATAGCCATAGTCTTGACGTCTCACTCTTTGGGAAAACTTCTGACCACCTTCACTGTTATTTCTTTGTTAGAGTATACCTTTCCAAGTGCATTCACCTCGTTTATAATACCACTGATCCTCTCATCATATTCATGTATGGATTCTCCAACTTTCATCTTGATATTGTCAAAGTTCTGAACAGCAACTGATAGCTTGTTCTCCTGGGTTTGCTCGTTTCCTTCACAAAGATGAATCAGTTTTCTCCCATATCTCGTTAGCAATTTTACACATTTTGATTTTGCTGAAAGTGAATTTATCCAGCGTTTTGAATAAGATGTCCTTAGCCACATTGTCAATGTTGGTTTCCTTTTATCCTCAGTTGTCCATTCCTCTCTGGACTTCTCAATGCAATGAGGTGCTCCATCAGTTATTGCAACTGTTGTATTTGCTTTTAAGATTTTCATGGGACCTTCAGTAATTACGTACCACATGTCGTCGTCTTGTGCAGCTAAATGAGCATGCATTCTTATTTTCCAGTCATCGAAATATTCTCTGGAAAACATTGGTATTTTATTGAATGAAGACATGGTGATCAGTTTTGTGGATAAGAATATTTTGGGACAAGATTCAACTGCTCTGATACCACTTGATATGATCGATTAACTAGTGAAAGAGTGTTTAGAAAGGGGAGTTGAATAAACACTCACGATTTTCACAGTCTTTCTAATGTTGAGTCATTTAGTGACAAACTAAAACTCGAAATCTTGTCAGTCGATATCGATCAATTAACAATAAAGTGCGGAAATAACTGACATGATAGATAGAATAAAAACTTAAATAAGAACACACTGAGATTTTATGGATGTTCGAGATTTCAATCACTCATACGTCATCCCTTCTATCACTAAGGATAGGATATCCACTAAAAGACTTTGATCGATACAAATGCTTGTACAGACCCACTTCAGTTTGACTTAATAATGCCAAAACTGAACTCTTAGTTACAATTTTCACAGTACTCAACTGGACTTATCAAAACTGATCTCTTTTAAAGATAGAATTTACAACAAAATAATTTCTGCTAGTAAGCTCGAAAAGTAGCTTAGAATACTACGAATAAATCTGATAAGTGTGAGCTTCTGAATTGTGAATATGGGCGAGAATTTCAGCAGAGTAGTAGATTATATAATAGTGAATCGTTGTATTTCAACTGCTCTTCTTGCTATTTATAGGCTTCTCTTCAACGGTAATAATCCGATGTAATTTGAATCTTTATATCCATTGTTTGCCACGTCGATATCTTTCTGACATTCGTATACTGCAGCTTTTCTGAAATGCGACGTTCCCATTATTAGTTGCAGTCTGCTTTGTACTGTTGTCGGTTGAATGTCCTTTTCGTTAACTGATGACATGTACAGCTGAAGGATCAGCTAATAAGAAATAGCTGATAAGCTTACAACTGAATGTAGCAACTGATCAGTTTCCAACTGATCAGTCAGTTGTCTGCGTAAGTTCTGTTCAGTTGGTTCAGTTGCCTTTGTTAAACTACGCATTAATCTTGAGTTATAGTCAATTGTCATTTTGAGTATTTGTTCAGTTACTTACAAACTTCTTGATCAGTTAGTCCAATTGATTTAAGCACTAGTTTGTCAAACAACTGAAATTTAGTTTCCAACAATAGTTCTAAAGTAAGAAAACTTAATATCTGGTAGTGGCTTGTGTTAGAGTAGGTGCCCGGCAAGCCAACTTGTGGCTCGGACTTTATTGACTCTAATGGAAAAACAATCTTTATTTTAATAATATTTTACGATTTTATTCGATTATGGCATTATACTTTATCTGTATACCCATGCAAGCTGCATAGATAAAGTCCTTGAATATACAATAGGTACCATGAGGTCTGCGACTCCACGTAAGATCATGAAACTCATTAGGAAGCGTACCGTATATTCTAAACAGGTTCCTAGTCGATTCAGCCGCCTAAAACAAGGATAAAGGTCGCTCGAGCTCGAGACTAGCATCTGTGATGTAAACACCGTGTTTCATTGTCAAGGGCATGGAGATGTCCATTCATACAGATGGGTGATCATATGATGATGCACTGAACAACTCTCCCTCGGACTATCCAAGTGGTTCCCACTTATCGAGTGGAATGGTCCGCAGTTATGGTTGTACACCATTAGTCCTTTGACCCGGGACAATGTAGGGGCTATACGTACTAGCATGCACTTTGATCCGTTTACCGACTCCATTGAGGGTCATCAGGTGGCGAGGTTGGGTGTAGTTTCGAAATACGTAGGAGCAAATACATTGTAGTCGGGGATTCACCGTTCGCCTACGGGAGAAGATATCCTATGTGATCTGATGAGTTAATAGTGCAAGGAGTCTCTGGCCAGAGCGAGAAATGTGCTTTAGGAAAAGGTGTTTTCCTAGTTGCACATACCATGCCACTATTAATACTCAAAGATAAATCACATCGTTATCGAATTCATATGCAACTCTCGATATACCAATGGTTGCAGATTCGATCGGGATATATGTGTTGAAGGGACCGTACTGTACGTTAACCATGACTAAAGGTTCTTGCAGGCACTATCAGTGATACCTAGGGGATCATGAGGCGATGCTACTAGACGCTCTTACCATGATCCGATGGGTGCAATCAGAAATGAGTTCTGACATTCTTGATCAAGGAGTTGATGAAAAGAATGGGGTTAACTAGGGTAAACTCGAATAAGAATAAATGTTATTCTGAATCACATGGAGATGTGAACCCACGACTAGCTGTATCCCTGAACCATTGAGGGTCACACAAGTATCGGATTCTGTATTCCCGTTGAGATAGTCAAATTTCAAGGAGTTGGAATTTGGCGACTATAGTTTGATCGAGATCAAACAAGAAGCTTGTAAAGGAGTTTATGAGCTGATTCCATAGGATGGAAGAAGTGGAAGTTAGCATTATTGCTAAATAAGAAAGGAGAGTGGAACTGCCTGTTTTGTGAAGGAGTTCACTAAAACTGGCAACTGCCATACATGATAAGTTCTAAATTTGGTAAATGAAAATTTTGATCTTCGAAATTTTCGATTTTCATTATATGAACAAGATTTGTATCCTTGGTACATCGGCGCTCTCGGATCGTCGATCGGGATTATAATGAGTTCGGAATCAATTTTTTAGTGAATTTGGAATTTACTAATTAAATGATTATGCTAGTAGTTGTGACTACTAACTTGCACAAAAATATTCATAAATATTCTAGAAGTGTCTAGAAATAAATAAACTAATGAGTTAGTTTATAAATTAAATAATAGTTATTTGATTTAATATACATATACATGTATATATTTTATATGGTGATATAAAATATGTGTATATGATATTATTATATCATGTATTATTAAAGGTTAATAAATACATTATATATTAAATATATGGGAGTTTAAATATGATGAAATCATTAGAGTCCTTGTGAGAGAGAGACTCCTAATTAGATTAGGAATCTCACTCTATAAATGCAACATTAGGGTTCATTGTTGAAAAATGATAATTTTACCAAAAAAAACACAAGAAAACTCCTTCCTTTCTCCCTTGAAACCTACGGCCACCCCATAAGGAAAAAGAAAGAGATTTTGGCAAGAAAAGCAAATTTGATTTGCTTGATATTTGATTAAGAATCAATATTATTTTTAATGATTGATTAAGAATTGAGTAGCCAAAAACCCATGATTTGAATCAAGGGAACTCTCGGCCATCTCTTGAAATTGGGTGAAGAAATTTTCGGCCACTTCCCTTGTTCCATCGCCGCGCCGCTTCGTCTCCGGATTTTGGAAATTCGGAGGTTGCAGTCTCAACGCACAAATCGTTTGTGATTTCTAGTGCAATCCAAGCGAGGAAAACAGTCTTCGATCGTGGACCTAATTAGGCGATTAAAGTTGAAGATCCGTTCGTAGGGATTTACAAGAAGGGCTATATCCGCCTCAAACCGGAATAGTTTGGAGTCCAGCGTTTAGAACGCAAAGGTATAATTCTAAACGCCCTATGAATGTTTTAAACACACGACGCCCAAGAACAAAATTTTTAAACTTCCGCTGCGTCTTGGGTGCGAGAATACGATGAACCAACAGCTTGGTGAAAATTCCGCTGCTTGTTGATTAGTTGAGACATATTATAGACTTATTTCTTTCGTCAATGAATGATCTATGATGAAAAAGCGATGCTAAAATCAATATGTTTGTTCATGGAGTAAAGAATTGGATTGTAGGTGATTGCTATGATTCTTGTATTATGACAAAAAATTGGTAACTCGTGTGCAATTTTCTCATAATCACTCAGCTATTGTTGTATCGAGAGCAGTTGGGCACAACAACTTTCAATAGCTAAGTACTCTGCTTCTGTTGTGGATATTGCAATGAAAGTCTGCTTCTTGCTCAACCGAGATATCATTCTGTCTCCTAAAAACTGACACAGAATGTTGGTGGGAGTCATCTCTTTATCCAATGATATACACTTCAGAGTTCTTAACTGTCACTGTATTTCAGTTGAGAAGATATTTTAATGATACATTAATACTGATACTTGTATCTCATATTGAATTACTACACTGATGTTATCTTTTGATTTGTTAACTATCTATAAGCCCAATTTAGTCTCTCACTAAGCAATCAAAGATTTAATTTCTATTTTCTTTCAGTTAATGGTACATTTCAGCCACACGGTTTCCCTACTCCAAATAGGATGGAAATTGAGAAAAATAAAAATGTTGACTTAGCAAGACCGTGAGTATTCCGTTGAATTCATATTTTTATTGTTATTTATAAATTAAAGATTGTATATGTTTTCGCTACCGCGAATTGAATATAATAATTTTATTGTATGTCGAGGTCCATATGATAATCACAAAATAAAAACTATTGAATTGCATCAAACTAACGTACTGTATATTCTATCAGTAGTCCAGAATAACCATAAAATTTTACGAAAAATCTCTTGGTTAAGAGACATAAATCCTATATATATATTTAAATTCGCCTTATAAGTTTTGAATAAATAACAAAAGCTATCATATATGAGTATAAGAAAACATAGCCTCTTATTTCTTAAAAAAAATTCGATTTATAAGATTACGAATCAAATCGATCTGACATTAAAAGTTAAAATTTATGAATTGAATCAGACTTGAAATATAATTCAAATACGTTCTGATTCGACTCGAATTTGATAATTTTAAATTTTAAATACAAGAACTATTTTAAACTAGCTCGAAAAGGTGTCGAACTGATTTATCCATCTGCATCCCCTGTTGATACAAGTTAATAGGGATGTAAACGAACCAAACCGTTTGTGAGCTATTCGAAGCTCGACTGATTCCATAAATCTATCGGATTTGCGAAGTCAAAGTTACTTTTATTAATCAAGAATTTATTAAATAGCTAGAACAGCCTTCAGAAATTGCAAATACTAATTTGTTAAGAATTAAGCGGATTGAAAATATTGTGTCATCATTCGCTGGAATCGAAATATCTCCAAGATCGGGGTCACGATTTGTATCGATTAAACAAATTGTTGGAATTCCCAAAGTTATACACTCTCGCTAAAAGCTCGTTTGAGCTCGTTTAATGAGACTCATTAAGATAAACAAACCAAACTCAAGCTTTACAGTATTCGGCTCGTTAGCTCGTGAACATGTTCGTTGGTAAGTTAATGAGTAATCTTTTAGATGAAAAAATAATAGTTTTGATATTTGATTTATTGATTTTGCATATTATTTATGAAATATATAGAAAAATCTATTAAATTTATTTATTATAATAAATTTACAAATTTTAATAAAAACAATATATTTTTCTTTAAATATATAATTTAATATTTAATTAATTTAATGAAAATTTAAATGTATAATTCATATTTATTAAACTTGTTTAGGCTCCACAAAGGTTTAAATAAGCTCGTGAGTCATACATATATTCATTAAATAAAGCTCGAGCTCGGCTCGATTATAAACGAACCAAGCTCAAACATTCAATAGTTCGGCTCGACTCGATTACATCCCTACAAGTGAATGAGTAACGAAGGTCATGTTGAGTTTGCTACCTCAAATCCTTGACTTTGAAGAGGGGAAACAAGTAGTGCGAAGATGATCAAATATATAAATTAAATATAATTTTTCCATTCTCAAAAGTAAAATATTAACCCAATGCACAAAGCTAAGAGACTTAAATATTAAAAAAATGATAATAAATTAATAATCTTATCCTTTTTTAAACTTGAAGCAAATAAACATTAAGAACAGCCAAAGATGGCAGCTGAAACCATTGAACAGAAAGTACGTCTGCCAATGAAATAGTTGCAAGAACAGAAAGAAAAGAAGTGGCAATTCATTGGCAAAACAAGAACACTGGGTTCAGTAGTGTTCCTTCTACAGGAATGGAGGTAGTATCACCCATCTTCTCGGATACTTGGGTCTTCCTTCTTTTCCATCAAAAAGCTGCAACAAACGGGTCAAATTCGTAAACGTGGAACACATTGACAATATATGAGGCATATAAAAGCTGCTGTTGATAATTTTCAATCAAAATCAACCGAAATAGACCGAAGTTAATGAGTTTTGCTGACGCATCACTGCATATAGGCAGATGGTACAAGTCACAGATATACTTGAAGGTGGCTATTGTATGGTAGAATGTCGCAGGAAATATAAGTATTTGTTTTCTAATCTAATTCTCTGAAGATGGTGAGGAACATTGGAAGGACAAATAAGAACCAAGAAGAAAAAGAAATATACGTTGCAGGAAAATAAAAATATATATATTCTATACACGTAGAATATCCCAGATGAGATGATTAACGTACCAAATCTTTTGTTACTAAATTCTAATGGGCTGGTCTATGCAAATAATACCTCTGCAATATATATTGTTGATATAGATCAGAATATGTGCCCGTGTATGCTGCGTATGAATGTTTCCCCTAGTGGCACAAAGACTAAATCATTTTCAACTAGAAGGGATAAATTTACCTTTTTGAGACGGCGGTGCTTAGCAAGGGCCCAGTTTGTCATTATGGCAGCAGCAACCACCATGAAGACATAACCTGCAACAGTTTGTGTCGCGATATTGAAGCCTAGCCACTGATAAATCTCGGTCGTGTAGTTTGCACATGTAACTAAGTTGAACAAAAAGCCACGTGGTATTTGGTAACCCCCACCCGCATCAGAACCCCGAAGATTTCTCAACAAGATGTGAGAATAGAAGTTTGAAATTTGACAAAGCAAACCGAACCCAAAACCAATCTTCATCTGGAGATCACTGACAGGCGTGTACAGTGGGTGATTGACATAATAAGCAATCCAAGCACCAAAAGTCCAGTAATAAGCACAGTTTCGGAAGACATTTACAAGTGGTGAAGTTGCATGGCTAAAGCGATGAATGAAAAAGGTTTCCATAATACGTTTAAAGTAGTGGAAACACCAGTAATACATGGCATATGTCTGAACTTGGTGGATGACACGCTCCTCCTTGTAACCAAAGAAATTGTACATGGGATAGAAGTAGAAGATAGGATAGAGAATCAGCGGACCCAAATACTCCCAGAAGAAAAGGGTACTGTACTTAACTTGTGGACCCAAATCCTTAAAAAGTACAATGAATTGGTCTTTGTTCCCATAAGTGTACTCTTTCAGACTCTTTTTATAGTTAAGGACAATGGGCTTCTCCTTCGATCCGGGTGGGAGAGGAAGGGTCAATCGCTGTCTTGCCGGATAGAATTTTTTGGCTGTGGACGTAATAGAAGGTATTAGAGCACCAGGAAAATGTGGAAAATAACAAGAAAAAAAGAGAAATGAACAAAGTATAAAAGAATAAAATAAACCGAGCCCATAAGAGGAAAGATTTGTCAAGAACCATGAAGTGCTCTCTACTCGAACAATTGATTAACGGGTGTTATAAAATTCAATGGCACAACCACATAAAACAATAACGTAAGTTCTATTGTGCAGAATCAAATTAAATAACCACAGGCTGTTAAAATAGAATCAGAATAGTTTCCAGCTAAGCACCTAATTTAGACTTCCAAGTTAATTTAAAATCATAATGCATAGAAGCAACGCCATTTTCTACATTGAAAGGAATTTAGATCGAATAAAGCTTACTAGGGATAAATTCTTCCTTTATTATGAAATCCCTAAATTCTTCCTTTACTATGAAATAACGAAACCGAAAAAAGCAACTCAAGAAGCAACTTTTAAACAGAAAACTAACTGTTATTGTCATAAGAAAGTGCTAGCAACAAAGTATAGCTGATCAAAGTGATACTCTGTTCTATGTTCTCACAAACCATTAAAAATGAACAATTTTCTATAAGCTAAATATAGTTATATACTCGAACCATACAATTCAGAGATTAGAATCTAAACTAGTATTTCATTTCATGTCTATAAAAAATTCCAACCAGTTTACAAGTTTATTGCTTCATAAAAGGGAGATATTTATTTCATAACTCCATACTTCATGTATATAAATTCTCTGAGATTGCATATTTCCTCTGTTATATCACCTTATAAGAACACATAAAAAATCCCACAAGATCTTTTAAGTGCTTCTCTTTTCTCATTTTTCAATTTAACTTATGTAGCATTCTTGGATTCTAATCCAAGGTTGTGGCCGATGAATGCGCCTTTATGTTAATGGAAGACAATATGCAAGATAAATAAATACAATGAACTCAGCAAATCATCCCATATCAAAGCAACAAGATAAACAAGCGACAACTTACTTCGCTTGTAAATCGCCTCCTGCAAATCAGCCACAGTGGCCTGCAATCAACACCAAATCACAAGCTTTGAACCCAACCCTTGTTCTATATCAAGACTAAGCCACGAGAGTAAAGATTCGAACCCAAATTCTCAAAAACAAAAGAATAAACAGAGCAGACAAAAAACAAAGTCTGCAAATCACAAAAACATCAACACAGTCGAAACCAAGCCCAGAAATCAGGAAAAAGGACGAAGAACACACCGAATCACTGAGCTCCAAGCCTCCCTTCACGAGTTCTCGCCCGCTACGAGTGGTGACCGCCACCTTCATGTTATTGTTCTTTGCTTCTTTCTCCCCTTCCAAGATCTGAATTCGGAAAGTCCAGCAGGCCACTACGAGATGGGCTTATTTATGAAGGGCTGGTTGTGTCGTGCTAATAAATGGCTCTATTATGTAGGGACATTTAAGTTTTTATAGCCTCCTGACAATATTCTTTTCAATATTTGACCCTTTCCTTTTAAAAGAACAGTAATCTCCTATTAAACTTAATTAATTCCCTTAAACGTCCATCATGTTTCCGAAATTAAATTAAATCTTTTATCTTTTTGACCAGAATGCTACCGGGTTATATCCACCGTGTTTTACGAACTGCTCCTCACAGCCCGACCACGCGATCGCAACCGATGGTTACTGACGTAGATTCCTTCAGCAGCACTTAGCACAACTCTAATTCGTTTCCTACCTTAGAGTGTATAGTAAAAAATAAAATTTTGAAAATAATGCATGAGAGGGACTAAGAGCAAAGATCTCTTTATTCAAACACACATATTTATTATTACATTGAAACCTCCTGTAGAGGAGGAGAAACTTGTTTAGCTACTCACAGTAGCTGAACTCACTACACACATAAAAGAGAAATATTACAAATGATTTAGAAGAAAAACGAAGAGGTTGATCGATGCCTTCATCTTCCTTCTGCTTCTTTATTTATAGAAGGCTTCTTCGGATTTGAAACTCGCACTTCAAATCTTCATAAGCCTTTACAGCTTGCTTGGGAACCATATAGTGGTTGGGTGGTCCCTTCATGACCTGTCTTTTTCTAGATTATCAATCTAGAAATTAACTTCTCATCTTCTTTGATTTCCCTGAGATGCCATTGTCGATGAGTATACAAGATGTCTGCGGTAATTTCGTCTCCCTTTTCCTGGAAACGTTGGACTAGCCATTTGAGAGCATCCGCCTCTTTTCTCTTGTAATTAATTCTTCTTTTCAAAACTTTCAGATATACCCGATACATTTTTAAGTTTTGATTCTGGTGTGTTTAACTGGTTCCATTATGTCCTTTTATAGCTAAAATTTCGGGACCAGTTATTTTCTTTTTCTTCATTGGATTCTTTTTGGTATCCAATAGTTTCTTGTCTTTTTCCACTTTATTAGTGGTTAACGAGTCACCTACCACCTATTATTGGTGGTCCTTGAATTCCACTCACATGTTTTTTCACATGGTGGTCCTTCTTTTCTTGGTGGGATGTTCACATGTTCCTTTTAGCTTTGTCGAGGAATCTTTGGCTTTCGGGTTCCTCGAGGAAAACGTGAATGTGGTCTCTCCCCACTTGTACTTGTATCGGTAAAGTGTTTCCGATCAGATCTCGGCTTGAATCTTGTACCGAATTCCGGTTCCTTCTGGTTTTGGCATTCAAGGCAGATGTTTTCTGACCATCTTCCTATGTGTGCCATATTACAGAATTTTCGGCGAGTTTCTTTACTAGCCGGCAGCTTGCTGTTCCACAAAAGATTTCTCTTTTTCTCAAATAAATCCTCTGCAAAACTTGTGGTTTTCCTTGTCATGGTATTTAACAGGAATGATCCGTTCACTGAATGATTGTAAAATTTGAACGGAAACTTGACTTTGTCCATCTCAGTGAGACAGACCCATAGACCCCAAGCTCTTCTGGTAGACATATCATCTTCAAAAATTGAAGCAACCAGGGGTGTTTCTTCTGTTGGAGGATCCTTGATAAATTTTTGGACATTTGTATCCGGCCTCCTTAGCTTGATGAAATGAAAGGCTTAATGAGAACCTTTTCCTGCTGGTTCTGGTGCTGCTATAAAGAAGTATAGCTCTAGAACATCTCCTCTGGACAAATAATCATTATTTGCCCAAGTCTCGTGAACAGCTTCCTGGATCTACTTTGGTAGACCTGAAATTTCTGGAAAGCTGGGTGATGTAGTATAAACTGAGGCAAGAGCCCCGAATTCATACCATGCCTTGACCTCCTTTGGATATGAATTTTGTTTCATCCATACCCTGGGATATTTCCCTGAAACATCAACCCTGTTTGTAGCTGGGTTAATGCCAATTCTTGTTTTCAATTTCTCCCAATTTTGTTGATAAACCTGAAATGGAGAAATTACACTTTCATTAGTATCAACCTTAGTTTTACCTTTGTCAATACGAGGCCTAAGGTTGATCTCTCCCTCTTCAATCCCCGAGGTGAAGGGTTGACTTGAGGACTCAAGATAAGGATCAGGAGTCTCAATCTTTGTTTCAGCCGACTCATCTCGTGATGATCCCGACTTAACACTTGTGCAAGGGGTATTTGAATCCCCCGCTACAGTATAGAGTCATGTACTCGAAAACTCTCCATTTGGGAAAAAAGTGGTTTCTCAATGCCTTGGAGGATAGGCCTTTGCATTACAGACCATAACTGAGTATATGCCTGTAAACACCCTGTAATTCGATCAGAGACAATTTCTTATCAGCTTGTTGTAGCCTTCCCGCAACTTCTACGTTTACAGCTAACTTGTTGAACTCGGTTTGAAGCATTTCAAGGTGTTCCCTCAAATGCCTCTGCATCTTGATAATAGCATCTATGTCAATGCTGTCCATCTCTTGTTAAAAAATCTGCAAGAATATTTTCATGAGATTTAATTATCACAATATCAAAAATATAATTTTGACATAGTGCTTGCCATCGTAATAATCTAGCCTTCTCAGGTTCAATTCTATTCCTTAAAAAAGCTTTAACTTGTGTGTTATCAACTTTCAAAGTGAATTTCTTTGCAATTAGAAATAATGGCCATTTTTCAAAAGCCCTCTTTACTGCATAAAATTCTTTTTCGTTGATATGTCATCTTATGGCTTCTGCATCTGCTGCATCTGAGAATAACCCACTACAATATCTGCATGGTTGTTCTCCATCTGGGGTGAGCTTAGTAAGAACTGCTGCCCACCAATGATCACTGGCATCAGTATATAATACCAGATCATCTTCATCTTGAGGAATAGCCATTTTCGGAAGATATTTGCAAACCTCCTTTAAATGGATCAGTCCTTTTGTGTGTTCGTCTGTCCATATAAATCTAGCATCTTTTTTCAACAATGGACTGAACACCTTCCTGTGTTTTGCTAGGTTTTTTATAAACATCCCAGCAGAATTAACAACTCCTAAGAAACTTTGAAGTTGCTTTTTGTCCTTGAGATTTTCTAGAAAATTCTGCACCTTTTCAACTATGTGGTCTTGCAGAATTATTCCTGACTCATCGATTTCAATTCCGAGGAATTCAATCTTTCTTGTAGCAATGACTGCTTTCTTTTCAGATAAAACCAGTCTTTCTTTCTTGCAAACATTAGAGAAAATCTCTAAATGTTTAACATGTTCATTCATATCTTTAGATGCTATCAAAACATCGTCGATGTAAACAAACATAAACTTAAAATAATCTTTAAAAAGATTATTCATTTTTCTTTGAAATATCTGTGGTGAATTAGCCAATCCCATTGGTAATACTTCCCAGATATAATGTCCTTGAGGTGTGGAGAAAGCTGTGAATTTCTTGCTTCCTTCCTCCATCCGGATTTGATAAAATCCAGACTTACAATCAAATTTAGAGAATATATTTGCATTGCGTATGCAACTAATTAGATGTTCTCTGCTTGGTATAAAATACCCATCAAACTCCAGAATTTTATTAATTTCTTGATAATTAATAACTAATCTGGGTTTTCCTCGTTTAATCTCACCATGATTTCTTATCAGGAAACCTGGACTGCTATATGGTGACATACCTGCTTTGATCAAACCAAGGTCCAAATGTTCCTTGATTATAATATGCATATCCCTTTGATCAATGATGTTAATTGGGATGGGTTTACAACGGACAAATTCATGATCTTTGCCTTCCTTGATCTTAAGGCAAGCCCTGAGTTGATTTTTGTCCCACCATGCCAAGGGATCTTCATTGTAATTCTCTTTGATCCTCTTCTTGACATCTTCCAATGATACCTTAGATTCAAACTCTACTTCATTTGTTTGTAGAGTTATCTAAAGGCATTCTATATCATCTGGATGGAGTTCTTTATCTGCTCTCAACTGGAGCATTGTTTCTCCAAACCGTCTTGAATCCTTCATTTTTGGATTCAGAAGTTTTCCTGAATCACCACGCTTGCTGCGAAACTGGATTGGCAGTTTTCTGTAAAATGCCTCTCGTAGTCTCTGGACTATGATTTTGTGAGCACATGGTGTTGTGAACACTAAACTTCTTGTCTCATTTTCTTGTGTATAGGACTTGAACATTTGTAGGAAATTATTTCCTAACAATATGTCAGCTCTTGTATCATGAAAATAAATTTGTGGTGTCTTTACCTTGTACCAAGGTGTTTGCCCAGCACCTCCAATCATGATTTCAGTCATCTTAATCCCTTTACATAAGATTAAGATTCTTCTGGAAAAAATCTCTTCCAGCAATCTTGGGAAATTCTTCTTCCAAATTATTTGGAAAAACTCCTCGTTTTGCTGTACAGATTCCAGCACCTGAATCAATATAAGCAGCAAAATATTCTGCCCTATATTGTTCATATAACATTCCTATCGGAATGTAAATGGAGAATGGACTTGTGGTCATTGGACTTTCCACATCTTATCTTCTGCCATAAACTCCATTCTATACTCTAGACGTTTCCAAGGTTTATGTTCCTCGAGAAACTCTAATCCGAGAATCAGTCGATCTGATTCTTTCCCTGGAATTCCTTGAATATGAACTTCCAACTCTCCGATATTAATCAGTCCTTGGTAAGTTCCTATCGTAGGTTGTTCCAAATAGTATATGGTATTACAAGGAAATTGATTTCTTTGTTTTGTAATATCAAATACTATCTCTACTTCCTTCCACCCTTCTGGGCATCTAAGTTTTCCTATTGTAGAAAAACTTTTTAGCTCATGTGGGGTTTCTATGATAGGCTTTTTATCCTATCTATAACTTGTAATTCTATCTCCTTGAAAAGATAGTCTTCTTGATTCCAGTCTAAGACTTTGATTCCTCTGTAGAATCGGTTTGTCTTGGATCTGGAGATCTATTTCCTGTATTAAAGGAAACTCGACTCTTTCTGGATAAATTGCCTGGGCAACTTTTCCAAATATATCAGGGATTTCAATAAACTCATTTCTAATAAACAATTCCGAATGATGTGTATTAGATAGAGCATATGAAATTTGATAGGTAATAGAGTATGGTCTATTACCTTCTTTCATCAGCCTTTTTTCCTTGAAGTTCTGATGCAGTGTCAAGGCTCGGCTGAAATCTCGATCTGCCAGGTTGTAGGCTATCCTTGGATAGATAACTCCTACAATCTTTCCCACAGAGATTTCCTGAGATTGTTCCCAGAACTGAATCTTGTAGATTCCCCATTCTTTTATCGCATATAGCAATATCAATAGGCGAATCTATCCCTTCTTTGAAAGTAGCCTTTATCATAATCTGGATTGCTCACATATGAATCCATGACATAGTCCTTGCTACTTCTATCTTGAGTTTTTGTAATTCTTCCTTAATTTCTTCGGAAGGAATTAACTGCATCTCCATTCTATTTCCTGTAAGTTCCATCGGGATTGCCATTTCCCTTCTAGAAACTTTATAGATTAGATGATGCTTTCTGTTTCTTAGGCCAAGACTTCCTAAGAATTTTTCTACCTGTCCTGCAGAGAAACCTTGATATCTCTGTAGACTCGGATTTTCTCTCATGATTCTTTGAACCATGTTATGAGATATCGTTGTCTGGCTAAAAAATCCAGACAAATCCTCATGTGTTTCGTGTCGAAACACCTCATCTTCAGTCAGATTCCGATTCTGTTCCATCCGATTCTTCCTGACTTAAGACTTTTTCCTCTTCATATATACTTTCATCTGAGGCGATGTCCTCAAATCGGTATACTTGAATAAGATCTTGGTAATAAACTGCTTCTTCAATATCCGGGGTAGGATCAAAGCGTTTAATACCTCTTTTTTCATTTTCTGGACAGTTGGTCGAGATATGACCTTTTGCTCCACATGTCCATCAATTACAGTCCTTGAAACTTTCATTGGCCCGAGTATGAGCTCTTCTGAAAGTTTTCTTGGTAGGTGTTCTTCCTGTGCTTCGAGATGTACTCGATGCTTGGGATGATATCCTACTCCTCGATGGTCCGCTTCTTTGTCCAGATTTATAAGATCTGGCTTTCTGTCTAGACCATACAGTTCTTGGTTTCCAAGAACTTCTTCCACTTCGTGCATAAGGATGAGTCCTAAAACTTTTCCTCTTATGCTTCTGTGGTTTACTTCCAATAATTGTTGAAAGATCATTTTCCTTACAACACAAAGGAGTTCTTTTGTTGATACCCCTTAAGCGTTTGTAATTCTTTTGTAAGGCTGCCATATGACACCATTCTGCCAATTTTCCTTTAAGGAAAGAGGCTCTTCGTGCCAACGTATCTGGATTTCCAGGTACGTATTCCCTAATGAGCATTTCTCTCCAAGGGCTTGGATTTTTTGCGAAGAAAAGCTGCATAGCTATATCTTCTTCGACTCCTGAACTCCATCTATATTTAGTGAATAACATAATGTATTCATCCACCAAACATATGTCATGTAATTCAAGACTATACAGAGCTTGAGTGTATTTCTTCTTCTTCTCTGTATCTTGACTGTTGAAATAGTCTACCCCTATAAAATGTGCTTTAAATAGGGTAGCCATTTTTCCTGCGATCTCACTAAGAGATTCACCAGCTAGGACTAACTCTTTCATGTTTAATGAAGTCATTTCCCAAACAATCTTTACTGATCCCATAAGACTCATTTCCAAAAGTTTAATGAATCCTTCTTTGTTGAGATCGAGTGTTTCTGCTGCAATTCTCATAGCAGATGTCCAATCATCTATGAGATCTTCTCTGTTTTTGAAGTCTAATACATCAAGGTTAAGCATAACCCCGTAAGGATGTATAGGATCCAAAACAGTTTTCCCATAGGGTGTTTGGTGCAAAGGAATTTTATTTCTCCTTGCCCTTGTCCCTGCTGGGTGTGATCCTCCACCAATATGGAAATCAGATTGAGCTTCTCTCATGTTTACATTCTGAGATCCCACGCTTTCTCTGGGTAGTTCTTGAGAGGATGACCAGGTTATAGCAGGTGGTGTTTCACCTACTGTTGTGTTCATCCTTAGATCTACTACTTTGAGATTTGCGAAAGATTCCGCAAGCTCTTGTAGATCCTCTAAACCAATCCTTTCTAAGGTTGTCATCAGATGAATTTCTTTTCTGAGACAGACTTAATTAGATTGATCATCTTTTCTTCTTCAGTCAAAGGTTTTGACACCACTCTGGCCTTCCCTTGTTGATGTAACAAAGGTTCGGTACCAAATGATGGTGGTAACCATCCTCCTGAAGCTCTTTTACTAAAACTTGGTTGTTGTTCTAGTTTCTGAATTCTTGTTTGAATATCCTTTAATAATCCCAGAATTTCTTCTTGGGTTTCAAGGATTTTCTCAACTCGTTACGGTACAAAATATAGCATATTGCCATAATTTTGTACTGTCTTCTGAATTTCCCTAAGATCTGAAGAGAGCTTAGAGGAATCTGGAACTATCTCCAGAAACTTATTATTTTGAATCATAAGTTTACCTGAGATTTTACCTGAGAGTACTGATGCTTCCCTTCCGGCTTCCGAGATCTAACAATAGTTAGATTTACTTGTTTATATTCCAAAATATTGGAATATTCCTTGTAAATTATTTTTCTCGAACAGAAGTTCGGATTCATAATTTTTTTTCGAAATTCTCCTCCTCAAACATTTTGTTTCTTTATAATAATAAATTTTGTGTTTGAAATAATTCAACCTAAGGCTCTGATACCATTTTCCAGGGGGTTGTATTAAGGTAATTAATTAAGATTTTAAAATTGAAAAGGAGGTTACTTATCAAACAGAATTTTGGGGAAGGTCAAATTTTTAATTGATTTTTTGTTGGAGTCTATTTTCCTAAATCTTCCCTATTATGTAACTCCATTGAATTTATTATAAAATCTAATATAATTGTATACAGTTTTGATATGCTGCACACCTATCGTACACATTTTTGTGAGTAATGATGAGTTGTCACTCACCTATTAGATGCGCAATTTTTCTATATTTCAACACATCCAATATACGTATGAAATCTCATCGGTGCTCACATAGGTGTGCACGGTAGATTGAAAACCGCATTAAGTAAACCATGTCCAACAAATTTGCCCATGATTGTTTAAATTAATTTTCTAATGTCAAAATTAATATTTTGTTCGAAAAAGTACATTCATTCAAACGGAATCAATCTAATTAATTTTTTTATATATGAATACTGAACAAACTGAATCGATTTTGACAGAAGAATGCATTAAACCAAAATAACTAAAACAATCAAATTTATCGAACTAATTTGAGCCACTTTGTGATCAAATTATAATATTCTCCGATTTTAAAAAAACGACATAAATAAATTGAAATAATTTTAGCCATTAAATTTAATAATAATATGTTGAAATAAATTAATAGAATTACCAAAATAATTTATTTCACAAACATCAAATATAAAACTCAAAATTGTATCAAGCATGCTGTAATTTCTGATTTGTCGTTGGTCTAATGAAGACATTTTATTATTTAAAACAAAAAACAAAAAACTCGAGTTGTTAGTTTGTTGGCTGGGCCGATGAACCAACTGCTTTTGTCTCCATTAAATTGGTGCATTTAATTGAAATCACTCAAATCAAGTTTAGTTTTCAGCTAATAAATTTTTTTGTCCCTCGCATTAATAAACTCATAAAATACATTACACATTTATGCTCAAAACAATTACATTACAAATAGAAATAATTTTAGCTACAAAGATTTCATATTGCTATGTAATTTCAAGCTAATATTGTACCTAAAATTTCATTTATTTAAAGTTGTTCATCTGCCATATATATGGAGGTTGACTCTCTCACCATTTCTTTTCTTTCTTTGTTTCTTTCTTTTTTAAATCTACCTAGATTGATGACTAATAAGATCAAAAGACAAGTTTGTTAGGTAAATGAAAAATTGTTCGAATATTAATGCTCGGCTATTCTCTATGGTTTCAAATCTTCTATGTGGTAATTTTTTTTTTACAATTCTTTTCCAAGTATTATCTTTTGTTCAAATAATGAAATGATTTTCTTTATTTAATGGGTTTAGTGAATGTCCAGATACAATAGAACCATTCTGGTGTATATCAGCTTTCTTGAGTGAACGCCGAATCATCCTTGTGTGCATTCAAAACTAAGTCGATTAGCTTATATCATACTCGCTCTCCCCTGGATGATATTTAATGGCTCAACGAGTAATTCTTTGTTTGGATGGAATTATGGTAATATACACACGCTGACAGGATTAGTGGAAGTGTTTAGAAGAGGAGATTAAATTAATACTTACAAAAAAATTATTAACTTCAAAATAATTCAATATTATTAGAAAATGAACTGTGTAATTTTTATGTGAATGTCAGTTGGCTAACAAAAATACGTGTGGAAAGAAGCAGGGGTGGATCCAGAATGATATGTTTGAGGGGGTCGGTCTACCTCAATTCATGAACGACAGAAAAAATTCCAAGAATCCTCGTCTTTCCTTCCGATGTGTCTCCGAACTCGCGTCCCACAATATTTCAGTCTTCAGTCGACAATATAGCAGATGTTTTGCAAAATGTTACCTTAGATTATTATTTCAAATGGATTTTTTGATTGTGTTTGTATTAACCAACTATGAAGGTTTTAAGTTAGGCCTTTGTAAAAGCCCATTATTTAGATTTTCAAAAAACAGCGTATAAGAAGAATGAACCACTGGATCATATGTGTAAACCTCGAAATTTTTTAACCATTAGACTAATTATAGATACTTTAAATTTTGGGTCAAATAATATATATACTAAATAATAAAATATATTTTATATAGTAATAATTTTTTAAAAAAAATCCAGGGGGGCCGTGGCCCCCTCTTGCCCTACACTAAATCCACCTCTGGAAAGAAGTCAAACTGACATATTCGAATAGTTCAAAAAATGGCTTGATTAGGTAAACTGACACGAGATTGTTTCTGAATGTTTGGAGAATTCAAGCTCATATGTCACATCTTCTTCATATTAGAAAGAATCTCTTTACAAGCAATTTGCAAAAGTCTGTCAAAACGAAAACTCCTAGTCTACTCAACTAAACGAAGAAACAATATACAAATTGTTATCAAATACAATTAAGGACAAAGAATTCCTAGCACTAATGATCCTCAATGATCAGATACAATGCTTTGTAAAGTATGCTTGAGTATATGATCTGTTTTGCTTGAACTTATAAGTTGTTGAAAGTGTACAAATGTTGTTATTGTAACTTTTAAGTATTCTTAACTTGTTTCACTCTTCTGCTCAACTGGTCTTCATATCTATTTATAGAATTTAAAATGCAACGGTCACAACCGTAAAAAATATTCGTTGCTGCATCTTTTGTCCAGGTCATCATTATCCGATTCCATATAATATTTAGTGCAGTTGACTTTGGTTGTGTCAGCAAAGTACAAAAAAGTTTATCCAATAATCAGTTTGGCCTATGTTGTAAACTAATGTCCTTGAGAATGAATGATGATCTCTAAACTTATAGTTTGATTCAATTTTGATAACAATCAATTTTGCTTTGAGTCAGTTTTGCTTCACTAGTCCAGTTTAGATAAACAAGTTTAGCTTGTAAACAAGTTTAGCTTGTGGATAAAGTGTAATCTGCATTTGGTTCGAATGACTTAGATAGTCTAGTTTAGCTTACATCAACATAGCTAAGATCGGTTTTGACTTAAGTCATTTGTTAACATCAAAACACAAACGTTCCGACAATTCCCATTTTTTGCGTTCGACAAAATTAAGAAATAAATATAATTGTTTTAGGAAAAACTTGTATTGATATAAAATTATGATGAAGTGATAAAAACTCTTGTAAACTGATTGAAACAAATATAACTATCTTCTGTCTTTTTATTCGTCTTCCCCCTTTTGTCTGGCTTCTTTGAAGCAGATTTATCTTTAGATCTATCAGTTTCGTCTTTGAGGCTCACTTTCCCTATTTGTCAACATCAAGGGCAGCCACATATCTTTGCAGGATATTTATTGAAGTCTGTGCAAATATAGAGTCAAACTTTGCAGATAGCTGATGAATTGAATCTATCTTCGAATTTAAGCTATTATGCACTAGATCCATCTTCTGTGTAAGAGAATCATGACAACTAGATAGTTGTGATGTTGAAGCATAGTTCTTTCTCATGGACTCTAGCTTGATAAATAACATTCTGACATCTTTAGATAGGCCTGAGAGGTCCTTTAACACTTTAATTTTCAAATTCTCAACGTTAGTTTCACTCAGTCTCTGTAATCTCTTGACTTTTGTAAGCAAATAATTTATTCGAGTTAGATGTGAAAGAATATCATCCATAGCAAAAAATTTATTAGTTCCAACTCAGCTGAATCAACAATCATATGAGCAGAGGCGGATTTATGAATATCGTCAAAACTAGACTTCAGAGCGAAATGGATGATGATTTTCTCTCGGATGCATTGATGATATTTATTGAAAGAGAAATTTTTAAAAATATTTGTATAGATGTTATTATTGAAGACTTTGAAAACTTTAAGGAACGTCGAATTCCTTTTAGTTAGAAATTTTCTTGTTAAAAACGTACTATTTATGTTTAATTGAATATAATTGATGGAATTTTTTTCTTTCCTCTTATAATATTTTGTCCGTATTTTATAATCGGCCCCCATAGAGTCGAAATCCTAGATCCTCCTTTGCATATGAGCTTTTGGAGAACAGAAAATGATCAACCGATGGCTTGGTTCTGCAACATCAATTTTCTAAATTGAAGTAGTTGCAATTAGTTCAACTGATAGAGTGATATTTTACTCAATTGTCTCAACAACTTTAGTTTGACTTGCCACTCCTACTGAATTTTCAAACACTGATTGGTTCGGAGCAAGCCGGTCCCTCACTGATACAGAAATAAATAAAAAATGATCCAGGGATTGTGACTGTAGCAATTGGAACTCAACTAATTGAAATAGTGTTGGAACTGATGGTGGTTCTAAAGAAACAATTTTGACACACAAACTCCACTTTAATTTCAACTACCATTTGTTCCTCTTGATTTTGAACTGAAACTTCCAAAACTGGTTATTCAACTTCCATCATTGTTTCATCAGTTCTCTTAACTTTTTCTTCAACAACCTTTGTAATATTCTTAGTTACAGATTTCAGGATCACATCAACATTGAGTTGAGACATGTCTTAAACTGGTTCAGTTGTCAACTGAACTTCTGGTGCTAGACTGATTGCGGGTTCGGTCAAGTCAAATGCTAGCTCAGCCAAACTGGATGATGGTCCAGGTTGTCTTGACTCTTGTTGGACCTGAACTGAAGAACCCTTCTCGACTTGTTGTTCTTTGGTAGAGTCTTTGTAATTTTTCTTGCTTTTGGGGTCAATGGAATAATTGTTCTGTAAAAAGCTTAAATCCACATCCAATTGAGTAAATGGTGCTCTGTCATCATGAGCAGTTGGTCAGGTCGTATCATAGTTCTTATTCATTTCTTCACAAATCAATGTCAGTTTCTTGATTCCCATTTGATCAAAGGAATATTCTCTCCTTTCCAACGCATGAACTATTGTCACTTTTTTCACAGCCTTCATAACAGTCTTTTCAAGAGCAATGAATTTATTCAAAGTCTCCTTCCTCTTCAGTTTGTGCGCAAGAGTGATTGTCTTAAACTTGTATCGCTCATCAAAATTTCAGTTTTGGTATCAATATACTCTTCACTTCATGTCATTTCCGAGACCGAGGCATCGGTGACATCCGATATTGTTTAATAACAATAAACCTCGTAGCCAAAACCAGTATTCATAAATAAATATTTTCTTTTACAATGATAAAGGAATATAAATTACGTCAATAGTTTTGCGAAAGAGAAATAAAAAAATTGTAATACTAAGAGTAAACAAATGATCCTCAGTACTTCGATCTTGTTACCAAGCCAGAACGTTTCATGTTCTTCATCGTTCAGCTATTCCTCATTCTTATCTGGGGAGATATATAAGGGATGAGTGTTTTGGGAAACACTCAGCAAGTGGAGGCTGATCGATTACCACAAATACATATAGAGATGGATTTAAAATCCAAATAGCAAACATATTTTCAAAACTTATTATATCGACTTTATCATATTAGAACATTAACAGAATCAGAATCAAATGTGAAACAGAGCTTATCAGAACAAATCAGAACTGATCAAATCAGAACAAACAGAACAATATTATTCATCTTGTTATATATGGTTAAATTGTCCCCATATGTTAGTACTCTAAGGGGGTGAGGCCAGAACACAGTTTTATACTCACTGATGAAGGTCAGACATAACACAATTTTATACTCACTGATAGGGGCCAGATAGATTTTACAATCATGGTTCCATATCCAACTCGAATCGTAACAGCGTACCACAGAATCAGATTCATCAAACAACATTTATCGGAATTGAGAATGAACTCAGCAGAATCAAAGAAAATTGAGACCAAAATGAACATATTGTATATCGACCGAGATTTTAAAATATATTATCACAATTTTTTGAAAATAATTATACACAAATACAAGCATGTCAAGAAATACTTATACAAAATTTAAGTTACAAAGAAAGACATAGCAAAAGCCCACTTACAATTTGACGTTGTGGTTCTTGTTTCTAGAACGAAAACTTGTCCGAACAAGGACAACTCTAGGGCGTGAATCGGGTATCGTCTTGAGTAGGTTTAGGATGAAATTCTTGAGCAGAATAACCCCTTGCGTATCCCTTAGTTTCTGCCTGAAATGGACTAGCACAGCAGCTCCTTTCTTGCTTGAGAGTGCCCAAAAATTTGGAATTTTTGTGGGAGTTTTTGGTGTGTCATTTCTCAACACATGATGGGGTATTTATACGTGAATTTTTTTTTTTTGATCTCGCCCTTCATTCAGCCGAAATCTGGCTTCCAATTGCCCACAAGTGATGGTCCAAGTAGCCTCCAAATGGTCAAAGTTTATCCAAAACCAAGGGTCACTCTGGTTAACTCAAAGGTCATTCCTTACACATTAATTATGTCCCATTTTTAGCTCCTCTCGTGGCTGATTTTTGTCTCCTCTGGGACAAGCATCAATGAGCTAAGGATTTAAGATCATGAACTAGGGGTTTTCTTCCCAAGAATCAACGAGCTTCCTTGAGCTGAGGGTTTTAGCTTATGAGCTAGGGGTTTCTTCTCGATAATCAATGAGCTTCCTTGAGCTGAGGGTTTTAGCTTGTGAGCTTAGGGTTTCCTCTTCCGAGCGACGTCCCTTCGATTCCTATGGTTTTGCATTGCCTCGGCTTCTTTTTAAGCTACTTTTTGAGCTTTTTGAGGTGATATTCTTTGAAAATTCTGGATCCTCACATCCCACCCTCCTTATTGGAACTTTCTTCCTCGAAACTTGAGTTAGATAGATCTTTAAAGAGATGAGGATGCTGAGTGCGCATACTTTCTTCAAATTTCAAGTTGCTTCTCGTTCCATATGATTTGACAATTGTATCTTGACAAATGGAATTGTTCGACGTCTCAGTACTTGGCCTTTGGTGTCCACTATTCGAATAGTGACTTCTTCATACTTAAGCTCCTCGTTCAGATTTCCTTCGATTAGTAGCGGTGAACCTAACTCTTTTGTCGATCTTGAGCTGCCTTAAGTTTTTCCTTGATAATAACTACATTATCAACAGTTATTTTAACATTTCAAATACCACGATAGTTTTCTCTTTGATTTCAACACTTCCATGATAATTATTGTTATCGGCAAATTCAATCAAAAGTGGGAGTTTACTTCAATTTCATCTGAAGTCTATGGCACATACCCTAAGAATATCTTCAAGAGTCTGTATTTTTATTCTCAGTTTGGCCATCAATTTGGGATTGACAAGTCGTGCTGAGAGCCCTGAAAACATTTTCCAAAATCGGAAAGAACTTTGAGTCTCTATTGGACAAAATTCTTGTCGTAACACTATGTATTCCTTTTGGCTTAACGCATTAGCTATCTTTTTAACCTTAGGTCATAATCTTTCAATAGTTCAATCCATCATCTTTGCATCATGTTTAATTCTTTTTGTGTGAATGGTATTTGAGGCTTTAATGGACGCTCATATGATAGATAGGCTCGGTAATTTTTTTGGGCAGTTCTAAAAAAAGCAAATCTCCCATGCATTTCAAGACATGGATGGGTCCATTGACCTTAGATTTCTCTATTTCTTTTCGCAAAGAACCAAGTAATAGGCATAAATATTGATGGTAGTTCACAATTTCAAAAGCATGACGCGAACGCTCAATAACGTATTTAACAGAGACATAATAATTTACGTGTTCCAGTCCGGTAAACCTTTCCCAACAAAAGTTGTTTTACCATATTTTTCTAATAACTAAACTTTTATCATTACAGTTTTCCCATGGCTTGTAAGAGGTAAGTGCGCCATAAACCAATATGTCCCCACCTCTAGTACGGTCTGTACCGTCTATTTCGACTACTATCATCATTATTACTGCCAGGTCCTCCTCGACCACCATTACTCCTATCATCCCTCCTGGGTCTCACAGCTGGTGGCATCAATACACCAGGCTGCTGGCTGCAAATACACAGATTGATAATTACTGATTACGTGGAAGCTGTTTGCTTACACATGAAAGCCCAGACAAGAGAAACATACAGAAAATATGCAATTCGACCATCAGGTAAGACCATTGGCACCATCTGCATTCCTGCCGGCATCGGCCCCCTTCCGTAAATCATAGGCTTACGAGGTATTCAAAAATATTAGAAGCAAGTCATCCAGACTAAAACACAAGAAAGCAAACACAAGGTTCGATGACTACCTGCTGAAATCCAGAAGTCATCGGGGCATAAGGGTTCATGGTTATACCAGTATATCCTTGATGAGGAATGTAGTTCGGAACCGGTGAGGGATTATGAGGACTGGCTGCATCCAACTTCTTTTCCGCCTGAGGCTTTGCGAGAACAACTTCCAACACCTGGCCTGTATTTTAAATGGATTGATATAGGTTTCTAAACAATGGGGTCGATATAGGTTTCTGATCATATAATTCTAATTATAAAATGGATTGCTTTCATCCAACCGCTGACTGCAGGTAACAATTAATTTAAGGACAAAAATAGACATTTCTTATTCGTAGTGATCTTCACAGCCATTTTCTGGTTATACCATTGATTTTGTGCTTCTCCGAGTCTTTGATAGCTTTCAAAGCACTGGACCTTTCCGCATAGTGAACAAATCCAAAGTCTCTTTTCCCACCACTTTTGGCTGGTGGCATAACAACCTTAATGACCTCCCCATAGCGCTCAAAGATTTCCTTCAATTGTTCAGTCGGTGTATTTTCAGGTATATTTTTAACATAGAGAGCCTTGACCTGGAAAACAATTAAGAAGGATATTGAAATAATTTTTCGACTGGAGTTAAACCATCCAAGTTCAGATTTTTGCCAACTTCACTACAGAGAAATATGGAAATTAATTCAAACAAAACAGAGAAGAAACTTTGCAAAACTCGCAGCAAGGCTTGACAAAAATGGACAAATCAGTTGATTAATTATCATCTAACATTGTTTAACCAATCACCTCAAAATCTTCAATACTGGAAACATCAATTACGTCAATATCCCATTAATCCACAAAATGTACCCTAAGACAACAAAAATACATGTTTATCACATACTGATTCTGCAGACAATGAGTATACTGTACCTAACCGGCTTATTGATGGCATGTTTATCACATACTGATACTGCAGACAATGAGTATACCGTAACTAACCGGCTTATTGGTGGCATTCGATAATGTGACTATTTCACAACATCATTATCTGCCTTGCATCAGATGAACATCGAAACCTTGAAAAGAATTTATTTCAAAAAAAGATATTTTAAAATGTACAACCATTGAGCTATTTTCGAAAGAGAAAACAAAAGGTTTAATTTTTGAGTGTACAGAAAAGCATGTAGTAGTATCCTAATAAACTTCAAGAGTAGCAGTACAGGTGTACCAACCATTAAGTTATGAGAAAGAGAAGATAAAAATTTTGCTTTAGCATTAAGACGGAAAGTGGATAGGAGCACCCTTCCAGGTTAAAACTCGATATCAAGATTTGACGAAGGGTTGAAAACACTTTGGCAAGAGAATCAAGCCAAAGATTTTCCCCATCAATCAAAATCAGCAATAGATTTACCCAAAAGAAAGAGAGACAACCCATGAAACATATAATAATAAGAAAGCAAGTTGGGAGAAGAACACGTCAAAGAATAACATGCATAATGCTTCATCAGACTTAGCTGACAACTATACATTGATACTTCAATGATGGGGTCCATTGCACCTTTCAAATCTAAAATGAATATAATTGTATCAACCACAACATAGTTCCCATTTGCTCATAATTAATCCATGTATGCATGAACTTTGATCAAAACCAGTTTCACTATAAGCTAAACCAACTTTTTGTGTCCCACCATATTTATTTGCATGCCTCGTCCAACATTGGTTCGAGATGGGCGAATTCAGTCGTTACACAATAAATAGTTTCACCACAAGCTAAACAACTCTTTGTGTCCCACTCCCGCCCGAGTTTTCATGTCTCATCTAATGTTGGTTCAACATGCAGCTTATCATGTAATTACACCATGACTAACTGCACCATCTTTAAAAACTCTCTGAAATATAAAGGCCAATCGTTTCAAATTTCAATAAATGTCAGAATTAAATACAGTACAGAATAAAAGTAACAATTTTCAATATTTAGAGTTCAGACATCAAAAGCACACAAAATCCTTTACACCAAGATAAGTCCAAAAGGTACCAGACTTCCATAATTTAAACAATCCAAAAGGTACCAGACTTCCATAATTTTAACAATAATAAATGGTGCATTTTCAGGCATTTGAGCTGATACCTGAGCAGCGGCAGCAGAAGAATGTTCTGGAGTAATCTTTGGATCGGCCCATGTGACAGTCGGTGTATTGCCTTCCAGCTTAAAACTAACGGCAGACAATTTTTGCCTAGAATAATCAGCACAAGCATTGTTGTAATATTCAACAAAGGCAAAACCTCGATTACGAGTTGGGTTTTGAGGATCCTGAAATAAGCACAGGTCATAAAAAATAAATCCGCCTTCACAAAATGACATATGTCGACAATTAAATCATTAAAAACCCATATTAAACCTTAATGAGTTCTATGGTTTCTGCACCAGGACCGGTGACTTCAATGATTTTTCTGAACTCATCATCCGTCCAACCTTTAGGTACATTACCAATAAACAATCTGTATTTAGTTTCAGACAGTGAACAACGTAATGTTCTTCCCTGCAGTAAGAAACAAATGACAGTTAAGAAAGAAAATAACGAACCACAAACTAGAACAAGTAGAGCAAATTTACAATACAAAAACAAATAAAAAAAATTAAAGATAAAAGAGTCAAATTCAACCTTAAATTGTTTGTTACATAATTTTTCGATGGCCTTCTGTGCTTCATCTTTTCTTTTGAAGGTGACAAAAGCAAAACCCTTGCTTTCACCAGTATCTCTATTTTTCATTACTCTAATCTGCCATTTTTATGAAGTTATAAGACAAATTAGAAATACGTGGAAAGGAAAATAGCATAATTATCAACCCACAAAACTTTCAGTTGCAAAATTACTGACCTCAAAAACATCACCAAATGGTTCGCAAAGTTCCATTAAGTCCTCTTCAGAAACATCACGAGAATGTCCTCCAATGAAAATTTCAGAACCGTGAGGAGGAAGAGCAAGAAGTTGCGCATGCTTCATTTTCTCATGATCATGATCAGAGTTTTCTACATCTTCCACAGGCTTGATGCTACCATCAATTAGATCACTCCCCAGTGAATGGAAGGGAGAATTATCCTTCCTACCATCAATACTTGTAGTTTCCTGGAGCTCTTCACCATTTTCTTCACCACCTTCTCCAGTTCCTTCATCTTCCATGGGTTCTTCATCCTCTTCCGTATAATTGTCATCATCAAGATCAACCTGGTCCTCAATTTCAGTGTTCTCTGCCATGATTTCCTTACGTTCAAGGTCTTGTCAAACAATAAACAGAATCTGAGACCAGGATCGTAACTGAGATTTCGTAACCTGAGTCAAACCTTAAATGTTGGGTCCTTGAAAAAAGTATGAACAATTTTTTCATTAATAAGATTTTCAAAAATAAACGAAATATCCAACTTCCTGTTTTCGGGTACTATTTTCAGTAGAAAATTAAGCTCTATTCAAATGCTTTCCAATTAAATACAAAACTTGCAAGAATATTATATTTTACATGAGTATTATATTTTGAAGATTTGGGGGGAAAAAACAATTCTTTGAAAAGATACTGAAAATTCTGTTTTTGACAAGCAAATATACAAAAGCACAGAGCAAAACCAGAACACAGATCTCATTGCAAGTTTCCCAAAACTTTGAGCTTTGGAAGCAATGAATTAATACAATTTGAAATTATGTTTTCTCAACCCCTTTAATGTAAGCTAATCTATCTAAAACCAATGATCGATTACGTGAAAAAAATACTAAATGCCAACCAAGTCATTCCCAACAACTATCATTAAACAAGAAGAAAAGGTGAAAAATCCGGGGAAAAACACTGTAAAACTTTTGCAATTGGCACGTAAACGACAATATGATATCCCAAGCAGAAGCAAAGATGAATGGAATTCAGTTCGTTGAAATTACAACCTAAAAACAAGAAAAACAACACAAGAACGCCTCTGACCTCCGAAGTCTAGAAAAGAACCCGTAGCACATAATAATTGTTTGTTTATTTCGAGCTACCTGTAGCACAAAATTTGATTGGAAGGCCACTCACAAGCTCGCTCATTTACAGGCTGAGAGGAATTTTCGATCGCTAAAGCCATTATAGCTGAAGATTTTTGGCTCAAGAAAGATCCAGCAAAAATCGAAGATAAAAAATGGAAAAAAAGAGAGAACCTGTCTCCTTTCTTGTGTAGTCGATTACTCGTCGGAGTTGCCTGTCAAGAAGCTAGGGCAAGAGACACATATAAAGCGAGAAGATCGATTTGTCATCTTGGGCCTATCACAAAGCCCAACGCAAACTATATTTTATTTTATTTAAAAATAAATCGGTCAATTTGATAGATTTAACCGGACCATTTATCGAATTTTTCGATTAATTGAACCGAATAATGTTTTTTGAACTAATTCGGTTTGAATTACAAGAGAATTTATTTCTTTATTTTGTAATATCAAATACTAAATTTCTACTTATCTTTGTTCTTCCAAACATATAAGATTTCCTACCGTTGAAATTTTTTTTGTTATGGTTGGATTTTTTGGGCTAATGTTTTTCTCCACATGGGAGTTGTTATTCTCTATACGTAAAGAGATATTCTTTTGGTTCCATTCTAAGTCTTTTATTTCTTTGTAAAATCAGTTTTCTTGGAACTATATATCTATATCCGATATTAAATAAAAATCGATATTTTCTAGATAAATTGTATGAACAAAATTTGCAAATATTTCTGGTATTTCAATAAGCTCATTTGTAATAAATAATTCTCAATTATGTATATTTGAAAGAGCATATTGAACCTGATAACTAGTAGAATCTGTCAGGTTGCTCCTTCTAAATTGAGTTTCTGTAATATTCTTTTATTTCTTCAAAATGAATTAATTTCATCTTCATCCGGTTCCCCGTAAGTTTCATTGAGAATGTTATTTTTCTTTTAGAAATTTTATAAATTAGATGATTCTTTCTATTTCTTATGTCAAGATTTTCTAAGAACTTTTCTACTTGTCATGTAGAAAATCCTTAATATCTCTGCAGACTAGGGTTTTCTTTCATGGTCTTTTGGACCATGTTATGAGATATAATTGTCTTGCTAAAGATATTACACAAATCTTCACGTGACATAATCACAATCAAAATGAAGACCAAAGTGTTTCGTCTCCATCTGACTCTTTTTGACTCAAGACTTCTTCTTCATACATACTTTTTCTTAGGGAATATCATCAATCTAGTATACTTAAATTAGATCTTGATAATAAATTGTTTCTCAGATATCCCGAGTTTATTCGAAGTTCCTTATTCTCTTTCGATCATTTTCTCAACATTTGGTTGAAATGTAATCTCTTGCTTCACATCTCCTGCAATTATAATCTTAAAACGTTCATTAGATCTTGTGTGAGCTCTTCTTAAAGTTTTTCTTGTTGGTTTTCATCTCATAAATCGAGGTGAGATCTATTCTTGTGGAGACATCCCATTTCGTGAGAGTCCACTTCTTTGTCTAGGTTTGTAAGATCCAACTTTCTGTCTAAACTGTATTGTTTTTGCTTTCCAAGAACTTTTCCCACTTCTGCATAAGGATAAGATCTAAAGCTCTTCCTTTATAATTTACTTCCAATAATTATTGGAAGATAATTTTCTCTATAACATAAAGAAGTACATTTATTAATATCATTTAATCTTTTGTAGTTCTTCTTTAATTCTTCTAAATGACACAATTCTATCAATTTTCCTTTAAGAAAATAGGTACTCGTGATTAGAATATCTAGATTGTCAAGGATGTATTCCTTTATTAGTTTTTCTCTCCACAGTTTTGGAATTTTGGCAAATAAAAGTTGTATTGTTGTTCTTTACTCGACTCGTGAATTTCATCTATATTTAGTGCATAACATTCATCCACTAAACATTTGTCATCTAATTCAAGATAATAAAAAGGTTGAGTATTAATTATTTTTTCTTCTCTATATCTTAACTGTTGAAATAATCTACCCTATAAATTGCACTTAAAATAGGTTAATCACTATTTTGGCTATCTCTCAATGAGATTTTTTGCCTAGGACTAACTCTTCGGTTTATACCGAAGTCATGTCGTAAGTGATTTTAACTGATTCCATAATACTTATTTTTAAAAGTTTAATAAATCTTTTTTTGTTGAGATCAAGTTTTCCTTCTGCGATTCTCATAACCGACGTCTAATCATCTATGAGATTTTTTTTGTTTCTTAAAGTCTAGTAAATCAAGATTAAGCTAATCCGTAAGGATATATTGATTCTAAAATATTCTTACCATATGGTGTTTGGTGCAAGGAAATTTGATTCCTTCTTGACATTGTTCTGGCTATGTGTCCTTCTCCTCCAACCTAGAAATCGCTTTGGGGCCCTCTCATGTTTGTATCATAGGATCTCACACTTTCTCTATGTGGTTCTTGATAAGATATCATATTAACTAGGGAATAATCGCTCTCAAATGTGTTCATTTGAGATCTACGATTTTGAAGCCTACAAAAGACTCCGCAAGTCTGGGAGATCATCAAGATCAATCAATTATATGGTTTTCTTCATCTTATTTTCTTTTGTGATATAGTTTTCATAAGTTTGTTCATTTTTTCATCGTCGATTAAAACTTTTTCCACCACTTTTGTAAAGCCTATAATTAATTAAGGTACATATGTAATGTTTTTACATTACTTGCAAATTTATTAATCATAATAAAAAAACTAATAACAATTTAAAAGCTAAGTAAAACATATCAATAATAATAATAATAATAATAATAATAATAATAAATAAATAAATAAACATAATAATAATAATAATAATAATAATAAACATAATAATAATAATAATAATAATAATAATAATAATAATAATAATAAATAAATAAATAAACACTACAAGAAATTCTGCATACAACAACGCACATACGACAACGGTTTTTTTTTGTGAAAAATCGTTGTCGTATGTTTTTTAACAACGGTTTTAGCGAAAACGGTTGTCTTTTGGGGGTCAAAGACAATGGTTCAGTTGTCTTTGAGCGTTTTTTTAGGGTCAATGACAACTGTATGAACCGTTGTCTGTTAGCGTGTTTTTTTGGACATTCGACAACGGCTTTTTAAAACAGTTATCGATTGACGTGGTTTTTGGACAAACAACAATGGTTTTGAAAAACGTTGCAAGATTTAGCGACGGATTTTCTAAAACCGTTGCTACATTTAGCGACGGTTTTATAAAAACCATCGCATTTTTAAAATTCGCGACAGTTTATATTTTGGCGACAGTTTTAAGTAAAACCGTCGCATGTTTAAAATTAGCGACGGTTTTACATAACCCGTCGCTAAAGTTAGCAATGGGTTGGTTGAAACCAACGCTAAGTTTAGCGACATTTCAAAGCCAAACCGTCGCTAAATTTAAAAATGCAACGGTTTTTAATTACCGTCGCAATTTACCAAAAACCGTCGCAAACTTTCTATAAATACCACCATTGTCGGTTCATTTTCTCCACAGCACTTCACAACATTTAAAATTTTTCTCTCTTACACGATTTTATCACTTCACACAACACTTAAAATTTTTCTCAGCACTTCATAACACTTAAATTTTTTTTTCTCTTACACGATTTTACTACTTCACAACACTTAAAATTTTTCTTTCTGGCACGATTTTAGTTTCCATTGTTAGTTTCTTTTAGATTTAATAAATTATTAAAAGTTTTTTTTTCGAAACAAATTAGCGACGAAAATCATGATTACCGAACGTCGCTAAAATTAGCTACGGTCTTGATTGCTAAACGTCGCTAGTTTTAGCGACGATTTGGTAAAACAGTCGCAAATTCTACCTACCACAATGGATTATAACCGTTGTCGTTGAACGAACTTTCAACAACACCCTCAGTTACAACAGTTTTAAAAAGGCTACGAGAACGGATAAAATCCGTTGTCGTATGTCGTTTTTGTTGTAGGGAAATATATATGTACACGTGTATACAAACTTGCATGGAGATGCATTATCATCATCAACTTGCTTGCTTAGTCAACACGTTACTTCCTTTATTGACCAACCAGTGATCGGAAGGTGTCCTACATGGATAAGAGGAAATGCTTGATTCTTTCCTATAAAAGGACTTCCGCTTGAAGAATTCCATCAGTTTCATTGTCAAATTTTGAGTTTGAGGGACTGGTCTAGATTATGGAAGAGAGTCGTGAAAATATAGTGTTTTAATAAGTTAAATACGGGAAAACTGCTCATATTTTTATCAAACCCTTAAAAAAAATTAATCTCCCAGAAAGTAAGCAGTAAAAGTTATGTAAAAAAAAGACCAGCCGATTTTTTGTTAAAATTTTAAAACCGACGATGCCCAAGAATGAAGTAGTGCCAGAAAACTCATTTTTGAGGTACTGTTTTTACTCCCATTTTTCATAGATATTCTGATCGTATACTACCTTAGTCCAAGCATGAAATTTGTTCATCAAGTGTCATATTTCTCATGTATGTTGATTGTTTCCCGGAAATGCTGTTATAAATAGTATTTTTAGACAGTCAAAGTAGGGTATAAGTCATGTTAGATTATTTCAATTATGTTGCTAATTGGCTGGAAATTTGAGAAACTTTAAAATACATGCTATGGAAAAAATGGGTCATGTGCGTGGCAGTCGAAAGACCGGTCACACACCACCATAACCTTGACGAAAAATTAGTTTTTTTTACCTAGACCTCTTTAAGTTACTTTTGAAATTTCGTGAATTTTGGTCGAGTATTGCAATTTTTGTGAATTTTTAAAAGCTAATGTGTAACGCCCAAAAATCGACCTACGTGAACCACATAGATGCAAATGAATTAAATCTCATAATTATTTTATTCGATTGATTTTAAATGATTACTTGGTGCATATCACATGATTAAGTATATGATTGCATGATTATATGGCATGATTTCATGAAATGGTAGATTTTGGCCGAATATTCGATAATAGACGGGGGAAAAGAGATCGGAGACGACAGAGATACAAACATATATGCTTCATTAAATATTTTCAAGGCTTCTAAATATGAATAAAAATGATTGAATTTTTCTAAAAATAGTAGAGTTCAAATTATTTTATGAAACGAGCTCAATCTCTCCCGGGAAGCTAGTTTTTGGCAAAGGAGGAGTTCTTAGAAGATCAAAGTATTATTTTTAGAAACTAATTTTTATAAACTTTTATTTTTTAATTAAATAAGAGTTTGATCCCAATTTAACTAAATTGAGTGGGCCCAATTGCCCCGACACTTGAAGGCCAAAAACCTAAGCTAATTAACATGCAAATTAAAATTATGAAATAGAAAACATAGGTATTTTCTTCACATATAGCAGCCAAAATCTTCACACACTTGCACAAAAAAAAAATTTGAAAGTTTCAAGGGAGAAAAGCTAGGATTCTTCGTCACTCGTTCCTCCTTCCTCGCCGACGATCACGTATTTGAGCGTTTTAAATGCAAAGGCACGTTACTAAATCTTTTCGAAGAATCATTCAAACAATATTATGCATGTTTTATTTATTTATGCATGAAAAATTTAGAAGTATGATCAAATTTACGGTATGATATTTATTTTTAAAGTTTTGAATGTTTTTACGTTTATATGAGCGTATTATGATTTTCAACGAGTATGCTGCCAACATAGGATGTTTAATTGATAGAATATGAACAAATTAAGGTGGAAACGAGGGTTGGACTAGAGCTGGAAGGGATGTGCACAAGAGAAGCTAGAATCCTAGGGTTTCTTTAAAAAAGAAGGCTCGGTTTAGGCTGGTGCGTCGTGTGGCTCGGATGGGGCTGGGGCTGGGCTAGGTAGACGTGCTGTATGTGCTCAATGGTTGGGAAGAGTCCTAGCAGGGCTAGGACTCGAGACCAGCGGCTGGGGAAGAGTCCTTGTGAAGTAAGACTCTCCCCATGCACGCACAAGTGTGGTTGGGGCTAGGGTGGTTTGTGGCTAGGGCAGGGCAACTCAGGGCTGGTCCATTAGGGTCCAAGGAATATGCCTAGGAGTCGGGTTAGGGCCTGGTGCATCTGGGATCGAGGGTGGCTCGATGTGGAGGGCCAGGTCTTAGAGAATAATAGTGAGGGGCACACGGCTTGGTTTTTACGTGGGCTGGGCTGCATCTATGGGTCAAGGACGGTCAGTAGGGTCGAGAGGAGCCTGGTCATGAGTTGGCTCAAGGTGGCTCGAGTGTGCTCAGGAAAAACGCAAGGTGGCTCGAGGGTTAAGCTTAAGTTCGAAACAATGCTTAGGAAAATGAAAAAGGGTCGAGCCGTGGTCCACGGGGGTGGGTTCATGGTTCACGAGGGTATTTTAGGTAATAAAAAATATATGTTAAAGATTTGGAAAGAAAATATCATGGTTTAAATTAATTCGGGAATTTAACGTCCCACGAATTAGAAATTTATGAATTAAATCGAAAGTCTTGAATTTAAACTAAATAAAATATCTAAAATTTAATTTATGCTTAAACAAATATTTGGGGTGGTTTAGACTCAGTAAAAGTAAGAAAAAATCAAAATCGAGAAATTTTACGTCTATGGACAAAATTGTCATTTTACACCTGGGTAGTACGAAATGTTTGGCAGCGTCCGAAGGGTCATAACAATTTATAAATGATATAACATGATGATTTCGATGGAAATATTATATTTATGATTTGTGGTAAAGCTGTGTGATCCTTACTGTTAAAATGCTATTTTTAGAAAGTCATGATATTTTATGCTTTAAAAAGAAAAATATTTTGAGGGATATAAATTGACTGTGACAAATGATATAGAGGATATGTGGGGATCTGTTTTAAGAAGGGATGAACTTACAATTTTATTAGAATGTCGTGAGGGAAAAGGCACCAGATGGAACCCATTTACGGGACAAGGCCTCAGATGGAGCCCGATGATCGTATTTCCATGGCAGTGCCTACGTCCCCATGCGTATGTGGATCTAAATACTGATCAGTCGAACAGAGGATAAAAGACTAGTCACTTTCAAGAATCAAATTTCACCCAAAATGATAAATGATGAAAGCTTTATGATTTAGGATTTTACGATTCATGATTTATTTATGCATAAAAGTTATTTTAAATAAAAGTATAATTTTAATGCATGTGCTTGTATATGTATTATTTGTTACTCAAGTTTAGAATATGCTGAGTCATTAGACTCACTAGGTTTGAATGCTGCAGGTGATGATGATATTGAAGGAGGTGCTGACGCTTCGGTGGATCGAATATAGCAGTACACTCCGGAGGGACTTTATTTTTCGCACTAGATTTCGGAAAAACTACAGTGTACGATTGTCAGAAAAATGTTGACATGGCTATACAATGGATATAAGGATTCAAAATGCATTCATTGTTGCCGTTGGAAACAAAGAATATAAATAGCCTAGAAGATCAGCTGAAGCAGAGTAATCAAGCTACGAAGTTGTCCAAGTTATCAAGCAGAACTCTGCGCATATTCTTTAAAGTTTAAAAAATGCTCTCAAAAGCTCACTCTTAGTATACACATTCGTAGCTTTCAAGGCTATACTTTGAGCTTAAAAATACAAACACTCATTGTTGTATCATTCGATCTTGTAGAGATCAGTTGTGCTAAAGAGTTAGACATCTGTTGAGTACTGATAAATTGTATTGAAACTAAGAGTTTCATTTTTTGCAGTGTTAAGTCCAAACTGAAGTGAGTTTGTACAAATCTTTGTATAGATCAAAGTCTTTAGTAAATATCATATCTTCGAGATAGAAAGGGTAACGTAGGAGTGTTTGAAATCTCCGAACATCCACAAATCTCGTGTCCCTTAATTTCAATTTATTCTATATGTATTCAGTTTATTTATGTACTTTCATTAGTTAACTGATTGACATTGACAACAAGATTCTTAAATTCAATTTATCACTACTGACTCATTATTCGAAAAAGGTGTGAAAACTGTCAAGTGTTTATTTAACACACCCTTATAAATACTTTTTCACTCACAACCGATCCTAACAAGTGGTATCAGAGAAGTTGAATCTCGTTCCTAAATATTCTTATCTACAAATCTGATTACCATGTCTTCCTTCAACAAAATTCTAATGTTTTCCAGAGAAGAATTTGACGATTGAAATATTAGAATGCAGGCTCATCTAGCTGCACAAGATGATAATATGTAGTACGTTATCACTGACGGACCCATGAAAATACTGAAAGCAAACATTGTTGATGCCATAACTGATGGTGCACCACATCGCATTGAAAAGCCCAAAGAAGAATGGACAGCATAAGACAAAAAAAAACCAATTTGGACAATGTGGCTAAAGAAATCTTTTACAAAACGATGGATAAAATTACTTTTAGCAAGATAAATATGTGCAAGACTGCAAAAAAAAATCTGAGAGAAGTTGATTCAGCTCTACGAAGACAATGAGAAAACCAAAGAAAATAAATCCTCAGTTGTTGTTCAGGAGTTTGATAATATTAAAATGAAAACTGGAGAATCTATGAGTGAATATGATGAGAGAGTCAGCAACATCATAAATGAATTGTATGCACTTGGAAAAGTGTATTAAAACAAAGAAGTCGCGCTGAAGGTGGTCTGAGGTCTTCCTAAGGCGTGAGATGTTAAGACCATGGCCATGAGAGAATTGAAGGACCTGAATAAGGTGGAACTACACGATTTATTTGCTGATCTAAAGGCCTATGAGTTTGAGTTGCAAACAAGAGAAGGATAACCTTCTACACCAGCAGCTACAACTGCTCTTAGTGCTGTCAAACTGGAACCAACTGGTTCAGCTGAGAAAACTGCAGATCAGTTAAGTAGTGATGCAATGTCATTATTTGTGAAGAAATTTGGTAAATTCATGAGAAGAAATCAAGGTTCATTCCATAGGCAATATCAGAGAAACAACTCCAAGGAAGAACAAAATTCTTGTTATAATTGTAGCAAACCAAGACACTTTATTGCTGACTGTCCTAAACCAAAAAGAGACAATAAACATTCAACTGAAAAAGAGAAAAATCAGTTGAATACAAAAGAAGAGACAAGAATGATAAGAGATCATTCAAGAAAAAACACAAAGTCTTGCTAGCTGAAGAGAGCAAGTCAAAATGGGCAGAGACTGATAGTGAACCGAATACAGAGAGCTCAAGCAGCTCCAGTGATGATGAAGAAGAGGTTAAGTGCTTAATGGCTAACGATGCTAAACTGGAGTAAACAAGTGAACAGGTATTTGACTTCGGTTCTATTGATTTTACACGAGAATAACTCATTACCACTCTGCATGACATGGTGAATTAGTATCACAAACTTGCTCGCTCATTTGAAAAATCCAAAGCTAAGCAAACTAATCCCAAGGACAATACAACATAAACTGATGAGCCAGTTGAACCGTTGAGTCTAAAAAGGGAGATTGCAAAGCAAAAAGCTGAAATGATCGAGAGTTAATCCTTGATTCATCAGTTGAGAAATAATCAAAACAAACTGACTTGATTCAGGCTTGGAATAAGTTATCAGTCACTCTGACTGAAACACAGAGTTTGCGAAAATCAGTTACTGATAAAACTGGTTTAGGCTTCAATGGAATTGAAGAAACCTTTGTAAGTTATACAATGCCTAAGTTGAATGAGCACAAAGGAGAGTACATTACTTTTGTGAAATCAACTGTGGCACATGAAATCTTTGAACCAAGTAAACTCATTGTTCAACCGATTGAACATAAGAACAAAGATAAGAAGTTTGGAATTGGATATAGCCCTGAGAGTCCAACTGATTCACGAAGCTGGTTATCTAAACGGTCCAGCTACAAAATTCAGCACTCTAGGAATAGCTATTACAATTACTACAACTGTAAGCCAGTTCAACAAAGATATCGAGTGAACACGAAGTTGAAGAAGGTTAACAATCATACAGTTTCATCCACGCAGCACACACCTAACACACACAAGCTGAGAAAAATAACCTGGAACATAACAACTGGTAAGTCAATTAGACTGATCCAAGTCTGGGTTCCTAAAGGACTAATCAGTTCAGGACCCAAATAAATGTAGGTACCAAGATTATATATTGTGTGTGATTGCAGGTGACAGGTACAACAAAAAAATCAATTTGGTACTTGGATAGGGGATGCTCGCGACATATGACAGGGGATACAAACTTGGTATCCCAACTGATCAAATACACTGGTCCAAACATCAGTTTTGGACACAACTCTAAAGGTAGAACTGTGGGTAAGGGTAAGCTTATCCATAGTAAGTTTATTATTAAAGATGTCTTACTAGTTGAGAATTTGAAATATAATTTGAAAAGAATCAATCAGCTACGCGACAATAATTTCTCAGTACAGTTCAACAAACAAACTTGCACAGTTAAAGACTCAACTGATGAGATCATTTTAACTGGAAATCATTGTGAGAATACTTAAAAGTCAGTTGGGCTGATCAACCTAATGCACCAGTTTGTTTTATAGCTTCAAAATCTTCTAAAAACTGGATGTGGAATAAAAGGTTGAACCACTTAAATTTTAAGTCTATTGCTCATCTGAGTAAACATGATCTTGTAACTGGTCTGCCTAAAATAAACTTTTCAAAAGATAAAATTTGTTCAGCATGTCAGTTTGGTAAGCAAGTAAGATCTTCATTTAAAAACCAAGGTAGTAACTCTTCCTCCATATGCTTAGAATTGCTGCATATGGATCTTTTTGGTCCAATATCAGTCATGAGTTTAGGGGAAATGAAGTACACCTTTGTAATTGTGGATGAGTTTTCAGTTTTCAAGATTTACTTGGGTTATCTTTCTTAAATCAAAAGACCAAACTATTGCACAACTGATTAAACTTTTCAAAAGATTATTAAATGAAAAATCAGTTGGTATTGACAGAATAAGGTCTGATCGAGGGACTGAATTCATCAATCAAAATCTTTCACAATTTTTAGAAAACACTGGGATCAAGCATGAGCTCTTAGTAGCAGAACTCCTCAGCAAAATGGTGTGGCTGAGAGAAGAAATCGAACTCTTAAAGAAGCTGCTAGAACAATGCTTGCTGATTCTGGTATTTCTCGAAGGTTTTTGGGCAGAAGCAGTAAACACTGCATGTTACACTCAGAACAGATAAATGATTAACAAAAATCATTTAAAAACGCCATATGAGATCTGGCATGGACATAAAAGTGTGGTATCTTACTTCAGAATATTCGGCTGCAGATATTTTATTCACGATAATGGCAAAAATCATTTGATGCAAAATCTACAGAAGGAATATTTATGGGTTATTCATCAGTTATTAAAGCTTATAAAATCTTTAAAAAATGCACTTTGAATGTAGAAGAGTCAATTCATGTTGTCTTTGATGAATATGTACTAACTGATAAGCCAACTGATCCAGTTGAGCTAGTTAATTGCTTTACAGATATAAGTTTGGACGGTGATAGTGAAGAAGAATTTCATATAAATAGAAATCTCCTTTAAACACCTGAACCAAAGATACTGGATCAATCAGTTGAACAAGAAATTTTTCCTGAGCATCAGTTGGTGGAGCAAAATGATGAAATTCAAATACCAACTGAAGCAGCAGCAACTGAAACTGAAGAAAACGTTGAGTTACCAACTGAATTAGTTGCTGAAATCGATCCACCAATGCTAAATACAGATTGAAAAAATCACACCCACCAGAATTGGTGATAGATAATCCATCTGATCCGGTAAGAACTCGGAACCAACTGAAGAGCTGATGTTCAGATTTCTACTTCTCCTCAAGAACTTCAACAGAAAGTAGTTGCAGAAATTGTTCCAGAAATGGTTACCGTTGTTCCTGAATCAACTAATAAGGCCTTGGTAATATTTAATGAAGAAGACAAGGAGAGGGAATCAGAATCCTCTAAAGCTCTGTCTCCTCATATACTAATGGCTACTGATTGCATTATAAAGACATTAAGTACAACCTTCTCCATTTGATTTCTTCTATTTCTGATATCAAGTCAACCCAATTGCTGCACACATTGAAGATTGATTATATGAAGTAGAATACAATGAAGAACCTACACCAGGTTACAAAGGATATCACTTCCTTATTTCTCCAACTAGATCAATTAAAGAAAGACCGAGTGACAGTTCAAGCATATTTCCAGACTCAAGACATGTTCAAAAATCGCATTGAATTTTTGGAAACAGTAGATAGAAAGAGAATTGATCTGATACAAGAACAAATAATGAATGCAATATCTAATGTCACCTTGAAAGTCTGTACGTTATCCAGCAGAGTTGGTAAGTTTGACAAAAAGGGGGAATAGGTAGTAGAACACCAGAGCTATCAAAGAAGAGACCTAGTCAACCGAATGATCAAGGACCAGCTGATAAAAGAGCAAAGGAATGAAGATATCCAGATCAGTTAGAAGACAGTCTTTATATTCAGTTGAGAAATTTGGAAGATTTTCAGTCAATAGAAGATTCTTTTATTCTTTCATTCTTTGTACAAATCTGTACATTGAAAGAATTGTCAATAAAAGATTATTTTATCTATGATGAGTTCATTTTCATCAGTTTGTAACTTTTAAGTTTTGTCAAACACCTAAAAAGGAGAATTGTTGGAAACTTAATTTCGGAGTTTGACAAATTGAGCGTGAAAAGATTGAACAACTGATCAAGAAGACTCAAAGTAACTGAACTAAAAATTCGTACACTGTTAGTTACCCGAACTGAAGGTTAGTGCATGTATAATAAAATGAAAGTGAACTAAGCTAACTGAACTGTGTAGTCAACTAGATGATTAGCTGAGACTGATCAGTTACACTACAATCAGTTGAGAACAATCAGTCAATCCTATCAGCTATGTCAACTGATAAATCAGTTTGACACATCATCAGTTAAGGAACATAGCTATCAACCGACAATTGTACAAGAGCATACTGCAACGTATAGTGGGAACGCCACATTTTAGAAAAACTACAGTGTACGATTGTCAGAAGAATGTTGACGTGGCTATACAACGGATTTAAAGATTCAAAATGAATTCATTATTATCGTTGGAAGAAAAGCATATAAATAGCCGAGAAGATCAGCTGAAGCAGAGTAATCATGTGACACCCTAAAAACAAAGGTGCATAAATGCATTTTTTAGTATAAATTTTACTATTTTCATTTTTAGAATTTTTCCACATTAATTTTCGGTACAAATTTTATTTGTCCAAAGTATCTAGAAATATATTAAAATACATCACAATACACTTAAAAATTCATCAAGCACTATGAAGTTTCCATTCCAAAATCAAATACCGAAAATATAATAAAATATTATAATTGAACTCAATATATAAGTTAAGTAATTAAGCACAATAATTATTAAGTTCAATGTAAGATAAAATTATAATTAGGTTCAATACATAATTAGATACAAGAATATAATAATATTAAGTTTGGATAAACATAACATTTTTTCATTTAATAAATAAATAATAATAATAAAATATTAATAAAAATCAATTTAGATAAGTATGAGTCACGGCTATATATATATATATATATATATATATATATATATATATATATATATATATATATATAATTGAACTTCTTTTCAATTCCCAAATCACTATTCAACCGAGAGAGACTAGCCGAGAAGAAGAAAAGAAAGGAAGATGGAAGGAGAAGGAAAAGGAAAAAAGAGAAGAAAATAGAAGAAAAATCCATACATCTTTCCAAAAAATTCCGATAAATCACCAACTATTCATCTCATATAATAAAGCAATATAACATTGGAGATGACATAAAAGGATCGCTCAAAATCCAGAAAATCAAACAATATATTCCGAGAAACGGTATCGGAATTCCGTTTCAAGCAAGGTAATCTACGCTTATCTTTTTTATAGCTACACACCAAACTAGAGGTCGGCTTGAACATAAAAGTGGTGCCTCTTGTTGCATAGATGAGGTACATACCACCCGTCGTCCCAAAATATTTCCGGAAATAACATTTTCGGAATGCCGGAGTACCTTAGTTAACCATACGACGATATTTAAAACTGGTATTCATCGGGTAGGAATTTGAAAATACTTTCAACATAAGAATTCAAGATCATAAAAAGTTACATATTCTGGAAAAAATCCGGCCGTGTGTGGTCGCCAGAAGGCCAGTCTGGCGCCAAAACCTTCGGCGCGTGTACTGCACGCGCCGCCGTATCGGCGATTTTCCGACGGCCGAAATTTCCCTGTGATATTTCTGACTTTTTGGCCAACTTTCGTAATGTTTAGAGGTGTTTTCTAATTAATATGAAGTTTGAAAACTTAAGTAAAATCAATCGGGTTAAATTTTGAACAAAAAATAATCTGGAAATGATCAGCTAGTTATTTAAAAACTCTAACATATAAATATCATTCATAACATATTTTTAGGACTTGCTCCAGCAACTCGGATTATTAATCAAGCCTAAACTGTAAGTTATCAGGTGAGGAAATTACTATTTATTCTTCTATTAAAGCCTTTGGCATTTGGCCTGGAAATTTCAATAACATTTATTTAATGTTCAAATATCATCCACAGTTCATTTCAATTACTGATATATTTTCTTGTATATTTATGAATGGATTGATATACTATTAATGAATGGAGTCATGGACAACGGATTTCGGTCCGGAAATTGAGTCCATTGGACAACGTGGCTTCGGCCAGGAAAATGAGCCCAATGAACAACGGGTCAAAAGTCCCGGGTATATGGTTCATCTGAACAACGCGCACCGATTATTTCAGTCCGGATAATGGTTCACCTGGCTCGTAAAAAGTGCTCAATTAGAGCCACCAATGTTAATTTATGGAATTTTTATTTATCTATTATTCCATTGCATAACATTCATAACATCTAAATTGTTATGCCTATTACTTCATGCATAATTATAACGAAGCGCGATTTTAATTTATTTAAAAGCTATATACTAATTTAAACTCACTAAGTCCTCAAAGACTTAACCCTCTGTTTCTTTTCGTCTATTGTAATTTCCAGATGCAGGAACCCCGAAATTGGAACAGGAGGAAAATAACTGAAGCTGAAATAAGAGTATTTGAAAGTTGAGATGATCTGTTTATAAATAAATATTAAACTTCCACTGTAAAATAATTGTACATATTTGAAATAAGAATGTAAATATTTGTAGATAATCTTTAAATGATAGTAGAAAATATTTAAATTTCTATCTAGAATGTCTTTTTAATGATAATAATGGTAAAAAAAAATTAACAGTTCAATAAAGAAAGATTGTAGAAAAGTGGCACTTAGTAAGGGAATAATTATGAATTCCTAAACCGGGCGTCACAAATCAAGCTACGAAATTTGTCCAAGTTATCAAGAAGAACTTTGTGCATATTCTTTCAAGTTTAAAAAAAAGCTCACGCTTAGTATACACATTCTTAGCTTTCAAGGCTATACTTTGAGCTTAAAAGCACAAACACTCATTGTTGTATTATTCGATCTTGTAGAGATCAGTTGTATTAAAGAGTTAGATATCAGTTGAGTACTGATAAATTGGACTGAAACTAAGAGTTTCAGTTTTGGCAGTGTTACGTCCAAACTGAAGTGAGTTTGTACAAATCTTTGTATAAATCAAAGTTTTTTTAGTAAATATCATATCTTCGAGATAGAAGGGGTGACGTAAGAGTGTTTGAAATCTCCGAATATCCACAAATCTTGTGTCCCTTAATTTCAGTTTTATTCTATCTGTCATTCAGTTTATTTCCGCACTTTCATTAGTTAACTGATTGAAATTGACAACAAGATTCCTGACTTCTGTTTATCACTAAACTGACTCATTATTCGAAAAAGTTGTGAAAACTGTCAAGTGTTTATTCAACCCCCCTTCTAAAAACTTTTTCACTTCCAACCGATCCTAACAAGAGCCAAAGATCCCCAAAGAATTGTGTACTGTCACTCCGAGAAGCTCAAGAAGTCACGCCTCAAGTATGTGATTTTTACTGCTTTATATTTTATATGCTAAAATGCTTTTATGATACGTGATATAAATGTTAGTTGCATGTTGCATGTAAAACGTTAAAAGCATGTTGGTTACACGGTTCGGACGACGTGTACAGAGATGCCTCCTAGAAGGATTTTGCGTAGGAATGATGAGGATAGAATGAGGAGGAGATTCCATGGCCTCCACCTAATCAGGATGCTAGTGCATGTGTACTAGCCGGTATGGCTCGTTTACTAGAACAACACGTAGGAAATGGTGCAAGAGTACGACTGGATGCTATCTATGAGCAATTTAGGAGGATGAACCCTAAGGATTTTTGTGGCACTATTGATCCATTCATTGCTAAGGGATGGATTCGATCATTGGAGGTTAGTCGATGAATCCATCTACGTATAACTGCGGTACCCGATGGTGAGGCATCAGCAACAGTTTTACCCATACACTAGGCCTTGGCCTTACATGTTCGTATTCGTATTAGTCACAACCAACTCACCTCCTTAAAAAACATGTCATCATATTCATCACTTGTAAAATTCATGCATATACATACATTTCCTTAAAACCAAGCATGTAACGTGTTAATAACAATAACGTAAAAATACATGTTCCATATCAATATATACATTTTAAATATGCATTTTCAGTTATCAAAGCATTGTCAGGACTGCTAACTCGACCCGCTCAAGCTTATCGAACTCCTTAAACATACTTCTAGTCATTTCCTTAAACGTATCCCGAACCCCTGCAATAACCAATTTATTTCGTTTCAGGGCTTAGACCAGAGTCCCGTTTCACTCGAATTAACACGAGACTTGATCAAATTCAACAATAGTTCAACGACTCCTAACCAAACCCCGTGTGACTCAATTTAAACCATTTATAACCACAAACATGTTGGTGTAACTTACTGGAACCCCCAAAATGAGCAATATCCACAAAATCTCAAAAAATACTTGTACAGTATTAGCGCCTAGGTGCTGGCAATGTAGCGCTACAAGTTCCGAAGCGCCAGCACTGCAGTACCATAGGGGTAGTGCCACGGCGCCAACCCTACGGGATAAATCCCAAAATCGAATTTTGAAGCCAAACTCTATGCCACGCCCAACCAGCCCCGACCACGCTCGAACCGACCTTTCACTAGACCACAACCAACCTTCCCGCACTGTCCTAGCCATGACCTTCAACCCCATGCCCTTGAATACACGTGAAGTACCTAACTCTCCAAAACCGATCCACAAACACGGGAATCGATCGGTTCTCCCTCAAACTTTCATTGACCTGAATAACAACACATACGTTCCTGCTTATCTATTATTAGATCACTCTTAAAACTCGAGTCATGTCATACCCTTCAACACAAGTTAAGAAACGTTAGAAACAAGACAAGAAAATTGCATATTTTTGTATAGAATTCAAGTAAAACCGATGCATAACATTATAACCAAAATATATCTTGTAAATTCATTTCAAAACACATATTATGATGTGATCAATGCGAAAAGAAGGGAATCGGGCGTGTCTTTGCGTAATTATGCTCGAAAACTTGACACAATCACGTAGAATGGGCACCGGAGGGACGGGGAAGAGTTACTATGAATTTTTCTTACAAAATCCGACCACAAGAGCTGCTGCTGGACGTGAATAGGCTGCTGGAATTTGAGAGGTGCGGACAAAATAAGGGTGAGGTGATTAGGGTTTAGGAGGGAAAGATTTGATATAAAACAAGTGCATAATGGGCCATAATTAAAATTAATGTGGATAAGTAGGAGTTTAGGCCCAACATATATTAAAATAGGCCTATTAAGCCTAATTACACACTCATAAATATTTCGTTTAAATTCGTTTTCAAAAATATTAATCGTACCTTCAAAAGTCCTCTGTTTTGCTAAAAATCGTCTAACAATTAAAAATACGGTTCAACGTAACAAAATACTATAAAGGGCTCATTTTCGAAACTTTCGTATCAATTACATCATATGTTAAATAATTAAAATAATAATTTAAGAAAATATTTTTCATCATCTGTCATTGGTCTCCGTTCCTCGTTCGAGCGTGAAATACTGCTAAAAGCCGTATAACATGCAATCTTATGAACCATGTCATAAAAACACATATTCATGATGCACTAAAATAATTTAACTAAAATACATAAGAAATTTGACAACTTGCATACATGTGGTTCACGTAGACCTTAAAATTTTCGGGACGTTACAATCTATCCCCTTAAATTTAATTTAGTCCCCAAAATTTGCTTATCCTCGATAATAAAAAAATTTAGACTCTTGATTCAAGTATCCCAATAATCCACACTTCCGCTGCACCACTCTGATAAAATATGTTTTAGGTTGTCCTTATGTCTCATCAATCCTAATTAAATTTGCCTTCAAAATCCTCGTTTGTGAATCGCAACTTAGAACGACTTATGGCGACATAATTCTATTTTACTATAACCTCAGTGATGTGATCCTGGTGAATCGGGTAGGTTGGGTTGGGGCAATCCACCGGATCTGATTAGAGTTTTTAAGGGAAAATGAGCAAGGGATATATATTGATGATTATGGCTTCAATTGTAACATGCAAACAAGGGAATGAACTCGTGAATGGGCACCAGAGGGGTGTTCAGTGTAGCTATTACGATGTTTAAGTCAGCAGGCGAAATATGAAGAGAACCAGTGTAGAGAAAAATAAAGGCTACTGGTGTGTATATGTCAATATATCTCAATGAATCAAGATGCAAAGCAAACCTGCTATTTATAGGAAGGAAGATGATGAGTTTTCCTAATTTTCAGTGCCTACTTACCATTTTTGCTGCCACCTACTTGCTGTCATGCCGTCTTTGAGTTTTTCATCCAGTCAAATAAGTAAGATTCTGTCATGTGCGCTTATCGAGAGAAGATATTACCTACTTTCACACTCGAGTGCTGTGCTATTACCGAGGCATCCCAGGTTGAGAGTCATCACCCGGGAATTTGCCCGAGAGCTCAGGCCTCTGATTGCCTAGTAAATGATGTCCCGAGCACTCTCTTACCCGGCTACTCATGAGACCCTTCTGTAAACTTACCCTGATCCGGATCATCCATTTACCATCCCCGATCATCCATTACCCGGGGCCTTCTGGGAGTATCACCACTCCCTCCTTAAATAGTCGGGCTAGAGTCATACTCGCTGTCCCGATCAGTCATGCTTGAGCTCCAACAGAAAGACAATCCACTCTGGTTATAAAGCATCGAGGCCTCATGCCTCCTGGACATGAGATAAAGTCGTCGAAGCTTCATGTCTCCCGGACTTAAGATAGAATGCCGGAGCCTCATGCCTCCCGTTCTTGAAATAAGGTGTCAGGGCCTCATGTCTCTCGGAATTTAGAAGATTTTTGTCATTTTGTATTCCTAGGTTGGTAGGGCTGCCATCATGATGACGTGTGCCCTAGAATTTGAACGGCCCAAAAACGATTTGAATTCTGGGGAGGCGAACAGTCTGAGATGCCTCGATTTCCGAGCATGTCTTTTCGTATTCCCACACACTTTCTAAGGCGCACCCTAGTCGTCCGATTTCTCTTTAGATCAACGGTTGAGATCATTCTCCTTTCGCATATATAAAACGATGAACCATCCTCCTTTTTGACTTTTACAAATTTGATTTCTCTTACACAATCTTCCTTCAGATTTCTGACGTACTGTGCTCTGCAGCTCCAACGTGACCTCCATTTTCAGCAAGTCTTTCTTCAATCAATCTCGTAAATTTTTCTTCCCCGTTTCCTTAAAAAACGTCAAACTCTACGTCTTCCACCTCTGGAGCAATTGCGCGAGGCTCGTCTGGTTATGAGTCTACCGTGATGCGCTATGACTCCTCCCCTTATCCTTTCCAAAAATGTTTTTCTGTTCGCCATCCCTCAAAACCCAAAAACTAACAAACCCTCCTCTTCTGGCCCGTCCCGAGCTCTAAAAAAGGGAAAGGGCAAAGCTCGGGCTTCTTCCACTTCTCACTCCGAGATTCCTGGGGTTCCATGGTTTGCTTCAATGAGCAGCACTTTGTGCTCGGGAGCAGACAAAGAACTTCGGGTTCTCGGATCTCTTCCTCCTTCCTACCCTATTCTTATTCTCGTCCCCTCTGATAGGGCCGATCACCCTCTTCCTGGTTTCACTACTTTCTTCCAGGACTAGGTTAAAAATGATCTTCGTTTTCCAGTTCCCTCCTTCTACATCGAGGTTGCCAAATTTTTTGGTGTCCTCGTGAACCAACTTCACCCTAATTCTTTCCTGAATCATGGCTTCTACTTATATTATTTTTAGGATGCACAATCTTCTCATCACCCCCTTGATTTTACATTAATTTTCTCGGCTAAAAGCTCGCTTCCTTGATGATATCTCTTCTTCCAGAAGAGGTGGAAATGACGGGCAACTCCAAGGAGCTTGGGCCACACAAGAGCTTCACGGGCAACTCCAAGGAGAGCTGTCCCGGGTTCGATCCATTCACGAAGAAGAAGTTGCCAGTCTTCGCACTGCTTTGGATGAGGCCAATCCACAGCTGAAAACAACTTAAGAGGATCTGGCTAAGGCCCGAGATCATGCTGACGAGGGCCTTGTCCGGAGGAAACATTCCAAAGGCGTATCTATTATCTAGAGTCAGAGAATCATTCTTTGTTCGAGGAGAAGGAGAGACAACACTCCCGGGCGATGGCTTCTGAAGCTGACCTGGCTGCTGCTGAGTATAATAAGAGCAAGTGGCAGGCCTTTCTCCTATCTCTGGAATTCAAGAAGACCGTTGAAGATAGGAACCTATTCTTTCTTCTAGACCGACTTCGATAAGTGTTGAGAGCATTTCGAAGAAGCCTGGCTGATTCTAGAAGATGAGGAAGAGTTTCCTGATTTTGGACGAGCCATAGCATCCCTTCCCAAGGATGCCAAAGAGGAGAAGGAGGATCCCCAAGAAGAAAATAAATTGTGGTTAAGCCCAATAGATGTAGATTAGGATTGTAATTTTTTTGTCTTTCCTTCAATTTCCTGGATTGTAATTCTAGCCTCGGACTTTATTATTAATAAAATATGCTCTTACGAAATTATCTTGCCTCTTAAATGCCTTGATTTTTATAAACTAAAAATGTTTGCAATATGTCCGGCCTTAGAAATAATTAGATCCTCTTTATTCATAAACTGCTTTTGAATGTTGAATCTCTGAATTTTTCTAAGTGTTTGAAAATAACCTGTATTTCAAACAGAGCTAGGGACTTAATGCCTAACTAGGGTACAGAGCCATGGGCCTAGGGTACGTATCTCTGGACTTAGACTGGTCGAGGTGCGGAGCTCCGAGCCAAAGTACAGAGCCATGTGCTTAGATTGGTCGAGGTGCGGAGCCGCGATCCAATGGTACGGATCCCTGGACTTATGCTACAAGTTGTTTGAATGATTCCTTCATTGAAATAAGTTCAGTACAAAGTTATATTTAAGCATAATACCTTTTCAAATGAAATACATTCAATGGTCTTTTGAGAGAATGCCTCTGAGCATGTTCTAAGTAGTAAGCTCCAGAGCTGACTTTTCGAATGATTTTGAAGGGACCTTCCCAATGAGATTCTAGCTTGCCGCATCTCCTACTGGATTTACTTTCTTCATGACTAGATCTCTTATCTGAAAACTTCGGATCTGGATACTGCTTATTGTATGATTTCATAACTCAGCCTCTATAAGCTTCCATCCGGATCATTGACTGCTATATTTTTTCTTCCAATAGATCCTAGTTCCATTGCCCGGCTTTGGTCATTATTATCCAGGTAAGATTCTACACGGGCGGAAGATTACTCAATTTCCATAGGTATGATAGCTTCAGTAGCATAAACCAGATTGAAAGGAGTTTCTTGAGTAGGTGCTCGGGGTATAGTCCTGTATGCCTAAAGAACACTAGGCAATTCTTCCACCCAGACTTTTTCTTTACCTCGCTGCCGAGTCTTCAAAGCCTGCACAATAATTCGAGTTACTACTTTTGTCTGCCCATTTTCCTGGGGGTAAGCAACTTAAGTGAAAGACTGAGTGATCTTAATTTCTTGTCACCAGGATGTGATCTTTCTTCTTTTGAAACTGCCTCCCATTGTCTGAGATTAGCTTTCGGGGAATCCCGAATCGACATACGATATTATTCCATAGAAACTTTAACACTTCTTCATCGGTAATCTTAGCCAGGGGCTCGGGCTCCACCCATTTAGATAAGTATTCAACGACTATTAGGAGAAATTTCTTTTGAGCCCGAGCAATGGGGAAATGACGAACAATATTCATACCCCATTGATCGAAGAGGAAAGATGCCCAGATAGGTTTCATCGGAGTGATCGAGCTGTGTTGAAAATTAAAGTGATACTGACATCCTTCACATGCTCGAACCACCTGGGAAGAATCTTGGCTTAAAGTGGGTCACCTAGAATCCGGCCAACATGGATTTCCGAGCTAAAGCAGTTCCTCCAAGATGCTCCCCACAACATCCTTCATGTATCTCCCGAAGGACATATTCTACTTCTTCCCCAGCTAGACATTTTAACAGAGGTCCTTGGTCCTGTACAAAATTTTGTTTAAGAGTACAAAACTGGAAAACTGCTTTATGATTTTTTGGGCTTGGCCTCGTTCCTCAGGTAATAGGCCATGGGTCATAAACTGGATGAGAGGAGTCATACATGAGTCCTCTTGCCTTGGTATCGATTCTTCCTCCGTATAAAGAACCAGCCGAGTGAAAACCAATATTTCCTGGGTGCTAACTTCTGAGAGAGAGGTAACCATTCTGGCCAAGGAATCTGCCTCACTGTTCTCTTCTCGAGGAATCTGTTCAATGCTCCAATCCACAAAAGATTCTGCCTGGGCCAAAATGAGATCCAAATACTTGAGCATTTTTTCATCCGTAGCTTCATAATCTCCCTTTATCTGATGAGTAATCAATTGTGAATCAGAGAAAAGGATGATTCGGGGGCTCCTATTTCTCGGGCAGCACGCATACCGGCCAGGAATAGCTTCATATTCTGCTTCATTGTTGGTAACCCGGGAATCAATCCTCAAAGCCAACTTAAATTTTTCTCCTGAGGTTGTTATTACCAGTATTACAACTCCACAACTGGTCAAACTTTATGCCCCATCTACAAAGACTCTACATACCTCTTCTTTATACGGTTGAATCATCTCTGAAAGAAATTCTGACAAGGCTTGAGCTTTTATGGCAACTCGGGGTTTGTACTCGATATCACATTCTCCCAGTTCAATTGTCCATTTTACCATCCTCCCGGAAACCTCAGGGTGAGTCATGATTCTCCTAAGAGGAATGTTGGTAAGCACAGTGATCGGATGAGAGAGAAAATAAGGCCGCAATTTTCCGAGCATTATCTGAGCTTGGCTCCTCTGAGAGCATAGCTGACATAATATACATGCTTCTAATCAGAACCTTCCTCCCGTATAAGCACTGAGCTGACAATCATACTCTGTTGTAGACAAGTAAACAAACAATTTTTCCCCAAGCTCGGGCTTTACCAAGACAGGAAGCTCGGCTAGATGGCTCTTAAGATCTTTGAATGCATGTTAACACTTATCATCTCAACCAAACTTATGTGCCTTCCTGAGGATCTGAAAGAAGGGATAGCTTTTATGTGCAGACTGGGAGATGAATCGGGACATAGCAGCAATTCTCCTGGTTAGCTTTTGCGCCTCTCGGATGGATCGAGGGGATGAAATGTCTAAGACAAACTTGACTTTCTCGAGTTGACCTCAATTCCTCGATCAGTAACCACAAAGCCCAAAAATTTATCACTCTTTACTCCAAAGATGCATTTGACGGGGTTGAGCTTAATCCCATAACGATTGAGGGTGGCAAATGTTTCTTCCAAATCGGCAATAAAACAAGAAGCCTTCCGGGATTTGCCAAGTATATCATCCACATAAACTTCAATGTTCTTTCCCAATTGCTCTGCAAATACACGGTTCATTAATCGTTGATATGTGGCTCCAGCTGTTGCGTGTTTTCTTGATTGCTCGCAAGCGCACGATGTCAAGTTATAGTAAAATGTATTTCTTGAGTACAAGTAGTCGATCCTACGAGGAGTGTGTATAAAAACGTATATCAGTGCTTGTAATTAAACTATTCTCGACTTTATCTAGAAAAATCAATAAAAAGGTTAGTTTGCTTGGAATTAATGAATCGCAAAATTATTAACTAATCGACCGAATTGGGGAAAATATCAAGGAGAGAAAATATCTAGAGAAATGATTTCACTAAGTTTCCACGATATTATTTTCAGTTAAATTTATATTCATGAATTCCAATTATTTAATAGCCAAGAACACTTACTTGTTTTATTCTCCATTTCTCAAGTGACGAATAAACTGTATCAATCAAACTTGGATTCTAATATTCCTAATTAAAATCTAAGTTTCATGGATAAATGCAAACAATGTTCTTACCTAAGTCCTCGCTAAAGTTATACGCCTTCCGAACGCGATAAACATTCAACAATGTGTTTCTAATGATATAATCCTAGTCCCTCTCCCCAGTTGTAGAATTAATCAGACAACACACAATTTATGTCCAGTAAATTGCAGTAGAATAAACACAAAGAAACACAATTAAACGAGAAGGAATTCAATCATATAAAAACCGAGTCAAATTATCGCATCCACAAAGCTACATCATCCTCTAGAATAGAAAATTAGTTCATGACGAAATCTAAATAACAACAACGCATGTTCAAAGTTTTAGACATCGAAATACGAGAAGATATAAAAACGAAAAAACAGATCACAAATCCAAAGTGTCGTCTCCGTCCCCAGATTCGTCGTTCTTCGTGTTTGTGATCGATCTTCGTACTCCGTATATTCATCTCGTGTTCGCCCCTGCTCTCTTGTCTGTTCTTTTTCCAAAAACGGCGTCCCTTTCTTCTGAACCCTTGTCTTCCTTTTATTTTTTGCGTCCGAGCCATAAGTAGAGGCACATTTCTCTTTTCTCGCCGCCATTAGCACCACGGCTCTGAGTAAGTGGTGCCTAGAAGCCCGTTGTTTGTGAGTATAAGCATCGCGGCGCCTGTCCCTTAGCGCCTAGGTGCTTCTTGTATGCATCTTGTGGCGCCGCGGTGCTAAGCATCAGCGCCTAAGAGCCTGTTGCTTTGGTGGTCCAGCGCTGCGGCAATTCTTGGGCAGCGCCTAGGCGCTGTGGCACTTGTTGAGGCGCTGCGGCTCTCGTCTTTCGCATTTTCACGCTCAAAAACACCTATGATTGCTCTAAACTATCGACTAGTTGTTTATCCCCTGCACAACACAAAAACCAATCATAATTATGTTCGAAAGCAACATAGAACAAATGGATTAGCATGTAAATTAAGTGCAATTCTTGCACTTATCACCAGTATTATTCAACCCAAAGGGCATGACCACATAACAAAAGTGCCCCCTGAAGTAATGAAACTGGCCATGTCTTGATCAGCCTTGGCCAGAGGAATTTGATGGTGCCCCTGGTAAGCACCCATAAAGCTAAGCAATTCATATATTAGAAGTACAATCCACCAATTGATCAATCCGGGGAAGATGATAATGATATTTCGGGCAGGCTTTGTTAAGATCTCTAAAGTCCATGCATATCCTCTATTTTCCTGTAGCCTTAGGAAATAATACTATATTCGAGAGCCAGGTAGGAAATTGTTCCTCTCAATGTGGCCAACCTTCAATAGTTCCCAAACTTGCATATCAATTACTTAATCCTTCTCAGGACTGAAATACCTTTTCTTTTGCTTTACTGGCTGAGACCCCGGAAGGATATTTAAATAATGTTCAGCCACCTGGGGTGAGATACCAGTTAATTCCTGTTGAGACCAAGCAAAAACATTAACATTAGTTTTCAAACATTTTAAAAGATTGACCCGGATGGTTGAGGCGAGATCACGAGCCACCTGGATCTCTTTTCCTGGCTCAATCTCTACCATGTCCTGCTCTTCTTCTGCTACAAAATGCATCTCTCCCTTCTTGATTACTCTCTCCACATCCTTATGAGCTTTTCTCTTCCCATCCCTCCTTGCCCTCTTCCGATCTACCTGGACTGTTTCCACATAACACTTCTGAGAAGAGGGTTGATCTCCCTGTACTTCTCCCACTTGATTTCCAACTAGGAAATTTGATCTTTTGATGATATGTGGATGCTACTGCCTTCAACTCATTCATGGCCGGTCGGCCCAATATAATGTTATATGATGACGGAGCATTCACAACTATGAAAGTCGTCATGACCGTCTTCCTCAATTCCCGAGTGCCAAGGGTTAAAGGCAAAATAATCTATCCCTCTGGATACACAGCAAGACCCACAAAACAAAAAGATCTGTCTCAATCGGCTCCAACTGATACCCTTGCAAATCCATCTGCACTAGGGTTTCCTTGAAAATGACATTCACAGAGCTTCCTGACTCAACAAAGACCCTCATGACATCATAATTAGCAACCCGAGCTTGAATCACCAGGGCATCATTATGTGGAAGACTGACTCCTCAAATATCATCAGGGCCGAAACTGATAACCAAATGATTCCTTCTTACTTCCTAGACCTATATGCAATCTCTCCTTCCCTACGCCTTTCGTGCTCGATTATATTCACCATCTGTAGAACCACCTGAAATCATTTTTTTCACCCCCAAGGCAGGGGATGAAGCCCTCTTCAGCTCAGTCTCCTAATTTTCTGCTCCCGCTTGGGGTGTCTCGAGAATATTCTCTGGAACTGGGTCTCGGGCGCTGATTTACCCAAGGAGGCATTCCTGTATTTCTGCCTGATGAGTTGTGCTCTGGTGCCGTAGGATAGAAATATTCTCTCTTTAACATCCGACACTCACTGGTGTCATGGGCGCATACTTTGTGAAGGGTAAAAAATCTTCTCTTTTCAAGCTTGGCAAATGCTAGCTTGTGGTTCTGATCCTGTGATCTCTCTCTGCTACATTCCTGGATCTCCTTGTCCCGGGATATTTTCTGGGGCACATGGTGAGAGAAGTGCCGCCATTTACCCTCTTCTGCACACTTTCTTCAGGTCTGGCCACCCTATCACCCCTTTCTCTTTTCCATGCATCCCTTTTCTACTTTTGAGCTTCCTCCATCTTGATGTACGTTTTCGCCCGAGCCAAAAGATCCTCAAAATCATCGGCCGCTCTTTTAGTCAGTGATTGAAATAATTCTCCCTCCTGTAACCCTTGAGTGAAGGCAGTAATTTTTGTTTTTGAGGCAAAGAAGGGAACATCTAGAGCAACTCGATGAATCTCCGAATGTAAGCCCTTAGAGTTTCCTCAAAGCTTTGCTTTACCTCAAATAGACTGAAGGTAGTTCTCTTTTATTTCTTATTGCTGCTAAGATGTTGCAAGAACAACTTTTGAAAGCCTCCGAAAGGATTGATACTTTGGGGAGATAATCCGTCGAACCATGTAAGGACCGTGTATCGTATTATCGTAAATCTTATGTGATTATCGATAATTTATGAAATTGTCATGTGATTATGTATTTGATGTATATTGTGACAAGGAAATTGAGAAAATGAATACTGAATATGAATTGACGTTGTAAGAGCTCGAGTGGAGAGGCCGGACGCCAATATAGTACAAACATAAATATTTGTACAGAACATGTGGCGCCCGGGCGGTAGAAAATGACCGCCCGAGCGCCAGGGTATATGAAGTATGTGTTCGGGTAGAATGTGCCGCGCCCGATCGGTAATTCGCGAGCGCCCGAGCGCGGTGCAATTGTTAGCCGAGGGCAGAATGTCTCGCACTCGGGCGCGAGAATTCTACCGCCCGAGCGCGAGAGGCAGGGGGATAAGGATAAATTCTTCTCTTTCCTTCCTCCGTCAGTTAATTTCAACAATTTCGAGGGAATTTGAGAGATTTTGATTTTCTTTCATCCGAATCGACTTCGAAACGCTGTCTAAACGCGAAACAAATTATATATTTGTGATCGTCGCGTCGAAGGCTTCTGACTGAGGTAATTTTCTTCTAGTTCCAACAGCTCAAAATATCAAAGTGCTGGAATAGCATGTATTTGAAGTTGAATTTCTTATATGTAGTAGAATAACCGACAATAAACTCATAATCGAAGTCGGAATTGAATTATGATATGATTTTGATTTGATATGAATTTTTGAAGTTTCAAATGATATTTGAAACTCATATTAATGATTTTAGAGTATGTTATTGATTGGAATGAGTATGTTATTGGTGTAGATAAAGTATTATACCGATATATTCAGGCTACATCAACTGGAAACGAAGAATTGAGGTATGTTGTGACCGGGTAACATACGACATGTATCTGTATTATATGATATATGTTGGATTGATTTGATTGATTGGATTGAGAATATGTGTCTATATGCCTATTTGTTGATTTATGTGGCATACATTACATTGAGATTGAGATATCGATGTATAAAATAAATGTTTTGTTAACACACATCGTTTGATGCATACATCGATACATGACATGCACGTTGAGCTATGATCCTTGGATACCCTGATATGATTTGAATGGATTCTGGGATTTGTGAACACAATTGCTATGTTGGTATTACATGACCCGTAAAGCATAGACAATTGTGGCCCCGATGATTGGATATGAGATTTGGTATTTGATGGTGCTTTGTCGACGCTATCATACGAGTATCCTTATTGAGGCCGGTGTGCCAGCTCGAGCATTGATTTGATAGCGATTCGTTTGATTCTGACATGTGCTCAGTGGATGGGAATTTGACCTGATACCTCCACGACATACATGCATTGCATATCATATATCATTGTTTAGATATCTGTGGTATATATGATTGGTTGTTCCATACGGAGCTTTGCTCACCCCCAAGGGGGGCTGTTGTCTTTGTGTGTGGACAATGGCACGTACTCCAGGATATCAGGAGACCAGAGAGGGTACTTCTGGCGGTAGCCACAGCATGGGCTGAGGTTTTATGTTTATGTCTTGTTCCCAGTATATGTATATGTATCTATATACCGGGGCATGTCCCGAGGATATCAGATGTTTGGATGTGATTGGTTTTGATTACGTGTGTGCATGTATTATGATATGAGATAAAATACTATTTTTTGTATTTAAAAATTACAGGAGAGTTGTTTTGGGCTCGTTATAAAGAAAATTTAAACTCGTTTTCCGCTGTAATTAATTAACCCTAATCAAATTGTATTGTAATAACGATTAGGAGTTAAGGGCCCCACACAGAGTGGTATCAGAGCATAGCTGGGAATGCTCGATTGAGTCTTATGTACACTTGAATAGGCACAAATGAATTGTGCGTATGTGTTTGACTTATTTGTATTACTTGCTCTTATGTGAGTTGATTTGAGTAAGTATCTGATGAGATTGATGCTATGAGATGATGATATTATGAATTGATATGAAATTGTGATATTCATCTTTTGATTTGTAGATGGATCACACAAATGAAACTGCGAGTAGCAGTACTGAGAGAATAGTTGGACAATTTGAAGGGTTGTCCATGGATGTTGTGATGGCTCGATTCCAGGATCTGAAACCACCGAGGTTCTTTGGCACTGAGATTGCGGAAAGAGCTGAATCTTGGTTGAAGGATATCGAGCACTTGTTTAATATTGTTGAGTATTCCAAGGCTCGGAGACTGAAACTTGCTTTGTATCAGCTGAAAGACCGAGCTAAATCTTGGTGGGAAGCCGCTGAGATTGGATTGAAAGAGGCTGGGATTGAAGTCACTTGGGATGTCTTCAAGGCCCAGTTTTTGGAGCAGTACTCCCCTCTTTCCTATTTAACTGCTCAGGAGAATGAATTTAATAATCTGCAGCACGGAACGATGTCTGTTGCAGAGTATACTTCGAAGTTTTCTACTTTGCTGAAGTATGCACCTCACGTAGCTAGGAATGTGAGGGCAAAATATAACAGGTTTGTAAATGAATTACATCCTGCTTTATATACATATGTTGTTTCTGGATTGCCTACCAGCTACGCAAAGGAAGTTGAACGAGCTAAGGCAGCCGAGGCTGGACTTAGGCGGAGAGGTCCACAGTATACTCCTCCACCTCTAGTGTCAACTCAGCAGCCTACTTTGAGGCCGAGGAGTAAGAAGTTCAAGAAAACTGGCTCTATTTCTTCGTCTTCTTCGAGTTCCAGTGGATCCCAGAGAGGGAGTCCTGTGATTGCCCCTTACTGTAGCCATTGTGAGGGTAAACATACTATCGAGCAGTGTCGAGGTATGTTTGGTACTTGTTATCAGTGTGGGGAGGAAGGCCATTTCTCTCGAGTATGTCCGAATAGAGGTACGACTTCTTCCCAACCCCAGCCAGGATTTAGATGTGTCCCTGGTATGACGAGACCTGCTATTCCTGTTCCATATTTTCAGCAGTCGAGTGTCCCACGATATCGAGGACCGGGTGGTCAGAGTGCCTAAGTTCCTCCTCAAGTGAGAGTGTACGCTATGACCGAGGATCAGGCAAGAGAAGCTCCTAGTGGCGTGATTGCAGGTATTTGCATGCTTTGCGATTATCCTGCACGTGTTTTATTTGATACAGTAGCATCTCATTCATTCATATCTCATGCATTTGTTGCATCTCACGATATCGAGTGTACCCCGTTGTATGATACTTTTTCGATAGCCACGCCAGCAGGGAAGATTATTATGTCTGAGAAAGTTGTGCATAATTGTGTATTGATATATGAGGATAATGTGATGTTCTTGAATTTGATTGTCCTCCCAATGCACGACTTTGATTGTATTGTTGGCATGGATATCTTGATGACGAATCGAGCTACTGTGGATTGCTGTCATGGAGTAGTTCGATTTCGACCGATTGATGGACCCAAGTGGAATTTTTATGGCAAGGGTTCCCAAGACAAAATTCCATTGGTATCTTCCTTGGAAATGTCCCGATTGTTACTAGCGGAGATGAGGGTTATCTTATCTACGCTATTGATATTTCTAAGAATGAGTCTTCTTTATCTGAGATTCCTATTGCGAAAGAAATCCCGGATGTATTTCCCGATGAGATTCCTGATTTTCCTCCTCATCGAGAAGTTGAGTTTAATATTGATCTTGTGCCGGGGGCTGCTCCCATATCGAAAGCGCCCTATCTCATGGCACCATTGTAATTGAAAGAATTGAAAGAATAATTATAGGATTTTCTCGATAAGGGATATATTCGACCGAGTGTATCGCCTTGGGGAGCTCCAGTTTCATTTGTTCGAAAGAAAGATGGTACGATGAGAATGTGTATCGACTACAGGCAACTGAATCGGGCTACTATGAAGAACAAGTACCCACTTACTCCTATTGATGATTTATTTGATCAGCTTCAGGGTACTTCTGTTTACTCGAAGATTGATCTTCGTTCTGGGTATCATCAAGTACGAGTTCGAGACGAAGATGTGCCCAAAACTTCTTTTCGTACGAGGTATGACCACTATGAATTCTTGGTTATGCCTTTTGGTCTCACAAATGCTCATGCTGTTTTTATGGACTTAATGAATCGTGTCTTCCGAGATTATCTTGACCGATTCGTTATCGTCTTTATTGATGATATTCTTGTGTATTCGAAATCGAAAAAGGAGCATGCTGAACACTTGAGACTGGTACTTCAAACTCTTCGTACTAGTCATTTATATGCTAAATTGTCCAAATGTGAATTCTGGATGGACAAAGTGGTATTTTTTGGCCACGCCATTTCGAGACATGGCATATCTGTTGATCCTGCGAAGGTCGAAGCTGTATTGAATTGGCCAAGACCTACGAATGTTCCTGAGATCCGTAGCTTCATGGGTTTAGCTGGTTATTATCGTCGTTTTATTGAAGGGTTTTCGAAGATAGCTAAACCTATTACTCAACTGACACAGAAGAATCAGCGATTCATTTGGTCAGATGAATTTGAAGCTAGTTTTCTTGAATTGAAGACGAGATTGACCACAGCACCTGTGCTTACTATCCCCTCAGGTACCGGAGGATTTTTAGTGTGTACAGATGCGTCTGGTAAAGGTTTGGACTGTGTTCTGATGCAACACGGTAAAGTGGTTGCTTATGCGTCTCGTCAATTGAAATCTCATGAAACACGTTATCTTGTTCATGATCTCGAATTGGCTGCCATTGTGTTTGATTTGAAGATCTGGTGCCATTACTTGTACGGAGAAAAGTTTGTTATTTATTCGGACCATAAAAGTCTGAAATATCTCTTTTCTCAATCTGATTTGAATATGAGGCAACACATATGGATGGATCTCTTGAAGGATTTTGATTGTGAGATTCAATATCACCCTGGATCGTTGAATGTTACTGCGGATGCCCTGAGCCGAAAAGTTTACGATTCTATTCTAGCTTCTGTTTGTGTCGCCAAGGTACATGAGGATATATGTACTTCTGGCTGGACTTTTCACTCGAATTGGAATTCTGTCACTGTCTCTGCATTGCAAATTGAGCCGAACTTGGTATCTAAAATACGAAAGGCCCAACGAAGCGATGCTCATATCCAAAAGTCGAAAGAACTTGTATCTGCAGGACATCAGTCTGGATTTCAGATTTCTTCTGATGGTTCTTTACGACTCAATGTTCGGCTGGTAGTTCCTAATGATTCTGATTTGAAATCTGCCCTTCTTCGAGAAGCACATTGTAGCAAATACAGTATTCACCCTGGATGTCGGAAGATGTATTTGACATTGAGACCTCAATTCTGGTGGAGTTGTATGAAAATGGACATTGCCAAATTTATTTCTAAATGTCTTGTCTGCCAGCAAGTGAAAGCCGAGAGAATGAAGCCGGGGGGGATTGCTCCATAGTCTCGAAATCCCGAAATGGAATTGGGAACATAGTGCTATGGATTTCGTGACTCATTTACCTCGTTCGCCCAAAGGCTGTGATGCTATTTGGGTTATTATTGATCGTCTTTCGAAATCTGCACGTTTTATTCCGTATGAGCGGACTTATCTTTATAGAGAATGGCCCGTTTATACATTGAGAATGTTGTGAGACTGCATGGTGTACCAGTCTCAATTGTATCTGATCGTGATCCCAGATTTGCTTCTAAATTCTGGGGTAGTTTTCAGGAAGCAATGGGTATGCGTTTGGCTATGAGTACTGCTTATCATCCTCAAACTGATGGCCAGACCGAGCGTATGATTCAAACGTTAGAGGATATGTTGCGTGCTGTTGTGATGGATTTCAGAATGGGATGGCAAGATGCCTTAATATTGGTAGAATTTTCTTATAATAATAGCTTTTAGACGAGTATCGGTATGACACCGTTTGAAGCTCTATATGGGAGACGATGTAGATCACCATTATTCTGGGATGAAATTTGTGAGAGACAATTGACTGGACCTGAAATGATACAGGAAATGAACGATAAGGTTCAGTTGATTCGGCAGCGGATGAAAGCTGCTCAGGATCGTCAAACGAGTTATGCGAACAAACGAAGACGACCCTTGGAATTCCAGAAAGGTGACAGAGTATTTTTGAAAATATCTCCCTTTAGAGGCACTGTTCGATTCGGCATGTGAGGGAAGTTATCTCCTCGATATGTTGGTCCATACGAGATTCTTGATCGAGTTGGTGATCTTGCGTATCGATTGGCATTGCCACCAGCTCTATCTGCCATTCACGATGTGTTCCATGTTTCTATGTTGAGGAAATATTAACCGGATCCATCACATGTACTTACACATGATGAGTTTGAACTGGATCCTTCTCTTTCCTATGTCGAACAACTTGTTCGTATTATGGATCGAAAGGAAAAGATATTGCGAAATAAATCGATCCCTTTGGTTTGAGTACAATGGACACGGCATGGTGTGGAAGAGTCGACGTGGGAATTGGAAAGTAAAATGCGAGACTCGTATCCGCATTTGTTTGATTCCATGTCATCTGTCCCATTGTATTCGATGTATTCAGATCCTTTTACTGATTTTAGTTTTGATATGTACTATAACTGGTGACATATGTATGTTTGCCAATGTTATGTATATAGAGATGTTTGAGATTTCGAGGACGAAATCTTTTAAGAGGGGGAGAAATCTAAGGACCGTGTATCGTATTATCGTAAATCTTATGTGATTGTCGATAATTTATGAAATTGTCATGTGATTATGTATTTGATGTATATCGTGACAAGGAAATTGAGAAAATGAATATTGAATATGAATTGACGTTGTAAGAGCTCGAGTGGAGAGGCCGGACGCCAATATAGTACAAACATAAATATTTGTACAGAACATGTGGCGCCCGGACGGTAGAAAATGACCGCCTGAGCGCCAGGGTATATGAAGTCTGTGTTCGGGCAGAATGTGCCGTGCCCGAGCGGTAATTTGCGACCGCCCGAGCGCGGTGTAATTGTCAGCCGAGGGAAGAATGTCTCGCGCTCCGGCGCGAGAATTCTCCTCCCGAGAGCGAGAGGCGGTGGGATAAGGACAAATTATTCTCTTTCCTTCCTCCGAAGTTAATTTCCACAATTTCGAGGGAATTTGAGAGATTTTGATTTTCTTTCATCCGAATCGACTTCGAAACGCTGTCTAAACGCGAAACAAATTATATATTTGTGATCGTCGCATCGAAGGCTTCTGACTGAGGTAATTTTCTTCTAGTTCCAGCAGCTCGAAATATCAAAGTGCTGGAATAGCATATATTTGAAGTTGAATTTCTTATATGTAATAGAATAACCGACAAGAAACTCATAATCGAAGTCGGAATTGAATTATGATATGATTTTGATTTGATATGAATATTTGAAGTTTCAAATGATATTTGAAACTCATATTAATGATTTTAGAGTATGTTATTGATTGGAATGAGTATGTTATTGGTGTAGATAAAGTATTATACCGATATCTTTAGGCTACATCAACTGGAATCGAAGAATTGAGGTATGTTGTGACCGGGGACTTTGAACCAGTACTAGACTCCCTCTACTCCGCTCTGACGTCCTCCTCTATGTCCCCTTGATCCCTCTACTACTCGTGTTCTGGCTGGGCAGAATGATGAGAAAAGAGTCTTCTTTACTATGGCCTTCTCAACAGCATCAGATACAATCCGAGCCAACTCCTCAGGCGGCAGAATGAGAGTGGGCTATGTCCCAGTGAGTGGAAGACCACCTGGACCAGTGAGAGATGAATTCTCTCCCGGAACTCTAGAATTCTATTGGTTTGTTCTTCTAGTAGGAGCCATATCTATGCCTTAGACTCAATTTTCTATAGACTGTGCCAATGATGCGATCCGGGTGAATAGTGTGAGCAAGGTTGGTACAATTCAATAGATCTGATTATAGTTTTTAAGGGAAAATGAGCAAGGATATATCTTGACGATTATGGCTTCAACTGTATCCTGCAAACAAGGGAATGAACTCGTGAATGGGCGCCAGAGGGTTGTCCGGCTTAGCCACTCCGATGCTTAAGTCAGCAGATAAAATATGAAGAGAACCAGTGTAGAAGAAAATAAAGGCTACATCTCAATGAATCAAGATGCAAGCAAACCTGCTATTTATTGGAAAGAAAAGGATGACTTTTCCTTGTTTTCAGTGCCTGCTTACCACTTGTAGCCGCCACCTACTTGCTGTCATACCATCTTTGACTTTTCATTCCGTCAAATCAGCAAGATTCTGTCAGGTACGCTTATCGAGAGAAGGCATTACCTACTTTCGCACTCGAGCGCAATGCTATTACCGAGGCATCCTGGGTAGAGAGTCATCACCAGGGAATTTGCCCGAGGGCTCGAGCCTCTGATTGCCCGGTAAATGATGTACCGAGCACTCTACCCGGCTACTCATGAGCTTCTTCTGTAAACTTACCCTGATTTGGATCATCTATTTACCATCCAGGGCCATCCATGACTCGAGCCCTTCTGGGGGTATCACCACTCAAATTTCAACTTTTCTTGCAATTCCTAGATCTAGAAATGGAGGTTCAAACTTATCGCACCTTACTTTTGTTATTCTATACCCAAAATGTTCATCGAATTATTATATTTTAATATTAAAATCCCAAGAGCATTCATTCCAAAATTTATTAAACTCAAGGTATGCTAAGGCTTTAAATCCAAATATTAGCATTTATGTAGTTCAACTTAAGAGATCTTAGTACCAAAATTTATTAATCGACTTCAATCCTTGGTGATACACTTAATAGTTAAACCTTATCTCAACTCCATAATAATATTAACCTAAGATCCTTGAATCAAATCTTTATCTTACGGCGCCAAAATAACTAAACTTAACTATTTACAAGTACAACCCAAATATAAGTTTTTTTTTGCAAATATTAAATTTCGAGTATATTTAATCCATAAAACCCTTCAAGCATCAATAACATACTTGATGGATCGTGTAAACACCTGTGAAGGTGCTTCAAACACAATATTATCCATGAGTTTCAATAGCTAGTGTTCTAAGAATGTAAACACCGATGAATTAAATCGAGTTTGGTGTTAAACCAAGCGGAAAATACTCGAAGTAATCCTTTGTCAAGAAAGCTGACTAATTTGAATGTAATTTAACTTGTGTAAACTGATTAACTGAAATAAAAGGAATCAGTCCTCGAATATGTCAGTTCAGTTATAGTGAGAACTAAACTGATAACTGTTCGAACTGAACAAATCGATTTGAAAACAAATGTTAAACAGTTAATGAAACAACCCACTCCCATGACAATAACATTTAAGTGAACCAACGTACGCGGAAGCCTTAACATTTCAAAGGGAAAGTACCATATACCATTACATCAAAACCATTTTCAATAACTAATGTACAAGATCATTCACAATGTATTATCCATAACATAACCAAAAGCCAACACAAATCTTTCCTTTCATTCATTCATCCAAACTACATGATATTTTAAAACTTTATATATGTTCACTCCACCACAATTCAAAATGACAAAACCAAAAAGTCTTTCCCTTGGCCTCTTATATGACTTCTCCTGCCTCAGACAATCCGCTTCAATCCTTTTTATCACCTGCATCACATGACATAACTGGAATGAGAATAAACTCAGTAAGTAGAAAGCTATACATAGCAAATACATATATATATAACTTTGGCTTAAAACGTGGCTTTAGCAATGGCAATGAAAGTAGAGCGATACTAACTTCAATGAACATTACATAATCGAGGCAATATGGATAGTATCTCATGGCATGAGTGAAAGGAAAGGAAATGATAGTCTGTGACATGTGACCTGTGACCAGTGGAAAGTATCTCTTTGATATATAAATATATCAAAACTTTGAGAGATACTCATAATCATGGGATTGGCCAATGACATGCATGAATTACTATCAGTCCTTGGCTTTAATCATATGAAACTTCATTGGGATATTTTGACAAACACTTGGTAAGCAACAATAGAGTACTTAGCTCCTTATCAATGAATTCAATAATATTCTTGGCTCAATGAACAAATAGCAATACATACATCAATAATCTAACAATGGAAGGAGCTAGACATCAATAAACATGGCTTATATACATATATATCATGTGAGCATTAGAAGAAAAAACTTCTACTTACAACCCAAAAACACTTGGTTGCTATAATATCTTGAAGCAATCCCTACAATCATAACACAACAATAACCATATATCATCACCAATAACTCAAGGACTCAAAAACTCAACTTAACTCTTCAAACTCTTCCAACTCCTACAATAAAATTCTTACCTTGAAGCTTGAAGTATAAGGTAGGAGACACTAAAATTTCTTTAGAACCCTTGAAATTGGAGTAGAGAAGTGGAGAGAAAATTGGAGAGAAAAAGGGCAAGGAGATGGAAGGAAAGGGAGAAAATGAGAAGTGAGTAGAAGGGTTTAAAATTAAGTTTATAAGCTTCCATTTCCTCCAAAAACGTGTTTTCTATGCCATAGACACGGACCCCGTGCCCCCCTCCATGTATAGGTCCGTGTACACACTGTAAATCACTTATTTTTCGTGGCAAGACCCGGACCCCGTGTATGGGTCCGTGTAGGGGTCCGTTTACCCACTGCCAGGGGCCAAAACTGCAATTTTTCTTCCGAATTAGCCAAAGTGGTAAACATGAAAGTTGTAGTTCTATGTGTTTTCTTTAACCCCTCCAAATTTCAGGTCATTCGGAGGTCTGAGAAAAGAGTTATGCCCATTCTACCAACATGTGTCAGTGCAAGAACAACGAAACACACGACACACTTCGGGCCGCTTTTGGCTCGTCTTCCCTAAGGATTTGAACAAAACTCAAAATAAGAAAGTTATAGCCTTATATCTTATCTTTCTAATGGAGGTGGCCTCATATCAATTGGATCAATATACAAAACATTATACTAAAAACCACAACTACCGCCACATTTGTCATACCCTTTATGCACTTCCATTTTCTATTTGGCTCAAGATCAACTTTCTATTCTACCCATTCATTTCCATAACTATCACCAACTATGAACATAATGTCAAAACAATAACCGTTTCAACAAAGATATCCATGAACAATAACCATTCAACATAATCTCAACCAGTAAAGCATAAAACATGATCATAACAATAATAAACCACAAGGGTTAACATGATAAAAGGTTGGGCTATTACAATCTCCCCTCCTTATAAAAATTTCGTCCCCGAAATTTACTTACCTCTGAATAAATTGGGATAGCGATGTTTCATTTCTTCTTCCGGTTCCCAAGTCGCCTCTTCAATCCTATGATTCCGCCATAGAACTTTTACAATACCAATCTCTTTGTTTCTTAATACTTTTACCTTGCGATCAAGGATTTGAACCGGTACTTCTTCGTAGCTTAGGTTAGGTAAAAGATCTAATGATTCATGTAGAAGAATATGAGATGGATTGGGAAGATATTTGCGTAGCATAGACACATGAAAGACATTGTGCATTCGATCCAAGTCTGGTGGCAATGCAAGACGATAGGCTCGGTCTCCAATTTTGTCAAGGATTTCAAACGGCCCAATGTATCGAGGACTTAGCTTACCTTTCTTGCCAAAACGCATAACTCCCTTGAGAGGAGCTATTTTAATAAACACATGATCACCAGCCTCGAATGCTAATGGCCGTCGTCGTACATCAGCGTAACTTTTCTGTCTAGACTGAGCGGTCTTCATTCTTTCTTGGATCAATGCCACAACATCTGCTGTTTGTTGAACCAATTCTGGGCCCAACATTTTCCTTTCACCTACCTCTTCCCAGTACAATGGAGATCGACACTTTCTTCCATATAAAGCCTCGTAGGGTGCCATGCTGATTGAAGACTGGTAGCTGTTATTATACGTGAATTCCACCAAAGGCAACTTAGAATTCCAACTTCCTGTGAAATCAATCGTGCATGCTCGTAACATATCTTCAAGAATTTGAATCACCCTCTCTGATTTCCCATCACTCTGAGGATGATATGCTGTGCTAAAAGCCAACTTGGTGCCCAAGGCTCTATGTAAACTTTTCCAGAATTCAGAAGTAAACCTCGGGTCACGATCACATACAATTGATACAGAGATTCCATGAAGTCTTACAATCTCAGCTACATAGACTTCAGCATACTGGTTCATTGTAAATGTCGTTTTGACCGGAAGAAAATGAGCCGACTTAGTTAACCTGTCAACAATTACCCAGATGGAGTTGTAACCCTTTGGTGTTCTTCGAAGTCCTGTTACAAAGTCCATGGTGATATGCTCCCATTTCCACTGAGGTATTGGGAGAGATTGCAAAGTTCCAGCAGGCCTTTGATGTTCAATCTTAACCTGCTGACAGGTTAGACATTCAGAAATAAATAACATGATATCTTTCTTCATACCTGGCCACCAATAAAGACGTCGAAGATCATGATACATTTTGGTACTGCCAGGATGAACTGAATATGGCGTTGTATGAGCTTCAATAAGTATATCTTTCCGAATTTCATCACCCCTAGGAATACAAATTCTACCTCGAAAGGTCAATAAACTATCACGATTCAAACCAAATTCAGAAACTCCTGTTAAATCATGTTTATTCTTCAACTCTAGTAACTGAATATCCAATTGCTGCTCCTTAAGAATTCGATCAATCAGAGTAGAGCGAAGAACTAATGCAGATAATTGACTTACTGTACCTGGAGATACCAGAGTTATTTCGTTCCTTTGCAAATCGAGTAATAACGGTTTCTGAATCATGGAACTCAATAAATAACTGGATTTACGGCTTAAAGCATCTGCAACAACATTAGCTTTTCCAGGATGATAGCTAATGGTGCAATCATAGTCTTTTACCAATTCTAACCACCTCCGCTGCCTCATATTTAATTCTTTCTGTGAAAACAAATAACTCAAACTTTTGTAATCAGTAAAAATTTCCCACTTCTCACCATATAAATAGTGCCGCCAAATCTTTAAGGCGAACACTACAACGGCCAACTCCAAATCATGCGTGGGATAATTCTTCTCGTAGTCTTTTAGCTGACGTGAAGCATATGCAATCACTTTCCCACGTTGCATCAATACAGCACCTAACCCCTGCTTTGAAGCATCTGTATACACAACAAAATCTTCAGTACCACAGGGAAGTACTAATATAGGGGCAGAGGTTAACTTATCTTTCAATGTTTGGAATGCTTGTTGACACTCAATGGTCCATTCGAACTTGATAGCTTTCCGTGTCAAGCTTGTCAATGGCAATGCTATTTTCGAGAAGTCTGCTATGAAGCGTCTGTAATACCCTGCCAAGCCAAGAAAACTTCGTACCTCTGAAACTGTCTTTGGAATGGACCATTGCTTAATAGATTCAATCTTGGATGGATCAACCGCTATTCCTTCTTTTGACACGATGTGGCCCAAAAATGCCACTTGCTCTAACCAGAACTCACATTTCTTTAACTTCGCATACAATTGCTTCTCCCTCAATGTCTCTAATACGATCCTCAAATGCTCCCTATGAAGTTCTCGTGTCTTTGAGTAGATCAGAATGTCATCAATAAAAACAATGACAAAAGTATCTAAATACGGCTTAAAGACACGATTCATCAAATCCATAAACACTGAAGGAGCATTAGTTAATCCAAACGACATCACCAAAAATTCATAATGGCCATACCTCGTTCTAAAAGCAGTCTTGGGTATGTCCTCCGTTTTTACCTTCAATTGATGATATCCGGATCGAAGATCGATTTTTGAAAATACAGTGGCCCCTTGCAATTGATCAAAAGATCATCGATTCGAGGTAAAGGATATTTATTTTTAATAGTTACCTTGTTGAGTTCACGATAATCAATGCATAACCTCAATGATCCATCCTTCTTTTTCACGAACAAAACCGGAGCTCCCCATGGCGAGGAACTAGGACGGATAAACCCTTTATCTAATAGCTCCTGAAATTGATTATTCAATTCTTTCATTTCAGTTGGAGCCATTCTGTACGGAGCTTTAGAAATTGGGTCTGTACCTAGACTCAATTCAATAACAAACTCTACCTCTCGATCAGGAGGTAAGTCAGGCACATCATCAGCAAATACGTCAGGATATTCCTGAACCACATCAATATCCTGAATTTGCAAATTATTGTCCCTATTTACATCCGATACTAAGGCCAGAAAACCAGTACACCCCTTATTCAATAATTTTGTAGCTTGTAGACAAGAAACAAGGGGAATACTGAGCGATGAACCTAGCCCAACAAATTCATCACTATCATAATCACAAGTTAAAAACTTAACGGTCTTTTCCACACAGTCAATAACGGCACGATAAGCGCATAACCAATCCATACCGAAAATAACATCGAAAGCAACCATCGGAATTACAATAAAATCAGCATACAACAATCTCGAACCTATCTGTACTGGACATGCCTTAAGAATACTTGTAGGACGAATTTCATCACCAGAAGGCAACATAATATTGAATTGTAAAGGCATGATAGTAGGCTCGCGAGATAAGGAGTGCATAAATACTTCAGACATAAAGGAATGTGTTGCACCGGTATCAGTCAATGTAAGTGCTTCCTTTCCAGATATTAGAATATTACCTGATATGACTGAAGAATCAGGATTGGCTCCTTCTTTTGTCATCGTAAAGATTCTTCCTTGAACTTTTCCTTTATCAGAGGAGAGAGGACATTTTTGTGCGGTATGCCCCATTTCTTTGCACCTGTAACATCGGCCACTTCCAACCAGACACTCACCTTTGTGTGGCTTGCCACACTTAGGGCATAACGATCTCTCCACATCTGAAGAAGGCACAGAAGGTTTATTGCGTTGCTCCATTTTGCCCTTTCCTTTGAAGCCGCCTCGACTAGAAGGACTTGCACCTTGACTCCTGGCTTGAAAGGTTTGTCTTCTCAAATGCCTTTCCTTTTCAATCTCTTGCTCATCAAGTTCAGCTAGCAGTGCCCTTTCAACAATATCTTGATAAGAAACCACTTTAGCCATGTGAACATCTCGTCGAATCTCGGGTCTCAAGCCGCCAATAAAGTGCTCTCGTTTATCTTTATCATTCTCGGCGATGAAAGGCACAAAGACACAACCTTCTTCAAATTTAAGAGTATACTCATTGACAGTCATGGCAGCTTGTCGCAACTCGAGAAATTCTTTCATCTTCTTCGCTTTAACTTCTCTTGAAAAATATTTGGCATAGAAGAGCTCTTTGAATTCGCCCCATTTTAATTCACGAACAGTGACTGTAACCTTGGTGGCTTCCCACCAAATACGTGCTGCTTTAACCAACATAAACACAGCACAACTAACCTTATCTTGATCAGTGAACTTTAAGTAGTCGAAGATGGCATCCAAAGACTTGACCCATTCAAGAGCCACTAGTGGATCAGGACCACCGATAAACTCCGGAGGGTTCATACGTCTGAAACGGTCATAAGCACCATCTTCAGAACCTTCAGTTCTGCCTTGACCACGACCTTGAATCGTAGTTTGCATGCTCAATAACTGTTGGATTTGTTCACCGTGAACTTTCGTCTGTTCCTGTATTAGTTTACTGAATTCATCTACAACGTTGGTAGTCCTATCAGTGGTAGGGGTTCTATCATCCCCTTCAGTAACCTTTCGTTTAGGAGGCATTTCCTACACAAAAGCTCACTTTAACATAGATAGGAAGAAAATACATCAATAACAATGGAATAGGATCAACGCTCAAAGTTAAAATCAATAGATGCAGGATCGAAAACATACCGGATTGTCCTAGGCAGAAGAAGTCATATACGGTCCAAGAACCTCGCTCTGATACCAATTGAAACAACCCACTCCCATGACAATAACATTTAAGTGAACCAACGTACGCGGAAGCCTTAACATTTCAAAGGGAAAGTACCATATCCATTACATCAAAACCATTTTCAATAAATAATGTACAAGATCATTCACAATGTATTATCCATAACATAACCAAAAGCCAACACAAATCTTTCCTTTCATTCATTCATCCAAACTACATGATATTTTAAAACTTTATATATGTTCACTCCACCACAATTCAAAATGACAAAACCAAAAAGTCTTTCCCTTGGCCTCTTATATGACTTCTCCTGCCTCAGACAATCCGCTTCAATCCTTTTTATCACCTGCATCACATGACATAACTGGAATGAGAATAAACTCAGTAAGTAGAAAGCTATACATAGCAAATACATATATATATAACTTTGGCTTAAAACGTGGCTTTAGCAATGGCAATGAAAGTAGAGCGATACTATCTTCAATGAACATTACATAATCGAGGCAATATGGATAGTATCTCATGGCATGAGTGAAGGAAAGGAAATGATAGTATGTGACCTGTGACCTGTGACCTGTGGAAAGTATCTCTTTGATATATAAATATATCAAAACTGTGAGAGATACTCATAATCATGTGATTGGCCAATGACATGCATGAATTACTATCATTCCTTGGCTTTAATCATAGGAAACTTCATTGGGACATTTTGACAAACACTTGGTAAGCAACAATAGAGTACTAGCTCCTTATCAATGAATTCAATAATATTCTTGGCTCAATGAACAAATAGCAATACATACATCAATAATCTAACAATGGAAGGAGCTAGACATCAATAAACATGGCTTATATACATATATATATCATGTGAGCATTAGAAGGAAAAACTTCTACTTACAACCCACAAACACTTGGTTGCTATAGTATCTTGAAGCAATCCCTACAATCATAACACAACAATAACCATGTATCATCACCAATAACTCAAGGACTCAAAAACTCAACTTAACTCTTCAAACTCTTCCAACTCCTACAATAAAATTCTTACCTTGAAGCTTGAAGTATAAGGTAGGAGACACTTAAATTTCTCTTAGAACCCTTGAAATTGGAGTAGAGAAGTGGAGAGAAAATTGGAGAGAAAAAGGGCAAGGAGATGGAAGGAAAGGGAGAAAATGAGAAGTGAGTAGAAGGGTTTAAAATTAAGTTTATAAGCTTCCATTTCCTCCAAAAACGTGTTTTCTATGCCATAGACACGGACCCCGTGCCCCCCTCCGTGTATAGGTCCGTGTACACACTGTAAATCACTTATTTTTCGTGGCAAGACCCGGACCCCGTGTATGGGTCCGTGTAGGGGTCCGTTTACCCACTGCCAGGGGCCAAAACTGCAATTTTTCTTCCGAATTAGCCAAAGTGGTAAACATGAAAGTTGTAGCCCTATGTGTTTTCTTTAACCCCTCCAAATTTCAGGTCATTCGGAGGTCTGAGCAAAGAGTTATGCCCATTCTACCAACATGTGTCAGTGCAGGAACAACGAAACACACGACACACTTCGGGCCGCTTTTGGCTCGTCTTCCCTAAGGATTTGAACAAAACTCAAAATAAGAAAGTTATAGCCTTATATCTTATCTTTATAATGGAGGTGGCCTCATATCAATTGGATCAATATACAAAACATTATACTAAAAACCACAACTACCGCCACATTTGTCATACCCTTTATGCACTTCCATTTTCTATTTGGCTCAAGATCAACTTTCTATTCTGCCCATTCATTTCCATAACTATCACCAACTATGAACATAATGTCAAAACAATAACCGTTTCAACAAAGATATCCATGAACAATAACCATTCAACATAATCTCAACCAGTAAAGCATAAAACATGATCATAACAATAATAAACCACAAGGGTTAACATGATAAAAGGTTGGGCTATTACAGTTAAGTAAACAAGATATGTTTATGGATGTTTGGAGGCTTCAACTGCTCCTACGTCACCCCTTCTACCATCTCGGGTAGGATTCGTTAGAAGACTTTGATTAATTACAACAACTGTAATAATCCACTTAGCTTAGGACTTACTGTACTACCTAACTGAACTCATAGCCTAGACTGAAGACAACACCTTCCAGCCAACACCTGTTTAACGTCTGTGTCAAAGACTACATACACAAGTTTAATGTATTTGTGCAAGACTCACTCAACTTTTCAATAATCTTAACTCTCTGTATATGTGAGTGATTGTGTGTGTGTGAGAACTGATAAGATTATACCACGAAAGTGTTCTCACACAATGAGATAAGAATGCTCCTAAATATAGCTGATAACACTTTGAGGTGTTCTGTTAAAAATTGCTGATTGCTTCTGTAAGCTGATATGAGTTGAGCGTGCCCTTCTTCTTCTCTCTTGTTTTTCCATACACTTCTTAATATGATTCTTGATGATCTTGGTCTGGTATTTATAGAAGCAATGAATGATCGTACACCTAGACTCATCAAATATGTTCGGTGCAATTCAAATCTGTTCCTCGAAATGTGACTGTACTTTCCGACAGCCATTCTGAAACGTTTTGTCCTTAAGCTCTGATGCAACGTTCATTATTGCCCTTTGACTGGACAAAATATTTTCCTTAATGCGCACAGCTGGATTCCATTGAATAAGCTTGTCGTGTTCTATAAAATGATTGATTCCTAACTGATGTTTTGAACTAGTCAGTTGAACTGATCTTGAACTAGCTTGGTAAAGATGAATTGATTTCGCTGTTTCAGTTGAACTGGTCAGCTGGACTTTTCATCATTTGAGCCCTTCATCAGCTGGCTGGGCTTCTGATGGTCTTCTACTGAAATGCCTATCAGCTGGTCAATCAGTAAAACTAGTCTTTGATATATCAGTTAAATTGATTCAGTTTAGACGATCAGTTGGCGCTTTCAGTTTGCGTCTCGATAGCTTCAGTTTTGGCTCGATAACTGATCAGTTCGAATCCTGATCAGTTCCAGTTTCTGCGCAATTAGGTAAATTCATTAGAAACAAATTAACAAGTTTTGTTAACATCAAAATCAAGATTGCGAATATGAAATGTTCCAACAATACTTAAACTATTTTCTTCCCAGTTACAAATTTAGTTGAGAACCTAAGACACTTGGAATTTCCTCACTGGAACAAATGTCGTATTCTAATGTATCCTTAATATTTTATTAACACTAGCGTATGAAACTTAATAAGTTTTCCCATGTTAATGTTAGAATAATTTAATATTTCGGCTTCACTTAAAATTCGTAGAATTATAGAATCCACATATCAAGATTTTAGATTACTTACTCGATAAAAATCTTAATATTTGTTCATGTGTAACGTAGGTTGAACATAACTAATTCTTTTTTTTTGTTTTTAATTCACCCAAAATCTTCATATGAATACTTATCTCATAAACTTCAAATTCAAATTTACACAACCCAAATAGTCTTAGATAACATAATTCTAACACACATATATGCTTAATCCCAAGTTTCTTAATGACTTTCAAAAATTCATCAAGTGCATTTATTCTTTATAAAGCATAACATCAAAATGTTCATGAGTATACTATATATACTTACTTCCAAATATAAAAATATTACTAGACTTTTACGAACAAACATTTTTAATTTTCCCAAGACATGGTGTCTATCTCACTTCTTACATATGTCTCTCAAGTAAGCTAACCATCAATCATATCCAACTTTCTAAAAAAAAATTCGTCTCTAACAAAAGTATAATTTTAACTCTTAAGATAATGACTAAAACTTATGATACATGTAGATCAAACCTTAAGTTCTCGAAAATATGTTAACTTAAATGTCTAATCAAATAACTTAACTAACAGATCAACTTTATCTTAAATTGTCATCACTCTAAAATATTTTAATTTGTCAAAATATTATTTCACTAATGCTTAGATTTTGAAGTCCAATAATGATTCATTCTACAATGCCCTTGATTACCATTCCTTATAGCATTATAACTCAAGGTATTTCAAGGTTCTAAATATTACTTCAAGCCTAAATCGTCGAAAATTCATATCATTTAAACCATTTAATTCTCACTTATTGCTAAACTGGTCTCCAAATTTCTTAACAATTGAAAAATTAATTCCTAATTTCCTCGAAAATTATTCAGTTGGTCCTTAATTTTGAAAATTCTACAGTTAACCCATAAGTTCTTGTAATTCCATTCTATATGTTTCTCGTAGTATAAAGTTCGATAATTTTATGCTTATTAAACCCAAAATCAATTTTTATAGACAATCTTACATTTCCATCAAAACCTAAAATCCAATTATACATTTTTACACTTATAAAGACCGTCGCAGTCTTTGAATCATTAATTCTCAAAAATTAACTCAATTAGTAACCACGAATCATCAGTATTTTCTTAGAAAGTCTACATGCCCCAAAAGCATTCATAATCTTCATTATTAACTTATGACTTAAAAAGTAGAACATCAGTACTAATACCCAAAAATCAATATATTCCACTCATTTTCAACCTTTCTTAACACCCATTAACCATGTCAAAATCCGCCACAAAGCCAGCATGCATGAAAATCATATAATTTATTATTTCATGTCGTAACATGCATAAAAATTCTAAAGCGTTTAATCTCAAAACATATAGACATATAAACATGTACTGTAAAACACATAACATGTAAACATGCAGGTGATAGCATTAAAAACATCTAAACTTACAGACTAGAGGCTTGATGTGAGGACCCGGACGCTAATCATGATCTTAATCATCATTGGGACTAATTAATCAATTATAAAACAGGGTCTAATTTTTTTTTTAAATACAAAGCGGAAACGTAATGTAATTTACTCAAATTACATATTAAACATGAACATACAAATCTTGTGTTATCTACAAGAATTCCACTAGGTTCAACTATATATCACTGCTGAATCCTAAGTTGCTTCAAAGCCCGGATCTCCACGCTATCTATCTTCTCTCATTCATTCTTCTTGACCCTGATCCAGTCCCACTTGTTGTCATGCACACATACAAAATAAGACAACAGCCGGATAACTCCGGTGAGAAATACATCCCAGTATAAACAATGTATATATGCAATCATATAAAAACATATATAAAAGCATAATAACAAATATTCATAACATGTCTCAAATTAGAAACATAATTAATATCAAGCAAAGAATCATACTCAGACTCAGACTCGACTCAACAACGCGTCGTCTCAGACTCGACTCAACTCTATCCTAGGGATCCCGGTGTCTGAATAATAATAATTATACCGAATCTCAGTCGATAGGAATGACTCAATCCCTAAACGGCATCAATATAATTCATATATCCAGTGTCTGGGCGAATCAGCCGCAGAATTGACGAATCAGTCAAGAATTAAGCGAATCAGCTATAGTGTAGACGAATCAGTCAAGATTAAGCGAATCAGCTATAATTAGGCGAATCAACCAATAAATAGACGAATCAGTCAATAACCAGACGAATCAGCCGGTGACTAGGCGAATCAGCCTATGACTCAACAACTCAGTAGTCAATACATGCATTCAGTATCTAATCAAATCAGTCGATGACTAGCGAATCAGCAGTCATTACATGCAGTAGCTATAAATCAATAGACTACAAATATCAATCTTATCATACATTAGCTATAAATCAATAGACTACAATCATAAGTCTCATCAATTGCAAATATCAATGCAATAAATGAAAGCATGTGATTTAGGGAAACTCGAGTCAAACCTCACTCGATTTGTGCAATCCCGACACAACATTAATTTATACCTTTCTTTCTGTTACTCTGACTCTGTCGAAGTCTCGAACTCCAAGCCTGTCACTACTCAATCTTTCTTTCTGTTACTCTGACTCTGTCGAAGTCTCGAACTCCAAGCCTCTCAATACTCAATCTGACAATCACGATATCGAGGGTATAGTGTCAATACACCACTCAATCAATACTGGATATAATCAGAATTCAATCAAATTCTGTTTCAACGGCATAACGTCATAATTTCAACATATCCAGCAATACCATATATTAGTCAGATATCAATTCTAACATCTCATACTCGATAACAAGTCCATTCTGATATCAAATCTCAATCAACTCAACTCCAAAAATCATAACAATTTCATATGGTATTTGTTCCTCAATCCAGTTTCGATTATACGATGTCTAACATGCTAAGAACATCATATATGAATCATATCAGATTCTAACAATACAATATTTTCAAAACATATCAAAACGTAGCAAACTTACGTCCAGTTCTGGACAGGTCGCGCATATGCGCGCCTTATCTCGCGCATGTGCGCCGACGCTTCTGTAATTTTCGCGAATGTGCGCCGATACATGTCGCGCATGTGCGCGGGGACTATTCTTTGCACCTCTTTCGATTTTCTTTCATCTTTCCCAGTCTGATCCATTCCGTTTATAATCATATCCATTATCACCAGTCAATTGTAATAATCATTTCCAAATCGTTTCCAATTAACCGGATAAATTTCTCGGGCCTTACATTTCTCCCCCTCTTAGATCGGAGTTCGTCCTCGAACTCGCAAGTAATCAATTCAGATATATCAGAAGAAATGTATACAGAGTTTAAATCAGAAACTCATCGCAATGAATCTGTTCTGAAATTTCAATTTCATATCAAATTTTATTTCTAAAAATATTTCTGATAAAGTCAATCTCGCAATACTGGCTATACAACATCCGTATATACCCATCAACAGTTCGTAACAACTCAACATCATTAGCTGTTATCGAATCTGTTTATCCCAATCAAGGATATATTCGATCTTCAGTCTCAATTACCAACAGTCATCGTCCGACGTTGGCATATTCAGTCTATCTATTCTGAGCTGTTTTCATTTTCTTCTGAATTAGCTCCATCTTTTTAGTCATATCTCTGATTATTTCAGATCCAATCTCAAGAATCTCGAAGATATCATTTCAATAAAGAGAGGATCCATATATCTTTCCGTACAACGCTTCGAAATGAGTTATCTCAATACTCGTTTGATAGTTGTTGTTGTACGAAAACCCAGTATCCGGATAATTCGCTCTGATTATCCGTCAATCTATAGACGATAGGTGAAAGAGTTTGTGATCTATTCTGCCAAAAATACAAAATCAACCAAAAATCATGTTATGATATAGTCAATTTTGGCATTCCATGCAGTCTAATCACTCTTCTGTCATAACTCTTGATCGTTTGATCTTATCTGTACATCATCCTGTACATATACTATATGCAGATTCAAGCATTCTATTAATTACAATCATAATTACATCGCAACATAGTCTTAAAAGATTTCAATAGTTTCGTTACCGATTCACAGAAATGTACTCTCATTTCTATTTCAGAATCAATAATCTATATAACCAATCTCCTGGTTTCTATCTTTCTGTCTTTATCTGTCAGTAGTTCAGACATTTCAATCCAAACTCTGCCATATCTAATCTCATCTGTTTTTATCAAAACATTTTCTGCTATCAGGGTTCCTACAGAATCACTTATTGCCCTTTCTGACAATCTATGTCATTTCACATTCGAAATATCGGGCACAAACAAATCAGTAATTAACATACAATACAGTAATACTTACCTCATACAAACACGGATTCAGAACAACAGCAAGATTCAATCAGATTCAAAACATCACTCATCGGTACTGATCTGTTACACTGATAAAACCGCAAATATCTGACATTGATATTCACCTCGGCCAACTAATTACTGTTTAATTCTGTTAAAATCAACACATATATCATCTTCAGATATAACACATCCTGAATGCAATCTGTCTCAATCAGGATTCAAAATTTTAACAATTTCTAATATCAGTTCAAGGCTAAAATCAATCTCTCTGACTGAAATTAGATCTGAAGTCTTATCTGGGGAAAACATTAATAACTTTCTTATCATTGGTAAATCAGCCAATGATAAAATCAACTTCAGTAAATCAACTGAATACATAAGGAGTCACTCTGCTCCTTTCTGTAATAATCGAGTCATAGCTAGTACGAATATCAAAGGAATTCTCAGTCTAGAATTCTTATCGTACCATATTCATCTCTTGGTCATCTCAGGTCCGATTCTCACCATCTTCTGGAATTAATCTATGGTAGCTCTATACTTGATCGGTATATCGATATCAGTAATGCAGTCACAAAATTAGAGAACACTAGCACAACACAAGCTACCACACGATCTAACTCGATCTCATTCTCATCCTATTGTAGTATACAAGATCTAACAGAAATCATTGATACAAGATCTTTTCCCAAAGGAAAAGAAACAAATACTACAGTAAATAGGGACTCAACAGATAATGCATGCATCAATGCAAATCTTTCAGGAATAAAAATATGTGAAGCACCGGTATCCCTCCACATATATCTATATACATGATAATCAAACAAATCAGTTACCTGCAACATCATCATCTGGTGCTTCCTGAGCCTGCTCCTCGGTCAAAGCAAATACTCTGACCTGCTGTCTAGGAGGCTGGCCAACTGTCTGGCTTCCTCCTGGCCTCTGCTATGACTGAGATGGTGCTGGCTGAAAAGAAGGGACGGCAGCTGATCGTCTACTCCACTGTGCCATTGGTCCAGATGGTTCGGCTCCCTAGGATCTTTGGGAACCCCTCTGTGGACATACTCTGACAAAATGTCCCAGTTGTTTGTAGAGGTGGCAACTACCAAGTACTCCTTGGCATTGCTCAGTGGAATGTCTCCCTCCACAATTTCGGCAGTAAACGCCGGTATAACTCTGCTGAGAACCACTGGAGCTAGAAGAACTGCCGCCAGACTTCTTAAACTACTTTCCTCTAGCCTTCAGAAAATCTTTCCTTCCACCACTGCTACTGCCACTCTCGAATCGGGGAGGTAGTTGCGGTGGTCTCGACACTGGAGGAACAAATTCAACTCCCCTCTGCCTTATCAGGCCCGCTTCAGCGCCCTTTGCTCTATTCATGGCATCAGAAAAGTTATTCGGTCGCCCTGTGTTCACCAGTGTAAATATATCGGGATTTAAGCCATTGATGAACTGATCGGCAACGGCTTCGTCATTTCCAGCCACATGTGGAGCAAACTTCAACAAGGTAGAGAACTTGGTCACATATTCTTCAATGTTCAGCCGACCCTGTCTCAAATTGGCAAACTCCGCCCCCTTGTCTTTTCTGTACGATATTGGGAAAAATCTCTGATAAAACTCAGTTTTAAATACATCCCAAGTAATAATCGTACCTCGCTGCTCCAAGGCCCTCTTCATTGTAACCCACCAGCTTTGTGCAACATCAAGCAACTGGTGCCCAATCAATTTAATTCGGCGCTCATCACTGTACTCCAGTGAATCAAACAGCATCTCAATACTACCTAACCAAATCTCACACTCGACTGATGTCTCAGTACCCTTCAGAGTGGGTGGTTTGAATGACTGAAACCTCTTCAGCAAGGTTTCCATTGGAGTCGGTGTTACATCCATTGGAGGATTTGATGTACTACCCTGTTCTGGCATTCTTCTTGGAGGCATATCTGAATATCACAAGGATTAGTAACCCAATCCAATAAACCTGTTTCAATTCAGTCTCTCCTCCGATCATCTTACTGCTGATCGAGAATCGGTTCATTCTCAATAATACATATTACCAAATCAAATCAGATGAGTCAAGTAACACGTATTATATAAAGCAGTAAAGCATGCTAGTCATCACAAGCAAGGAAAGAAAAATTCAATCTACCCCGCTCACTAGCTTCTATCTCAATCTAAAGGATCTATCGCTCTGATACCACCTATTGTGAGGACCCGGACGCTAATCATGATCTTAATCATCATTGGGACTAATTAATCAATTATAAAACATGGTCTAAATTTTTTTTAAAAATACAAAGCGGAAACGTAATGTAATTTACTCAAATTACATATTAAACATGAATATACAAATCTTGTGTTATCTACAAGAATTCCACTAGGTTCAACTATATATCACTGCTGAATCCTAAATTGCTTCACAGCTCGGATCTCCACGCTATCTATCTTCTCTCATTCTCTTCTTGACTCTGATCCAGTCCCACCTGTTGTCATGCACACATACAAAACAAGACAACAGCCGGATAACTCCGGTGAGAAATACATCCCAGTATAAACAATGTATATATGCAATCATATAAAAACATATATAAAAGCATAATAACAAATATTCATAACATGTCTCAAATCAGAAACATAATTAATATCAAGCAAAGAATCATACTCAGACTCAGACTCGACTCAACAACGCGTCGTCTCAGACTCGACTCAACTCTATCCTAGGGATCCCGGTATCTGAATAATAATAATTATACCGAATCTCAGTCGATAGGAATGACTCAATCCCTAAACGGCATCGATATAATTCATATATCCAGTGTCTGGGCGAATCAGCCGCAGAATTGACGAATCAGTCAAGATTAAGCGAATCAGCTATAATTAGGCGAATCAGCCAATAAATAGACAAATCAGTCAATAACCAGACGAATCAGCCGGTGACTAGGCGAATCAGCCTATGACTCAACAACTCAGTAGTCAATACATGCATTCAGTATCTAATCAAATCATTCGATGACTAGCGAAACAGCATGTAATGCACATGGGCTGTTCCCGATTGGGCTTGAGTCCTCTCACGATTATACCATTACCCATTACTCATAGAACTTCTCCAACCCAGGCACTGGAGCTTTTGTCTTCCCCAGGATTAGAACCCAAGACCTCCTGGACTTATATAGAACTTGGCAGCAATCCTGGTTACAAAATCCATGGTGACGTTCTCCCACTTCCACTCGGGAATAGGAAGAGGCTTGAGTAAACCTGCTGGTCTCTGATGCTCAGCCTTCACTAACTGGCAAGTCAGACACTCGGATACAAATCGTCTGATGTCTTTCTTCATACCAGGCCACCAATACAACAACTGCAGATCTTTGTACATCTTCGTGCTTCCAGGGTGAATAGAGTACGGGGACATGTGGGCCTCTGATAGAATATCTGCTCGGATAGAACCACTGCTAGGAACCCACATCATGTCTCGGTATCTCACAATACCATCGCTGACTGAATACAAGACACTGCCCTTGGCTTCGTCTCTCTTCTTCCACTGTGCCAATTGCTCATCTGCTGACTGCCCACTGCGAATACGGTCAAGAAGAGAAGACTGAATGGTCAAGATAGATAGATGGGGAACTCTACCTCGAGGATAAGTCTCGAGATCAAACCTCTGCATCTCAGTCTGAAGAAGTCTCTGAATCGTCAAGTGAGCCATCACTGCGACTTTTCTACTCAATGCATCCGCAACTACATTAGCTTTACCCAGGTGGTAGCTAATGTCGCGATCATAGTCCTTCACAAGCTCCAACCAACGCCTCTGACGCATATTCAGCTCCTTCTGCGTAAAGAAATATTTGAGGCTCTTGCGGTCGGTAAAGATCTGACACTTCTCTCCATACAGATAGTGCCTCCAAATCTTCAGTGCAAAAACTACGGCAGCTAACTCTAGATCATGGGTAGGGTAGTTCTGCTCATGGATTTTCAGCTTTCGAGAAGCATAAGCTATCACCTTCCCATGCTGCATCAATATTTCGCCAAGACCGAGCTTCGAAGCATCGGTATAAAGGACAAACTCACCGGGCCCTGATGGCACGGCCAAAACTGGTGCTGAGGTAAGAGCTTGCTTCAAAGTATCGAAGCTCCTCTGACATTCCTCGCTCCACACAAATTTAGCATTCTTCTTGGTCAATGATGTGAGTGGAACGGCAATAGAGTAGAATCCCTTAATGAATTTCCGATAATATCCTGCTAGGCCGAGAAAACTGCGGATTTCTGTTGCATTCCGCGGCACGACCCAATCTCTGACTGCGGCAACTTTCGCTGGGTCTACCTCAATACCACTGCTAGAAACAATGTGGCCTAAGAACGCTACCTTCTCTAACCAAAATTCGCACTTACTGAACTTAGCGAATAGCTTGTGCTTCTGCAAGGTTTGCAGCACTGTGGTCAGATGTCGGTTGTGATCCTCCTGATTCTTCGAGTAGACGAGAATGTCGTCTATGAATACTATCACAAACTGGTCAAGATACGGCTGAAATATGCGATTCATGAGATCCTTGAAAATCGCTGGCGCATTTGTCAGACCGAACGGCATCACAAGGAACTCATAGTGGCCATAACGAGTTCTGAAAGCAGTCTTGGAAACATCAGCATCTCTGACCCTCAACTGGTGATAACCGGAACGCAGATCTATCTTGGAGAACACCGAAGCTCCCTGCAACTGATCAAATAGATCCTCAATCCGCGGAAGTGGGTACTTGTTCTTCACCGTAACCCTGTTCAACTCCCGGTAATCAATACAAAGCCTCATAGAGCCATCCTTCTTCTTCACAAATAAGACTGGCGCGCCCCATGGTGAAAAACTCGGGCGAATGAACTCCTTGTCAAGAAGTTCCTGAATCTGCTTCTTAAGCTCTGCCATCTCTGTCGGTGCTTTGGAGATTGGAGCCGTACCTGGCATAAGCTCAATAGAAAACTCCACCTCTCTCAGGTGGCATACCCGAGACGTCTTCCGGAAAAACGTCTAGAAAATCTCTGACAACTGGGACATCTGAAGCTGACTGACTGGGTGCCTCGGGGACAGATATAAAAGTCGCTAAAAATGCCCGACACCCTCTATGCATGAGCTTCCTAGCCTGGACATAAGGAATAATGCGCGGTAAGGGAAAGTACTTGTCCGGCTCGAATAAGAACTGAGTCATTCCAGGCGGTCGGACTAGAACAGATCTCCGCTGGAAGTCTATCAACACTCTGTTCCTCAATAGCCAATCCATGCCTAGTATGATGTCAAACTCTGGCATCGGCAAGACAATCAGATCCGCGTAAACAAGGTTGCCATGAAGCTCCAGATCTAAGTCTCGGATCACATTGGTGGCTGCCATCTCCTCACCGGAAGGTAATACTACTGAATAGGCTACATCTAGCCCAACGGTCTTGACCTTGAGAAAATTAGCGAAGGTCTCCGAAATGAAAGAATGAGTAGCCCCTGAATCTATCAGGGCTTTCGTAGCTGACCCCGCTATAAAAATTCTCCCTGAAAGTTTGGAACATCAAGCTGAAACCAAAAATCTCAAGAACTATCCTACAGACATGCATAGGCCAAATTCTTTTTTTCTAACTTATATTCCCAAAATAATACTGAGTAGAGCATGCAATCCTATCGCAGTTCTAAGTTCAAAAATCCTAATCCCGGTTCCCAAAATAATGAAATTCAAATATAAACTTAAGGTTTAAATGTACCTGTCATAAGCATGGTCTCCGGGTTCGTTTCCGTGGCATGGAGAGCAAAAACTCTGCCTTGGGTAGGCAGATTCCTCTAAGGGCACTGCAGCACCATGTGGTCTGGACTGCCACACTTGTAACAATTTCCGGAGCCAAACCTACATGCTCCAGGATGGCGGCGTGAGCACTTGGGACAGACTGGGCGCTCAAATGGCCTCAGGACTGCACGTCCCTGCTGCTGCTGCTGGGGTCCTCCTCTGAATCTGGGCGGGCCGTGATGCGGCCTCTTGTTCTGGTGTTGCTGCTGCTGAGGAGGAGGAGGCGGTGTGGTACCTGAACTGGTCGCTTCCCCAAGCGATCCCTCTCAATGACGATCAGATCCTGCTCTGCAGCCAGAGCTCTAGAAACAGCAACTTCATAGATAGTAGGGCCAGCCACCCTAACATCACGGCGCAAGATCGGCCGTAGTCCATCAAGAAAGTGCCTCAGTTTGGCACCCGTCTCATTCGCAATCAGGGGCACGAAATGGCAGCCCCTCTCAAACTTACGGACAAACTTCGTAACAGTCAGCTCTCCCTGTCTCAGGGTCATGAACTCCCTGGTCAAACGTGAACGCACCTCATCAGTAAAATATTTGGAGTAAAATACCTCTGTGAAGCGTGTCCAAGTCAGCGTAGCCAAGTTCAGGACTACTGACGCTCCTTCCCACCATAAGTGGGCATCTCCACTGAACAGATAGGTGGCACAGCGTACTCTGTCTGCATCTCCAAGCTCCATAAACTCAAAATAACCTCGAGGGACTTGATCCAGCCCTCGGCAATCGTGGGGTCCGTCGTCCCTGAAAACTCCTTAGGACGCATCTTCATGAATCTCTCGTAAGTAGCCTCAGGCCCGGTCGGCCTAGCTGCCACAGCGGCATTGTTCCCCGCAAACTGTGCGAAGAACTGGTTCATCCTAGCCAACATCTGGGCATTCATATCAGGAGGAGGGGGTGGAGGAGGTGGAGGTCCCTGCCTCTCTTGTCTCTGATCATTCCCGTCCTCATGACGGTGTACACCACCACCTCTCGGGCGTTCAACCTGGTGTCTAGAAGGCATACTGTTCCATATAAAACCCATACGTAACTAACATGCATAATTCCATAATTTATTTTAAATACACACTGAAATAATTAAAGAATCTGAATGTAAAATATTTCATGGAGGCATGCTGTTAAAATAATTCATGCTTTAAATAAAATGCCGAAATGTAAAACTTACAGACCGAAGACGTGGCTTCGTGAGCTTCTCGTGGTCAGTAGTAGTGTAACCCTATACAGAATCATTGCTCTGATACCAACTGTAAAGGCCCGAAAATTTGTGTTTGAAAATTTGCGGAAAAATTAAAATTTTCTTTTTAAAATAATTAAAATGTCTCAATCATAAGTTAAACTGATAAAAGTGTTTGATATTCAAAAATAGCAGCGAAAGAAATCTAATGTTTGCAAAATAGTGACTTAAAATAATTCAGCAACATAAAAACTTGGTTTGAGTTAAAAATAATAAATGCTGAAAATTGAGGTCCTCGGGTTCCACTACTGCCGACCCAAGCTAGCTCACTGGTCCCCGCCCTCGGCCCCGACCTCATCAGTACCTACAACAATCTAGTCTAGTGAGCCTAAAGACTCAGCATGCATATATCGTAAATAACGATTAAATAATATAGTAAAATTTGCATGGGATAAAAATATAATGTCATGAGGCATAAAGTGAAAATAATTTTTCATGAGCAATTATAATACGTGCATAACTGAACTGAAAATCATAGTGAAAATGTTTGCTCCTTGGAGCCCTGTACTGAAATAGCATATCATAAATTTTCTGTTGAGATTATGGTCTACGCAAGTGGCCCCTGCACTGAACTGACCGGTAACTGACGATCGGATAATACAATGCTCCCATGACCGGTAACTGGCGACCGGATAAAATAATGCTCCCATGACCGGTAACTGGCGACCGGGTAAAATAATGCTCCCATGACCGGTAACTTGCGACCGGGTAAAATAATGCTCCCATGATAGTGAGATGACCACAAGCAATATCGCATAAATCTCAAAAATGAATATTTTCTATGCACGTAATATAATTAACCAACATAATTAAATAGGAACAATTTCGATCTTCTTACATTAAAATCATGTACTTGCGATATTTAAAATATCTATATGACTTGATTGAAGAGTGAAAGAAGTTATAAACATGCATGGGTTTGTTTTGACAGAAAACAAACGAAATACTGACGCGGCGCGGTGGAGACGGAGTGTTCTTCCTTAATTCCTTTAAACCAAACATGCATGATAATTATTATAATAGTTTTAAAAAAATCGTAAACGTGATGCATGAACATTAAAAATACCATGATTTGTGCTCAGGGCGCTGCTAGGACCAAATTCTCACCCCGGGTGCAAAATGACCATTTTGCCCCTGGAAACCCAAAAATTACCGTTTTACCCCTGGACTTCTAAAATTGACCCGAAGCTTACCAAACTCCTTAGGATATTCCAAAACATATTTAAAAGTATTCCTAAACGTAAACTCGAGCCCAAACCAAACTTAATCTATTCATTTTAAAACTTGGACCGGGGTCCCGGTTTTAACCCGAACCGCATCGAAACTTAACCAAAACTTTCCCAACTTTTTACAACACTTAATGAACATCTAAAAGGTCCTAAAGATCTCAAATTCAGCCCTTAGACACTTGAATAAAGTCATGAATGGTTGCTGGAAAATTCCAGCAAGTTTCCCACCATGAATCTTGTGCACCAAATTCGTGTTTTAACGTTCTTAGACCGAATCATTGAGGACCAGCCATGACTCGACTCTGCCTAGACCTCCCTAGAACCCTGCTGGACTCACTAGACTCTAGCCTACAGCCCCGCGACAGCTGCGCCAAGCCTACAGCCCTTAGCCCTGAAAACCCATCAAAACCGAGAATGCTCCATTCGAGACTCCCCCTCTAGCATGCGATCGACTTGGTGCAGGAGTGGTTCCAGCGACGGTTGAGCCTCTTAGTGGCGTGTCACAGACCCATCAGGGCCTGGTCTATGCCTCGTTTCAGCCCCTGCATCGCCAGCCTCACCACTCTCTCGATCTCTCAACAAAACCAAGCACACTCGAAGCACACCCCTCGGCCTAAGCACGCTCCCACACCAAACGTGATTCCAGCAACTTTCTAAACACCATGACAGCAACTTGGCACCACCAGCAGCCTCTAAACACTCAAGAACCGCAGCCCCTTGCCCAAAAATCAGAATGGAACGTGGGCAGCAACATAAGAATGCAAGAACACATGAAAATTCGATAATCCTTCCTACACTTTCTTAGATCGAGAGTTTCACAAACAACAAGCATATAACAGCATATATATATATATATATATATATATATATATATATATATATATATATATATATATATATATATATATATATATATATCGTCCAAGATGCAGAGATGATGATGCGTGGCTTGCCTTGTGAGTTCTTTGTAAGAGAGCCAAGCAAAGGGACACGCCGAATGGGAAGAAAATGGAGGCACCGAGCTTTGTGGTGGAAATGCACGAAGAAACTTTCTGGTTGGAGGGGAGGGGAGGTGTCGGCTGAATGGGGGAGGTTAATGACTAGGTTTAGGGTTAATTAGAGTTTAGGTGTTAATTATATAGTTAGGAAAAATGTTAATGGGCCAAGAGTTGGATTTAAAAGGGAGTAAAATGAATTTAGGGCCCATTAAGCTCGAACCCACTCCCGAAAAATATATCGAGTTGAAAATATTTTTAAAATATTAGCCGAACCCTTAAAAAGTCCCCTAATTCGCTAAAATTTGCGTATCGCTAAAAATAAAGTCCTGCGGGTAAAAATATCTCAAAAATTCCCATTTTGTAAAATACAGTTAAAAAATGCTTTAACTACATTTATAAAAATGAATCGTGTAATAAAATAATTTTCCTGAAAATTAACCGGTCTCCGATCCTCGTTCGAACGTGAAATGCAACTTAAAAATCTTGATGCACAAACTTTTAAAATTTTATGAACTAAATTCTATCATGCATGAATTATGCATAAAACGCATAAAATAATTAAACATAATTTAATGAAATGAACATGCTAAGTTATCACTCCTTAAATGAGTCTTTATTAGCTTATCTCCATACTCCATCTCCAGTCCGGCCTCACTTATTTAATTGAAAAGGTAACAATTAAACTACTGCGTAAAATAAATAAATTTAAAGAAAAAATTTAAATACTCATGCGATAAAAATCATTTTAATTTAATTACTAGGAATTATGCATGGCTTATACGTAGTCTAAGTTACGGGTTCTACAATCCTCCCCCCCTTAAAATAAATTTCGTCCTCGAAATTAAAACTCACCGAATAGCTCTGGATAGCGACTCCTCATCTCTGGCTCAGACTCCCATGTAGCTTCCTCCTCTGAATGGTTAAGCCATTTGACTTTGACTCGCTGTACCAATTTGTTCCGGAGTTTCTTTTCCTGTCTGTCTAAGATCTGCACTGGTCTCTCCTCATAAGACAGGTTTGGAGTAAGCTGCAATGGCTCGAAATTCAGAACATGCGAGGTATTTGCCATATACTTCCTCAGCATAGAGACGTGGAACACATTGTGTACTCCGGCCAGATTCGGCGAAAGAGCCACACGATAAGCTAGCGTCCCAACTCTGTCAAGGATCTCAAATGGCCCAATAAATCTCGGACTGAGCTTCCCTTTCTTCCCAAATCGCATGACACCCTTCATAGGTGACACCTTCACAAAAACATGATCGCCCACTGCAAACTCTAAATCTCTCCTCCGCTGGTCCGCATAACTCTTCTGTCGACTCGGAGCAGTCCTCATCCTATCACGGATCTTGACTACTACATCTGCAGCCTGCTGAATAATTTCTGGACCCAATTCTGCTCTCTCTCCTACTTCATCCCAATGAATAGGAGATCTACACTTGCGGCCATACAGTGCTTCATACGGAGCCATACCTATAGAAGATTGGAAACTGTTGTTATAAGTGAATTCTACCAACGGCAAATTCGACTCCCAAATCCCAGAGAAATCAATCACACAAGCACGGAGAAGATCCTCTAAGATCTGAATGACTCGCTCTGACTGACCATCTGTCTGTGGGTGGAAAGCTGTGCTAAACAGCAACTTCGTACCCATGGTCGAATGTAAACTCTTCCAAAACGAGGAAGTGAATCTAGGATCTCTGTCAGATACGATCGAAACTAGAATACCATGAAGTCGGACTATCTCTCGGTTATACAACTCCGCATACTGAACCATGGTGAAAGTCGTCTTAATAGGCAAGAAGTGTGCTGATTTGGTAAGACGATCAACAATCACCCAAATAGCATTCGATCCCCTGGCTGACCGCGGCAATCCGGTTACAAAATCCATGGTGACGTTCTCCCACTTCCACTCGGGAATAGGAAGAGGCTTGAATAAACCTGCTGGTCTCTGATGCTCCGCCTTCACTAACTGGCAAGTCAGACACTCGGATACGAATCGTCTGATGTCTTTCTTCATACCAGGCCACCAATACAACAACTGCAGATCTTTGTACATCTTCGTGCTTCCAGGGTGAATAGAGTACGGGGACATGTGGGCCTCTGATAGAATATCTGCTCGGATAGAACCACTGCTAGGAACCCACATCCTGTCTCGGTATCTCACAATACCATCGCTGACTGAATACAAGACACTGCCCTTGGCTTCGTCTCTCTTCTTCCACTGTGCCAATTGCTCATCTGCTGACTGCCCACTGCGAATACGGTCAAGAAGAGAGGACTGAATGGTCAAGGTAGATAGACGGGGAACTCTACCTCGAGGATAAGTCTCGAGATCAAACCTCTACATCTCAGTCTGAAGAGGTCTCTGAATCGTCAAGTGAGCCATCACTGCGACTTTTCTACTCAATGCATCCGCAACTACATTAGCTTTACCCAGGTGGTAGCTAATGTTGCAATCATAGTCCTTCACAAGCTCCAACCAACGCCTCTGACGCATATTCAGCTCCTTCTGCGTAAAGAAATATTTGAGGCTCTTGTGGTCGGTAAAGATCTGACACTTCTCCCCATACAAATAGTGCCTCCAAATCTTCAGTGCAAAAACTACGGCAGCTAACACTAGATCATGGGTAGGGTAGTTCTTCTCATGGATTTTCAGCTTTCGAGAAGCATAAGCTATCACCTTCCCATGCTGCATCAATACTGCGCAAAGACCGAGCTTCGAAGCATCGGTATAAAGGACAAACTCACCGGGCCCTGAAGGCACGGCCAAAACTGGTGCTGAGGTAAGAGCTTGCTTCAAAGTATCGAAGCTCCTCTGACACTCCTCGCTCCACACAAATTTAGCATTCTTCTTGGTCAATGATGTGACTGGAACGGCAATAGAGGAGAATCCCTTAATGAATTTCCGATAATATCCTGCTAGGCCGAGAAAACTGCGGATTTCTGTTGCATTCCGCGGCACGACCCAATCTCTGACTGCGGCAACTTTCGCTGGGTCTACCTCAATACCACTGCTAGAAACAATGTGGCCTAAGAACGCTTCCTTCTCTAACCAAAATTCGCACTTACTGAACTTAGCGAATAGCTTGTGCTTCTGCAAGGTTTGCAGCACTGTGGTCAGATGTCGGTTGTGATCCTCCTGATTCTTCGAGTAGACGAGAATGTCGTCTATGAATACTATCACAAACTGGTCAAGATACGGCTGAAATACGCGATTCATGAGATCCATGAAGATCGCTGGCGCATTCGTCAGACCGAACGGCATCACAAGGAACTCATAGTGGCCATAACGAGTTCTGAAAGCAGTCTTGGAAACATCAGCATCTCTGACCCTCAACTGGTGATAACCGGAACGCAGATCTATCTTGGAGAACACCGAAGCTCCCTGCAACTGATCAAATAGATCCTCAATCCGCGGAAGTGGGTACTTGTTCTTCACCGTAACCCTGTTCAACTCCCGGTAATCAATACAAAGCCTCATAGAGCCATCCTTCTTCTTCACAAATAAGACTGGCGCGCCCCATGGTGAAAAACTCGGGCGAATGAACTCCTTGTCAAGAAGTTCCTGAATGTGCTTCTTAAGCTCTGCCATCTCTGTCGGTGCTAGTCGGTACGGTGCTTTGGAGATCGGAGCCGTACCTGGCATAAGATCAATAGAAAACTCCACCTCTCTCAGGTGGCATACCCGAGACGTCTTCCGGAAAAACATCTAGAAAATCTCTGACAACTGGGACATCTGAAGCTGACTGACTGGGTGCCTCGGGGACAGATATAAAAGTCGCTAAAAATGCCCGACACCCTCTATGCATGAGCTTCCTAGCCTGGACATAAGGAATAATGCGCGGTAAGGGAAAGTACTTGTCCGGCTCGAATAAGAACTGAGTCATTCCAGGCGGTCGGACTAGAACAGATCTCCGCTGGAAGTCTATCAACACTCTGTTCCTCAATAGCCAATCCATGCCTAGTATGATGTCAAACTCTGGCATCGGCAAGACAATCAGATCCGCGTAAACAAGGTTGCCATGAAGCTCCAGATCTAAGTCTCGGATCACATTGGTGGCTGCCATCTCCTCACCGGAAGGTAATACTACTGAATAGGCTACATCTAGCCCAACGGTCTTGACCTTGAGAAAATTAGCGAAGGTCTCCGAAATGAAGGAATGAGTAGCCCCTGAATCTATCAGGGCTTTCGTAGCTGACCCCGCTATAAAAATTCTCCCTGAAAGTTTGGAACATCAAGCTGAAACCAAAAATCTCAAGAACTATCCTACGGACATGCATAGGCCAAATTTTTTTTTTTCTAACTTATATTCCCAAAATAATACTGAGTAGAGCATGCAATCCTATCGCAGTTCTAAGTTCAAAAATCCTAATCCCGGTTCCCAAAATAATGAAATTCAAATATAAACTTAAGGTTTAAATGTACCTGTCATAAGCATGGTCTCCGGGTTCGTTTCCGTGGCATGGAGAGCAAAAACTCCGTCTTGGGTAGGCAGATTCCTCTGAGGGCACTGCAGAACCATTTGGTCTGGACTGCCACACTTGTAACAATTTCCGGAGCCAAACCTACATGCTCCAGGATGGCGGCGTGAGCACTTGGGACAGACTGGGCGCTCAAATGGCCTCGGGACTGCACGTCCCTGCTGCTGCTGGGGTCCTCCTCTGAATGTGGGCGGGCCGTGATGCGGCCTCTTGTTCTGGTGTTGCTGCTGCTGAGGAGGAGGAGGGCGGTGTGGTACCTGAATTGGTCGCTTCCCCAAGCGATCCCTCTCAATGTCGATCAGATCCTCTTTTTTTGTAATGCACATGGGCTGTTCCCGATTGGGCTGTATCCCTCTCGGTTGTCCTATTACCCATTACTCATAGAACTTCTCCAGCCCAGGAACTGGAGCTTTTGCCTTCCCCAGGATTAGAACCCAAGACCTCCTGGACTTATATAGATCTTGGCAGCAATCCTGGTACCAGTTGATCTACTAGCTCAACTGGTACCAGGATTGCTGCCAAGATCTATATAAGTCCAGGAGGTCTTGGGTTCTAATCCTGGGGAAGGCAAAAGCTCCAGTTCCTGGGTTGGAAAAGTTCTAAAACTGGTACCAGAGTTGTGCCAAGTATCTATATGTCCAGGAGATCTTGGGTTCGACTCTGGGGAGGCACAAGCTCCAGTTCCTAGGCTGGAGAGTTCTATGAGTAATGACGCATGGGAAAGCCCGTGAGGGAAAAGGCTCCAGTGGGAACCCAAGATGGGACAAGGCCCCCGAGGGAGCCCAAGATCGGGATAGCCCATGGTCGTTACAAAAAAAAGCGCCTTTTTTTGTAATGCACATGGGCTGTTCCCGATTGGGCTTGAGTCCCCTCGCGGTTATCCCATTACCCATTACTCATAGAACTTCTCCAGCCCAGGCACTGGAGTTTTTACCTCCCCAAGATTAGAACCCAAGACCTCCTGGACTTATATAGATCTTGGCAGCAATCCTGGTACCAGTTGATCTACTAGCTCAACTGGTACCAGGATTGCTGCCAAGATCTATATAAGTCCAGGAGGTCTTGGGTTCTAATCCTGGGGAGGTAAAAACTCCAGTGCCTGGGCTGGAGAAGTTCTATGAGTAATGGGTAATGGGATAACCGCGAGGGGACTCAAGCCCAATCGGGAACAGCCCATGTGCATTACACAGCAGTCATTACATGCAGTAGCTATAAATCAATAGACTATAAATATCAATCTTATCATACATTAGCTATAAATCAATAGACTACAATCATAAGTCTCATCAATTGCAAATATTAATGCAATAAATGAAAGTATGTGATTTAGGGAAACTCGAGTCAAACCTCACTCGAGTTGTGCAATCCCGACACAACATTAATTTATACCTTTCTTTCTGTTACTCTGACTCTGTCGAAGTCTCGAACTCCAAGCCTGTCACTACTCAATCTTTATTTCTGTTACTATGACTCTGTCGAAGTCTCGAACTCCAAGCCTATCAATACTCAATCTGACAATCACGATATCGAGGGTATAGTGTCAATACACCACTCAATCAATACTGGATATAATCAGAATTCAATCAAATTCTGTTTCAACGACATAACGTCATAATTTCAATATATCCAGCAATACCATATCAGTCAGATATCAATTCTAACATCTCATACTCGATAACAAGTCCATTCTGATATCAAATCTCAATCAACTAAACTCCAAAAATCATAACAATTTCATATGGTATTTGTTCCTCAATCCGGTTTCGATTATACGATGTCTAACATGCTAAGAACATCATATATGAATCATATCAGATTCTAACAATACCATATTTTCAAAACATATCAAAACGTAGCAAACTTACGTCCAGTTGTAGCCTATGTCGATAGGAACATGGTACCGAAGTCGGATTCAAAATCGGACGGACGGATTTATCACAAAAGGCGTAAGAATTTTTCAATTCTTTCTCGTGCTTCCCTTTCTTCGTTCCTTTTTCTTTCTGAAGGATTAAGATGTACATATATATATATATATATATATATATATATATATATATATATATATATATATGTATATGTACCTAAACGTACATGCAACAAGGCAAGTGGCTCGCCCCTTCACCTAACACGTCTCGCGCATATGCGCGACACAATCCGCGCATATGCGCGAGACCTACGGGTCTCGGCAAAACAAATTTAACAACTCGCGCATATGCGCTCTTCGCTTCGCGCAGATGCGCCAATGTTTCTGGACAGGTCGCGCATATGCGCGCCTTATCTCGTGCATGTGCGCCGACGCTTCTGTAATTTTCGCGCATGTGCGCGGGGACTATTCTTTGCACCTCTTTCGATTTTCTTTCATCTTTCCCAGTCCGATCCATTCCGTCTATAATCATATCCATTATCACCAGTCAATTGTAATAATCATTTCCAAATCGTTTCCAATTAACCGGATAAATTTCTCGGGCCTTACACTTGATGACTGAGCTTCTGAAGCTGGTGATGGCACAACCTCTACAAGAAATCTTGCTTGGATACCAACTGAAACTTCTACTCCTTAAAATACTATTGAAATATATTTTTAAAGGTATGACCAAAAATAACCTCACTCAATACATAAAAATAAGTCAACCATGCATTTTAAAAGGTCATCTAACCACTGAATAAAAATAACTGCAGTTAAATAAATTTTAAAAGGAAATCAATCTCCTAGTCTACTGTTTTAAAAGAGAAACTAGAACAGATACCAAAAGTCTGATGAATCGACAATGTATAACAAGATTTAAAAACATTTTTAATTAAACTCATGTCTCATAATCATACTATGTGGAAGAAATACAAGGTCCTCGGGTTTTCACGTGCACCCCTAGCTCAACCTACTCAGTCTTCAATGCCTCTAGTTTCCTCAACCGTAAGATCACCTGCATCAATTACACCTAGTGAGTCTAAAGACTCAACACACGTAAAATGTTATAACAAGTACTTATACATATCATGTAGTAGTGAAAAGTACTGTAAGAAAAATAAATTTCATGATCTTCAAAAGCATGAATATAAAAGTAAACATATTCATATCAAATCATGTCATATCGTATCATCATATATGAATTCATTTTCCCTTTGTTGAATTCAGATCATTAGTTATGACTTTTGTATCAGCACTAGGTCGATGGATCCATCTATGTATAACCGCGGTACCTAGCGGCGGGGACATCAACGACAGTTTTGCCCATTCACTGAGCCTTGGCCTTACATATTCGTGTTCGTGTTCGTATTAGTCACAACCAACTCACCTCCTTCAAAAATATGTCATCGTATTCATCACTTGTAAAATTCATGCATATACATACATTTCCTTAAAACCAAGCATGCAACTTGTTTCTAACATTAACGTAAAAATCCATGTTCCATATCAACATATACATTTTAAATGTGCATTTTTTGTTATCAGGGCATTGCCATGACTGCTAACTCGACCCGCTCAAACTTATCAAACTCCTTAAACATACTTCTAGTCATTTCCTTAAACGTATCTCGAACCTCTACAATAACCTCTATATTTCATTTCAGGGCTTAGACCGGAGTCCCGTTTAACCAGAATTAACCCGAGACTTGATCAAATTTAATCACAGTTCATAAAACGTCCATTACTCATTTTTTTAAAAAGTACTAGAATTTTTTTTATCCAAATGATTCCTAGTCTCGGCCGAATACATATATATACTTAAAATATTTTTCATACCATTTTTAAAATAAAACAACCAACTAAACTTGAAAATCCAAAGGAAATAGCTCAAAGCATAAAATCGTCAAATGTTTTACCAATCCTAAACTAGCAATATTTAAAAATAAAGATAACTCTAAAAATCTCTCAAAAACCACTCAAAAGCATAATAAAAGTCGTATAAATCTTTAACATGAACTTTAAATCATAAATGCGGAAAACTAGCACTGGTCATCGGGTTATGTGCACCTTCAGTCCAGCAAGTTCAACCATCATAACCTCCACTAGCATCAACATCATGCTCACCTGCATCGATTACACTTAGTGAGTTTATCGAATCAGTAAACCATAATCTTGATAACAAATAATATGTATACCACCACATGCAACAGCGAAAATACTTTTATTTAAAATAATATTTCATAATTATGCATAAACTTAAACATTTTCACATCATCATAAACATATTCATATCCATCATATACGTATATGTATTCCTTTTCGTAGAATTCAGATCATTAATTGTGACTTTCGTATTAGGGGTTCAATGGATCCATCTACATGTAACCCGACACTCTCACCCATCGACTGAGCCTTGGCATTACGTATTAGCATATCATCGTATTCGTATTAGTCACAATTACTTCACTTCCTTCAACATTTCATATTTTCATCACTTTATAAAATTCATGCATAAAATAATCATTTTTCTTTTAAACCAAGCATGCAACATATCTTTTAATAGTAACGTTTCATCATAAAATTTCATAAACATTTAAAATAATCATATTAATATATTTTACAGCATTCAGGGCACTGCAATGACGTATACTATTTTCTAGGTGTAAAATGACCGTTTTACCCGTAGACGCATAACTTTTCGTATTTATCCTTAGACCTCGAAACGACGTCCCAAATCATTCCAAACATAACCCTAAAACACTCTCATAAATATTCCCTAGGCCTAAAACTTAGCTTTTCGATATATTCCTCGATTTTTTTTAAAACTTAGACGTACATCCCGTTTTTGACTCGTATGGACTCGAAACTTAACCAAACTTGAACCCAAGCTTCATAACACCTAACTAAACCATACTTGACCCAATTCAAAGCCAATTAGTCCCTCGAACATGCTAGAACACCTACTGAAATTCCTGCCCTCTATTTTGGAGAAACCCTAATTCCCTAGCCATGCAATCCACGGCTCCAGCCCATGTTCACCCCGACCAGACCCAAGCTGAACAACGTAGGACCCTGCTCAAACCCTAAGGACACTACTGGACCGACCCTAGAAGCCCTAGAGACCTTGTCCCCTCAACCCGTGAACTAGCATGAGCGCAGCTCCCCCCATGGCCCGCGATCAGCCTTGCCTCTCGAGCCGACCATCGTGCAACCGACTTAGGGCCCACTTGCAGCCTCCCTTGGGTCTCCTAGTCACGCCCCACAGTAGCTGAAACCCGTAACCCACCAGGACTCCCCAAGTGAAGACCCCTTAGCCACTGGGACTCTCATATACGTGTAGCCTAGGTGCCTCCCCTCTCCAGCCCTTATGTCGACGTATTTAGGCCCTCAAACCATCCCCTTAAGTCTCCTAGATGTGACCCTAACCGCAGCTAAGTACCGTGTTCCTTTATGAAAGAAGACCAAGCCCTAGTCCTTGGTGTAACTAATTTTCATGTAGCCATGAAGTCCTCACGTCCGGCCATTATACCTTCATCTATAGACCCTTAAACTCATGTAAAAACGTGGCCCTTTGATCCTACAACATGGCAGCCCCTTCACGCAATTTAAAAACAAGTTTTGGAACCAAAAATCATACCTTAAACCCATGTATATGCATAAAAACGAAATAAATAAAAAAGGATACTTTTTTTCATCCAAATCAGTCTCAAACACATATTAGGGTGTGATAGATGAGAAAAGAAAGAATTATGGTGTGCCTTTGCGTATATAACGCACGAAAATATGTTGATGATGCGAAGAACGACGACGAACGACCTTGGCTGAATTTTCTTTGTAAAAAATGATGCCTTTCCTCTCAAAAATTGTGTGTTTTGTGTGTAACAGGGGATACTAGGAGTCTTGTGTGGTTAGGGGTGAGGGGCATGAGTTTTAAAAAGAATGGAGTAGGGTCTTGGGCTTAAAAATTGATAATAAAACTTGTGTGCAAGCTTGAGCCCATTGGTATGCTATACTAGGGCCAATAGTCCATTTAAAAATTATTTCGTTTAGGAAAGTTCGTAAAATTAATAGCCGAGTTGTAAAAAAGTTCATATTTTCGTTGAAAATCGAATATCGATAAAAATTACGTTTCGGCGTATAAATTCAACTCAAAACACCTTATTTTCAGAAATAACATAAATCATCAGCCTTATTTTAATTAACTAAAAACAATTATTTAAAATAAAAAATTTTCATTTTTCAGCCATCGGTCTCCGTTCCTCGATCGCATCTCGAATAACCTTTAAAAATACATTTTTATGCATTCATGTAGAAAAGTATATTTTAAATGTGTAAACATGCACACTATATTTAATTCATGCAATTAAAATAATTAAATTAAAATACATAAGAAATTTAATAACTTGCATGCATGTGGTTCACGTGGACCTTAAAATTTTCGGGACATTATAATCTACCTCCCTTAAATTGAATTTCGTCCCAAAATTCTCTTATCCTTGATAATAAAAAAGTTAAGATTTATAATTCTAGTATCTCAATAATCCACGCTTCCGCTGCGTTACTCTGATAAAATAAATTTTTAGGATGTCCTTATATCTTCTTAATTTAAATTTACCCTCAAGATTCTCGTTTGCGAATCGCAACTTAAAACGACCTATGATGACTTAGTTCTATGTTACTATAACCTCGAATTTCAACTTTTCTTACAATTCTCAATATTAGAAATGGATGTCCAAACTTATCGTATCTGAATTTCCTCATACTACGCCCAAGATGTTCATCAACATATTATATTTCAGCATTAAAATCCCAAAAGCATCTACTAGCGCTTAGATTTTCAAGGCCAATATTGATTCATTCTACAATGTCATTGATTACCATTCCTTATAATATTATAACCAAGAAATTTTAAGGTTCTAAATATTCCTTCAAGACTAAATCATCGAATTCCTACCATTTAAACCATTTAATTCCCACTTATTGCTAAACTAGTCTCCATATTCCTTAATAATTGCAAAATCAAATCTTAATTCCCTCGAAAATTATCCAATTGGTTCTAAATTTCGAAAATTCCAAAATTAACCCATAAGTTCTTGGCATTCCTAATTCCATTTATAGGTTTCCTTAAACAAAAATTCAATAATTTTAAGCTTATTAAACTCAAAATCAATTCTCATAACCAATTTTACCTTTCCATCAAAACCTAAAATCCCAAATTACCCATTTTATACTTCTAAATATTGTCGCATTCTTCGAATCATCATTCCTTATATGAAAGTCTCAAAATTAACTCAACTAATAACAACGCATCATCAGTATTCTTCTTAGAAAAACTATATGTCCCAAAAGCATTCATAATATTCACGATTAACTTATGACCCAAAAAGTAGAACATCAGTACTAAAACCCAAAAATCCATATATTCCAATCATTTTCAACCTTTCCTAAGGTCCATTAACCAAATTCTTAAACATGTCCAATTCCACCGCAAAGCAAGCATGCATGAAAATCATATAATTTCTTATTCATATCGTAATATGCGTAAAAATTCTAGAAGCATAACTTTTCGTATTTATCCTTAGACCTCAAAACAACGTCTCGAATCATTACAAACTTAATATATAACCTTAAAACACTCCCAAAAATATTCTCTAGGCCTAAAACTTAGCTTTTTGATAGATTCCTTGATTCGTTTTTTAACTTAGTGAGGGGATGGGACAGCTGGTGCTAGGTTTAGGGTTAGGGTTGATTAGATGATAGGTTTAGGTTTAACAGAAATTGTTAATGGGCCCTAATTTAAGTAAACAAGATGATTAAAATGATTTAGGGTCCATTAAGCAATAACACAAACCTGTCAAGCTCAAATGCACTCTCGAAAAATATTTCGTTTAGGTACGTTTTGAAAATATTGTCCGAGCCTTCAAAAAGTCCCCTGAATCGATAAAATTTGTGTACCGGCTTAAAATATGGTCCGACGAGTAAAAATACCAACCGAGGCCCATTTTAAAAAAATACGCTTTAAAACATCTCATATTAAATAATTAAAATTAATCCTTCACTAATAATATTTTTCCTGAAAATCCCCGGTCTCTGTTCCTCGTTCGAGCGCGAAATGCAACTTAAAACTCTAATGCATGAAACTTAATAAAAATTCTGAAATAAACCCTACCCCATCAATAACAATGCATGAAATAACACATATTTTAAAATAAAACCATAGATTGCACGCATTCATTTTACGCAGTTTAAATTTCCTGGACCTTACAAGTTTAGGCCCAACATATAAAAATAGGTCCATTAAGCCCAATTACACACTCGTAAAATGTAACGCCCCGAAAATTCGAAGATCTACGCGAACCACATGCAATGCAATTATTAAATTCTTTTGTATTTTAATTAAATGTTTTAATTATATTAATTAATTATGTTGTGCATATTTACATGTTTAAAATATATTTTTCTACATGATTGCATTAAAATGTTTTTAAAGGTTATTCGAGTTGCGATCGATGAACGGAGACCGAGGGCTGAAAAATAGAAAATGTTTTTATTAAAAAATTGTTTTTAAATATTTAAAATATGGTTGATATTTTTTCATATTTTTGAAAATAAAGAGTTTTGAGGTGATTTTATATGTCGAAACGTAAATTTTATCGGTGTTGATTTTTCCACAAAAAAACGAACGTTTTGACAACTCGGTTAATAAATTCACAAAGTTTATTAATCAAAATTATTTTAAATATTTTAATTAAGCACTAATGGGCTTTTTGGACCTAATTCACTTTCCTAATGAGCCTAAACTTTTGTTAGGGGTTTTAATTATTATTTAAACTCAAAATTTCCCCCAGTTATCCCATAAACCCCACGCCCCTTCCCTCAACAATTATCAAGACTCCCTTTTTTCTCTAAAAAACTCACGGCACACACTAAAACAAGCAAAAAGGAAGTTTTGGAATTGCAAGGAAAAATCAAGCCATCGTCTTCGTGTCGTCGTTCTTCAATCAGCAACGATAAATCGTGCGTTTGAAACGTAAAGGCACGCCATATTCTTTTCTTCAAACATCTATCACACCATAACATTTATTTGAACATGTTTTGATAGAAAACAAGGCACACAAGTTGATATTTTCGTAACTATGCCTACATGTGTATTAAACTCTTGATTGGTGGTTCCAAATTCATGTTTTTATTTTGTTGAAGGGGCTGCCATGGATAGGATATTAATATGGAATTGTTTATAGCTAAAAACATGATAAATAATAAAGAAAACCAGGCTGGAAACTTAGGAATAAAAACAGAAAAAAGGGTCGTAGGTTTTGTTGATTTTTCAAGGTGCAAGGTTCGGTTGGTTTGTGCATAGGGCAAGAGGGCTCAACCAAGTCTGTTGGTTGGGTCCTAGGGGTCAAGGTTAGGTACTAGGGAGAGTCCTAGGAGGTCTAGGACTCGAGTCATGGGCTGGGGAAGAGTCCATGTGAGGTGGGACTCTCCCCCATTCGCTGTGCACTGCTGGGTTTCGGGAGGGGGCTGCACGGGGCTAAGGGCGAGCTGTGTATAGGTCTAGCAGGGTCTGAGGGTCATGATCAGGGGTTGGGCTAGGGGCTGGGGGGCTTGGTCACTGCTGGCTTGGAGAAAAAGATGGAACCGTGAGAGATCAAAAGAGGACGCGAGGCTGCTGTCTTGGGTAGATGGGTTGATGCTCGCGTCCAGGGCTTGGGCTGGTCTGGGATAGGTATGGGCATGGTCTAGGGAAGGTTAGGGTCATGAGGGGTTAGGTAGTTAAGGGCTGGTAGAGTCCTAGGAGGCTAGAGTCCCAATACAACAAGGACACTACAAACGCACACACGCATGCACTTGGGGTCGAGTTCCAGCAGGATTTGGGCGAGCCTGGCTAGGTTCCAGGGCTTGTGCTTGGTCAGGAGGGTCCTAGGTGGGTTGGCTAGGGTTTGCCTCGAGGTGGCTTGGGCGTGGCTCGAGTATTTTGGGAGATGGCTCGGGTGGTTCGATAAGGTGTCAAAAACGAAATTACTAAGGCTCAAATTGAATCCATGGGTCCACGGGGGTGGCTCATGACTTGGAAGGGTAGAATAAATAATAAAAATTTTATGTTAAAAATTTGGGATCAAAATAACGAGTTTTGGATTTATACGGGGTTTAATCGTCGCACGAAAAGCTAATTAGAGAATTAATTGAAAAGCCTAGTTGTATGCTTCATAAAATTATGGAAAATTTTATTTAAGCTCAAATAATTTTTAGAATACTAATTTTTTAATTTGGGAAATTTATATCAAGGTTTGGTTTAATTCGGGATTAAAACGCAGTAATACGTCTTATTTAAAGATTAATTTAAAAGTCCTTGATTTACGGTAAATAAAAATATGAGAAAATTTATGTAAGCTTAAATAATTGTTTGGGACATGTTAGAGTCAATGAAGTTAAGAGAAAGTCAAATTCGTGAAATTTTATGTCTAGGGGTAAAACAATAATTTTACACCTAAAAATTAGTAAACGTCATTACAGTGTCTTGAATACTTTTTTATATGCTAATATGATTATTTTAAATTTTTATGAATTTTTATATGTTAAAATATGTATTTTTATTGTTTATGGATTTATTATATTAAAATGTTTATGTTTATAAATTTTTTGGAATTTAATATGTTAAAATGTTTATGGAATTTTTATACGTTAAAACTTTTATTTTAAATGTTTATGATTTAAATGTTTATGGATGTTTATGAATTGTTATATGTTAAATTGTGATTTTTAAATGTTTATGGATTTTTATGGTTTAACATTGACATTTAAAAGATATTGAAGAACCTAAAGGGGGGGTGAATAGGTTCTTTTAGGCCCTTTAGCGTTTTTAAAACGAGTTTGCAAAAATTGCAAGCGGAAGACTTGAGGGACAATCACAAATAAAATGAATGCGTAAAGTAAGTGCGTAAAATAAATGCGTAGTAAAGTAAATGCGTAAAGTAAAGAGGGATAGAGATGTTTATGGAAGTTCGACGAAGAATCGTCTACGTCTCCCCTTCTCGATGAGGATCGAGGTATCACTATATCGACTTGGCTTTAGGAGCTCCAAGCTAGCTTTTACAACCACGCCTCGATGCGTCTACTTGGCCTTGAGGGCTCCAAGGATAGCCACGAACTTTACAACCCACTCGAGAGTATTACTTTCACTCTTTTTCTACAACTCTTTTGATATTACAACTCTTTTAATCAACGCACACAAGAGATAGTAGAAAGCTTTGTAAGAGACAAGAGAGTGGAGTGGGATGATTGAAAATGCATCCTCAAAGGCCTATTTATACTAGTCTTGGACGCCAAGGTTCGGATCTTCTGTTTATGCTTCGGAACGTCCGATGTGATTGAAATCAATTTCCGTAATTTTGGGATGACTTCGGATCGTCCGTTCTTGACTTCGTAGGGTCCGAACATGCGCTTCGGAGGGACCGATCAAACTTCGTATCTTCCGAACAGTTCTTTCAGACAGTGTGTGAACAGCTTCGGAAGGTCCGAACTCAAGTTCGTACCGTCCGAACATTCCCGCGTTTCCAGAGATTTGAAATCTTCAACACTTCGTAGCGTCCGATCATGTCCTTCGTAGCGTCCGAAATCTTACTCAATCAACAGTCAGATCAATTTGTCTCCGCATTCAAGTGATTTGATTGCTTGTGTTCGGAACGTCCGATCACGTCTTCGGACCGTCCGAACTGGCTCCTCGCAGCTTCCGAACAGCTTCCACTTTGCTTCTGATCGGCACCTTTTCGGAACGTCCGAACCAACTTCGGATCTTCCGAACGTAACTTTGTTCTTAATTTCCTACATGCCTCAATATAAAACATTAGTACATTTTTAAGCCAAGTTTTGGTATCATCAAAACAAAAACTTTGGGATATGTTACAGCATTAAAAACATTAATCTCATCCTCGAGATTTGTATGCGTTTAAAGCGTAACAATCTCCCCCTTTTTGATGATCACAAAACTTGGTTAAAAATTGAGAAACAATAATCAACATAATTATTATTAAATAACTCCCCCTTAATCAAATAACAAGTCTAAGAGGTTGAATTAAGGCGAATTTATTTAATAACCATTTAAAAGCAATTTTAACCAAATAAATTCTCCCCCTTTTTGTGATAAGCAAAAAGACATAAGCATAAAGAGAGACAAATAAACAGGTAAAATATCCACTAATAAATGCAAGTCTTTTATACAATGATGCATAAAGATAAAATAAACAAAAATAACAAAAACATAATCTAAGAATCCGCATCCCGCGACTCTCTATGTCTCCTCATCTCAGCCTCGATGGAATCAAGACGCGAGGAAGTCTCAGTATGATGACGCTCTAAGGTAGACTCCAAAAGGGAGAAACGAGTGTCGAAACGAGTCTCCAATCGCTCGAGATACTCGAAAATCCGATCGTAGGGACCAGAGGGAGCAGGCGGAGTGAAGCCATGAGGAAGGTCATCCATGGTCATCAAAGGAGTGCTGATAGGGTCGGGAACACGCTGATGGGATGTAGAGGGAATATCAACCGAAGGGGTAGGAGTGGTACCCGTAGTAGGGGGACCAGCGGGAAATCCTCTCGTCTGAACGTGAGGAGGAAGGAGACCGAAGGGAACATGAAAGTGTTCGGTCGGACGATAGGACGCAAAGATGCGATCCTTGTCGATGACCCAAGAGGATAAGACGGGATTCCAAGAGAGTCCCATCTTAACAACAGTATCATGGTCGATAGTCTCGCGAGGAGAAATAGATAAGGATTCTTCATCTGTAAAGTCAATGCCCAGATGGGCTAGAATCCGGTTAATGAACCGGCCAAATGGAAAAGAGACGCGAGTAGAAGAAGCCGCGTACTCCATGGCGTACATAAGAAAACGGGGAAGGTTAAAAGGACGCTGGGAGACTAAATAATAGAGAATGTACAGATCGAGATATTTGCAAGTGGAGATGTCTCCACTGCGAGGAACAATAGAAGAAGTGATGAGCTTCAGAACAAGCTGAAGCTGAGGAGAAAGGTCCTTCGCATGAGGACGGTCATCGGCAGGAGTAGGCGGACGACCGAAGATGGTGGTCAAGGCAGTGACTCGATCAAAAGTAGGGTCATTCTCAGTCCAAGACTGAGAAAAGAACTCACTCGGTCCGTCTCGAGGAAGATCGAACCAAGTGGAGAGGTCGGCGGTAGAAAAAGAAATGAACCGACCCTGAACAATGGTAACAACACGAGTGTCATCACCACCAAGAACTAAGGAAAAGTTCGCATAGAACTGATGTATGAGAGAGGGGTAGATGAGATCGGGTACGGAAGGTAGAAAGAAGTTTCCCCAACGTTGAGACTCAATAAGAGTAATCAACGTAAAGGAATTTGCACGGAGGTATTCGGTGTGAAGGGTACGACCAGGCAGAATGTTACGGGTTTCGAATTCAGGTGGGGTAGGACGAGGATTGGGTGGTTGGGTAAGATCATGATGAAAGGCACCGTGACGAGGGCGAACATTTCGGCCAGCTGCGTTACGGCGCGGAGGCACAGTGAGTAGTGAGTGTTTTGTGTGGGGAAAGAAAGAGAGGAGTGAATGAGCAAGTAAATCAGAGGATCCGAACGCCTATTTATAGGCCATGTTCGGACGGTCCGAACATGAGTTCGGAAGGTCCGGAATTTGAACGGAACGGTTATCTGGCAGTCAGTTCGGACGATCCGATTCGCAATCGGAAAATCCGATCATATAACGGAGGCTACGAAGCGTAAACGGAGAGTCCGAAGTCTGACAATCAGGCATTGGAAGGCGCGAACATTAAATGACATCGGAAGGAGTTCGGACGATCCGATGTTTGTTCGGATGGTCCGAAGAGGGAATCGGAGGTTCTGGAACCTATGGTCAGGTTCGGACGATCCGAACACGTTCGGTGGATCCGAGGTGAAACGGAGCATCCGAATAGGAGCGGTGATTCCGAAGTAGCCAAGATGAGGAACACCTAAAATTTAAAATATTTAGCACATAAATGAATGTTGAGCCATAATTATGGATAAATACAATTAATTTGTATTATCTGACATTATAATGCTCACATTAATAATACTCCCCCTCAATTTAACAAATATGTACGAGAGTATTCGACTAGTGTTTACAACTCAATCATGCCAAGTTCACCACGCAAACGAGTAAAAGTAGATTCATCTAGTGGTTTTGTAAAAATATCAGCAATTTGATTCTTGGTGTCAACATAGTGAAGTTCAACATCATTTTGCTCAATGTGATCACGAATGAAATGATGTCGAATGTCAATATGTTTAGTACGAGAATGTTGAACTGGATTCTTTGTTAGACATATGGTGCTTGTATTATCACAAAAGATTGGAATTTTTGAAAAAGTAACACCATAGTCGAGTAATTGATACTTCATCCAAAGAATTTGTGCACAACAACTACCGGCAGCCATATACTCGGCCTCGGTCGTTGAAAGTGCAACACAGTTTTGCTTTTTAGAAAACCATGACACCAAGCAATTTCCCAAAAAGAAACAAGTTCCACTAGTGCTCTTTCTATCCACCTTATATCCTCCAAAGTCGGCATCACAGTAAGCTTTTAAATCGAAAAATGAGTTCTTAGAATACCATAATCCGAGATTTGGAGTATTTGAAAGATATTTGAAAATGCGTTTTAAGGCGAATAAGTGTGATTCCTTTGGACATGATTGAAATCGTGCACACAAGCAAACACTAAACATAATGTCAGGTCTACTAGCAGTCGCATAGAGTAGGGAGCCAATCATGCTACGAAATAACTTTTGGTCAACAGGTTTACCTCCCTCATCTTTGTCGAGTCTGACTGTCGTGCTCATAGGTGTGGATGAGGCTTTGGAAGACTCCATTCCAAACTTTTTTAGCATCTCCTTGATGTACTTCCCTTGGTTGACAAAGAAACCATCCTTGCATTGCTTGATTTGGAGACCAAGGAAGTAGTTGAGTTCGCCCATCATGCTCATCTCAAAGTGATCCTGCATAAGCTTAGAAAAATCTCTACACAAGTGTTCATTAGTAGCACCAAAAATAATATCATCTACATATATTTGTACTATCAGCAAATCATTATTTTTAGTCAAGGTAAATAAGGTAATATCAACTTTACCCCTACAAAAACCATTAGACAGCAAAAAGGTAGATAATTTCTCATACCAAGCTCTAGGAGCTTGTTTCAAACCATACAAAGCCTTATCAAGTTTATACACATAATCAGATAAGTGCACATCTTCAAAACCAATAGGTTGCTCAACATACACTTCTTCTTTCAAATCACCATTAAGAAAAGCACTTTTAACATCCATTTGAAACAATTTAAAGTCTCTAGAGCAAGCAAAAGCAAGTAGCATGCGAATGGATTCTAGTCTAGCAACAGGGGCATAAGTCTCATCATAATCAATTCCCTCTTCTTGACTATATCCTTTAGCTACTAGCCTAGCTTTATTTCTAGTGATTGTACCATGCTCATCTAACTTGTTCCTAAATACCCATTTAGTTCCTATGACAGGTCTATCAGTGGGTCTAGGTACAAGATTCCAAACTTTATTCCTTCTAAATTCATTTAGTTCATCTTGCATAGCAATAATCCAAGAATCATCAAGTAAAGCTTCTTCTATGTTCTTAGGCTCTATGTGAGAAAGAAAAGCAAGATAATTGCACATATTAGAAGAGCGAGTAGATACTCCCTTCGATGGGCTACCAATGATGAGGTCCATGGGATGATCCTTGTGTGTAGTCCACTCCTTCGGAAGAGGTGCGTCCTCTTGATCTTTAGGAACATCATCTTGGCTTGTGGACTCCAACTTTTCGCCAAGGATATCTATATCATCATCATCAGAAACAACAGTTCTAGGCAAGCAAGGGTTAGTTTCATCAAATATGACATGAATAGATTCTTCAACTAGTAAAGTACGTTTATTAAAGACTCTATATGCTTTGCTAGAAGTAGAGTAACCAAGAAAGATACCTTTGTCCGATTTAGCATCGAACTTACCCAGGTTGTCCTTACCATTGTTGTGGATGAAGCATTTTGATCCAAAAGCGCGGAAGTAAGAAATGTTAGGCTTTCTCCCTCTCCATAGTTCGTATGGAGTTTTCTTGAGAATTGGCCTTATTGATACGCGATTGATGATGTAACAAGCAGAACTCATTGCTTCAGCCCAAAAATATTTTGGTAGAGAATGCTCACATAGCATGGTCCTTGCAATCTCTACTAGGGTCCTATTCTTCCTCTCAACGACACCGTTTTGTTGAGGAGTTCTAGGACAAGAAAAGTTGTGACCAATGCCTTTGCTTTGACAAAAAATTGAAAAATTTTCATTTTGAAATTCCGTTCCGTGGTCACTACGGATTTGTTTGATCAAAAGATTTTTCTCATTTTCAACCTTTTTGACAAAAATTTTGAAATGATCAAAGGCATCATTTTTGTGGGCTAAAAACAATGTCCAAGTAAAACGTGAAAAATCATCTACAATGACAAAAGCATAAGATTTTCCTCCTAGACTAGTTGTCCTCGAGGGACCACATAAATCTAGGTGAAGTAATTCAAGGGGCATAGAAGTGGATACAAAATTTTTATTTTTAAAAGATTCCTTTGTGTGTTTACCAAGTTGACAAGCATCACAAAAAGAATCTAATTTTAAATTCAGCTTTGGCATTCCGGAAACTAGGTCAAGTTTTAAAAGTTTTTCTATGGTGCTCATCCCAACATGACCAAGTCGTCTATGCCAAAGAATGTTGTCATCAACATTTAATGTTACAAGGCTTTTTATTTTTGAAAAAGATGAAATCTTTAAATCGACCTTGTAAACATTTTCACTTCTATAACCTTTGAAACTAATGGTTTTGTCAGTTGTGAGTGATACAGTGCAATCGTGTGGTGTGAATTTGACTTCATAACCCCTATCGCACAATTGACTAATGCTTAGGAGGTTATGTTTAAGCCCTTTCACAAGAAGTACATCATCAATAATAGTAGAGTTAGATATACCGATTGAGCCGATGCCTTCTATGATCCCTTTGCTGTTGTCTCCGAAGGTCACCGATCCCTTTTCTTTTGGTCGAATGGATTGTAGCAGCTTCTTTTCTCCCGTCATGTGTCGAGAGCATCCACTGTCAAGATACCAAGTGCTCGATGACTTGTCTCCCCTTTGTCCCTACAAGGTTGAGATACAGTTTGATAGTTGGTACCCGTTTCTTTGGGTCCTTTGGGATTAGTAGTAGTTGGGGATTTGGGGATCCATTTCCAATAACTATTCTTGTTGTGTTGGTGTCTAAGTTTCTTGCATTTAGGTCTTATGTGGCCTATCTTACAACAGTAAGTGCATGTTGGTGGTGTTCTTGGTTTTGCCTTTGCGATAAGACTAGCGAAGTTGACTGATTTCTTTTCATATCCTAGACCTCCTTTGTCGAAGTTACACCTTTGCATGCTCAAGAGGTTTTCTAGTTTACCGCTACTCACATTGAACTTGTTGAAGGCTTTCTCTAAGTCTCTTAGGTTTGTCTTGAGCTTAGTGTTGTCATGCATCCTAGCTTCTAGTTCAGTTTTAAGTTGCTTATTCTCATTTCTAAGTGACTTAGCCTTATTGTACATACTAGTGTAAGCGGAGAGTAATTCATCGTAAGAGGGTACCTCGTCGTCATCCGAGTCGGTCAGATGATCTTCCTTCGCCATGAAGCATAGGGTAGACTCCTCTTCGTTGTCGCTGTCGCTCCACGTGGCTAGAAGGGCCTTTTTCTTGTCTTTGCCGGCCTTCTTCTTGGAGGGACACTCGTTTGCATAGTGACCCTTTTGTTGACAGTTGTAGCAGGTCACTTCCTTCTCAAACTTTTTGTCTTTCTTGTTGAAGTTGGAACTCCGCATGAATCTTTTGAACTTTCTAGTGAGGAGTGCCATTTCTTCATCGTCGCTATCTTCAAGTTGACTGGTCAAGGCGATCCCTTTCGCCTTTACTTTATCGTCATCTTTCTTTGTCTCCTTCCGGGTAGATACTTCAAGTTCATGGGTCTTTAGGGTCCCATTAAGTTGATCAAGGTCGTAGGATGCCGCATCTCCCTTGTTGGATTCAATGATAGCCGTGCGCTTTGCATCCCATTCCGCCGGTAATGCTCGAAGGGCTCTCCTCCACACTTGTTTAGTTGGGTAGTTCTCACCAAGTTGGGCAAGCTCATTGATGATTTGGGTGAGCCGCCGGAACATGGTGTCGATATCCTCCTTGGGTTCCATCTCAAAGGTCTCGTACTTGAGTTGGAGAAGGTCTATCTTCGTTTCTTTGACTTGATTGGTTCCCTCGTGGCAAATCTCCAATTTGTCCCAAATCTCTTTGGCGGAGGTGCAAGCCGAGATTCGGTTGTATTCATTCATATCTAGAGAACAATGAAGAATATTCATAGCTTTAGCATTTTGAGAGATAAGTTTCATATCGTCCTTGGTGAAGTCATCCATTCCCTTAGGAATTTCCTTATTATCCACCGTTTTCATGGGGATATAGGGACCTTTCACCGTTATTTTCCAAAGGTCGTAATCGACGGATTGGATGTATAGAGATATTCTATTTTTCCAATATCCGTAATTAGTACCATTGAAAAGAGGGGGACGATTTGTGGATTGTCCTTGGGCATACTCGCTTGCTAGATTGGCCATTTAAAAGATTTTGAAAAAAACTGGCTCTGATACCACTTGAAGAACCTAAAGGGGGGGTGAATAGGTTCTTTTAGGTCCTTTAGCGTTTTTAAAACGAGTTTGCAAAAATTGCAAGCGGAAGACTTGAGGGACAATCACAAATAAAATGAATGCGTAAAGTAAGTGCGTAAAATAAATGCGTAGTAAAGTAAATGCGTAAAGTAAAGAGGGATAGAGATGTTTATGGAAGTTCGACGAAGAATCGTCTACGTCTCCCCTTCTCGATGAGGATCGAGGTATCACTATATCGACTTGGCTTTAGGAGCTCCAAGCTAGCTTTTACAACCACGCCTCGATGCGTCTACTTGGCCTTGAGGGCTCCAAGGATAGCCACGAACTTTACAACCCACTCGAGAGTATTACTTTCACTCTTTTTCTACAACTCTTTTGATATTACAACTCTTTTAATCAACGCACACAAGAGATAGTAGAAAGCTTTGTAAGAGACAAGAGAGTGGAGTGGGATGATTGAAAATGCATCCTCAAAGGCCTATTTATACTAGTCTTGGACGCCAAGGTTCGGATCTTCTGTTTATGCTTCGGAACGTCCGATGTGATTGAAATCAATTTCCGTAATTTTGGGATGACTTCGGATCGTCCGTTCTTGACTTCGTAGGGTCCGAACATGCGCTTCGGAGGGACCGATCAAACTTCGTATCTTCCGAACAGTTCTTTCAGACAGTGTGTGAACAGCTTCGGAAGGTCCGAACTCAAGTTCGTACCGTCCGAACATTCCCGCGTTTCCAGAGATTTGAAATCTTCAACACTTCGTAGCGTCCGATCATGTCCTTCGTAGCGTCCGAAATCTTACTCAATCAACAGTCAGATCAATTTGTCTCCGCATTCAAGTGATTTGATTGCTTGTGTTCGGAACGTCCGATCACGTCTTCGGACCGTCCGAACTGGCTCCTCGCAGCTTCCGAACAGCTTCCACTTTGCTTCTGATCGGCACCTTTTCGGAACGTCCGAACCAACTTCGGATCTTCCGAACGTAACTTTGTTCTTAATTTCCTGCATGCCTCAATATAAAACATTAGTACATTTTTAAGCCAAGTTTTGGTATCATCAAAACAAAAACTTTGGGATATGTTACAGCATTAAAAACATTAATCTCATCCTCGAGATTTGTATGCGTTTAAGGCGTAACAGATATGTTGCATGCTTGGTGTAAAAGAAAAACGATATTATAAGCATGTTTTTATTAAGTGGTGGAAATACGAAATGTTGAAGGACGTGAAGGGATTGTGACTAAATATGTTGGAAATATCTTGAGGGTTATGGTCCCAGTTACCAGTAGGAGCCCGACGATCGTGTTTCCGTTGATACGAATACGAATACGTTAATATGTTAATACATTGGCCAATGCCTAGTTGACCGGTGAGAGTGTCGGTGGTGTCCCCGCCGCCCAGTACTTTAGTTTTCTCTAGATGGATCCATCGCCCAATACGATTAAGCATACGAGTCACAATCACGATCTGAATTCAACAAAAACGAATATGAATATGATAATATGAATATGTTGATATGAATATAGATACGAATATGAATATGTTTATGTTGTTATGAAAATGTTTATGTTTAAAGATGATGCATCATTATGAAAATGTTTTGATTTAAAGTTATGCATCATGAAAAGGTTTATAAAAATGTTTACGAAAATATTCATGTTCAAGTTTATGCATCTTCATGAAATCGATATTTTAAGTACAAGTATTTTTCACTGTTGCATGTGATCTATATATGTATACTAGTTATCAAGATTATGGTGTGTTGAGTCTTTAGACTCAATAGGTGTGATTAATGCATGTGATTATGATAATAATGTTAAAGGAGATATTGATGGTTGATCTGACTAGACTGAAGGAGCACATAACCTGAGGACCGACGCTAGTTTTCCACACTAGTTTATGATTTATGATATTAGGTTATGTTAAAAATATGTTCTGTAATGCCCGAAAATTTAATCCTAATAATCTATAATTATTGATATATAATTTGATATGATTATGAAAGGATTAATCGGGACACGAAAATAAGACTACATGTGAAATTCGAGAAAGTTAGGCAGAGAGTGTGGCGCCCGAGCGGTGGTTTTTGACCGCCCGAGCGCCAATGTTCAACAGGAAAAATGTTCGGGCAGAAGATGCGGCGCCCGGGCGGTAGTTTTTGACCGCCCGAGCGCCAAGATGCAACACGCCGAGTGCTTGGACAGAGGATGCCGCGCTCGAGCGGTAGTTTACCACCGCCCGAGCGTGAGCCATGCAAAAGGAAAATGTAACGGGTGGCTTCAGCATGCATCGTAGGTTTATATATATATATACAATACAATTCTTCATTCCCTCGCAAAAAAACCGAGAAAAAGGTCAGGGGAAAGTTGTGGAAAATCCTTACGCCTTTTGTGAGAAATTCGTCCGTCTGATTTTGAATCCGACTTCAGTACCGAGTTCCTAGCGACGTAGGCTACAACTGGATGTAAGTTTAACTACGTTTTGACATGTCTTGAAATTATGATATTGTCAAAATTGAATGGAATTCATATATGATGTTCTTGACATGTTAGACATCATAAAATCGAAGTCAGATTAAGAAAAGGATTGATTTTGGAATTGTTATGAATTTTAGGATATATTGAGTTATACCAAACAGATTTGAATTACGGTTGGATTACAGATTGTATTGAATATGAGTTATGGATTGTAACTGTTATTGATGATGGGGTATTGACGGGGAGATTGAAATTGTACCGTTATGCCGTTGATTTTTAATTAAATCCAGATTAATCAGATTGTTAGTAATTTGAAAGGTATATTGATATGAGATTATTGGTATTGCCATTGTCATATTGAGGGATTGACAGAGTTTGGATTCCAGACCGAAACTGCAACGAAAGGTATAAGTCAATGTGTATTGGGACATCGACTCAAGTAGGATGTACTTGAGTTTCCCTAAATCACATACTTATTATTTGTTTATCATTGTGTTTAATGATTTGATTTAAATGCTTGTTCTATGGAGTTATAGGAGCATGCATTAGACGAGTAATCTTGTGACAGAAGTACCTGATAGTGGCAGGTAACCACGGGTACATTGCACGATGTCATAAGATACGGTGATAGACCATAGTCTATGACGGATACGTCTGGACACTGGATGTTTGGTTATATCGACTTGGATAGAACTGGAGTCTTTTCTATTACTGTTTGTCGATATAGGAATGCCACATCTGGACACCGGGATCCCTAGGCTAGGAATGAGTCTAGTCTGAATTGTGGAGTCACGAGTATGGTCGACAGATTGATATTGTTTACGTTTCTGATTTTGATATGTATTACTGTTATCTGTTTCATGCTTTGTATTGAACATATGACTGCATGTTCTTTGATTTATACTGGGATTTATTCTCACCGGAGTTATCCGGCTGTTGTCTTGTTTGTATGTGTACATGACAACAGGTGGGACAGGTTCAGGGTCCAGGAGATGAGGAGAGATCGTGATTAGAGTGGAGGCTCCGGACTTGGATTAGATATAGGGTCGAACACTTGATATTAGATGTTTAAACCTTGGTTAAATAAATGTTTGTGGTACAGGACTTGTACTTTTATTTTATACTGAGTTGTATCTTAGTTTGATTTCACTACGTTCCGCATTAAAAAAAAATTTAGACCCTGTTTTATAATTGATTAATTATTCCCAATGACGATTATGATTATGATTAGCGTCCGGGTCCCTACAACAGGTGGTATCAGAGCTGATAGATCCTTGAGACTGAGATAGGAGCTAGTGAGTGGGGTAGAATGAGGTTTCTTTCCTTGCTTTTGATTGCTAGCATGATTTACTGCTTTATAATACATGTTTATCTGTTTATCTGATTTGATTTGAAAACATGTGTTATTGAATATGAATTGGAGCTAATTCTGGATCAGCAGTAAGATGATCGGAAGAGGATTGAAACCAGATTTTTTTTGGGATTGCTAACCCTTTGAGTTTCAGATATGCCTCCGAGAAGAGTACCGGAGCAGGGTAGTACATCGAACCCTCCCATGGACGTTACAGCCACTCCAATGGAGACACTGTTAAAAAGATTCCAATCATTCCATCCACCCACTCTGAAAGGAACTGAAAATTCAGTGGATTGTGAAAGTTGGCTGGATGATATTGAAATGATGTTTGACTCGTTGGAATATACTGATGAGAAGAGGGTGAAACTGATAGGACACCAATTGCATGACATTGCCAAGAACTGGTGGATCAACACAAAGAGGGCATTGGAATCCCGAGGTACGACTATTACCTGGAATGTCTTTAGAACTGAATTCTATCAGCGGTTCTTTCCAGTGTCTTATAGGAATGACAAGGGAGCCGAGTTTACGAACTTGAGACAGGGCCAGCTTAATATTGAGGAATACGTGGCCAAGTTCTCTTTCCTGTTGCGCTTTGCTCCACATGTGGCGGATCAGTTCATTAACGGCCTGAATCCGGAAATATTTACGTTGGTGAACACGGGAAGACCGAACAACTTTACCGATGCTTTGAATAGAGCCAAAGGAGCCGAAGCCGGTCTGATGAGACAGAGAGGAGCTTCTTTTATGCTTCCAGCACCGGGATTACAGCAACCAACTCCTCGATTTGAAGGTGGCAGCAGTAGTGGCGGAAAGAAGGACTTCTTGAAGACAAGAGGAAAGCAGTTCAAGAAGTCAGGGAGCAGTTCTTCTAGTTCTGGGAGTCCTCGACAGAGCCAGAGCTATACCGGACCTATTTGCAATACTTGTGGAGGGAAGCATTCCACTGAGCAGTGCCGAGGAGTGTTTGGCAGCTGCCGTATTTGCAAGTAACAGGGACACATTGCTCGAGTGTGTCCCCAGAGAGGTGCCCAGGGATTACAGGCAGCTGAGTCATCTGGATCAGCGGCTCAGGCAGGTAGACGACCATCTGCTGTTCATTATTTTCAGCCAGCACCGTCTACGCAGTCACAGCAGAGGCCAGGAGGGAGCCAGACAGTGAGCCAGCCTCCGAGACAGCAGGCCCGAGTTTTTGCTCTGACTGAGGAGCAGGCACAGGATGCACCTGATGACGTTGTAGCAGGTAACTGTTTTATTTCTGGTTATCCTGCATATGTTTTGATGGATACGGGTGCATCGCATAATTTTATTTCTGAGAGGTTTGCACTGAGTCATGCATTACCTATTGAGTCATTATCTGCGGTAGTGTCTGTTTCCTCCCCGTTAGGGACAGGTTTGGTATCAGTGAAGTCTGTGAAATCTCGTATATTGAAGTACGATGGACATAAGATTGAGTTAGATTGTATTGTGCTTGGGATATCTGATTTTGATTGTATTATCGGTATTGATACACTGACCAAGTACCGAGCTACAGTCGATTGTTTCCACAAGATTGTTCGATTCAGACCTGAGATGGCTGAAGAGTGGAAATTTTACGGTAAGGGTTCTCGAGCCAGAATTCCTTTGATATCTGCAATGAATATGACACGCTTATTGCAGAAAGGAGCGGATGGATTCCTGGTATATTCAGTTGATTTACTGAAATCGAGCCCATCATTGGCGGACTTGACAGTGGTGTGTGAGTTTGCTGATGTCTTTCCATATGAGATTCCTGGATTACCTCCGATTCGAGAAATATACTTCAGCATTGAGTTGATGCCAGGAACAGTTCCGATTTCGAGAGCTCCTTACAGGATGGCACCAATCGAATTGAAAGAGTTGAAAGAACAGTTGGAGGATTTACTGGCCAAGGGGTACATCCGACCGAGTGTCTCGCCTTGGGGTGCTCCAGTACTGTTCGTGAGAAAGAAGGATGGGTCGATGAGACTTTGTATAGATTACCGGCAACTGAACAAGGCAACGGTAAAGAATAAATATCCATTGCCTCGTATTGATGATTTATTTGATCAGTTGCAGGGTTCTTCGGTGTATTCCAAAATCGACTTGAGATCTGGATACCATCAATTGAGAGTTAGGGACTCTGATATCTCTAAGACTGCATTCAGAACCAGGTATGGACACTATGAATTTATTGTCATGCCATTTGGTTTGACGAATGCACCAGCGGTATTTATGGGATTGATGAACCGCGTCTTCCAGAAATATTTGGATGATTTTGTTATCATATTCATTGATGATATATTGATTTATTCAAAGAATATGATTGAACATGCTAATCATCTGAGGATTGTGTTGCGAACTTTGAGGACGGAGAAACTGTATGCTAAACTGTCGAAATGCGAGTTCTGGTTGAAACATGTGATATTTCTGGGACATATTATATCAGGAGACGGGATATCTGTTGATCCCAGCAAGGTTGAGGTAGTGATTTCTTGGCCAAGACCGACATCTGTACCAGAGATTCGCAGTTTTATGGGTTTGGCAGGATATTATCGCCGATTTATTAAAGATTTCTCGAGCATTGCCAAACCGATTACGCAGTTGACTCAGAAAAATGCTCCATTTGTTTGGTCTGAGGAATGTGAGACCAGTTTCCTCGAATTGAAAAAGAGATTAACCAGTGCACCGGTGTTGACTATCCCGTTAGGTTCTGGTGATTTTGTTGTTTATTGTGATGCATCTCACCGAGGATTGGGTTGTGTTTTGATGCAGCGAGGGCATGTGATCGCTTATGCCTCAAGACAACTGAAACCCCATGAATCTCGATATCCAATTCATGATCTTGAATTGGCAGCCATAGTCTTTGCGTTGAAAATATGGCGACACTATCTGTACGGTGAGAAGTTCGAGATTTATTCTGATCATAAAAGTTTGAAATATCTCTTTTCACAGTCAGAATTGAATATGAGACAGCGGAGATGGCTGGATTTATTGAAAGATTTTGATTGTGAAATCAAATACTATCCGGGGAAATCTAATACAGCAGCAGATGCACTAAGTCGAAAGGTATGCTCTCTATCCTTATCAAATACGTCCGTCTGATTTTGAATACGACTTCAGTACCGAGTTCCTAGCAACGTAGGCTACAACTGGATGTAAGTTTTACTACGTTTTGACATGTCTTGAAATTATGATATTGTCAGATTTGAATGAAATTCATATATGATGTTCTTGACATGTTAGAAATCATAGAATCGAAGTCAGATTAAGAAAATGATTGATTTGGAATTGTTATGAATTTTTGGATATATTGAGTTATACCAAACAGATTTGAATTACGGTTGGATTACAGATTGTATTGAATATGAGTTATGGATTGTAACTGTTATCTGATGATGGGGTATTGACGGGGAGATTGAAATTGTACCGTTATGCCGTTGATTTTGAATTAAATCCAGATTAATCAGATTGTTAGTAATTTGAAAGGTATATTGATATGAGATTATTGGTATTGCCATTGTCATATTGAGGGATTGACAGAGTTTGGATTCCAGACCGAAACTGCAACGAAAGGTATAAGTCAATGTGTATTGGGACATCGACTCAAGTAGGATGTACTTGAGTTTCCCTAAATCACATAATTATTATTTGTTTATCATTGTGTTTAATGATTTGATTTAAATGCTTGCTCTATGGAGTTATAGGAGCATGCATTAGACGAGTAATCTTGTGACAGAAGTACCTGATAGTGGCAGGTAACCACGGGTACATTGCACGATGTCATAAGATACGGTGATAGACCATAGTCTATGACGGATACGTCTGGACACTGGATGTTTGGTTATATCGACTTGGATAGAACTGGAGTCTTTTCTATTACTGTTTGTCGATATAGGAATGCCACATCTGGACACCGGGATCCCTAGGCTAGGAATGAGTCTAGTCTGAATTGTGGAGTCACGAGTATGGTCGACAGATTGATATTGTTTACGTTTCTGATTTTGATATGTATTACTGTTATCTGTTTCATGCTTTGTATTGAACATATGACTGCATGTTCTTTGATTTATACTGGGATTTATTCTCACCGGAGTTATCCGGCTGTTGTCTTGTTTGTATGTGTACATGACAACAGGTGGGACAGGTTCAGGGTCCAGGAGATGAGGAGAGATCGTGATTAGAGTGGAGGCTCCGGACTTGGATTAGATATAAGGTCGAACACTTGATATTAGATGTTTAAACCTTGGTTAAATAAATGTTTGTGGTACAGGACTTGTACTTTTATTTTATACTGAGTTGTATCTTAGTTTGATTTCACTACGTTCCGCATTAAAAAAAAAATTTAGACCCTGTTTTATAATTGATTAATTAGTCCCAATGACGATTATGATTAGCGTCCGGGTCCCCACATGTTCTGACTTTTATTTATGTTTATGAGTGATTTTTGAGAGGTTATAATATGAGCTATAATTTTCAAATAATATTTTAGTTGGTAAAACGTTTGACGATTTTATGCTTTAAATTATTTCCTTTGGATTTTGAAATGTCAGTTGATTGTTTATTTTTAAAATGGTACAAGGTATTTTTAAAGTAAGTATATATGTATATATTCGAAATTATGGAGATAAAAGAAAATAAATTCTAGTATTGTTTAAGAAAACGAATAGCAGACGTTTCATAAAATATTTCGTTTAAATTCGTTTTCAAAAATATTAACCGAACCCTCAAAAGTCCTTTGTTTTGCTAAAAATCGTCTACCAGGTTAAAAATACTGTTCAACGTGTCAAAATACTGCAAATGACCCATTTTCGAATTTTTCGTATCAATTACATCATATGTTAAATAAATTAAAATAATCATTTAAGAAAATATTTTTCTTTAACTGTCTCCGATCTCCGTTCCTTGTTTGAGCGCGAAATAATGCTAAAGCTCTATAATATGCAATCTTAATGAACCATGTCATACAAACACACATTAATGTCGCAAGCATGTATTTAATGCATTAAAATAAATTAAATAAAATGCATAAGAAATTTGATAACTTGCATGCAAGTGGTTCACGTGGACCTTCAAATTTTCGGGATGTTACATGGGCCGTCCCAAAATAATGCGTCCCTACGTGCCTTTTACTGCCTGGGAATTTCTGAGCGCGCGAGGGCATCCTGATTAGGCTTTCTGCATGTCTACGTCTGTCTAGACACTGTTGGGAGTGCCATATATTGATTTCGGTGAAAATTTTTAGATCAAATTTTCCTCTAAATTTTTTTTTGTTTAAACAAAAACTGTACAGAAAATCAAAGTCTTATACCGAATCCTTAAAATTTTTAACCAAATCTCTTTACCAAAACTGAAACTTTAAAATATATATATTTTTCCAGATCTGGAACAAATAGTATCTAAAACTTCAAACAAATCTGAATGATTCAAGCATAAGTGGCTCTGACACCACTTATTGGAAAAAATCCATAAGCCACAGAATCCATTGAACATTTAAGCGGAACCGTACCTGAAGTCATAATTCCATATTCTTGAGAAAGTGTCTTCATCTTCCAAGCGCTCTTTTTATTGAAAGAATTATTTAGTTTTCTCTTTTGAATACTTTTTTAATGGATAAGAGAACAGAGAACATGGTGTCTCATGATATGGAGACCATGATTCATATATATAATGTTTAGCATGACTCATTTATTTTTCAATTTTAGTTCTTTTCATATGCTTGATTCGTCCATTTTTTTTCTTTTTTGTCATAATTTTTTTAAGGGAGGAAAAGACTTGAACATAAAAATTTTTATTTTTCGATCATTTGCTTGTCCAATTCTTTTTTAATTTTGTGACTAACAAATTTTTTTTTAAAATTTTAGGAGTAAAATACATAATTATCATTTTTTTTCTATATTTACATATTTAATACAGTGGGTACATTAGTATATAATACATAAATATAAATTATAACAAGAAAACACTATACAAAAAAAATTGACAAGATAATAAAGAGTATAAAATACTTTTAAAAAAATTAGATTGTATACAAAAAAAAGTAAAATAGGAAAACAAAAAGATCAAAGAATGTAAAAAGAAAATATTAATTAAAATATATAAAAAAGACAGAAATAGAAAGAAAAAATATTGTGTAAAACAACACCACACCACAGCCTCTATTATGAGGATTCCCAAAGCAATGATCCATTCCCGGAAAGAAGGGATATTGCTTCATGCATGTAACCACAAATTAAAACATCATAATTTGCTGATATTAAAAAATTAATTTCCTATAAGACAAACCAATAATAATTATAAAAAATGACAAGTCCCTGAAAATGAGTGGTCAGGGACTGTTGTGTCGCCCTTTATTGAACATTTTAGTTATTATATTATTATATTATATTATATATATGTGTGTAAACATATTTTTTTGATATTATATTTGATTTACTTTCTGTATAAATTATATATGTTTTTCAAATATAAAAATATGGTATCGTGGACTGAAGGATTTTGAACGAGTGTTTTTTTCAAAAAATGGAAAAACGAATTTGAATTCCTTCTTATTTTTCAATGTTTTTTTTTTTTTGTTGCTTTAGATAAAATATTCCATTTTCTTTTTCGAGTACAAATTTGAGGAGAGCGGAGATGGATTCTAGTTTAAGTGCCAGCTATTCAGGCCTAATGAGACCAGTGGGGTTGTCTCAAATCTTTCAATCAAATATAACATAATATTCATATGCATATATTTATTTAATTATATAATAATACATAATATTCATATGCATATATTTATTTAATTATATAATAATATAATAAATACATGCATGTGAATGATATCGATCATTTTGGCTGCTTATTTATGGGCCAATATGTTCATTTCCTTTTTTGAAAATAAAGTTGAATTCAACTGTGGAATTCAATGGAAGAAGTCCCCACGCCCACCCAAAAAAATTAATAATTAATAATAATAATAATAACAATAATAATTGAATGCAAGTTGAGGTGGACGTTGATTTTGTCCCGATAAGCTTAAACTCAAACGTTTGGCATTTTCTAATGCTACTTGGACATAATATTTTGACGCTCTTTTTTTTATTTATTTTTAAATAATGTTGATTTAGTCTCTTGTCTCAAATATCCCTTTGGGATTCGTAACCAATCAGTTCATTGTTACCTTTTTCGGTTCTGGTTCCCAAACCAAAACGAAATCGAAATCGAAACCGAAATCGAAATTACTTGTAATTTTTATTTTTAAGTTTCCAGTTTGAACCGATTTGAAATGAAATATATATTTTATTTTTAACAAACAAAACCACAATCAATAAAATTATCTTTTTAAAAATTGAGTGGGTCTCATGTGAGATCGTCTCACGGATCATAATCGTGAGACGGGTCAACCCTACTCATATTCACAATAAAAAGTAATACTTTTAGCATAAAAAATAATATTTTTCAATGGGTGACCCAAATAAGAGACCTATTTGCCTTAGAAATTATACTATAAAATAACAGAATTTATTGAAAAAGAAATAAAATCATGTTAAATTTAATTTATATAGATCAAATAGTTGAAGTACATAATTTAAGGATATATGTATATTATAAGATTTTAAAAATGATAAATGTTGAAGCTCGAATGTTTCTTTTTTTTTTTTAAAAAATTAATATTCAGAGAATCCGCCGATATATATTTTTTAATAATGGCTCATGTCATTATTTGATTCTTCCAAAAATAATAACGATTACGACGTTGCAAGATAAGAGGTAATCAAGAAACATAATAATTAAAAAAAGCAGAGCTTTAATAAATATTATTATTATTATTTTTATATAAAAATATTAATTGTTTATTTTTTCTTCCTGATTTCCTCTTTTATTTATTTATTTAATATTTAATAATTAACAACTCCCATCCGAAAACTTCTGAGCATTTCCATTATTATTCAACTCCTTATCGTACAGGCTTGGGATGGTTACCAAAAAAGAGAGGAAAAATTGAGAAAAGCTTCAGGAAAACATACTGAAGAAACCTCAGTACAAAGGACCTGACCCGAAACCCTAGCCCCGTACCAGCTGAATCTCATGTCCAGGTACTAATTAAAGTCCCCTCTTCCATATTTGGCGTAGCTTTCTGCGCTGGAATTAACTGGAAGAATATGCGGGGGGTGTTTAAGTTTATATATATTTGGCAGGTCATAAGCTCGAGGGTTCTTATTTTCTTGGAAGTATAAATAAATTATATAAGCTAATGAAGTAAACGGTTCTTTGTAGCCATTTCTATTTTTGTTATCTTTTTGAAGTGGGTTTCTTGATTTTTCCAGTTCTTTTTTGTTTCTTTCTCAGATGAAATCTTGTTGCAGTGGATAAATCAGGGTTTTCTCTATTCTTTTGAGGTAAGAATTGAGGGCTGTGCAAATAAAGAAGTTCAAAAAATTTGAAGTACTTTAATATTTTAGTTTTGGGGATTTTTCTTCCTTGGATATCTTGAACTGTATAGCATAATATTTGACAAGAAAGGATAGAGATTCAGAGGAAAAAAGAAAGGACATATCCTTGTTTTCCTGTGAGTACCCACCCCAATGTGACTGAAGGGAGCTGGTTGATGCATTGAAGAGTAATTTGTTTGTTGAAAAAATTAAATATGGTCGGGGAAACAATAAGGGCTTAGTTGTTTGTGAACTATATAAATCGTTGTGAAAAAGAGGAGTTTGTTGTAGAAAGATGGCTCATAGATGGTGGGCAGGAAATGTGGGAATGAATCAAGCTCCATCGCTTCACTTGGTTAACACCGTGGAAGAAAATGCGGCTTTCAACACTGGAAATGCATCAAATAGTAGTGGAAGTAACCCTAACCAAAACCCTGATGATGGAGATAATCAAGAAAATGAGGATGATCTCAACCCGGCTGGAGATCTTGATATCTCTGAACCGTCGTCGAGCTCAGGCCGTCGATCGAGAGGACGGCCTCCTGGTTCGAAGAATAAGCCCAAACCTCCTATTGTTATAACTAAGGAGAGTGCAAATAGCCTCCGTAGCCATGTCTTGGAAATTAGTAGTGGCAATGATATCTCCGAGAGCATTGCGAACTTTGCACAGCGGCGCCATTGCGGTGTTTCAGTTTTGAGCGGTAGTGGGATTGTTACGAATGTGACGTTGCGCCAGCCAGCTGCTCCAAGTGGAGTGATTTCTCTTCATGGAAGGTTTGAGGTATTATCTTTGTCGGGGGCATTCTTACCAGCACCATCGCCGCCAGGTGCTATGGGGTTGACGGTCTACTTGGCTGGTGGTCAGGGGCAAGTTGTTGGCGGTACGGTGGTCGGTGCATTGATGGCTTCAGGGCCGGTGATAGTCATAGCAGCTACATTTTCGAATGCGACATATGAGAGGTTGCCTCTGGAAGACGAGAGTACTAACGAAGGAATGGAAATACAGACATCGGGAGCGAATACTGGATCAATTCGTGCACCAGTGGCCGACCCCCCGACATCAGCTGCATCGGTGCCTTTATATAATTTACCTCCTAATTTACTACCCAATGGACAAATGCCACCACCCGATGTCTTTTGGGCTCCTCCGCCACGCCCTCCCCCTTATTGAGGTGACAAAGAAAATGCTTATCTGGGAATGCTTTTGAGTATGTAACCTCTATGGAAGTACTTCTTGTAAGCTAGGATCATGACGCGAGGTTAGAATTTATTTGCCCTTTATTATTATTTGTAAATGAATTCGGCCTCTAGGTTATCCTTCGTAATGTCTAGCTGTTTAATTTTCCAATGAACCATGATATTGTTCTTTAAATAAGTGAGCATGTTTCAAATTCGGTTAGCAATTTGAGTTCATTTACTGAATTCTAGATGTTATCCTTTATTATTATTTTTGTAGCTTATCCATTCTATATAGTGTTTGTATGCTAATGATTAGTAGAAGAGACTACTAAGAAACACGATTTTCTTAGTGGCTTTGTAGGTTGCCTCGAGCAAGAAGGATTCATATGTATTCTCTTGTAATATGTCATAAAATTAATCAAATTGGTTCCATTTGTGAGCTTTGTGTTATCAAACTATTGTCGTTGATTTGTGTATGGATGGATAATGTTCTTAAATCACGGTGCTTCTTGATTTTTATTGGATTTGAAAGCCTTGATTTAGATGGTATCATTTAACTGTTGTTAAATTTATAAATTTGACACTGTTCAGGTTGTGTTAATAGCTTCAATCGATTATGATCTCTAAAAAGGTAATCTAGATCACGAGTGACAATAATTGAGTAGCAAACGACATGATTTAGTTAGCGAGTTGTGAGCCATTCATTAACTGTAAGTACCTCTTGGAATTTGTCGAGACAACAAATGATAAGGTCTTATACATTTCTAGCGGTTTGAATTTTGCAAATCATGTAGAGACTAGGGCGATGATACCATAGTCAAGTTGCAAATCTTAGTTTATCAAGTGTGTTAATACAAAGAAGATCTAATTATTAGTCAAGGAAGAAGGTTTGGATAATGACATGAACGAACATAAAATAAGGAATGACATTGAAGATAGTCTGGATTGTGCGAGATCAATCGACAAGTATCTTTGAGATACTAGGAAAAGATACGAACTATCATTGAAATAGAGATATGTCATATTAAGCATGACATATCTCTAAGTTCGCATGACTAATATGTCTATAGCACTATCTATCAAGCTTTGCCCAACTAGATTGAAACTAAGTTTGCATGACTAATATGATGACTTGAAGTCTTAGATTAAGAGAAAAAACTGATACAACTAAACTTAATGAGTCGCATAGACTGCGGACGCGAGATCCGACTAGTTAGTAAATTGGTCCGCTTGGTTGGTAAATGAGCTCACCTGGTTGGTAAACGGATCCACGTAGGCAATATACAGTTAATTTGTGGGGTGTCACCTGCATCACAAACACTCGTTAAGTGGGCGTCGGGAGAGTTCCCAGCGTACACTTCGACGCTCCAGTCAGTAAGCAATTCAAAAAAAAAAAACTCAGAGAACTAGATAGCTTTTATCCTCTATTTATAGATTTTTAAGAACGTCTCATGGACTTGGGCTTCTGCAAGTATAATCAATATTTTTGACCTCAATAGTGCTAAACTCAAATTAACCCAACAAATAATTGGTCTTGAGTGGACCAGTTTACTAACTAGTCAAATCTCGCGTCCGCAGTCTACGCGACTCATTAATTTTAGCTGCATTAGCTTGGCGCTGTCTGTGGGAACATAGTCACTTCGTCACTCGAGGATGCACTCTCATTCGCACACCTCTCGCAACGTTAGGGGTGAGGACACCCGCCTATTAATCATTCACAGTTAGAGATGCTCATCACCCAAGAAGCGCTGAAAACCATGATGGAAGAGACAACCACTCGCGCATCAGCTGAAGCAGTGGCCCAAATACTCGCACATCATCCACACACTGATACTAGTAAACAACTCCCAACGACCGTTCGACTTCCCATAACCCCAGCAAGACGACAAGGCGCAATGATGAAACAGGCAAGGAAGATGAATAAGATGGCCGTACACATCGCCCCCTTCCACGAAGAGAAATTATCTCGCTCCACACTTATGAATAAAGATCTCGCACTTTGAATGAACAAGACAGCCGGTTGGCCCTTTTACCTGCACGGCGTAACCCTTTTACCACTGCCATCTTAGCTGAGTCAGTATCAGTGGGAGTGAAAATACCCAACTTGCCAGAGTATGAGGGAATGGAAGACCCGCAAGATCATCTCGAAAAATTCTATGCGAAGGCAGATTTGTACTATATTAGTCAGGCAGCTTACTGGAAAATATTCCAAACTACGCTATCTAGTCGTGCGCTTATTTGGTTCAACAAGCTCCCTCTAGGAACCATAGGTAGCTTGAAGCAACTAACTCAGTGTTTTCTCCATCAGTTCTCTATCAACAAGAAATACCCGAAAACAACGATTTATTTTTTTACTATAATTCATAAAGAAGGGGAAAGCCTGATAGAATATGTTACAACGGTTCACGCAAGCTGTGCATAAAGTTGCCCATGTTAATCATGACATGTTAGCTGGAATAATGCAGCAGAACCTCCGCCATCGAAAATTCAAGGAATCTATAGCTGGAAAGCCTCCAAACACTCTGGAGGAATTGTTAGAAAGAGCCTAAATACATATACGCATTGAAGAGGCCATCGAACCATCATACTTAGGAAAAATAAGAAGGGAAGAAGAGAGATCGGAAGGAACAAAGAGGGAGGAAAATCGAACGGCCCAAAGTTCGAGACTCTAGTACACTTCCTTAAAGGCATGCTTGTCAGACATACTGGTAGTAGCAGAGCAGGAAGGTTTATTGCAACCTCCGCGCCTGATGAAAGAACATCCTAAGCATTAGAAATCTGACAAATACTGCTGTTTCCACAAAGATAAAGGTCATTCTACTGAAGATCGTTTCCGCCTTTAGGTGACTATGTGGATAGTTTCCGCCTTCAGCATAGAGGCAACAAGCGTCCTGATGGCAACCGCCTAGGTGAGGAACATCGAGAACGGGGCGAGAGGGGCAAAAAACCCGAGCAGAGGGAGGAGAAAATGCCCACATGAGGCATAATATCTATTATAGCAGGGGGACCCATCTGTGGTGATTGAAACAATGCAAGAAAAAATCTCCCGCATGCCGCCAGATGTGATCAAAATTCCTTACGCTTAGCCGTAACTCGGTCAATTAACGAGATATCAATGAAAGATGAAAAAGTGTTTTTTTGGAAAAGAGGACTTGGAAGCCTCTTGGGGGGAACAAAATGACGCCTTAATAATTTCCACCACGATTTCTAACTTTCGGGTAAAGAAAATATTGTTGTACTCAGGAAGCTCTGCAAATATCATTTTTCATGGGGCATTCCAAAAGTTGGATATGAGTAATGCGCAATTAACACAAGTGAATACTCCCCTCATCGGTTTTGCCGGAGAAATAGTTGAAGCAATTGGAGAAATCGCTCTACCCATATCTTTGGGATCTTACCCGTGGCAGAGCACGAAAATGGTGAAGTTCTTAGTGGTGGAAGCCCCCTCGGCTTACAACGTGATCCTTGGCCGTCCAAGCCTGAATCTGTTTTGCGCCATTGCATGCGCATACCACATGAAGCTAAAATTCCTTACTCTAGAGGGGTAGGAGAGGTGGTCGGAGACTGCAGACTTGTAAGAGAATGTCATGCATCTATTTTTCTAAATGCAGTGGAAACTCGAAGAAGACAGGGACCCGACATAGATTCCTTGAAGGGAAAGAAACAAAAACTTGAACAAGTTTCAAATGAATAGGGAATACATCTCGTGGATGGAGAATCAAATGACAAAGAAAGGATGACCGCAACAGAAGTTCTCAAACATGTCGAATTAGTGCCCGATGATCCAAGAGAAACCCTTAAGATTGGGTCAGATCTGCCGGCAGAAGTGGAGAACAATTTGACTATTTTTCTGCAGCGCAACGTCGATGCATTTGCCTGGGGTGACGAGCCATTACTAGGGTTACCTCCAGAATACACACTTCATCATCTTAATGTGGATCCACGAATGAAACCGATTAAGCAGAAAAAGAGATCTTGTGTCCTATACAAAAATAAACATATAGCTGATGAGGTGAGAAAGCTCGTAAAGGCCAAATACTTCAGGCCTGTTTCGTACCCGGAATGGTTAGAAAATGTTGTGTTGGTTCCAAAGACTGGAGGGAAATGACGTCTCTGCATAGATTTCACTGACTTAAACAAGGCATGCCCTAAAGATCTTTTCCCTTTTCCTCGGATCGATTTGTTGGTTGACTCGACCGCAAGTTGCGAATTGCTCAGTTTCCTAGATGCCCACCAAGGGTACAATCAGATAGGATTAGCCCCGAAGGATCAAGAAAAGGCTAGTTTCATCACTGATCGAGGGATCTATTGCTATGAGGTAATGTCGTTCGGGCTCAAGAACGCGAGAGCAACATATCAGCGATTGGTGAACAAGATGTTTGAAAACTTGATTGGGAGGAACATGGAGGTGTACATAGACGACATGCTTGTAAAATGTGTCCGAGCGATCAAGCATGTGGAGGACCTGGAAGAATGCTTTGAAATATTACGAAAGTATCGCATGAAGCTAAATCCAGAAAAATGTTCTTTTGGTGTACAAGGTGGAAAATTCCTTGGATTCATGGTTTCACAAAGAGGAATAGAGGCAAACCCTGAAAAGATAAAGACAATTTTAAGCATGACTCCCCCGCGGAGTGTGAAAGAAGTACAAGAATTAACCGGAAGAATGACTGCTTTGAACTGTTTCATCTCTAGATCTGCAGACAAAGGCCTGCCTTTCTTCAAAGTTCTAAGACAAGGAAAGAGATTCAAGTGGACGGAAGAATGTCAGCAAGCATTCGAAGTCTTAAAGAAGTATTTAACCACACAGCCACCCCTAGCAAAACCTCGATTTGGGGACACATTGATGCTTTATTTAGTGGTCTCACCTGTACTCGTGGTGAATGAAGAAAGAGAGCATAAACCTGTGTATTACATCAGTCGGACCTTACATGGAGCCGAGCTCCGATAGACCAACATTGAGAAATTAGCAATTTCCTTAGTAATTGCCACAAGAAAATTACGCATATATTTGCCATGTCACCAAGTGGTGGCGCTCACCAATCACCCTTTATGGCAAGTGCTATCTAGTCCAAAGGCGTTGGGCCGAATGGTTAAGTGGGCCGTTGAGCTGAGCGAATTCAGACTTGAGTTTAAACCTCGCCCAACTATTAAAGCACAAGTTCTTGCAGATTTTCTTGTTGAAATGACCACTAATGAGGCAGAATGCTCCGTCCCGACTTGGGTGGTCAATGTCGATGGATCCTCAAATTCGCACAGGAGCAGAGCCGGGGTGTTGCTAGAAAGCCCTCAAGATGATAAATTGATGTATTCCATCAAATTTCAATTCCCCATATGAAATAAGTTAACCAACTCAATGGAACTTATGAAGCCAAAGAGGAAAAAATGTACCAATATGTGACCCGAGCTAACGAATTACTAGCTCTACTGGAGAGCTACGAGATAAAATAAGTGCACATGGAAAATAATGAAGTGGCAGACCGTCTGACCAAGATAGCCAGTTCCTGGACTAACATAGACAACAGAACGATAACTTTCCTGACAATCAGTAAGGAGGAGGCGGAGAAGGCCAGCTGCAACATCTGTTTCGTAGAAGGTGAAGAACCAAGCTGGAAAGAAGAGATTGTTAACTATTTAATGCGTGACGATCTCCCTCGAGATCCCGTCGCTGCATGTAAGCTAATGATAAGAGCTGCGGGATTCACAATTATAGATGGAGAGCTTTATAAACGAGGTTACTCTCAGCCATTCTTGAAATGTCTCATTCCAAGCAAGGCAAACTACGTTCTCCGTGAGATCCATGAAGGAATCTTTGGAAACCACTTGGGACGGAAAGTATTGGCTGCCAAAACCTTACGACAAGGTTACTTTTGGCCAACCATGAGGAAAGATGCCATGAAATTGGTTAAACGGTGTCGATCATGCCAAGAGCACGCCAATCTCCATCACCAACCCACGACGTTGTTACAACCATTTGGAAGCCCCTTACCCTTTGCCCAGTGGGGAATAGACCTGGTGGGACCTTCCCCCCAGTTACGGGCAGAGAAAATTTCTCATAGTTGCCATAGATTATTTCATGAAGTGGGTCGAGGCAGAGCCATTGGAGAAAATTTCTGAGAAAAATGTCATATGTTTCATGTGGAAAAACATAGTGTGCAGGTTTGGGATTCCCCGAGCACTGAACGACACCCAGTTCTCTGGAGAAAAATTAAAAGAGTGGTGTCAGGGTCTCTCTATCAAACAACTATTTACATCGGTCGGCAACCCACATGCCAATAGGAAAGCAGAGGTAACTAACCAAACTATCTTGCAGCACCTGAAGACCTGTCTCGGCAACGCTAAAGGAAACTGGATGGAAGTATTGTCGAGCGCATTGTGGGCATACCGAACTACACCTCGCACGTCGATAGGGGAATCACCTTTCAATCTAGCTTACGATGTGCCGCTGAGATAGGAGAAACTTCATTGAGGGTGAAATAGCCAAGCAGCTTGAGAACGATCAGGCCATTCGAGCCTCCTTGGATTTAATCGACGAACTGCGAGAGGAAAAATCCATCCGGGCAGAAAGGTATAGGGCACGCATGGCTAAGGTTTACAATGACCGAGTAAATCCAAGATCCTTTCAATTTGGAGATCTTTTGATGAGAAAAGTTGATGTCTTGCACCCCGTCGGAAAACTTGACCCAAAGTAGGAAGGCCCTTATAAAGTGGTAGAGATAATCTAGATGAGAACTTATCGCCTCCAACACCAAAATGAGAAAGTACTACCTCGGCCATGGAATATAGCAAATCTGAAGAAATTTTATGCATAGAGAGAGTTGAAAAAGAAAATAATAGTTTACGTTTTGTTGTTTCTTGTGTTATCATTTTGCCTATGTATCTCCACCATTACAGTATTCAATAAGATCGTCAGTTATTCTCCAATGTTAGCGTAGACTTTTTTCTTGTGAAATACTTCGAATACGTATGCTTATATCATCACCTACCCATGTAGTCGTCGAAGGCTCCAAAAAAAAAAAGAGGTTTGGCCAACCTCGTTGGATTGCCGGCATGACGGCTCTGGAGAAGGTCAACGATGAAATAAGTCCCGGGATACCTCACCACCCTTAATGGGGGTTTAGGACTTCCCTTTGAGACAAAATCTTAGGAGATTGATATTCTCCCAAGTACACATGAAAACAAGCATTACATCATTATAAACAAAGCTACCACACGTCGCACAAAATGAAATAAAGCATATATGAAGTCAGCCAATATGAAAGTACTGCGACCTTAGGGCTCAAATGAAACGAATATCTAATCCATGCGAAAGCATAATAAAAGATATTACGATAAATAACAAATGGAAATAAACAACTCTAAGGAGTAGTAATAAATGCAACTTAACATTATGCTTCCTCCTCGGCGGGTTGGAGCTCCAAGGCTTCAATTATCTCAGCGTTGTCCGAAAGGACATCAAACGCGGAGCCTTTGCCCACCTCCAAGATGCTAGGCTTAATCATCATCATTATTTCTTCAGGCACAAGTTTCTTCCTCAGTTGGTTTCGACAGTCTAGCACTACCTCATCATGTATGACCATGGCACGATCAAGTACCGCCTCTCGAGGATGCTTTGAAAGTCTGAGCGCCTTTCTCCTCAGTACTTTTCAAAAGATTATTGCCCGCCTTGGAGTCAAGAACTTTACCACTAGTCTTCACCTTAGTAGAATACTTCTCTTCGAGGATCGTAAATTCTTTTTTCGTGTCCGCAAGATTTCCCTGCACTTGCAGCAGCTCTACATTGGCCTTTTCTTTCTCCTGAGTAAGACAAAGCTTATCTTCTTTCAGCCGAGCAACCTCTTCTCGTAGCTTATCTTGATAATTGCGTAATTTTTCCTCTCTAACTCGCACAACACTAGCTAACGACAAACTCTACAAAGGGAAAACCAAAAGATCAAAAAGCAGGCAATACCTGCAAGATGCTAACATAATAAACACAATACCTGACATGAATGCCAGGCAAGGGAATGAGCAAATGAATCCGTAGAAAGCGACACCAGACGGACCATGTCATAGTCTCCCACAATGCTCCGTCCTTTCTTCCATCCTATCTTCGGATCATCCAAATCCCAGGAAGAGTCAACCTTCTCGTTATGGTTCACCCTGACAACATATATATGCTTAACACGCGGAGTCTTGGAAGCTGTTCCTTGGTCATCCGCTCGGGTCCTCTTAGGATTTTTTTGTGCTTCCTCGTCCATTTTCTTTTCCACCCCTTCATATCCTCGTTTTTTCGCCTCTCCTCCTCCCCCACTCAGGGGCCTAATCTCCAAAGATTTGTTTGATGGCAAAGATTTACTTTTTTTTGCGAGTTAGAGCCCGACCCACAGACATGCTCAGAGCGTGTCGGTGGGAGTCCCCTACGCATAGTGTCACGAAAAGCATGATCAGTATGATCCGCAGGCGCTCTACTATTCCCAGCAAGCGAGGATTGCCTCCCCAAAGTTGTCTTACGAGCCCAGATCGTGGCAAAGTCAAATCTATCACCTGCAAATGAACAATCGCCGAAAAAGTCACATAAATAAGAGATAAACAACAAATTATAATGCGAAATAAAAAAAGGAGCAAAAACGAATTACAAACACCGAGTACAAAAAATACCACCAGTAATTAAATTTCTATGATTACAAAGTTCTTCAAAAAGACCTGAATCATAACATTGAAGTTGAAGTGCATGGTGAGTTCTGCGAATCAATCACGTGTAATGATGGAGTAGAAATCAATACCCTCATGGAGTGAGTAAATCTTAATAGTGATTTGGGCACTAGATGAGAGGGTTCTCTTTCCTCTCCCACAAGCATTCCCCAATCTCTTCAAAGTCTTTCTTGTTCTTCCTCTTAAACGCATGCACAAAGTGATTACCATTTTGTTGTCCGAGCCTTCACTTCCAAGGCGAATATCACTAGCAGTAGCCTTAACATCAAAGATGCCCTCCCCAACGGTCAAGACAGAAACATCAAACATACCACTCCAAGGTTAAAAATCAAGACATTTTTCTCACCAACACTGATCGCCTTTTTGTCAAGACAGTAAGCAATAGCAGCAGTTGTAGGCTCATTGATGATACACAACTTTGCCATGGTTAACACCCGTCCACGTTTAAATGCATTGTGTGTGGAGGCCACCAGAATTTCCATTGCTGTGTTCTAGAGAAGCCGCCTAATGCTGTCCCGGAGCTTGAATTCCGCTACCACCCCCTGCTCGCTAATAGCGGTGAGAGCCCGGATTATTCGTCTTCACTTTCGCCTCGCCGATCTCTTCCTCGTATTTTCCCTCGGCGCCGCACGTGCTGCTTGCCCACAGCCACGTCCTGAGCATCACTACGGAGAGCAGTATCACTCAAAGCTCATAAAAAAAGCACAAAGGAGTATTAGAGTTTTATTCCAACCGCGAGTAAAGACAAATAATTATCAATAATACAATAAAACAAATACGAATAGAAAAAATAAGCCACATTAATAACAAGACAGAAAGAAAGTGCAAGCCTAAAAGTCATAAAACGATCCAAAATAACGAAAAGAATGAAAAGACAATGCATACTCATTTCTTCAATTACGTTGACTTACAATCTTTTTGTTATTGTTTTGTCCTCTTATTTTATTTCATAACTACTCCTATTTATGAGCACACAGATAAGTTTTGTTTCCATCTCAATTCCAACGAAAGTTAATCATTCATATATATATATATATATATATATATATATATATATATAATATATATATATATATATATAACTAAATAAACAATGTTTACGTATATTCATTTAGAAATCAAAGAAAACGTAGAATTAATTAAAAATAAGGGAAGACCAGAAATGAAGAAATCAAGGGTCCCTATTACAATCATACCAATTGCGTGGTTAGTATTTCAACTGATAATCTATATAAATATGGTACATATTAGTAATAATACGAATATTTGCAAGGGAAAGAGTAAAATATAAGACAAAAATCCTCTAGTATATTTGCCAAGATCTCCAAATCAACGACACTCTTGCACCATATTCCATTGTTAAATATTAAATATAAAAGGAACTCATGAATATTGAAGATGAGTGCTATGTCATGATAATGAAAAGAAAAAGAATGATTTTTACATGATATAGAGCTTGTTGACATCATGGGTGATTTTAAGTCCATCAAACCTATTGACCAATATATGTTCATGGGGTGTGGGGTTGTCAAAGGTTGCTCCCTGACGTCCAACACAGTAGTCACTATATAATAAAGCAAGCACGGTAGTACATGTCAACTAATGAGGCTCAAATACAAAAATGAACATGAATATATTCTATGATATGACATGTTTTAAAGAATCATTGTTGTCACAACTTGATATGTATGTTTCTTCGACGCATATTGATACGTACAAGTGCCAACTTATTGAGTTTCATAAACTCACGTAGCTCATGTATTACAGGATCAGGCAGTGAAGATGCATAGGATGCCGGTTTGTCAATGGATGCATGTGACGTGTCTCACCTCGACAAGAACTGGGACTTCTTATTGTATAGCTAACACATATGTGTTACAATGGATTTAATGTCAGGGTTTGAAACACGTTTTACAATGCGTGTGTCTATGTGTATAATGATACATAATATGTTTGTATATAAGGATATGATTATATTTACATATTTTATTGTTGATTGAGTGTTGATGTATTCAAAATATAGAGACATCGTGCCAAATTTTTATAAACTGTCAAATTGATGCCCCTTGTTTGAATCACTTCATAATATAGATATAACGTTGAAATCCTATTTTGATTATGGTAATAATGTCGAGTATAGAGTAAGGGTGTGATATTTTAGAGTGGTATTAGAGCCCACGGTTCTTCGACAGGGAAGACACTGCACTTCATCCATACATGGCGAACTCGGCAAGTAAGTATCTTTGTATCCCATAGTTTATGCTAAGTTATGTGTTTCTACGTGACCTATATGTAGGTTAAGATAAAATAACATGCCACCTAAACGCAAGGTACATGAAAGAGAGTCATCTAAGAGCAAAGCCCCAGCAGTCGAGGGTGAGGGCAATGCACCACGACCTATAGACGATTTTTCTCAGCTGCTCGAACAACAAGCGAAAGTTCATGGGGAGCAGATACAACAATTACTTGAAATGCAGCGAACTACTCATGAGCAGGCACACGCACAAGCCATGATACCGAGACAAGGGCCTGTTCAAACCGATATATATGATCGCTTTCCACGTCTGAATCCTCCTGAATTCATGGGAAGCACCGATCCGACAGTAGCAGAATAATGGATTAAGTCATTGGAGTCTATCTTCTACTACCTTCATATGGAAGACACTGACAAAGTAACTTGTGCCATCTTTTTGTTAAGAAAACATACAAGGATATGGTGGGAAAGTGCAAAGGTGACATTATCTACGAGGCCATTGACATGGGATACATTTAAATCTATGTTATACAACAAATATTTCAATAAAGATGTACGAGCCAAGAAAGCCAGTGATTTCCTTAATTTGAAGCAAGGAACCATGTCAATGACTGAATACATACAACAATTCGAGGCTGGAGTTCAATATGTACCATACATTACACATGATGACATAAGTAAGGGCGAACACTTCATCTGGTGACTTCGCTCTGAAATTTAACGAGATGTATGAATTTCGAAAGTTGTTACCTATGGGGAGATAGTCAAAATAGAACTTATGACTGAACATGATGAACAAGACACTGAAAAAGAGAGACAACAGCGAAGGCAGCATTACTTTTTAAGGAGCCAAGCAATAGGACAAGGCAAAAAGACCGATAGTAAAGGTACTCGACCAGAGGAACCTCGTGGTAAGGGTATTCCTCCACGTAAGGAACATGACAGACCACCTTGTCCTAAATGTGGCAAACTTCATGGCGGTGAATGTATGTAAGGTTCCAATGTATGTTATCGTTGCAAAAAACTAGGGCATCTCGCCAAAAATTGTCCAGGGAGTTCTGAGTAAGTACAAAGACGCCTTTTGTCGATGACCAAAGAGGAAGTGGATGAGGATACATTGATGATACCGATATGTTCTTGATTTCTAGTATCACTGCTATTGTTCTACTGGATTCAGGAGTCACCCATTCCTTTATTTCGGAATCGTTAGTAAGGAGACTGGGCATTACAACAAGTACAACAGAGACACAACTCGCCATAGCTTTGCCTTCCGGACAAGAATTACAGATAAATCAAATTGTGCGAGGGTGTCCAATATATGTCCAAGGCATCAGATGTATGTCAACTTGATAGTTCTGAGGATGACTGATTTTGATGTGATAATGGGAATGGATTGGCTCTCGAAGTACAGAGTTACTATTGACTGTGGCATGAAATTAATCAAGTTTGCGCCAGCAGGAGTGAACCATTCACAGTAGCAAGTGCAGGTATATCCTTACCTTTTCGGATAATCTCTTATATGAAGGCATGTAAATTATTACAAAAGGGGTGTCAAGGATATTTAGCATCTGTTTTAGTTATTGATCCACCGGTTCGTGAATTAAAAGATACAGATATTATTTGTGAGTTTCTAGAGGTATTTCCCGATGATGTTACAGGCTTACCCCCAGATAGAGAGATTGAATTTGTAATTGATGTTGTGGCAGGAGCTCACCCGATCTCAAAAGTTCCTTACCGATTAGCTCCTACAGAAATGAAAGAATTGAAAGAACAGTTACATGAGTTACTTGATAAATGGTTTATTATACTGAGCTTTTCACCGTGGGGTGCACCTGTTTTATTTGTAAAGAAGAAAGACGGTACCCTTCGTCTATGTATTGATTATAGGGAGTTGAACAAAGTGATAATCAAAAACAGATATCCACTCCCCAGAATTGATTATTTGTTTGATCAATTACAAGGAGCCGTTATCTTTTCGAAGATTGATTTACGATCAGGCTATCATCAATTAAAATTAAAATCAGATGATATATCAAAGACTGCCTTCCGAACAAGGTATGTGCATTATGAATTTCTTGTAATGCCATTTGGACTAACGAATGCACCAGCTGCTTTCATGGATTTAATGAATAGAATTTTCAAGCCATTTCTAGACAAATTCGTGATTGTGTTTATAGATGATATTCTCATCTACTCACGAACTGTAGAGGAGTATCGAGAAAATAGTTTTGCAGACTTTGAAAGATAAACATTTGTATGGCAAATGGAAAAAATACGAATTTTGGCTTGAACAAGTAGCATTCTTGGGTCATATCATTTCAAAAGAAGGCATATCAGTGGATCCAAGTAAGATTGAAGCTATTAATAACTGGCTATGACCAACTACTGTTACTGAGGTACGTAGTTTTCTTGGGTTAGCTGGTTATTACCGTCGGTTTATAGCGGGATTTTCCAAGATAACATTGCGTTTGAATTCGTTAACACGAAAGAATGTCAAATTTATATGGAACGAAGCATGTAATCGCAGTTTCCAAAAGTTAAAAACAAAATTGACTTCAGCACCGGTCCTTGCTATTCCAGAAGGATCGGGAGATTTTGTGGTATACAGTGATGCTTCGAAAGAAGGTTTAGGAGCAGTCCTGATGCAGCACGGGAAGGTCATTGCTTATGCATCAAGACAATTGATAGGAATATGAAAAGAACTATCCCACACATGATTTAGAACTGGCAGCAGTGGTATTTGCGTTGAAAATATGGCGCCATTATCTGTATGGCGAACGATGTGAAATTTATACGGACCACAAGAATTTGAAATATTATTCACGCAAAAAGAACTTAATATGAGAAAAAAACGTTGATTGGAATTAGTGGGACAACAAATTTGATTGGAATTAGTGAAAGATTATGATTGTGTTATAAATTATCATCCAGGTAAAGCCAATGTTGTTGCAGATGCGCTAAGTCGAAAGTCCAGTTCTATATCTGCAATGCAAGTACAAGAAAAAATCCTATGTGATTTACAGAACTTAAGAATTGATGTTTTGCCAAAGGGAACTGCAATCCAATTATCATCTCTCATGGTTCGACCCACACTTGCGGACATGATCAAGGCCGAGCAAAGTGCAGATAATGAATTACAACAATTGAAACAACGAGATGAAGAAAAAAGAAATTTGAACTTTGAATTGAATGAAGTAAGAATATCGACTTATCGAGGTAGATTGTGTGTGCAAAAACAAGGAACGATCAGAAACGACATTCTTATTGATGTTTATGCAACACCTTACTCGATCCATCCAGGAGGCACGAAAATGTACAAAGATTTGAAACCTTTATTTTGGTGGCCAGGTATGAAAAATGACATTGCTCAATTTGTTGCACAATGTCTAACTTGTCAACAGGTCAAGACTGAACATCAAAGACCAGCAGGACTCCTGAAACCATTGCCTATTCCTGAATGGAAATGTGAACACATTACAATGGATTTCATTCTTGGTTTTCCAAGAACACAAAGAGGATTTAATGCTATATGGATTATTGTGGATCGACTTACGAAATCAGCTCACTTTCTTCATGTGAAGACCACATACACAATGAATAATTATGCTGAAGAATACATCAAAGAAATAGTGAGACTTCATGGCATGCCAATGTCTTTTGTATCTCATAGAGATCCCAAATTTACGTCTGCATTTTGGAAGAGTTTACATCATGCTATTGTAACTCGGTTGTCATTTAGTACGACATTCACCCTCAAACTGATGGACAATCAGAACGAGTAAATCAGATATTAGAAGATATGTTAAGGGCCTGTACTATTGATTTTCCAGTCGATGACCCGCACATCAGCATAGCTTTTCTGTCGGCTTTGGGAAGTGTGTATTCTTTCTCTGATCTTAGTTATCAATTCAGCTGTATGTTGTACCAATTCAGGGCCTAATAATTTTCTTTCTCCTACTTCATCCCATTGTACCGGAGAGCGACATTTTCTACCATATAATGCAGTATATGGTGTCATTCCAATGCTTGACTGATAGCTTTTGTTATATGTAAACTCAGCCAACGGTAGTTTACTTTCCCAACTACCTGGAAAATCAATAGTACATGCCTTCAACATATCTTCTATGATCTGATTTACTCGTTCTGATTGTCCATCAGTTTGAGGGTGGAATGCCGTACTAAATGACAATCGAGTTTCCATAGCATGATGTAAACTCTTCCAAAATACAGACGTAAATTTGGGATCTCTATCAGATACAAAAGACACTGGTATGCCATGAAGCCTCACTATTTCTTTGATGTATTCTTCAGCATATTGATTTATCGTGTATGTGGTCTTCACAGGAAGAAAGTGAGCTGATTTCGTAAGTCAATCCACAATAACTCATTTAGCATTAAATCCTCTTTGTGTTCTTGGCAGACCAAGAATTAAATCCATTGTAATGTGTTCCTATTTCCATTCAGGAATAGACAATGGTTTCAGGAGTCTTGCTGGTCTTTGATGTTCAGTCTTGACCTGTTGACAAGTTAGACATTGTGCAACAAATTGGCCAATGTTCTTTTTCATACCTGACCACCAAAATAATGGTTTCAAATCTTTGTACATTTTCGTGCCTCCTGGATGGATCGAGTAAGGTGTTGCATGAGCATCAATAAAAATGTCGTTTTTGATCGTTCCTTTTTTTGGCACACACAATCTACCTCGATAAGTCCATATTCCTTCTTCATTCAATTCAATGTTCAAATTTCCTTTTTCTTCATCTCGTTGTTTCAATTGTTGTAATTCATTATCTGCACTTTGTTCGGCCTTGATCATGTCCGCAAGTGTGGGTCGAACCATAAGAGATGATAGTTGGATTGCAGTTCCATTTGGCAAAACATCGATTCTTAAGTTCTGTAAATCCCATAGGATTTGTTCTTGTCCTTGCATTGCGGATATAGAACTAGACTTTTGACTTAGCTCTTCTGCAACAACATTGGCTTTATCTGGATGATAATTAATAACACAATAATAATATTTCACTAATTCCAATCAACGTCGTTGTCTTATATTCAATTTTTTTGCGTGAATAAATATTTCAAACTCTTGTGGTCCGTGTAAATTTCACATCGTTCGTCATACAGATAATGGCGTCATATTTTCAACGCAAATACCACTGCTGCCAGTTCTAAATCATGTGTGGGATATTTCTTTTCATATTCCTATCAATTGTCTTGATGCGTAAGCAATGACCTTCCCGTGTTGCATCAGGACTACTCCAAAACCTTGTTTCGAAGAATCACTGTATACCACAAAATCTCCTGATCCTTCTGGAATAGCAAGGACCGGTGCTGAAGTCAAATTTGTTTTTAACTTTTGGAAACTGCGATCACATGCTTCGTTCCATATAAATTTGACATTCTTTCGTGCTAACGCAGTCAAAGGCAATGCTATCTTGGAAAATCTTGCTATAAACCGACTGTAATAACCAGCTAACCCAAGAAAACTACGTACCTCAGTAACATTAATTGGTCGTAGCTAGTTAGTAACAGCTTCAATCTTACTTAGATCCACTGATATGCCTTCTTTTTAAATGATATGACCCAAGAATGCTACTTGTTCAAGCCAAAATTCGCATTTCTTCCATTTGACATACAAATGTTTATCTTTCAAAGTCTGCAAAACTAGGTTCAGATGTTTTCGACGCTCCTCTACAGTTCATGAGTAGATGAGAATATCATCTATAAACACAATCACGAATTTGTCTAGAAATGGCTTGAAAATTCTATTCATTAAATCCATAAAAGCAGCTGGTGCATTCGTTAGTCCAAATGGCATTACAAGAAATTCATAATGCCCATACCTCGTTCGGAAGGCAGTCTTTGATATATCATCTGATTTTACTTTTAATTGATGATAACCTGATCGTAAATCAATCTTCGAAAAGATAGCGGCTCCTTGTAATTGATCAAACAAATAATAAATTCTGGGGAGTGGATATCTGTTTTTGATTGTCACTTTGTTCAACTCCCTATAATCAATAGATAGACGAAGGTTACCGTCTTTCTTCTTTACAAATAAAACAGGTGCACCCCACGGTGAAAAGCTCGGTATAATAAACCATTTATCAAGTAACTCATGTAACTGTTCTTTCAATTCTTTCATTTCTGTAGGAGCTAATCGGTAAGGAACTTTTGAGATCGGGTGAGCTCCTGCCACAACATCAATTACAAATTCAATCTCTCTATCTGGGGGTAAGCCTGTAACATCATCGGGAAATACCTCTAGAAACTCACAAATAATATCTGTATCTTTTAATTCACGAACCGGTGGATCAATAACTAAAACAGATGCTAAATATCCTTGACACCCCTTTTGTAATAATTTACATGCCTTCATACAAGAGATTATCCGAAAAGGTAAGGATATATCTGCACTTGCTACTGTGAATGGTTCACTCCTGCTGGCGCAAACTTGATTAATTTCATGCCACAGTAAATAGTAACTCTGTACTTCAAGAGCCAATCCATTTCCAATATCACATTAAAATCAGTCATCCTCAGAACTATCAAGTCGGCATACATCAGATGTCCTTGGACATATAATGGAAACCTTCGCACAATCTGATTTGTCTGTAATTCTTGTCCAGAAGGTAAAGCTATGGCGAGTTGTGTCTCTGTTGTACTTGTTGTAATGCCCAATCTCCTTACAAACGATTCCGAAATAAAGGAATGTGTGGCTCCTGAATCCAGTAAAACAATAGCAGTGATACCGGAAATCAAGAACATACCGGTATCATCGATGTATCCGCATCCACTTCCTCTTTGGTCATCGACAAAAGGCGTCCTTGTTCTTACTCAGAACTCGCTGGACAATTTTTGGCGAGATGCCCTAGCTTTTTGAAACGATAACAAACATTGGAACCTTGCCTACATTCACCGCCATGAAGTTTGCCACATTTAGGACAAGGTGGTCTGTCATGTTCCTTACGTGGAGGAATACCCTTACCACGAGGTTCCTCTGGTCGAATACCTTTACTATCGGTCTTTTTGCCTTGTCCTATTGCTTGGCTCCTTTGAAAGTACTGATGCATTCGCTGTTGTCTGTCTCTGTCAATGTCTTGTTCATCTTGTTCAGCCATAAGTTCTCTTTCCACTATCTCCCCATAGGTAAAAACTTTCGACATCCGTACATCTCGTTTAATTTCATAGCGAAGTCCCCGCATGAAGTGTTCGCCCTTACTTGTGTCATCCTGTGCAATATATGGTACATATTGAACTGCAGCCTCGAATTGTTGTATTTATTCAGTCATTGACATGGTTCTTTATTGAAATATTTGTTGTAAAAGATAGATTTAAATGTATCCCATGTCAATGGCCTCGCAGGTAATGCCACCTTTACACTTTCTGACCATATCCTTGCATGTTTTGTTAACAAAAAGATGGCACAAGTTACTTTGTCAGTATCTTCCATATGAAGGTAGGAGAAGATGGACTCCAATGACTTAATACATTCTTCTGCTACTGCCGGATCGGTGTTTCCCATGAATTCAAGAAGATTCAGACGTCGAAAGAGATAATATATATCGGTTTGAACATGCCCTTGTCTGGGTATCATGGCTTGTGCGTGTGTCTGCTCATGAGTAGTCCGCTGCATTTCAAGTAATTGTTGTATCTGCTCCTCATGAACTTTCGCTTGTTGTTGGAGCAGCTGAGCAAAATCGTCTATAGGTCGTGACGCATTGCCCTCACCCTCGATTGTTGGGGCCTTGCCCTTAGATGACTCTCCTTCATGTACCTTGCGTTTAGGTGGCATGGTCTTTTATCTTAACCTATATATAAATCACGTAGAAACACATAATTTAGCATAAACTATGAGATACAAAGATAGTTACTTGTCGAGTTCCCCATGTATGGATGAAGTGCAGTGTCTTCCTTGTCGAAGAACCACGGGCTTTCATACCACTCTAAAATGTCACACCCTTACTCTATGCTTGACATGATTACCATAATCAAAATTGGATTTGAATGTTATATCTATATTATGGAGTAATTCAAACAAGGGGCATCAATTTGATGGTTTATAAAAAAATTTGGCATGATGTCCCTATATTTTGAATACACCAACACTCAAACAACAATAAAAATATGTACATATAATCATATCCTTATATACAAACATATTCTGCATCATTATACACATAGACACACGCATTGCAAAACTTGTTTCAAACCCTGACATTAAATTCATTATAACACAGATGCGGAAGCTATACAATAAGAAGTCTCGGTTCTTGTCGAGGTGAGGCACGTCACAAGCATCCATTGGCGAATCGGCATCCTATGCATTCACTACCTGATCTTGTAATACATGAGCTACGTGAGTTGATAAAACTCAATAAGTTGGCACTTGTACGTATCAATATGCGTCGAAGGAACATACATATCAAGTCGTGACAACAATGAATTTTTAAACCATGTCATATCATAGCATATATTCATGTTCATTTTTGTACTTAAGCTTCATTAGTTGACCTGTACTACCGTGCTTGTTTTATTTTATAGCTACTACTGTGTTGGATGTCAGGGAGCAACCTTTGGCAACCCCACGCCCCATGAATATATATTCGCCAATAGGTTTGGTGGACTTAAAACCACCCATGATGTCAACAAGCTCTATATCATGTAAAAATCAGCCTTTTTCTTTTCATGTTCATGTTCATGACATAGCACACATCTTCAATATCCATGAGTTTCTTTCATATTTAATACATTACAATGGAATATGGTGCTATGTTTTCATCAATAAGCATATTAACAATGTACATATAACAATAATCATTGGAAGGAATTTGAAATCATAATATTACTCATGTATTACTTCAAGAATATGTCAACTTACAGTCCAAGCATAAGAACACGAGTTTGAGACGATGTTTCTCGCTCTTATGCTATCAAATATATCAAAATCCAATCACTATGTCTATATGGTCTTCTGCATATATAACAACCATTAAAAAGATAAAAATTTACAACTCTAGTATGCTCTTGTGATGGAGAACTAAATTATAACTCCAAAATGATGAAATAAATGAAGATGAGAGCTTTTTGGAGGAAGGTTTCTTGTTTCTTTCGTGTTTTGTTGTGAAAAAGACGAGACGAATGGTACAGAATTTTGGGTACACCGGCGCTCGGATGGTCATTTTCTACCGTTCGGGCACGACATGTTCTGCCTCTGCGCACTGCTTCATCAAAGATCGCTCCAGAAACAGCTCGTCCCTTCATAATTTGAACAAGTGGTAAACATGAACGTTGTAGCTCTATGTCTTGGCGTGAATCTCCAATTGGTTTCATGTAATTTGGATGTCTGAGGAAAACTTTATGCTCCCTCTACCAAAATGTGTCATTGTAGGAATGACGATACGCACAACACACTTCGGGGTACTTTTGGCTTGTCTTCCACAATGATTTGGATAAAACCTTAAAAATGAAAGTTATAGCATTATATCTTAGCTTTCTAATAGTTATGGCCTCACATAATTTGGATCAATATCCAAATCATTATGCTAAAACCCATAAGAACTACCATATTTTCATCTCATTTCCTGTAGTCCCATACCAACTTTCATTACACTACGTTATCTACACATCTTACTATCACTATTTAGACACATATTCATTCCCAATACACCATGGACAATCTAGAAATCATATTTAATCTCAATATCGATACCTCAATCAACATGTGAACATAATGAGCTAAATAATTATATATTAAATGACATAAACACATTATTATCATTTGTACGAGTAACCGTGCATTACAGTTACCCTGCTGAATCAATCGCACCTATTCAAGAATCAAAAGCTCACACTTATCAGATTTATTTGTAGCATTTGAGCTTACTTTTCGAGCATACAAGCACAAACTGTTTCATTGTTTATTTGATCTTTAATTAGATAAGTTGTGCTAAGTTCAGTCGAAGAACTGTGAAATATTTTATAAACTAAGAGTTTCAGTCTTGGTAGTGTTAAGTCCAAACTGAAGTGGGTCTGTACAAGTTTTGTATTGATCAAAGTCTTTTAGTGCATATCATATCCTTGTGATAGAAGGGATGACGTAGGAGTTATTTCAATCTCCGAACATCCATAAATATATGTGTTGTTACTTCAGTTATTTATTCTATCTTTCAGTCAGTTTATTTCCGCAGCTGTTCTCAGTTAAACTGATTGCCATTGACTGACAAGATTCCTAGTTTCAGTTTAAAAAACAATAAAAATCGTGATTGTTTATTCAACCCTCTTTCTAAACACATTTCAACCTATCAACTGATCCTAACAGTTTCAAATGTGGGAAATTGGGGCATCATATCGCTGATTATCCTTAAAACATGGATAAAAGGAACATGCCAAACATGGATACTAAAAATCCAAAAGAAAACAAGCCCAATGCTCGAGCATTTGCCATGACCCAAGTGAAGCGGATAATACAAATGACGTCATGGAAAGTACCCTCCTGACCAATAAAATGTCTGCCTATGTATTGTTTAACTGTGGTGTTGCCCGATCATTTCTATATTTAAGATTCGCTAGAAAGTTAGCACTTATGTGAGGATCCGGATTTTCGAAGCAAATCACGTAAGCAGTGAAATCAAAATTTTTAAATCCAAAACTTATAATTAAAGAAACTCAACAATATACGTAAATTTTTAGCTCAAAACCTCGGAAAGTAGCTCAAAAAGAAGTCAAGACAATGCAAAACCATAAGAATTGAGGGGACGTCTCTGATGGAAGAGGAAACCCTTAGCTTACAAGCTAAAACCCTCAGCTCAAGGAAGTTCATTGATTGTCGGGGAGGAAACCCCTAGCTCATGGACTTAAACCCTCAGCTCAAGGAAGCTCGTTGATACTTGTCCTAAATAAGACGAATATTCAGCTATGAGAGGAGCTAAAATTTGGACATAATAAATGTGTAAGGAGTGATCTTTGAGTACACTAAATTGACCCTTGATTTTGGATACACGTTGACCATTTGAAGGCTATATGGACTATCACTTGTGGACATTTGGAAGGCCAATTTCGGCTGCTATATGGGGGTAGGATCTATCATTTTTTCACCTATAAATATCCCGTCATGTGTTGAGAAATGACACACCAAAAAACTCCCACAAAGTTCCTCCAAATTTCGGCCACTCTAAAGCAAGGAAGGAGCTGTTGTGCTAGTCCGTTTCAGCATAAACTAAGGATACCCAAGGGGTTATTCTGCTCAAGAATTTCATCTCAAACCTACTCCAGACGGTACCCAATTCACGCCCAAGAGTTTTCCATGTTCGGCAAAGTTTTCGTTCAAGAATCAAGCAAGTTTCGAACCACAGCTTCAAATTGGTAAGTGGACTTTTGTTATGGATTTCTCTGTAAGTTTTGTCAAATTATTTCATGACATGCTTATATGTGCATCAAATAATTTCAATAAATTGTAAGAATATATTTTAAAATCTCGATCCATGTACAATATATGTTCATTCGGGTCTCGATTTCTTTTGATTCCTCTTAGTCCATTCACAACTCTGATAAGTGTCGTTTGATCAATTTGATTCTGTAATATAATGTTACGATCCAAGTTGGATATGAAACGAAGATTGTAAATTCTGTCTGTCCTCCATCAGTGGGTATAAAACTGTGTTCTGACCCCCATCAGTGGGTATAAAACTGTGTTCTTTTATCCCTCATCAGTGGGTATAAAACTATGTTCTGGCGCCCATCAGTGAGTATAAAACTGTTTTCTAGCCTCACCCTTTAGAAGACTAACATATGGGGGACAATTTGACCATGGATAATGAGACGAATAACATTGTTTCGTTTGTTCTGATTTGTTATGACAAACTATGTTTCACATTTCGATTCTGATTCAGTTAATGTACTGATATGATAAGTCGATATAATAAGTTTTGAAAATCTGTTTTAAATCTATCTCAATATGTATTTGTCGTAATCGATCGGCCCCCCACTTGCTAAGTGTTTGCCAAAACACTCACCCCTTACATATCTTCCTAGATAACAAATGAGGAACATGATTTGTTTTGGGGATGATGACAAGAGTGAAGGACTGAAGATCATTCGTTTACTTTCAGTATTTCAATTTTCGCATTTCAGTTTTCGCAACATTATTGATGTAATTTCCATTGTCACTTTATAATACAATATTTATTTATGAAAAGACTAGTTTTTGGCTATTTGCTACGAGGCTTATTGTTTTCATGAAATTGTTAAACAATACCGGATGTCACCGACACCTCGATCTCGGGGCTTGAAATTTAAGTGGTATCAGAGCTGTCAGGTTCTTAATCTGACTGGGAGTTTGATAGACAAAATTTGGCGGAGTCAAATTTTGGCAAAAGCCTATGCCTTCCTATCCAAATCATTCTGATAAATCACACTCCTCTCTTTTTGTTTAAATATTCAAATTCAAGATATCTTCATAATTGGATGTCTTACACTTTCACCTAGAATCTCGAAACTCAATCTCATCAACTGCTTTCAATTTATGCAAAAATCGTTGAACTTTCCACTCTTAGAAAATCCCATTATGTTCGATCCAAATACCTTGCTTATCGGATAATGTAACTTTGATCCCTTTTTCATTCGATATGTATTGGAAATACGCTTCATACTGGTGCTCATGCCGCATTTCGCATGCGTGAACTTTCCATTGAAAACCAGACACGAGAGATTGCAACCCTAAAGGCTCAACTCACTAGAGGAAAACAAGATAAACAAGAACTCATGGAGATTAAGAATCTATTTCAAACTGATATACATCGTCTCACCCATTATTATTATTGACAGGAGGATTTGAAGAGATTTATGTCCACTTTTCATGGTTCGTCTTCCGAGGATAAGCACACTTAATGCATATATTTAGTGTGATATATCGGTTTAGTCGATAAATGAATGAGTTAAATAAACATGTTTTCAACCGCTGAGTTTGACAAATGATTAACACATGTTTATTGTGTGACTCAACTGCCTACCTCCTAATCATATTAAAGCAACCAGGTCGTTTCTTTATGCATGACACGTTTCTCCATGTCATTACGTAAAAATCACTCAACTCTGACTGCCCTAAAAGACGTAACGGTTATCTTCTTAGATTTTGAAATACATCATTATACTGCCGTCTATAATTTTCAATTTTTTTAAAAATCCCTCCACTGACAGTCCTCTACGTGGACTCATCTGTGGCTCTCGGAACCAGACATACATGAACATTGACTTATCACTTTCATTCTATTGCATAAATTTACTATCATTATACCTGGTTCCTCTGGGATATTTTGTTTGTCAAAGATTATCCTGTAGATTTTATCATCTTCCTCAACGTGCAAATGGCTGCATCCATTTCTCACAACACCATCGCTGTCAACTTTGCATCTATGCTCGCCATGACCAATAAGCCAACGCAAGCTATGTTCAGAATGCTCAAATCTTCTGGCCTTTGTTCATTTTTGGGATGCAGCGAGAAATACTCCGGGAGCTTATTGAAAGAATTCTTTGATATTGCATACATGGAAAATGGGGAAATCATTTGTTTTGTTCAAGGAAGGAATCTCCATATCACCCAGAAGATGTTCGCTGATTTGTTTAAACTACCAAATGCTGGAATCACCGACTGTACTACTATTCCAGAGGGGAACATTGATCTTTGGAGAAATGACTTCTCTCTCTCTGACTCCCCAATTTATTCTACAACCTGCCAAAAATGGGATCTTAAGATTGAACTCAGACTGATGGCTGATATAGTGGCGAAGGGGACTCTTGCAAGGCCGGTGCATATGAAAAGATAACTCTTGAAAAATTCCTTTTCATGGCCTCCATTGCGTCCAATCTTAAAATCAACTGATCTGATGTCTTGTTCAAGACATTCGTTGACATGATAAAGTAAGAGAATCAGTCTCAAGGCTTTGCGATTCAAATATGCCATCTGCTAATTCAGGAAGGAGTTCAACTGGTGGGTCTAGTTGAAGTTGGAAAGACCAAGTTATTCAACTGGACAACGGTTGAAATGTTATAAAGAAAAATTGTCCAATCGACAAGGAAATTGTTTCTATCAAAATAGGGACTGAGCTTGAATTTGTTAAGCAAAAGAAGACGAATATGACTCCCAAAGGCACTAAGAGAAAGTTGGTTCTGAAATCAAGATCTGCTGAAGAATCAAAGGATGATGTACCGATTTCCCAAGTTTTTAAGAAGAAACGGTCACAAAAACCCAAAGCTGCAAAATAAGTTGATCAAGCATCTTTCTGCACTGTTGGTTCATGCTCCGATTCCCGCAATCAAAGCACCAAAACTCAAAGGAATCGAGATTGCTGAACCGAAAATCACATCCTCCTTCTCAGGCATTCATCTCCTTCACGCAACAGACAAAGAGAAGAAAATTCTGCTTGAAGAGCCACCACAGAACGATCCCGTTCACACTACCATTGTCTTGACCAGCGAACGAGTCAATGAGATCGTTCAGGAGAAAATGGAAATGTTTGACATATGGGTTGACTTTCGAACGGTCACAACCTTCGATTCACTTCTTCAAACCGAAACATCAAGGCAGCTTCCAAACTGGAACTTTCAATATTGGAATGGACAGAAACCTCTAATATTTCAACCGCGCTGCTTCGTCGAGATTTCTTGGAAATACAGATGAAGGAAGTGCTCTCAGAGAACTGATTAAATTGAAGAGGAACAATTTTGTTCCTACCTGTCCAACCACAAAAGATGACTCGTCTGTCATTCACTACAAGAAAAACGCTCAACAACAACGCACATAGGACAACGCTTTTTGCGAATAACCGTTGTCGTATGTTTTTAACAACAGTTTTAGCGATAACCGTTGTCTTTTGGGGGTCAACAACAACGATTTTTAAAAACCATTATCCTAGAAGGCCAAAGACAACGGTTTTTTAAAAACCGTTGTCTTTTGGGGGGACAAAGACAACGGTTTTTAGTGTAAATGACAACGGTTCTATAAAACCGTTGTCTTTGAGCGTCTTTTTAGGGTCTATGACAACGGATAGAACCGTTGTCTATTAGTGTATTTTTTTTACAATCGACAACGGTTTTAAGAAACCGTTGTCGATTAGTGTGGTTTTTGGACAAATAACAATGGTTTTTGAAAACTTTATCATATTTCGCGACGGTTTTATGAAAACCATCGCTAAATTTAGCGATTGGTGTAATAAAATCGTCGCTACATTAAAATTAGCGACGGTTTTCTATAAACGGTCGCTAAATTTAGCGACGGTTTTATGAAAACCGTCGCTAAATTGTAATAAAATCATCGTTACATTAAAAGTAGCTACGGTTTTCTATAAACGGTCGCTAATTTTAGCGACGGTTTTAAGTAAACTCGTCGCATGTTTAAAATTAGCGACGGTTTGACAAAATCTGTTGTTAGATTTAGCGAATTTTTTAAAAAAAAAAATTTGTAGTGTTATAATACATACACTTGTAATAAAAGAGAGAAGAAAAAGAAAGAAAAGCCAAACCCACTCCCGCGCTACGTCGCCTCTCTTCCCCCCAAAAGCGAACATAGTCTTTTTCCTACTCTAAACCCACCTGATTTCCTCTCGATTTCTGCAGATCTCTGAGCCCATTTGTTCTTCCCATTAGTAGGCTTCATGGAAATGTAGTTCTTCCTCGTTTCAGGTACCGCATTTTTACGGTATTTTGTTTTTGCTCGCTTATCATTATAGTTATTTTTTTGGTGTTTATACCATTTTCTGCCATTTTTACGTTGTTTATTCCTTCGATGCTCTTTCGGATTTTCTATCATTTTTACGTTGTTTATTCCTTCGGATTTAATGGTACTGTGAGCCAGTAGTTTAGTTGGGGGATGGGTTAAGGGAGACATTAAATTTATTTAAATTTGGAAGTGAAGTTTGCGGATTTGCATAAAAAACTAATGGATTTGTTCTTTTTTGTTTTTTGCCATTATCGATATGTTCATTTGAGAGACCATCACTCGCTCCCTGGTCCACGAAAGAATTAGTGAATCTACTTGATTTTTTTATAATTTTGTGTAATTTTTAGTGGGGCCATTTTTTTTTTCTCATTGGTAAAAAAAATGATAGATCTTTGAGTAACAGATGAAAATTGTGTGTGTTTTTTTTTATCGGTTCCAAGAACTAACATAAACAGAGGACAATTTCCAAGCATTGTTGATAGATTCATCACAACATTGATGTCTAATTTTGTTGTTTACAACTTTTTTAAACACCAACTTAACAGTATTTTTACAACTGTTTTAAAGGATTGACTCATTGTTGGTTGGTTAGTTGTACGTATAATGGACAAAGATTGGATGTCAAAGAACAGGTTGTCACGTGAATATGAGGTTGAGGTGGAGTATTTCTTGCATTTCACATCGCGAAATGCTAACAATCCGAATGCAATGCCTTGCCCATGTGCAAAATGTGGTAATCTAAAGACGAAAGATATTGACACTATAAGGGCTCATTTGTGTTGTAATGGTATAGATTTAACATATCATACATGGATTTGGCATGACGAAGATCTAAGTTCGGGAACTCAATGAATGATAGTGATCGAGCGCAAGATGAATGCAAATATTTTACCGAGGAACCTATAAGTATGGTACATGGTGCATATGATAGTTATGTTGAGAATCCAAACCAATTCCATAAGCTACTTGAAGATGCCGAGAAACCTTTATATCCTGGATGTGTTAAATTTACAAAGTTATCTGCACTTGTGAAATTATATAACTTGAAGGCAAATATATTTGGAGTAATAAAAGTTTCACTGATTTACTTGGTTTGTTTGGGCAAATGCTTCCAGATAACAATGAATTGCCTTTATCTTTGTATGATGCAAAGAAAAGCTTATGTGCTTTAGGGATGGATTATGTGAAACTTCATGCTTGTCCTAATGATTGTATCTTATACCGGAAGGAGTATGAGGATTTTACCAGTTGCCCTATTTGCAGGATGTCCAGGTGGAAGTTAGGTAAAAATTCTACGATAAATGGAGGAGTTCCTGCAAAGGTCCTTTGGTACTTCCCACCTATTCCCAGATTTCAAAGATGGTTTCAGCAGAAGGTGATATCTAAGTAATTAACTTGGCATCCTGATAAAAGAATTCGTTATGGATATTTGCGTCATCCGACTGATGCACCCTCTTGGAAAGTAGTGGATCACAACTGGCCAAATTTTGCTTCCGAGCCAAGAAATCTAAGATTGGCCATATCAACAGACAGCATCAATCCACATAGTTTGATGATTTCTGCATATAGTTGTTGGCCAATTGTGATGATCACTTACAACCTTCCTCCAAGTTTGTGTATGAAAAGAAAATTCATGATGCTCACTTTGTTGATTTCTGGTCCCAAACAACCGGAAAATGATATTGATGTCTACTTAGCACCTCTAATTGATGACTTGAAATTTTTATGGGATATAAGTGTTGATACATAAGATGCATATCGAAAAGAAATTTTCTCGCTTAGAGATGTGTTACTATGGATGATCAATGATTTTCCTGCATATGGGAACATGTCAGGTTGTATTGTAAAAGGACATCGTGCATGTCCAATATGTGGTGAAGAAACATATTCGACAAGGTTGAATCATAGTAGAAAATTTGCGTATACTGGCCATAGAAGGTTTCTTCCTACAAGTCATCTGTATCGAAGGAAAAATAAAGCATTTAACGGGAACCAAGAGTTTAATCTCGCACCAAAACCATTACCTAGGCATGAAGTTTTAGAAAGAGTTGAAAGAATTAATTATCGTCTGGGAAAAATGAGTGGGAAGCTTCAGTTGAAGGTAGGTGATGAAAAATCATGTTGGAAAAAGAATTATATATTCTTTGAACTTGAGTATTGGAAACATCTACATGTTCGACATGTTCTTGATGTGATGCATATTGAAAAAAATGTTTGTGAAAGTCTCATCGGTACGTTACTTGACATTCCAGGAAAAACAAAGGATGGAGTTGCAGCAAGACTAGACCTCATGGAGATGAATTTGAGGACTGATTTGATACCAATGATGAGGGAGAAAAGAACGTATTTGCCAGCAGCCTGTTATACACTAAGCAAGTTTGAGAAAAGAAAATTCTGCAACTCTCTGTTTGGAATAAAAGTCCCTACGGGTTACTCATCTAATATTAAAAACCTCGTGTCGATGAAGGACTTGAAACTTGTTGGTCTTAAGTCACACGACTATCACACTTTGATGCAACAATTGCTTCCAGTGGCCATACGTGGTGTCCTGCCTAAACATGTTAGAGATATTATCACTCGATTGTGTGGGTTCTTCAATGTGTTATACAATAAAGTGATAGATGTCTCAAAGTTGGATGAGATGGCAAAGAGAGATTGTGATGATATTGTGTTTACTAAAGAAATATTTCCCTCTGTAACGCCCTGAAAATTTTAAAGTCCACGCAAACCACGTGCATGCAATTATTAAATTCCTTTGTATTTTAAATAATTGTTTTAATTGTATTAATTAATTATGTTGTGTATATTTGTATGTTTAAAATATATTTTTCTACATTGTTGCATAAAAATGTATTTTTTTAAAGGTTATTCGAGTTGCGATCGAAGAACGGAGACCGATGGCTGCAAAATAGAAAATGCTTTTATTAAATGATTATTTATAATTATTTAAAAATATGAGTGATGCTTTTTCTTATTTTTGAAAATATGGGGTTTGGAGGTGATTTTATACGTCGGGACGTAATTTTTATCGGTATTGGATTTTCAAATAAAATACGAGCTTTCGAGCAACCCGGCTAATAAATTCACAAATGTAATTTAACAAAAACTTTGTTAATATTTTATTAAATCCTAATTAGTGCTAGTGGGCTTAATTTAAGGGCTTAATAGGCCTAAAGCCTATTTAGTTGTTTAATTAGTATTTAAAGTATTTATTAAACAAAAAACCCTACACCATACAACTCAACTCACAGCCACACACTCCCCACAATTTCAAACTCTCCCCACCACCCCTTACACGATACACACTTGCACTCCACAAAGTTGAAGGATTTTCGTGAGGATCAAGAGGAATTCAAGCCATAATCGTTCGTCGCCGTTCTTCGCAATCGATCAACGGTTTTCGTGCGTCTAAAACGCAAAGACACACCCTAATCTCCTTTTCTCATCCATCATATCATATAATTGTTTTAAATATTGGATGCTTGAAGATCACAAAGAAACTTTCTGAAATTTTCGGAATTATGCACCCTTGTATGTTAAATTCATGAATTGAATTCATAAATCGGTTTATGCACGATTAAGGGGCTACCATGAAGTCTAGGTAAGGTTAGGTAAAGTTTTTACTTGTTTTAAGACACACACACACCCCACATAATCAGCAGGAAAACAAAGAAAACGAGAAAACGTAAACTGCAAGTCGATGTCATACATGGTGTGATCGGGTCCCTTGCGGATGGGGGCTGGAGGGTCACGGCTGGGGCTAGGGCTCTGGCTAGGGTTGGTTTGAGTCAGGGGTCTGGTCCTAGCCACGCTAGGACTCGAGCTAGGCAACTTGGGAAGAGTCCTTGTTGACAAGGAAACTCCCACCCGAGAGTTGAAGCAAGAAAAGTGGCGCAGGTTGGCAGCAGCTTGTGCAGGCCTTGGGGCTCGGCCAGGGGCTGGGGCTAGGTCGAGTCATTAGGGTCCTAAGAGGGTACACTAGGGTCTGGGCAGGGGCTGGAGTGGCCTGGTTGGCCGCTGGTTCAAGGAAAGTGAGGAAGGCACATGACAGCAAGGTTGAGCGTGTGTTTGCTGTCAAGGTTTAGTGGGTCGCTGCGTGGGCCCAGGGACTTGGGTTGGTCTGGGCTGGGTCTGGGCAGTGGTCCAGGGAAGGTGAGGGTCATGGGTGGTCAGTGGTTAGCCAGCTAGAAGAGTCCTAGGCAACTAAGGAAACCCAATTCATCATGGACACTACAAACACACACACGCATGCACTTGGGGGCAAGTTTCAGAAGTGTTTTGGTCGGGACAGGGCTGGTTTTTCGGGCTGGGCTTGCACAGTAGGGTCCCTAGATGGGTTGGCTAGGTTTTGGTTCAAGGTGGCTCGGGGCTCGGGTAAATTAGGAGATGGCTCGGTGTGTTTGTCGAAGGGTCAAAAACGAGTTTAATTAATCCAAAATTGATTACATGGGTCCATGGGGGTGGATCACGACTTGGAAGGGTAGAATAAATTATAAAAATGTTATGTTTAAAGTTTGGGATCAAAATAACGAGTTTTGGATTTATTCGGGATTTAATCGCCGCACGAAACGCTAATTAACGAGTTAAGTAAAACGCCTAGTTTTATGCCTTATAAAATTATGAAAAATTAGGGTTAATCTTAAATAATTATTATAAGTCTAAGTTTTTAATTTGGAAATTTTATATTAAGGTTTGGCTTAATTCGAGAATAAAACGCATTAATACGCCACAATACGCCACATTTAAAGATTTAATTAAAAATCCTCGTTTTAGGCTAAATAAAATTATGAGAAAATTCATGCAAGCTTAAATGATTATTTGGGACATGTTATAGTCAAGAAATCAAGAAAAAGTCAAAAACGTAAAATGTCGAGTCCAGGAGTAAAACGGTCTTTTTACACCTAGAAATTAGTAAAGGTCATGGCAGTGCCCGAAATGCTGTGTTTATGTTATTATGATGATTTTGAAATGCTTATGAATTTCTCATGATTAAATTATGATTTTTAAATGTCTAAGGAATTTTCATGATTTAAGAAGACATTTAAAATACATGTTGCATGCTTGGTTTCAAAATGAAAATGTTATGTTATGCACGATTTTTAATAAGTGATGTGAATGAAATACGTTGAAGGAAGTGAAGTGATTGTGACTAGTTCGATAATAGTGGCAATATCGTGAGGGTGATGGTCCCAGTGGGAGCCCGACGATCGTGTTTCCATTATTACGAACAAGAGGTTATGAGGTAAGGATAGGAATGTCGTGAGGGGAGAAGCCCATTGGGAGCCCAGACGATCGTATTTCTATTCGATTCATGTTAGGTCAGGGCCCAGTTGACCGGTGAGAGTGTTGCTGGTGTCCCCCGCCGCCCAGTACTGTGGTTATATTTCTGATGGATCCATCGTCATGTCATGTCATGTGAGGAAAGTCACAATTAACGATCTGAATTCAACAAAGGATAAAGAAGATGAAAAATGTTATGATTATGTCAAAAGGATTTTATGTCATGTGGAGGAAAAATGTTAAAGTTATGCATATCATGAAATGTTATTTTTACTTAAAAGTATTTTTCACCGTTATATGTTGACTGTATTACGTATTACTTGTTATCAAGATTATGGTGTGTTGAGTCTTTAGACTCACTAGGTGTGATGGATGCAGGGGGTTCCGAGGGAGGTCTTGATGAGTGATACTACTGGACTGATGGCGCACACAACCCGAGGACCAGCGCTACATTTTCCGCATTATGATTTAAGTTTTATGTTAAAGATTTTAAGACTATTTATTTATGCTTTTGAGAGGTTTTTGAGAGTTTAGTATGGGCTATACTTTTCAACATTTATTGCTTTTTAGGTTTGGTAAAACGTTTTACGATTTGTGGTTTGACAATTTCCTTACAATTTTCAAATACTAGTTGGACGATTTATTTTAAAATGGTGCAAGATTATTTTATGTACATGGGCATGCAATGACCGAAATTATGAGAGTTTTTTTTTAAAAAAAAAATTATTAGTACTTTTAAAGCAAATAAAAGAGAGGACGTTTCACCCTCCATCTTTTTTTTATATATTGACTCATTTGACTATTCATCTTGTACGCGAGATAAAATTGTGTGGACCGGTTTGGTTTAGGTATATGTATCCATTTGAAATATTCATGAAGATATTGAAAGGCTATGTGCAAAATCGCAATCGGCCTAAAGGGTGTATAGCCGAACGTTATATTGCTGAAGAGGCTGTGGAATTTTGCTCGGACTACATGTCTAGTGTAGATACAATTGGTATCCCATCAATGCATCGGAGAGTACAACTCAATAAGCTTCTGTCTGGTTCAGTAATGCACTACACTAGTGATGATGAGTTGAATCAAGCACATCGTTATCTATTGGAAAATGATGTTCACGTTGAGCCTTATATCGAGTAATTTCTTTGACTTATTAATACTTTCTTACTATTTTTTTACATTCAATTGGTTAACTTATCCTTAATCATTTCATCAGGGAACACATGACATTTTTGGATGCAAAATTTTTCCATAAGGCTAAGTCCAAAAGTTGGTTACAAGATGAGCATAACCGAACCTTTATTAACTGGTTACATGATAGTGTAAGCTGTATAAATATCAGTATTATGGAGTTTTTTAAAACTTAGGGATAAATTTTAGCACTTTTTGAAATGTAGGTTGCAAGTGCAATTGGCAATTCCACTCGTGAAATTTCAGAAAGATTGAAGTGGATAGCGCGCGGACCTAGCAAACAAATGTTATAGTACTCTAGTTATTTGATTGATGGGGTCACTTATCATACAAAAGAGCGAAATGATATACGAGTTGTGCAAAATTTCGGAGTAAGCTTAGTCGCAACGACAATGCAGGTTGCTAGTGCAAAGGATAAAAATCCAGTTGTGTCAGGACATGATTTTTTATGGAGTTATTCAAGAAATATGGGAACTTGATTACCAAATGTTTCAAATACCAATGTTTAAATGTAATTGGGTTGAGAATATTAACGGTATTAAAATTGATGATCTTGATCTCACTTTGGTAAACTTGAAGAGAAACGGATTCAAGTCTGACTCTTTTATCTTGGACAGTCAAGCAAAGCAGGTGTTTTACATTGAAGATCCTCAAGACCCTGCATGGCATGTTGTACTTGCAAGTCCCACCAGAGAGTATATTCACCACATGAATAGTGGTGAATTGGAAAATGATGTAACCCACTATCAATGTTTTACACGAGGGTTTATATCAATGGATGTTGATGGAATAGATGAAAATGAACCGACATGCATTCGTGAAGATTGTGATGGGTATTGGGTTGACAATAATTAAGTGCAATCCTAAATGACTTGAACCAGCATGATAGGTTACATTCCCTTAATGTTTTGCATATTACATTTTCATGTAGAAAGAAAAATAAAGAACTGAGTACTAATTTTTTTATGACATGCATTGCATAGTGCATTTTTTTGATTGCATAACAAATTGTAAATGCTTGCAGGATGTTAAAGAATATGAAGCCTAAACAGAATACTCCATGTTCTGCCAATGACAATAGTTGTGGGGGAAAAACAGTTTTGGAATCTACAGAGACGGAAACAACAAAATCATCTAGAGGTCGTTCACGTTTGGATAGGCTTGTTAGGCAAAAGGTTCATGGAATCAGAAAGGATGTAAGGTTCAATAAATTGGGACAGCCAGTTGGATAATTTGCAGGTGAGATGCAAAGTTAATTGGAGTTCTTGTTCGAGAAAAGGTAAAGATAAGTTATCAGACTTGGAAAATGGTTCCAAATGATGTCAAAGATTTAATATGGGAATCGGTTAACGTAAGTTATAATGTTTTGACTATTTTAATTAGTTTTCATATGGTTATGATATGTTTAATGTTATGGGTTAATATAACTTCTACAGCTGACGTACAATGTTAATCAAAGCAGGAAGAAGGGATGTCTGAACTCTGCGAATAACAAGTGGCGACAGTATAAAGCTTTTCTCACTCAAATGTTCATTCTTGGCAAACATGATAACACTGAGGATTTGAAAGAACCACCTACTGGGTTTGGTATTACACGATATGATTGGAGTTCATTTGTAATTCGTCGCTTGTCTGATGACTTCATGGTAATATTCTTAATTTGTTATTTTCAAATAAGGAGACAATACCAAATTATTTCTATTGAAATCTGATATATGTGGGCAATTTTCAATTAACGAGAAACTACGTGATGAACAAAAGAAGAGAAGAAAGCAAAACATATACCCCATCGTATGTCTCGCAAAGGATATGCATGTTTCGCCGACGAAATAGCAAGTATGAGAGAAAATTTTACTAAATCCATGCTATGTGATTTTTAAATTTGTTGATATCATACATATTGTTCGTAGGCAGATGAGTTATGTGACGATGAAAATATAAATCGAGCAATTATGTGGAAGAAAGGACGGGTCAATAAGAAGGGTCAATATGAAGGCGATGAGTTTAAATCGGCAATAGAAAAGATTGTAAGAAAACAATACATTAAAATGAATAATTTTTATTCATTATAGTAATTATCTTGTTCTTCTGTGCATGATAGGATAGTTATGTGAAACAAAAAATCGAGGGTACGTTGCAATTTAAAGAGGGAAAAGATGATATCCTTACGAAAGCACTGAATTCATATGAACATTTTGGTCGTGTGAGAGGTGTTGGAGGTCATATGTAGAACCCGTAAATTAGACTACGTATAAGCCATGCATAATTCTAGTATTTTAAATTAAAATGATTTTATTGCATGAGTATTTAAATGCTTTTCTTTAAAGTTAATTATTTTATGCAGTAGTTTGATTTTTATCTTTTCAGTTAATTCAGTGAGGCCGGACTGGAGTTGGAGTTTTGAGATAAAATTTAAGATTAAGAAATCATTCCCAGAGTTTATTTTAGCTAGCTAATAAGTTAATTTAAGTTAAAAGGAGGTTTAAGGAATTATTTAAGTAACTTGAGGTAAGTAGGAAATAAGTTCATTTAGGTTCCATAATTAAGGGTTAATCCACTAAATTATTTAAAGGATAGGTAAGGCTCTAAAGATTTAAAAGACACTAACTAAACAATATTTCCCCTCCATTTATTTGACTAATTTTGGCCACTCCCTTAGTGGTGTAGCAATTCTTTGACAACTCACTACCTTTGACCCTTTCCTTGTTATTTATTAGTAGGATAATCCTTTCATTTTGATCACCATTTAATTAATAATCAACCTATATCAAGCCATGTTGAATCGGTCATTTGCACCCCATCTATCCCTCCAAAAATCATTTTGATATCAACCATTTCAAATTCAAAAGAGAGGTAGACTTGGTCTTGCCATCCCTCTTATATTGCAACCCCTTCCCCTCACTCTCCTAACCATCTTCCCCTCTCCCTCCTCACCGAAAATTGGAGAGCATTTCAGAACATTTTTCGTGAGAAATAGTGAGGAAAACCGAGAGCATTTAGAGAAAAATAATCGAGTAGAAGGTAGATCAAGAAGATCACTCTGTCTCCTCCGCGCCGCGTCGTCGTTTCGTTCGTTTTCTTTTCAAAACGAAACCAGGCATGTTTATATTTTTCCTTGCTCTTCAATCAAGTCATATTATCATTTTTAAACATTATATGATCATCATTTCCATGGCATAACCAAAATATATCAAGAACTTTTCAAAAATGAAAGATGCGGATTTTCGGCCCTTCCTTGTGCTCCTCACGGTTCGCATGTTTTTTGTTTTTCAGGTGGATGGCTCGTGTCCAGGCTCCCAAAGCTGCATCTAGACATGTACTAGGACATGTTAAGACCATGTTTGTCCATTCGTTCAGTCCCATACACGCTGGAAACTCGCATGTGACAGCAACACCCCGAATGTGTCCCTTTGAGTCTCGATTTGTATAGTTGATGTCAAGGGAGGGAGTTCTGATCTTGGCTACCCTATGGGCCTATAGCCATGGTTAGAACACTTCCCTAACATGTCTAAGACGTGACCAAATCGTCCTTTTGAGGCTTGGTCCATGGTGAATCGGTTTTCAAATAAAAAAGAAACAAGAACAGATTTTCGGCCCTTCCCCTTATTTCATGTGTTGTTCGATTTTAGGGAGTGGTGTGGATCTTGGTTGGCCTCTGTCTCTTAGCCACGGTTCACACCCTACCTCTTGATGTCTAGATGGTGCCATGGTCAATCAAATGGCCACTGGAACGACACGAGACAGCAAACGAAGCAAAACACCACACGCACGCAATGGTTCTCTCGGGTGGGACTTTTCGGTTGGTTTCGGGTGTGGTACGAATTGTGGCTAGCCTCGGGCCCTTAGCCATGGTTCAAATCATTCCCTAGGATGTTGGTAAGAGCTTCTGGTTGGTGGTTCAAGCCCCAATGGCCATTAGCCTCGCAAACGACGCAAGGAAACCAAAGCACAGCTGCTGTATTTTTCTGGACAGCAACTTGCTGCTTCGGTTCAGTGGCTCGTTCGAGTTCTTGGTTGGCTTTTAGCCTATGGCCTTGGACTGGACAGTGCCTCATCGAGTTAGGAAGGTCGTGTTTTTGGCCGTTTGTGATTCGGATCAGTTTTGAGTTCGTACGAGAATTTACGGTGCGATGTGCCAAATTGAATCTTGAAAGAGCGTTTCATGTTTTGGCCTCCATTCACCAAAATTTCGACTTGCATCATTTTTGGAGCATTATTTCATCATTTTAGGTGTATTTTAATCATGACTAAATGACGATTCGGTGTTGGTTCGGGTTGGCACGGAGTCATGATTAAATACGAAGTCGTTGGGCGTAATTGTCTCGTTTTTGGATTCAATTACAAAGTTTGGTCAAGAAAATCATTTGCATATTTTTCATGATAAATCTAGGTCGCAGCGAGCCTGGGAACGATCCAATCCATGTGGTAAAATAATACAGGATATTTCAGCATGCCATTTAATTATTACATGCATAAAAATATAAAATATTCATTTTTGAGTTTTATGCGATATTGCTTGTGGCCATTTCACTATCATGGGATTATTATTTCACCCGATCGCCAGTTACCGGTCAGTTCAGTTCAGTTCCACCCAGTATACTGTTGCATTAGTCTGATCAGACGTTCATTACTTCACCCGGTCGTCAGTTACCAGTCATTTCAGTTCAGTTCAGTGCAGGGCCCACTTGCGTAGACCATAATCTCACCAGAGAATTATTACATGCTATTGCATTACAGGGCTCCAAGGAGAAAACATTTTCACTATGATTTTCAGTTCAGTTATGCACGTATTATAAGTAATCATGACACGATATTTTATGTTATGCCTCATGACATGATATCTTTACTCCCATGCAATTTTATTATATTATTTACTCATTATTTACGATATATGCATGCTGAGTCTTTAGGCTCACTAGACCTGATTGTTGTAGGTACTGATGATGTCGGGGCCGAGGGCGGGGACCAGTGAGCTAGCTTGGGTCGGCAGTATTGGAACCCGATGACCTCATTTTAGCATTTACCATTTTTATGCTCAAACATTTTTCTTTTGTTGGTTTATTTTAAATTGTTATTTTGCAAACAAATAATTTCTTCCGCTGCTATTTTGAACACTAAACTTGATTTATCAGTTTATTTTATGAATGATGCATTTTAATTACTTTAAAAAGAAAATTTTAAATTTTTCCGTAAATTTTCAAACACGAATTTTCGGGACATTATAGTTGGTATCAGAGCAATGGTTCTGTAAAGGGTTGTACTACTACTGACCACGAGAGGCTTACGATGTCACGTCTTCGGTTTGTAAGTTTTACATTTACGCATTTTATTTAAAGCATGAATTATTTTATTTCATGAGTATTTAAATTTAAATAAATTATGGAATTATGCATGTTAGTTACGTATGGGTTATGTATGGAACAGTATGCCCCATAGACACATTCTCGAGCGCACTAGAAATGATGAGCCTCGCCAAGAGGACAGGGAGGAGCAGAGGCAGGAGAGAGACTTACCACCTCCACCACCCCCTTCACCTGACATGAATGCCCAGATGCTAGCTGGGATGACTCAGTTCTTCGCACAGTTTGCGGGGAACCATGCTGTGGCTACCAGGCCGACAGGGCCGAGGCTGTCTATGAGAGATTCATGAAGATGCGTCCTAAGGAGTTTTCAGAGACGACGGACCCCATGATTGCCGAGGGCTGGATCAAGTCCCTCGAGGTTATCTTCGAGTTCATGGAGCTTGGAGATGCAGACAGAGTCCGCTGTGCCACCTACTTATTCAGAGGAGATGCCCGCTTATGGTGGGAAGGAGCGTCAGTAGCCCTGAACTTGGCTATGCTGAGCTGGACACGCTTCACGGAGGTATTCTACTCCAAATATTTTACTGATGAAGTGCGCACCAGGTCGACCACTGAGTTCATGAGCCTGAGACAGGGAGATCTGACTGTTACGGAGTTCATCTGTAAGTTTGAGAGGGGTTGTCATTTTGTGCCCCTGATCGCAAATGATGCTAAAGCCAAGTTGATGCATTTCTTGGTGGGTCTACGGCCGATCTTGCGCCGTGATGTTAGGATGTCTGACCCTACTACTTATGAGGTCGCTGTCTCCAAAGCTCTAGCCGCAGAGCAGGATCAACGTGATATCGAGAGAAACCGCCAGGGCAAGCGCCCAGTCCAGGTACCACACCGCCCTCCTCCTCAGCAGCATCAGCAGCAGAACAAGAGGCCTTTTCACGGCCCGCCTAGAAACAGAGGTCAGCAGCAGCAGCGGGGACGCCCAGCCCCGAGGACTTTTGAGCACCCAGTTTGCCCTAAGTGCTCACGCCGCCATCCTGGAGCATGTATGTTTGGTTCAAGGAAGTGTTATAAGTGTGGTAGCCCAGACCACTTACTTCTGCAGTGCCCTCAGAGGAATCTGCCTACCCAAGGCAGAGTTTTTGCTCTCCATGCCACGGAGACAAACCCGGAGACCATGCTTATGACAGGTATCTTACAGCTTTAAGTTTATATTTGAATTTCAATGTTTTGGGAATCGGGATTGAGATTTTGAACTTAGAATTGCGATAGGATTGCATGCTCTACTCAGTATTATTTTCGGGAATTACGTTAGAAGAACATTGACCTTTGCATGTCTATAAGTTAGTTCTTGTGATTATTGGGTTCATCTTAGTATTCCAACCTTTCAGGGAGAATTTTTATATCTGGTTCCGCTACGAAGGCCTTAATAGATTCAGGGGCCACTCACTCATTTATTTCAGAGGTCTTTGCTAACTTTCTCAAAGTTAAGACCATCAGACTAGATGTAGCCTATTCAGTAGTATTGCCTTCCGGTGAGGAGATGACAGCTACCAATGTGATCTGAGACATAGATCTTGAGCTCCATGGCAATCTTGTTTATGCGGATCTTATCGTACTGCCGATGCCAGAGTTTGACATTATTCTAGGGATGGATCGGCTATTGCGGAACAGAGTTTTGATTGAATTCCAGCAAATATCTGTTCTAGTCCGACCGCCTGGAATGACGCAGTTCTTATTCGAGCCAGACAGGTACTTTCCTCTACCGCGTATTATTCCTTATTTCCAGGCTAGGAAGCTCATGCATAGAGGGTGTCGGGCGTTTTTAGCGACCTTTGTATCTGTCCCCGAGGCGCCCAGTCAGTCAGCCTCAGATGTTCCTATTGTTAGAGATTTCCTAGACGTTTTTCCTGAGTACGTCTCTGGTATGCCACCTGAGAGAGAGGTGGAGTTCTCCATCGAGCTTATGCCAGGTACGACTCCGATATCAAAAGCGCCGTACCGACTAGCACCGACAGAGATGGCAGAGCTTAAGAAGCAGATTCAGGAACTTCTAGATAAGGAGTTCATTCGCCCGAGTTTTTCTCCATGGGGTGCGTCAGTCTTATTTGTGAAGAAGAAAGATGGCACGATGAGGCTTTGCATTGATTACCGGGAATTGAATAGGGTTACAGTGAAAAACAAGTACCCACTTCCGCGGATTGAGGATCTATTTGATCAGTTGTAGGTACGGTATTCTCGAAGATTGACCTGCGTTCCGGTTATCACCAGTTGAAGGTGAGAGATGCTGATGTTTCCAAGACTGCTTTTAGGACTCGTTATGGCCACTACGAGTTCCTTGTGATGCCGTTCGGTCTGACGAATGCGCCAGCGATCTTCATGGATCTCTTGAATCGCGTGTTTCAGCCGTATCTTGACAAGTTTGTGATAGTATTCATAGACAACATTCTCGTCTACTCCAAGAATCAGGAGGATCACAGCAGACATCTGACCACAGTGCTGCAGACCTTGCAGAAGCACAAGTTATTCGCAAAGTTCAGTAAGTGCGAATTCTGGTTAGAGAAGGTGGCGTTCTTAGGCCACATTGTTTCAACCAGTGATATTGAGGTAGACCCAGCAAAAGTTGCAGCAGCCAGAGATTGGGTTGTGCCGCAGAATGCATCAGAGATCCGCAGTTTTCTTGGGCTAGCAGGATATTATCGGAAGTTCATTAAGGGATTCTCTTCTATCGCAGTTCCACTCACAGCATTGACCAAGAAGAATGCTAAATTTGTGTGGAGCGAGGAGTGTCAGAAGAGCTTCGATACTTTGAAGCAAGCTCTTATCTCAGCACCAGTTTTGGCCATGCCGTCAGGGCCCGGTGAGTTTGTTCTGTATACCGATGCTTCGAAGCTCGGTCTCGGCGCAGTATTGATGCAGCATGGGAAGGTGATAGCGTATGCTTCTCGTCAGCTGAAAACTCATGAGAAGAACTACCCTACCCATGATCTAGAGTTGTCCGCCGTAGTTTTTGCCTTAAAAAGATTTGGAGGCATTATCTGTATGGAGAGAAGTGTCAGATCTTTACCGACCACAAGAGCCTCAAGTATTTCTTTACGCAGAAGGAGCTGAACATGCGTCAGAGGCGTTGGTTGGAGCTTGTGAAGGATTATGACTGTGACATTAGCTACCACCCTGGGTAAAGCTAATGTAGTTGCGGATGCATTGAGCAGAAAAGTCACAGTGATGGCTCATTTGACGATTCAGAGACCTCTTCAAACTGAGATACAGAGGTTTGGTCTAGAGACTTATCCTCGAGGTAGAGTTCCCCGTCTATCTACCTTGACTATTCAGTCCTCTTTTCTAGACCGTATTCGCAGTGGTCAGTTAGCAGATGAGCAGTTAGCAAAGTGGAAGGAGAGAGATGAGGCCAAGGGCAGTGTCTTGTATACAATGAGCGACGGTATAGTGAGATATCGAGACAGGATGTGGGTTCCCAGCAGTGGTTCTATCCGAGCATATATTCTATCAGAGGCCCACATGTCGCCGTACTCTATTCATCCAGGGAGTACGAAGATGTACAGAGATCTGCAGTCATTGTATTGATGGCGCGGGATGAAGAAAGACATCAGACGATTTGTATCCGAGTGTCTGACTTGCCAGTTAGTGAAGGCTGAGCATCAGAGACCAACAGGTTTGCTCAAGCCTCTTCCCATTCCCAAGTGGAAGTGGGAGAATGTTACCATGAACTTTGTGACCGGATTGCCGAAGTCAGTCAGAGGATCAAATGCTATCTGGGTGATTGTAGATCGTCTTACCAAATCAGCGCATTTCTTACCTATTAAGATGACTTTCACCATGATTCAGTATGCAGAGTTGTATATCCGAGAGATAATCCGACTTCATGGTATCCCAGTTTCTATCGTATCTGACAGAGAACCTAGATTCACTTCCGCATTCTGGAAGAGTTTGCATTCGGCAGTGGGTACGAAGTTGCTGTTTAGCACAGCTTTCCACCCTCAGACAAATGGGCAGTCAGAGCGAGTTATTCAGATTTTGGAGCATCTTCTCCGTGCTTGTGTGATTGATTTCTCTGGGAGTTGGGAGTCGAACTTGCCATTGGTAGAGTTCACCTATAACAACAGCATCCAGTCGTCTACTGGTATGGCTCCGTATGAAGCACTATATGGCCGCAAGTGTAGATCTCCTGTTCATTGGGATGAAGTAGGAGAGAGAGAGAGCAGAGTTGGGTCCGGAGATTATTCAGCAGGCTGCCGATGTAGGAGTCAAGATCCGTGATAGGATGAGGACTGCTCAGAGCCGACAGAAGAGCTATGCAGATCAGAGGAGGAGAGATCTAGAGTTTGCCGTTGGCGACCATGTCTTTGTGAAGGTAGCACCTATGAAGGGTGTCATGCGATTTGGGAAGAAAGGGAGCTCAGTCCGAGATTCATTGGACCTTTTGAGATCCTCGACAGAGTTGGGACGTTAGCTTATCGTGTTGCTCTTCTGCCGAATCTGGCCGGAGTATACAATGTGTTCCACGTCTCTATGCTGAGGAAGTATATGGCGAATCCTTCGCATGTCTTGAACTTTGAGCCGTTGCAGCTTACTCCGAACCTGACTTATGAGGAGAGACCAGTGCAGATCTTAGAAAGACAGGAGAAGAAGCTTCGGAAGAAGCTGGTTAAGCGAGTCAAAGTCAAATTGCTCAACCATTCAGAGGAGGAAGTTACATGGGAGTCTGAGCCAGAGATAAGGAGTCGTTACCCCGAGTTATTCGTGAGTTTTAATTTCGAGGACGAAATTTCTTTTAATAGGGGGAGAGTTGTAGAACCCGTAAATTAGACTACGTATAAGCCATGCATAATTCTAGTATTTTAAATTAAAATGATTTTATTGCATGAGTATTTAAATGCTTTTCTTTAAAGTTAATTATTTTATGCAGTAGTTTGATTTTTATCTTTTCAGTTAATTCAGTGAGGCCGGAATGGAGTTGGTGTTTTGAGATAAAATTTAAGATTAAGAAATCATTCCCAGAGTTTATTTTAGCTAGCTTATAAGTTAATTTAAGTTAAAAGGAGGTTTAAGGAATTATTTAAGTAACTTGAGGTAAGTAGGAAATAAGTTCATTTAGGTTCATAATTAAGGGGTTAATCCACTAAATTATTTAAAGGATAGGTAAGGCTCTGAAGATTTAAAAGGCACTAACTAAACAATATTTTCCCTCCATTTATTTGACTAATTTCGGCCACCCCCTTAGTGGTGTAGCAATTCTTTGACAACTCACTACCTTTGACCCTTTCCTTGTTATTTATTAGTAGGATAATCCTTTCATTTTGATCATCATTTAATTAATAATCAACCTATACCAAGCCATGTTTAATCGGTCATTTGCACCCCATCTATCCCTCCAAAAATCATTTTGATATCAACCATTTCAAATTCAAAAGAGAGGTAGACTTGGTCTTGCCATCCCTCTTATACTGCAACACCTTCCCCTCACTCTCCTAACCATCTTCCCCTCTCCCTCCTCACCGAAAATTGGAGAGCATTTCAGAACATTTTTCGTGAGAAATAGTGAGGAAAACCGAGAGCATTTAGAGAAAAATAATCGAGTAGAAGGTAGATCAAGAAGATCACTCTGTCTCCTCCGCGTCGGGTCGTCGTTTCGTTTTCTTTTCAAAACGAAACCAGGCATGTTTATATTTTTCCTTGCTCTTCAATCAAGTCATATTATCATTTTTAAACATTATATGATCATCATTTCCATGGCATAACCAAAATATATCAAGAACTTTTCAAAAATGAAAGATGCAGATTTTCGGCCCTTCCTGTGCTCCTCACGGTTCGCATGTTTTTGGTGTTTCAGGTGGATGGCTCGTGTCCAGGCTCCCAAAGCTGCATCTATACATGTACTAGGACATGTTAAGACCATGTTTGTCCATTCGTTCAGTCCCATACACGCTGGAAACTCGCATGTGACAGCAAATCCCCGAATGTGTCCCTTTGAGTCTCGATTTGTATAGTTGCTGTCAAGGGAGGGAGTTCTGATCTTGGCTGCCCTAGGGGCCTATAGCCATGGTTAGAACACTTCCCTATCATGTCTAAGATGTGACCAAGTCGCCCTTTTGAGGCTTTGTCCATGGTGAATCGGTTTTCAAATAAAAAAGAAACAAGAACAGATTTTCGGCCCTTCCCCTTATTTCATGTGTTGTTCGATTTTAGGCAGTGGTGTGGATCTTGGTTGGCCTCTGGCCCTTAGCCACGGTTCACACCCTACCTCTTGATGTCTAGATCGTGCCATGGTCAATCAAATGGCCACTGGAACGACACGATACAGCAAACGAAGCAAAACACCACACGCACGCAAAAGGTGCTCTCGGGTGGGACTTTTCGGTTGTTTTCGGGTGTGGTGCGAATTGTGGCTTGCCTAGGGCCCTTAGCCATGGTTCAAATCATTCCCTAGGATTTTGGTAAGAGCCTCTGGTCGGTGGTTCAAGCCTCAATGGCCATTAGCCTCGCAAACGACGCAAGGAAACCAAAGCACAGCTGCTGTATTTTTCTGGACAGCAACTTGCTGCTTCGGTTCAGTGGCTCGTTCGAGTTCTTGATTGGCTTTTAGCCTATGGCCTTGGACTGGACAGTGCCTAATCGAGTTATTAAGGTCATGTTTTTGTCCGTTTGTGATTCGGATCAGTTTTGAGGTCGTACGAGAATTTACGGTGCGATACGCCAAATTGACTCTCGAAAGAGCGTTCCATGTTTTGGCCTCCATTCACCAAAATTTCGACTTGCATCATTTTTGGAGCATTATTTCATTATTTTAGGTGTATTTTAATCATGACTAAATGACGGTTCGGTGTTGGTTCGGGTTGGCACGGAGTCATGATTAAATACGAAGTCGTTGGGCGTAATTGTCTCGTTTTTGGATTCAATTACAAAGTTTGGTCAAGAAAATCATTTGCATATTTTTCATGATAAATCTAGGTCGCAGCGAGCCTGGGAACGATCCAATCCATGTGGTAAAATAATACAGGATATTTCAGCATGCCATTTAATTATTACGTGCATAAAAATATAAAATATTCATTTTTGAGATTTATGCGATATTGCTTGTGGCCATTTCACTATCATGGGATTATTATTTCACCCGGTCGCCAGTTACCGGTCAGTTCAGTTCCACCCAGTATACTGTGGCAATAGTCTGATCAGACGTTCATTACTTCACCCGGTCGCCAGTTACCGGTCAGTTCAGTTCAGTTCAGTGCAGGAGCCACTTGCATAGACCATAATCTCACCAGAGAATTATTACAAGCTATTGCATTACAGGGCTCCAAGGAGCAAACATTTTCACTATGATTTTCAGTTCAGTTATGCACGTATTATAATTAATCATGACACGATATTTTACGTTATGCCTCATGACATGATATTTTCTCCCATGCAATTTTATTATATTATTTACTCGTTATTTATGATATATGCATGCTGAGTCTTTAGGCTCACTAGACGTGATTGTTGTAGGTACTGATAATGTCGGAGCCGAGGGCGGGGACCAGTGAGCTAGCTTGGGTCGGCAGTAGTGGAACCCGAGGACCTCATTTTAGCATTTTTCATTTTTATGCTCAAACATTTTATCTTTTGTTGGTTTATTCTTAAATTTTTATTTGCAAACAAATAATTTCTTCCGCTGCTATTTTGAACACTAAACTTGATTTATCAGTTTATTTTATGAATGAGGCATTTTAATTACTTTAAAAAGAAAATTTTAAATTTTTCCGCAAATTTTCAAACACGAATATTTGAGCCATTATATCATTTCAGTCCAAGAATCTACTTTAATATTGGTAGAGTATGGAAGAGTCCTCTTGGTGATGACCATATAATCCGTAACCAAACAAAGGATTTGATGGAGGCGAATATATTAATCTCATAACAAGATGCACGCATCGCAGAACAAAGTGCACGCATATCAGATCAAGATGCACAAATACAGAGACTTGAAGAAATGCTCAAAAAGGGTGCAAGCAACTTTGACATTGAAGAAAAAGGTAGTTGCTCAGTAAAGTTGCATCCCATGAGTGACGATAAAATCAAAAAGAGTGTCTCGAACTATGTAACTTTGCATGATGATGACGTGAAAGCTTTGAGCGATGCTGATTTTTTGCAGGTAGCTGATTATTTCAATTGTTCATGACTATGATTTGTATCAATTTATAACATGATTATTTGTCTTCTAGGGTAAGCCGGTTGCATTGGCATTGGAATCTAGGACCAATATTGTTTCCTACGGTACAATTGTCCATGTCAATGCGGATGATAAATTATTTCATGGTGTTCCATCACCCATGAGTTGCATGCATGTATCCATTGATAATGTTGTGGACAAATTAGCACATTTGTCATTTCCAATTCCAAATGCATGTAACTTGGCCAACACACTTGGTAGTAATGCAAGATGAGGTAAATGTCAATTTATATTTAAATTTAAAGTGCCATAAATAATTCGATATTGCAGCTAACATGTGTACATTTGAAATGTTTAGAAGCTTCAAAGGAAGAAAAATGTCGACCACAGAAATAACATTGGTTTGTCTTCAAGTGTGCCAAGATCTTTACATCTATTGTATTGTTATTGTAAACGTGCTCTAACCGATGAACAAAATCTATCACTACTTTTTGATCATGATTTATTTGACAAGGATTATGAACTTCTTCTGCACCTTAGACATCATTCCTTTCTATAGTTTGGATCCAATATCTGCCAATTGTATAGTTGTGTATATGTGGTAAGTCTTCTTCTTTTGTTTGTTGACCACTTAAGCTGTATAAACTTAATTAATTTAGCATATTCACATTATTCTATTGGAAATTGTAGGCATCTGTATAAAAAGATGAAAAAGATAACAAGACCGACAAGTTTAGATTTGTGAATCCACACACGATCCCATACATGCCATATGTGACCAAAATTGACAAAAACGGTAAAATCGAACACTTGAATGAAAGAGCAAGTGTTTTGGCCGAAAGACTGAGTAGTGAATCAACTAGTTTTAGTGCCACATAATGTTGGGTGAGTCAAAATTATAATATCAAATTTAATTTATTTTCGACATTTTATTGAATTGTATGCACAAATTATGTGTTTTGTGCGTAGTTACCATTGGATTCTCACTATCATCGATCCTTACAATGAGATGGTTTATTTGTTGGATTCACTTGGTTATCGAAACCGTTATGATGACTGGAAATATGTTGTGGATATGTAAGTTAATATTTTGTTTTTATGTCAAAATTAATTTAGTGAATAAAACACTCATATATTGACTGTTACTAATGTATGCATGTAACGCCCCAGATTTGACGACTGTCCTCACTGTACCAAGACGAGTCTTTCCAGCGTGCTTATGTCCTGACTCACACGCACCCTAGGAAACTTCCCAGGAGGTCACCCATCCCAAAATTTCCCCAAGTCAAGCACGCTTAACTTTGGAGTTCTTATGTGATGAGCTACCGAAAAGAAGATGCACCTTCGTGATATGAGTAGTACCAATCAAATCTTTTAAGCCCTCTTCAACTGTACAGTCCATTACATTGAACAGTCTCGGAATCCCTCTCCTTCCCGTGTAGGTCGTCGGTTCATTCATGTTCCCTCCACCTAGAAGCCTGCCAGGAGCCGCTCATTGTCCGTGCAACTGATGGCACCGGCGATCACCCCCCGCCCTCTTCGGCCCCGGGCCTCACAATGCAGGTGTGTAAGATTGTTTAATTCAAACAAGGAAAGAAAATGGAAAAAACAAGCTATATGGGAAGTAGTAAAGGTATGCATGTGTACTTGTCATTAATTAACGTTTATTTCAATTTGTGTATCAATCACTAACAAATTTTTTTAACATAGGGTCCACGACAACCAGATTCGAAACTACGTGGTTTTTATGTTATGAGATTTATGAGAGAAATGATTGAAAAAAATGCTACCAATGAGAAGAACTCAATATTTTCAATTGTAATATTCGAAATATTCTCAATATTCACAAATAATTGTGTATTTCTCATTTTTCAATGTCTTTATTGATTGTTTTTACTAATATTATCATTGTGTTTGTTCACAATTCATGAAAACAGAGTACTCTAAGGAAGAAATTGATGAAGTGCGATCCGAGTGGGCGGAATGCATACAAGATTATATTTACGAATAGGTATGCAAAGTATTGATGAAGTGCTTTGTGTTACGAATAGGTATGCAAAGTCTTGAACTGTATATTTGGTAACAATTCCAGGTAGGTTGACGAAACAGAGCTTGACGAAATAGTACTTGTCAATATTAGTTTCACATTAGTTCTAGCTTTTTAAAACATAAATGTTATAGATTTGTGAATTGATGTTATGACTTTGTTTCGAGTATATAAATGTTGTTGGTGTTGTTTGAAAATTTTTGGAATGTCCTATTTATGGGGACGTCATGCCGAAATTTCTATTTCTTCAGTATATACTAGTTATGACTTTATTTTGCGTATATAAATGTTTTTTGTGTACTCTTAATAATGTCAATATTGTTTTGATACTATCAAAACTAGGCTGCAAAATTGATATCATTATCTAATTCGATATGTTGTATACAATGTCAAAATTCACTTAGCTTTCAAATTCCTTTGTGTGGGATATATTTATTATGGGAAAACAATTTATTATCATCTCTATGCACCATTTGTGTTAGCTGTGTTTCCAGTGCATGTCTTTACTTGCAATCTCATCTCTTACATGGGGTTTTAATGGGCTTTCGATGTGTGAATTATATGCCAGGGATGAAATGGCATGGGAAAGTTTTGATGCAGAAATGTTGATGAGGTTTGAGGAGATCGAGGCCAATGATGACAAAAGATTGCAGTATATCCGTATTTTCCGTTTGGAAAATTTTGATATTGTGGGACTCTACTGCCAATTGCCACGTTGATAACGAACATTTATCAAGGTCAATTGCAGTACTAAATTCAAATTTGTAAATTTTTTGTTTATCGTTAGCATATTTTAGATGATGGATTTTGAACATAACATAGCCACGGATTTAACATGGTAAATATTTTATTTTCGATTGTTATTTTTGGTTTAATTATTATTTTTATATATTTTGTAAATTAAAAAAATTAATATAATAATTTTTACCTAATGAAAAAAATTATTAAAGACAACAGTTTTTAATTCTAGTGAAAAAAATTTAAAGACAACAGTTTTAAATTGTTGTAGATTCAACAAAATACTACGGTTTTTAGGCGTTGCAAAACTATTGTCGTTGATATAAAAAACAATGGTCCCAAAAGTGGCGAAATGGTGGTCGTTGATATAATATGACAACGGGTTAAAACTGTGGCAAAACTATTGTCAATCGTGCTAAAATACAACGGTCTATAAACGTCGCGAAACTGTTGTCGTCGTTATTAAATAACAAAGGTTTAAAATTATTGCGAAACTGTTATCGTTGATATATTATGAAAGAATTTGTGCTTGTTATTATGTGCCGCAACAGCACTCGATACACAACAAAAAAATTCACAAGCTAGACTCAAACCAGACCTCTTCGCTTGAAGACTTCAAGCATTGCAGTGCCGATCTTTGCAGGTGATTCGACCACAGTAACTCCAGCTTCTCTTAGAGTTTTGATTTTGTCTTGAGCCGTGCCCTTCCCTCCAGATACGATGGCTGCACATCCCACAAGAGGACCAAGTGTCAATTTAACAACTATGCTCCTTCCCATTGAGTTCATAAAAACAATATAGAATGCAAATAATATTTCTCATTCATCGCTCAAGTAAACCATTAAAAAACAGTTGATTGACACGAACCATTGGTTGCAGGTTATCTATCTTGAGCCTCATGAAGATATGAAGGTCTTTGACATATATAGCTTCAGAGACAATTATGCTAGCCATCTCTCGCTATCTGATATTGATGACCAATTCAAACTTTACTCTTCCCGAGTTTTCAGAACAGTATTTGACCAACAGGCGAAAGCAGGGGTTGTGCGTAATTCCGTACTACGAGCAGGTTAAATATAAGATTTTGTTTTTACCAGCTTGATCCTAGTTACAATTGCTAGAAGGGTCATATCTAGAAATTACACCCAGAACCCTGATTTTGGCGCTGAAGTAACCAAGGGCATCGTTAGTTACTTTGACCATAGAATTTGTGCATCATCGCAACACTTTCTCTTCTTGGGTTCTCTAGATGGAAATAAATTTTCTTCTACATAGCTGCACAATAGATGGTTATGCCAAAATATTATTTTACTCTTCCTGATCCTTATATTGAAATGCCAATTTAGAGAAACAGATTAGAAGGCAAAACCAAAGAATGTCACCAAGATAGTGAACCATGAAAAATGACAACCTTTCATCATAATATTCAGCTACAACATAATCAATTGAACTTCCCAATACGTGCGTAAATAAAATAATAAACAAGTCAAATCCCATTAACAAGAAGCTAAGATGAACAAAGAATCATGGGCATGAGAATGTAATCAATTGGAACTTATAGATACATTACCCCCTGCATGACCCATTCTTCTACCGGGTGGAGCAGTAAGTCCAGCAATAAAAGCAACAACGGGCTTTTCAGACCCACTTTCCTGTATCATTCAACAAATAGGAACAGGTTATTTCAAAGTTAAAATTAATAGTAACCACGATATCTCGTCATAAGTAATCATGGTCCAAAACTTTTCAAAATTAAGATATTGTACACTTGAAAAGAATAATCAGCCAAAGGCCAAAATAATGCCCTTGTTTGGTTTTGTGTTCAAATTCAATTTTCCATCCCTCAATACAAAATCAAATATTACCATCTCATTTTCAATCCCCTTTTACCAATATATATTTCCCCCCTTTTCGGATTTCCCAGCAAAATCGCTAATTTTTTATTCGATCTTTATCAAAATCACTCTATTATATATATATAGATAAAATTCTAATAAAATACATTTTTTCCAAATTTTAAAATGATTTTACATCATGAGGGACAACTATTAAACAACTACTAAACAATTTGTGACATGATTTAACATCTAAAATAAGATTTAATTTTACCATAGATTTATTTCCCTAAAATCATGATCTTAAAGTATTTCAATGGAATGACCCAAACACCAAACAAGCCAATACCTCTTCAAGCATATCAAGCTTAAGACATGAAGTGGTCTGTACGACCAATTTGCGATAAAAGTGATTATCGAAATAACCATCAAGTTGTCCTCCGCAGCTATGATTAGCATTTGCTCGCTAGACAGAAGTCCACTGCTTGTGCAGAAGACTGAAAAGGGATTAACCACAGAAAGAGTTTTCAATACTTCTTTCACTCTCACAAATCTAATTACCTTCTGTCCAACTTTGTACCACATAACTTGTTCAACTCAACTGTCGCAACCTCAATCATTTTCCAAAATATTTAACCCAATCCCATAGCATTAAGCATTTCTTAATCAAATCCTTTCCATGTTCTGATAAAATCGTATTCTGCAATTTAACTCAAAATTAGATTTCTCTCACAACTAGTTACCATACAAAATAGCATTTCTGCTCTGACTTAAAACCAACTATGATGCACTAATTCCCCGATCTTAAAAATGTTAATAAATTCCCAAATACTATAGTATAAGGACGTCAATTTTCCAGTAATCAATACTGTTGAAGAACAACCACTAGCAATTTCTTGATCAGAAGAGAGAAAAGCACATTCCAATCTCCTAGATTCGTCAGATAAAAACATATAAGCACTACAAATACCAAACAAATCTTTTCTTTTGCCTGAAAGGATAAGAGGTAAATGCAACTAGAATAGGAAACTTCTAGACAATAAGGTGGGATAGCTGTACATAAAATGACAAATATAACCCGATTATGGGCTGGGATGTCTGAATCAGTCTCCAATTGCTTTTTCTCCTTCTTCCCAGTCCCTTTTCATGTCCAAATAAGGTTCACAATAAAAAAGGCATATGATTCCACAAGGAGAAGCACACACTTCACCTCAACACTCCACTTTTCCTGTTGTTAATCCAGTATTATTTATATGCAGGATTGCGATGTTGAGAAACTCTTGAACTTGAAGGTTTAACTCAAGAAAGCTAATTTCATGACAGTTACTAGCTATGCAACCTAAAGGTAGCTTATTTCTTATATCACAGCATAAAAATTCAACACAACTAACTTAGGTTGATTATGGACATAGTTAAAGGACAGATGTCTACAAGTTTAAATGCAAGAATCAGCAATAGAATAAATGATGTAAAGAGGAAATTACAATTTGCAAATGCAGTGTTCTAAAATTCGGCTTAGGCGCCGGTCAACCACACCGAAACAGTGCAAGTCAGCCAGCCTTGGCGGCAAGGACTGCTAGACGGACAATTAGGGCTTTTAGGTTGGTTTTTTGGCTTTTTTTATTTCAAAAACCTTTTTTAAGCTTTTAATTTAAATTAAAAATCCAATTAAAAATGAAAGGTCATTTTTTTATAAGCCCTAAAACAAATTCCAACAAGAAATGCGATTTGTTGACTTGTCCTAACACACCAAAGTGAGAGAATTTCATGAGGATTATTTTCTATCCGAAGAAGAAGAGGAATTTGAGTTTGTGTCCGATGATGAATAAGTTGTTGAAAATTATGGAGAAGAAATTGAGTAAATATGTGATATTCTATTAGTTGTATAATTTTTAAGGCATTTTAAATTTGATTTATTTTGTCAGAGTTATATTATGTGATTTATTATGTTGATAACGTGGAATCCGTCTAGCGACGCCTAATCCCTGCCTAGGAGTCCTAGGCACTAGTCTGGTGCCTGATTAAGTATCTAGCGAATTTTAGAACCTTAAAAAGATGCAAGAGACCAAAAAATCCACGTATAGTGGAGACAATCAATGGTTCAGCACCATGGGTATAATAGAATCCTGCTGGCTTAAAAGGTGTCAAGTGTCAACATAAACTTTTCTGAAAAACGCAAAAAATTGTTTAAATTGGCAAACTAGGGACTGTGACCAGAACACACCTCCAATTGGGATATATCACAGGATGTTCTTTTCATGTGATCATTTAGTTGTAAGGCTTGGTCCTAACCTTTATAAGCGCCGCAGCATCCTCCTCTGCTGTGCCACCAATCTCACCAATAAGAACAATTCCTGAAAGTGAAGAAATGTAAATGAAGCAACAGTAACAAGAAAGCTAACGAAAAGTGGACCTGCATAAAGACACTTGTATAAAGAAAAGAGATGTGAAAGATAAGAATAAGAACCCAAACCATCAATTTCTTATTTCCAACTACAGTGCTATTCCGAGACATAATATCAGATTGACTTCTATTTCTTTTGCAGAACTAACTGACCTGGCAGAAGTTATTACCACAACATATATAGTAGTTAAACAAGTTAAGTATTGAACTGTGATTTTTAAAAAAAAATATTACCGCCTTCTTGAAAAATTTCTTAATTTCTAATCACTATATTCTAACTTAAAAGGGAACATGTTTAACGAGCAGCATATAATAAGTAATGGTTATGCCATAGCTATAGAGTGTTAGCTGTCCCCATAACATGAAGCCTTTTTTATGAGTTTTATGTTTTCTAAGATGACTAAAGTCAAGCACCTAAAATCTTCAGTTCAACATAAAGGCAAGAAATGCATCATCAATCCATAATGGTGAAAGAAAAACATCTCAAATGCATGGATCACAAAATTGGCAATTTTTGTATTTGGAGATGTTATTTGTGGTACCTACAATAGGTCTAATTCAACAGTTTACAGGCCCTGAAAACGAGGGATGACATGTCAAGTCGAATGTCTTGATACCTTTTACAACCACACAAGGATGACTTGTGAAGGGAATGAATTTTTTCAATAGGACTGTTTGTTTTCTCCCTTGCACAAAGGAGACGTACCTATTTTTTTTGGATAAGAAACGATATTTTATTTATTAATAAAATTAGTTAAAAAAATTAACCAGAGGTCCACATCATGTGAATTGAGATCCAGATTCAAAATATATTAACATAATACTAGACTCCATTTCCTATACAAATGTGAAACCGAGAACGATTTAAACTCTACAATCTTTGACTCCAGCATAAAACCCTGAATTTAATCTTGTCTCAGCACTCCTAAGTCGAGTCTTCTTGATCTTCAAAGATCCTCTAATTCGTCTCCGTCCACACAGACCAGCTCAAACAATGAACCACCAAATTCCAAAAAATTATGCCCCTCTTCCCCAAATCTCGTCCGAGATCGACCTCGAATAAATCCTAAGTTGATCTAGGAGATACCCAAATCAAGTCAAACTCCGCCAAATTTTTAAACCAAAGACAATGTGAGAAAGGACAATGGATGATCAAATGGTCTTAAGTAGACAGCCTCTATCCGAAATAAAAAACACCAATTTGGACAAAGAGAACAAGAAGGGAACCTTTTTGCAACATATCAAACAACGGTAATTTCCTAGCACTGCAATCCACGAGAATACTTGCATCTTGGATGGAATAGGCGCTTTCCAAATTGTTTTATGAATAGGAAAAGAAGGAAAACTAGAATCTAAAAAGAAAGACTCAAAAGAAAGGTTTCACTGATATTTTCCTTCTGCACCCTCAATCAATCTGACAATCTCTAAAGACTCGATCAAAGAAATTAACTCAATTGCCTCATCATCCTTGAGACCCCGTCGAAAATAAAAATTCTAAGAAATAGCAGAAGAGTTGAATGAAAAATTGAATTGTGCAAAGTAAGAAATATGATGATTATGGACCGTGAAATCTGGAATAAAGACGGATAGAGTTCCTGAAAAGAAGAATTCACATACAATCTATCTTCTCAAAACCTAATCTTATCACCCCTTGGCCACCGTTCTCACTGTATAAATTTCCATGGGCATATGAAGGTAACACTTCATGCAATATCCGCGTCCCAGCAGTTATTTTGCGTCCCATATTTGTTATCAACAATCCTTTTCCATAACAACTCTCCCTCACTAGAAACTCTCCACCATCATTTCCCAAATAAAGCCTTGTTCCTCGAATAAATATTAAAAATACCCAAAGCCCCTCACTAGAAAATCTTACCTAATTGTTCACAATGAGAAAAAGCTATTCCTCGTCAAATAGTAGGAAATGGTCAAGGAAATTAATAAAGAAGATACAAAGTGAACAAGTTACTTGTCCTTCCTTGATTCCTATTCTCACCAAATAACCCTTAACTAAGAACCTTCTACACAAGTTCATCACGACAAGACCCAGAGACATGGAGGGATCTTAGATGTTTAACCGTGATTAAATACTTATTACAGATTAAGAATCACAACCAAACTCTAATGTCAAGATACTTACACTTGTCCTAGAAAAACCATAAAGATAGCATTAAATACTTATTACAGATTAAGAATCACAACCAAACTCTAATGTCAAGATACTTACACTTGTCCTAGAAAAACCATAAAGATAGCATCACATAATCAAACAGCCGTCTAAAATGGGAGGAAGTTGCAAAAAATAAGGAAACCTGGTTTTAAATTACCTTCTGTCTGTGGATCCACAAGAAATTTCTCTAAACAATCAACAAAATTTGTTCCATTGAAAGGATCCCCACCAATTCCCACGCATGTTGACTGCCCTAGCCCAACAGCAGTTGTTTGGAAAACCTAGAAAATATGCATTTAAGAAAGTAATTCACATTGTTTTAAGCAGTATTTAAAAAAATAAAATATACTGTAAACACGAACAAAAGAATAGGGGTAGGCCAGAAAAATGAATAAGAATAAGATAACAGTACCCAGAAAAATGAATCTTACCGCTTCATAAGTCAATGTACCAGAACGTGAAACAATTCCAATTCGTCCTGGTTTGTGAATGTAACCAGGCATAATTCCGATTTTGCACTCCCCGGGCTTGATAATGCCAGGACAATTTGGATTAATTAGCCGAGTTTTTGTTTGCTTATTAAAAGCAGCCTTCAAACGAACCTGTAATGGTGAAAAACAAAACCTTCAAACATAGTTGTCAATAGCTAGCGTGATAGCAGCGATAGAGTAAAGCAAAGCTACAAAACATTTTTTTAAAAGTAACGCAATCCATTTTGCACAATTTTTAGGCCCAATTCTATTTCAATTAAACAATGCTTCTATTATGTTTCAATCTTTTGTGCTTCTCCCAATCAACCCTAACATAAACCCTACAATGCTCTCCTCTTCTGTTGCTCGTGGCTCGCTGAACTTCGGGCTGTCGGTCACCGGATTTATATAAAAAAAATGCAACTCCATTCCAAGAAAAGGAATAGATTTGGTGTTCGTTAAGTATAACAGAGCTCAGAGGCGTAAATACAATAGTCGTGATACCATCGATCCATCATATTGAGTGAAGTAAATGATGTCAATGAATGGTTGGTAAGGAGACTGGAGGATGAAGAGCCTAATTTTGTTCATGATGGATATAATTTGACTCGGCAAGATGTTGCAGATGTTGTTGGAGTAGATGAACTCCTCATACATTGAGGAAATCCAAAAGGGCCTCGAAGGCGACCCCTACATCTATGCGGGCTTCAAAGCCGACCACATCCACACCAACGGAAGCTCGAAAGCGGCCACATCTAAGTTTAGAGGGAAAAGGCCAATAGGAACATCTACTATACTTAATCTTGTAGATGAAGAGGATGAATTCGACTTTAATGAAGAAAGTTAGAAGAGAATGATGCCGAGCGTTATAAAATTTCAAATGAAGAAAATGACCCGATCTTGATGAAGAAGATGAAGATGAACTTTAGATTAAGTTTTTTCTAGTTTTAGAATTGAGGTTTTATATGTTTTAAACTTATATATTTATTACCTAAGCATGAATTGTTGAATTGATGCTACTATATACTATATGTTATATATTTATATATTTGTGACACTTTACTTTCAAATAGCCCTCGCTAAGCTATGCGCTATAACGGGCAACCTTTGCGCTACTGGGCGCTACGCGCGATTGACAACTATGCCTTCAAATAACAATTATATCAGCTAAGAAAATTAGGTAGATACATCATCCACGAGTCGCACACACTAGACTTGATCGATGACATAGAACAATGAAAAACAAAAATTTAAATAGTCAGGCTATTAAGTTCTTAGAACACCAACTTTGAACCATGTTAAGGTTTCACTTCACCAAAACAATTATCAAACCCTCTCCTTTTTCCACATCAAACCACATCACCAATCAGAACTGAGTAGGCCAGATACATTATGCAAGCCAATACTTGTGCCCAATATTTCCAAGTCAAACAAGTTTTCTTCATGGTAGTTTTGAGAGCCATGTGTTTCTCGACAGAAAAAATGTGAAATCGACACATGTCAATATCTCTTGTTTTTTTTAAAAAAAAATTGCTATCTCATTTCAAGTGCACTCATATTATCATTATAAAGAATAGTTTATTCCAACAAATTTGAAACAACTAATAGTCGCATGAAATACTTACATTACAACACAAACTATTTTCCGGAATTATATATGGTAAGAGGAACTCAATTCAAACAAACTCCAACAAATAACAAAAAGATCAATAGCCTGTAAATCGCTATCACGACATTAATTATTCTTAAAATGCATAAAAGTCTACAACAGGTAAACCTCAATACTGGAAATGGTTAGAGAATCGAACACCTTTTATGTATTTATTGGAAATGGTTCAAAAATTGTACATTTTTATATATTTATTGACAATGAAAAATAGAAGTGCAGAAAAAAAACGCCATTACCATGTCATGTTGGGGTATTCCCTCTGTTATGCAAACAACCAAATCTAGTTCAGCATCCATAGCCTCCATAATAGCTTTAGCAGCAAAAGGTGGAGGGACGTAAATAACCGATGCATTAGCCTTAGTTTCAGCTTTTGCTTCTGCTACAGAGTTGAAAACAGGAATCCCTAAGTGCTCCGTTCCACCCTTTTTAGGAGTAACACCTCCAACCTATGTGCAAACAGAATCAATCTATGAGAATATGAAGCAATACTAGTTTCTGTATGCGTAGTTCTCGTCCCATGTCAACAGACAAACCAATAATTAATTATTTGTGGGGAATGTCAAGAGTATTCATTATGGACTCATAGTTATTTTGGATGCAAGGCGCACTAAAGCGCTAGGGTACCCTGGAGCGCACTAAAACGCTAGAGTACCCTGGAGCCTAAGGCGCAAGACACAAGGTGAAACACACGTTCATCGAAGTAAAGCGTATTTGGCATAAATTTTAAAATTTGATATATATAAATTGATTTATACTATAAATCTAAAATATTACATAAATTAAATATTTTTCACAAAGATAGCAAACATTATAAATAAAATTTCATTGATAGATAATGTACCGTAAATGATAATCAGAAAAAAAAAACTTTCATTATCTAAAATTCATTAAGAAGTCATCAATTCAAAGTATATTAAAAAAAAACTTCAAATATTAATTTAAATAATCAAATTCATCATCATCATCATCATCATCATCATCATCATCATCATCTTCGTCGTCATCTTCCAAAACCATTGTGAGGCATGAGTGTAAAATAAATTAGATCTAAATCATCAAATTCTTATTTGTCTTCCTCTACTATATCATTATCATCACAGGTGGAAGATGATAGTAAAGGTTTGCTGAGAAGACTTCTGAACTGTCTAATAAAAAAGTCTTACATAAATAAGTAACAATAGGGTTTTTTTTTGTCATTAGATAGCCATGAGCGTTGCTAATTGGCTTCAAAATTGGTTGAGTTCGAGTTAATTATTGTTTATTTACAAAATATCAACTCACTTCTTTAAAGTGTACGCTTTTGCGCCTCTCAGATGCCTCGCGCCTGGGCAGAGGTGCGTGCTATAAGCGCTGTGCGCCTTGTTGGGCATGTCGCCTAGGCGCAGCCAGGCGCACGTTTTTAATAACAATGCATGGACTTAAATAAATTATATTATGAACAAATACATACGAGCATATAAGTGAAACACCATTGGTGCAACTAGAGTGTCTGAAAAAGATAAATGATTATCCAAGCAAATTTAGTTTAATAGTTGAATTTTCACTTTACTACACTTCATCATGGCAAGAGTCACATTCAAAGTATCAATTAAAATTCTCAGTTGAACTCCCCAATCCAATTAATTCCACGTGGCATATAAAACAGGAAAAGTAAGTTAGGTATGAGTTATATAAATGTTAAAAACCATTGCACAAGTTTAATTTGTGCAAATATGTTAAGACAAACGATAATAGTGTGGTTTTTTATATATGTTCATTATATGCATATGAATGTAATTCAAGCTCCACCAAACCACTTACCGTTGGTTCAGATCATAAATATACTCAAAATACAAAGGTTTGTCCTATTACACCTTCTAGTGCTTATATGTTTTATTCGTACAGCATCTTTCCATCAAAAGTACAGATTATATTTTCATATTTATGACACTTTGTTTTTCTATGCCAAGTTTATCATGCTTGATCCAGGTGGAAGTAAAGTTCACCAGTCCCTGGTGACCAAGGCACCAAAAATTTACATACATCCGATTCTCAGCATCTAAACCCGTAGCATTTCACATTTCTAGAAGGATCCACATATGCCAATTCATTCTGCAGAGGAAAGGTAAAAAAAAAATAATAAATAAAAGAAAATGCATCAAAATCAAAGCGAATCAAAGCTACTGGAGTCGAGAGCATAAATACCATCTTGGTGCCGTATTCGATCGCCTGCTCGGTGTGGAAGGTACCATTCTTTCCGGTGATCCCTTGGCAAATTACGCGGGTGTTCTTATCCACGAAGACGCCGGGCGGAGGCGGAGGCGATCCAAAACTGCGGTGCTGCTGCTGCTGCTTAGGGCAAAGCGCCCGCGACGAAAAATTGCCGATCAGTCTCTTAGCGGCCTAGGCGGGACATGGTGGCAGCTGCCTTCTGTTGTTGATCTGTTGAAATTCTTGTTGGTGACTTCAAATTTGGATGCTTTTGGGCAATGGCAATAGCAACAGGATCACAAAAAAATTGACCCATTATATAAGAACGAAAATTAATCGAAATAATAGTTCAAATATATTTAAATAATCCATGATATTTAAAAAAAAAAAAAGGACATTTTTAATGAAAATATGAGAAATACTTTTAGTGTGACATGCAAAATATATACATAGCTGATTATTTGTTATATTTGGGTGTAAGTGTAATACAAATCATAAATTTTCAATGGAGTCATTATTGGATCATAAATCTAACGTTTTGGAAAATTATATGTTGCACACCTTAGTTCTTTAAAAGTGATATAACAACGTTTCGGTTTGTTTGGGCTTTGACCTCAATGTGAGGTAGTTTCTTTTCTAGAAGATTTGTTTTTTCATTTACTACAACTTTCATGTTGAATATTTTTTTTTCTGATTTTCAACATATCAATTGTCGGGATTAAATCGTTCGCAAGTGCAAGATTTCACTTTTTAATAAAATGTTTTTGACTACAAGTATTCATGATGGTCGAGTAAATCAGGCGAGCTAGATGGACGATTTACTTTGGCCGAGCAGGTATTCCTCCTTTGGAATGTTGGAGACCGAGCAGATGGTACCCGGGATGAAAGATCTGTGCACTTTAAGAATAAAGTAAACGTTAGTGAGATGACGAAAGTTTTTTCTGTTTGGACTATTTCGACGCTCAAATAAGACAAATATTTACGTAAAGGAAAGTGCAATAGAGAGTATATATTGAGTATTTGTAGAAAATGTTAAGTGAATTCACTTTTTTACGATCAAGTAAACTTGGATATTTATAAGAAAAATGTACTGATGACCTTGTTTTCAGTGTCCTTCTATTCCTCATGATCAAGTGGCTGCCCATAGTCCTCTGTAACGTCCCAAAAATTTGAAGCTCAACGTGAACTACGTATATGCAAGTTATCAAATTTTTTATGTATTTTAATTGATTAAAATACTGTGTTTTAAAAGTTATTCGAGACCGGGGTCCATATGAGAGAAAATATTTTATTAAATAATTATTTTTAAATATTTAATGTGTGGTGTATTTTAAATAGAATTTTCGAAAATAAGTTGTTTTAAGGTGTTTTTATACGCCGAGTTGTAGTTTAAACCGGTAATCGATTTTTGATTTAAAAAAATAGAGACTTTCTGAGAATTCGGCTATATTTTCACAAACTTTCCTAAACAAAATATTTTAAATATTATCTATTGGTTTTAATGGGCCTAATATATTAGGTTAATGGGTCTAAGCTTCCATCATGTGTTTTAATTAAAATATAAAGCCAACAAACCCTCATAACTCACGCACACATCACACAAACACACACAAAGACTCCTCATCAGCCTAGACACACGCACACACGAAAGTTTTGAAGAAGAAATCACGTAAAAACTTGAAACTTTCAGCAAGGTCTCCCCCTCGTCAATGTTTTCGCATCGTAAGTTGATTTTCGAGCGTAATATACGTAAAAGCGCGCCTTAATCTTTCTGCACTCATCTTTCACACCATAATTTATTTTTTGATACATGATTGCATGAAAAACATTATACACTTATTTTATTTTCGTTTTATGGCATAAACATGATAATACTGGATTTTTCATCTTTTAAAAATCTTGCTTATGTTGCACAAAGGGACTGTCATGGTAGGGTTACTAGATGGGACGTTTTTTCACGTGTTTAAGAGTCATGAGATGCATGTTTAAGGGCTGGAAAAGTTAGGGCAAGAGGATGAACGAAAATATGGGATTCTAGAGTCTTAAGGTTTTTGGCTTGAGGTTCCTTGAAGGGGGCGGCTCGGGCATGGTTAAGGGCGGCGTCCAAGGGTTCTAAGGGGTCTGGGTTTGGGTCCTAGATGGCTTGGAGGAAGGCTGGTGCAAGGCCTAGGGCTGTAGGTAAGCTAGACACGCGCATGGCTTAGGAAGGGTTCATAGGGTCTGTCCTCATGCATGGGTTGTAGATGTTGGATCAATTTATTTATATGGGCTTATATGTAAATAATTATGTGTTGTGGGTTTTCTATTAAGTTAAACCCAAAATAAAGTGATCAATTAATGTTTCGGGTTATTAGGGCTTTAATGTATCTAATGGGTTGTGGTCCTTTAATGTATAGAGACATAAGTGTAATTTCTGTTTTTATGATGGGCTAAAACAAAAATATCAGAAAATATTGATAAACATTATCTATAAATATGGGTCATGGTCCCCAGATCTCGCGTTATCACTTTCACTTTTCTCTCCCCATTAAGAAAACAGTTCTGAAAAGAAACTAAAGGATCTCTCAAGGAAAGAGCGCGTAGATCTGGAAGATCAAGACACGTTCTAAAGAATTCAGGATTATGGCTTCAGGTACGCTTCCGCTTAAGTTTTTCAGTCAAATTCTTAATGATTTAGCGTGATAGATTCTGCGGTTTATGGGTTTTTCCCAACAAGTGGTATCAGAGCCATTCATGTTTGAATCATTGATATTTGTGTAAAGTTTTGGATACTCTTTGGATCCAGATCTGAAAATAAAATTTTGTTTAAAATTTTATTTGATATGGCTTCAGATCTGGAAAATATATTGATACGTTTTCAGATCTGAAGATATTTTTGATATGGTTTCAGATCTGGAAAATATTTTGGTTGAAAAACAAATCTTTTAAAGTTTCAGTTTTGGTAAAAAAGATTTGGTATAAGATTTCGATTTTCCTTCCGTTTTTTGTGCACCAAAATATTTTAGAGGAAAATCGAAAATTTGGATTTAAAAATTAAAAAAAATATTGGTACGGTTTCGGGTCGGCTCGTACGGATTCGGGTGGACCTAGGTCGACTCGCCCGTACAGATTCGGGCCGGGTCGAACCGACCCGTACGGAATTTCCGAAAAAAATTTAATGTTTTTTTTTTTGGGTTCAGGTTTATTCGGTTAAGGTAAATATTCATTAATTCAAATAATGATAAGGTTATATGTATTTTTAAAATTGATTAATTGAAATAAAATGTCGTCAAAGTGACATCTTTTATGAAAATTAATTTTATTTTGAAATACAAAAGGATTTTAGGTAAATGTGATTTATATGATTATTGATCAGCTCAAAGGAAGGTTAATATTTAATATAATTACATATGCACTTGTGATGGTAAGCATGTGATAGTTGTTCGGTTTTTCATGTGAACAATAAATCGGCCCAAAGAATAGTTGTTATTTGACATGATAGTTACTATCAGTATTTGACTGTTGCGCTAGGATATCAGCTTACAAGTTAATCTTTTGTCCAAAGATGAAACATTAATGAAGTGCTCAATATTCTGTTTATGAGGGTTTACATTATTTGAATTTATTGATTATTTTATTTGGATATTTGGTTGAGCATGTATGTTTTGTTTTTGTTCTCTGTTCAGATTTGACTCCTGCAAATATTCATTCCAACATAAATTATATTCCTATGTTAAATGGCTCGAATTTTAAATCGTGGCAAGAGAATTTATTGATAGTTCTCAGAGTCATGGATTTAGACCTTGCGATAAGGGTTGACTCTCCTCCCGTTATTATGGATAAGAGTACCTCTGATGAAAAAGGGAGTTGAAAGGTGGGAGAGATCGAATCGCATGTGTATGATGATCATGAAGAAGGCCATTCCAAAAACATTCAGGGGCACAATGTCTAGCGACATTGCTACTGTTAAGGCTTTCCTTCAAGACCTCGAAAAGAGGTCTCGTTTCAATGAGGTACAGAGGTAAGGACAACATCAGGGAGTACATTATGGAAATGTCTCATCTTGCTTCAAGGTTAAAAGCACTGAAGCTTGACCTCTCTGAGGACTTGCTAGTGCATCTGGTTTTGATATCTCTTCCTCATTTTAACCAGTTTAAGGTGAGCTATAACTGTCAGAAAGAGATTGGGTCTCTGAATGAGCTCATCTTGCACTGTGTCCAGGAAGAGGAAAGGTTGAAGCAAGACAAGACAGAAAGTGCTCATTATGCCTTTACCTCGAAGGTTAAAGGAAAGAAAAGAAAGGATAAGGAAGCTGCGGATACACAGCCTCCGAAGAAACAACAGAAGAATCCTAGTGATTCTCAAAGTTCTGGTTGTTTTTTCTGTGGCAGTGATGGGCATATGAAAAAAAACACTGCAGTAATTATCACGCTTGGCGTGCTAATAAATGTATGCTTCTGAATATGATTTGTTTTGAGGTTAATTTAACTTCAGTGCCTAGACACACGTGATGGATAGATTCTGGTGCAACAACTCACATTAGTGTGTCTATGCAGGGTTGCCTGGATTGCCGAAAACCAAGTGATGCTGAAAGATTCATCTATGTTGGTGACAACAACAAAGTTGAAGTTGAAGCAATAGGAAAATTTAGATTATTGTTAAAGACTGGAATATATTTGGATCTTTATGAAACATTTGTTGTGCCGTCTTTTAGACGAAATTTGATTTCTATTTCTGCATTGGACAAATTTGGTTATTCTTGTTCTTTTGGAAATGGAATATTCAGTTTGTTTCTCGATTCAAAATTGGTTGGTTCTGGTTCTTTATCAGGATATGATAATCTTTATTCTTTGGATGTTATTGCTTCATTTAATATTAATGTGAGAATTCAGCTGCGTTATGTCACAAAAGATTGGGTCATATATCTGAAAAGAGAATAATGAAACTCGTGTCAGACAAAATTCTCGAACCTTTAGATTACACATATTTTAATAATTGTGTTAATTGTATAAAGGGAAAACAAACCAATAAAAGGAGATTTGAAGCCAATAGGTGTTCAGGCGTCTTAGAACTTATACATACTGATATTTCTGGACCATTCCCTTCGACTTCTTGGAATGATCAACAATATTTTATTACGTTCACAGACGATTTTTCAAGATATGGCTTCATTTATCTCATTCGTGAAAAGGCACAGTCATTGGATGTGTTCAAAAACTATAAAGCTGAAGTTGAAAATCAACTTGGCTTAAAGATTAAAAGCTTTAGATCTGACCGTGGTAGTGAATACTATGATAGATATGACGGTTCATGTGAACAACGTCCACGACCTTTTGCTAGATTCCTAGAGGAATGCGGTATCGTCCCACAGTACACTATGCCGGGTTCGCCCACTATGAATGGTGTTGCTGAAAGACGAAACAGAACGCTTAAGGATATGGGGAGGAGTATGATCAGTCATTTTACCTTACCAGAATCACTCTGGGGATAAGCACTAAAGATCGCAACATATATCCTTAACAGGGTTCCAAATAAGGCAGTGACCAAAACCCCTTATGAACTTTGGATGGGTAAAAAGCCCAATCTTAAGCATCTGCACGTTTGGGGATGTCCAGCTAAGGCAAGGCCTTAAAAGCCTAATGAAAAGAAACTGGACTCAAGGACGGTTAGTTGTTATTTTATTGGATACTCTGAAAGATCCAGGGGTACAAGTTTTATGATCCCACAAGTAAGTCAATTTTTGAGTCAGGAAATGCTCGGTTCTTCGAGGATGTTGAGTTTGCAGGGGGAGATAAAGTAAGGGATATTGCTTTAAAGATGAATATGTAAATATTCCCACAGGTGTCTTGGACTTTGATCAGGATCATATTCCTCGCTTTGACCAAGACACAATACAGGAAGACAATATTAGAGATCCTCTCATTCCAGATTAACAAACTCAAGCACCTCTAGATGCTATGCCATTAAGGATATCCACTAGAGAGGGGAGAAATGCAGTGCCAGATGATTACATTGTATTTCTTCAAGAACATGAGGCAGACATTGGATTGATGGAGGATGATCCTATTAACTTCCATCAAGCAATGGAAAGTTATAACTCTCAAAAGTGGAATGATGCCATGAATGAGGAGATAAAGTTCATGAAGGACAATGATGTATGGGATCTTGTCCCATTGCATAAAGGTACGAAGCCCATTGGTTTCAAATGGATATTTAAAACCAAGAGGGATTAGAAAGGCAATGTAGAAAGATATAAGGCTCGTCTTGTCGCTAAAGGCTTTACACAGAAAGAAGGCATTGATTATAAAGAGACTTTCTCTCCGGTTTCTTCGAAAGACTCTTTAAGGATTATCATGGCTTTGGTGGCGCATTTCGATCTTGAGCTTAATCAGATGGATGTAAAGACTGCATTTCTAAATGGTGACATTGATGAAACGATTTATATGGTGCAGCCAGAAAATTTTGTGTCCAAAGACACAAATAATATGGTTTGCAAATTAAAGAAATCCATATATGGGCTCAAGCAAGCATCTCGACAATGGTATTTCAAATTTCATCAAGTGATCATCTCGTTTGGTTTTGAGATGAATTTGGTCGATGATTGTGTATACCATAAGTTCAGTGGGAGTAAGCATATTTTTCTGGTTTTATATGTTGATGACATTCTGCTCGCTAGCAACGATATAGAGTTGTTGCATGAAACCAAGAGATTTATATTTAAGAATTTTGAGATGAAAGATCTTGGTGATGCATCTTTTGTACTGGGTATTCGGATACATCGGGATCGTTCTCGGGGTATTCTTGGATTATCTCAGAAAGGCTATATCGAGAAAGTTCTTAAGCGATACGGGATGCAAGATTGTAAACCAACAGATACCCCTGTGGCTAAGGGAGACAAATTTAGTCTCAAACAATGCCCAAAGAATGATTTTTAGGAAAAAGAAATGCAGAAGGTTCCCTATGCATCTGCAGTGGGAGTCTGATGTATGCTCAAGTTTGTACACGTCTAGATATTGCGTACGTGACAATAATGTTGGGACGATATTTAAGTAATCTAGGAGTGGAACATTGGAAAACAGTCAAAAGGGTTTTACGGTACCTACAGAGAACAAAAGATTACATGCTCATATATTGGAGGTTGGATCAGCTTGAGATCATTGGGTATACTGACTCCGATTTTGCTGGATGCCAAGATAGTATAAAATCTACGTCGGGCTACATCTATCTCCTTGCCGGAGGCGACATTTCTTGGAAGAGTGTTAAACAGTCACTTATAGCTTCTTCCACCATGGCAGCTGAGTTTGTAGCGTGTTATGAGGCATCCAATCACATAATATGACTGCAAAATTTTGTCACGGGACTGCGCACTGTTGATGGCATTGAAAAGCTACTAAGATTACATTGTGACAATAAATCAGCAGTTATGTATTCCAATAACAACAGGAGCTCGACGAAGTCAAAACATATTGACATCAAGTTTCTGGTTGTTAAAGAAAGAATTCAGAGTGGAAAGTTGTCTATTGAGCATATCGGTACAAACTCCATGGTTGCGGATCCGCTTACTAGGGGACTACCACCCAAACAGTTTCATGAGCAGACTGCTAGTATGAGTGTTATGTCAATTGAGGAAATTCAGTTTTAGTGGGAGTTTGTAATTTTAAATGATTTTCAGTTGTAGACATTTTCAGTTAAAGTTATGTAAATTTATTTTCTGCAGAAATAAATTTCAAGTTAAGTCACACTCTGATTATGATTTAAAGTTTGATCTCAATAAGGTTAAAGCGGACCAGTTGGAAATAGGCATGTTATGGTCATTGCATGAAATTTCCATTCTACACATCCACTTCATGATCCATGTCATTCAGTTGTGTTGGCATATGTGACCATTGATGGGTCTAGTTACCTTGAGTGTAGCGAAGACTGTTTTGATACTATGTTGATGTGATTGATGGACCGGATTGGGTATAGATACATTTCGGAATGAGAACAATTTTGAGCTCATAAGGTTATTTTCACAAACATAATTATAAAGTTGCACATATAGCCCAAGTGGGAGATTGTTGGATCAATTTATTTATATGGGTTTATATGTAAATAATTATGTATTGTGGGTTGTCTATTAAGTTAAGCCCAAAATAAAGTGATCAATTAATGTTTCGGGTTATTGGGCTTTAATTTATCTAATGGGCTGTGGGCCTTTAAATTTACATAAGTGTAAATTTCTGTTTTTATGATGGGCTAAAACAGAAATATTAGAAGATATTGATAAACATTATCTATAAATATGAGTCATGGTCCCCAGATCTCGCGTTATCACTTTCACTATTCTCTCCCCCATTAAGAAAATAGCTCTGAAGAGAAACTAAAGGATCTCTCAAGGAAAGAGCGCGTAGATCTGGAAGATCATGACACGTTCTAAAGAATTCATGATTATGGCTTCAGGTACGCTTCCGCTTAAGTTTTTCAGTCAAATTCTTAATGATTTAGCATGATGGATTATGCGGTTTATGGGTTTTTCCCAACAGTAGATGATGTTCCAGTAGCTTTTCTAGGTTCGGTCATGTCCTAGGAGGGTCAACTAAGGTATGGACATGGTGGTTAAGGTCTGGAGTCGAGGCAAGCTAGGGGTCGAACAAACTACTGTTAGGGTTCTTGTGCAGAAAATTCCTACAAGGTTCTAGGCTTGTTTAATGGTTATAGGTTGCTTGATTTGGGCTGTATATGGTATGTTTAAGTGTTAATAAGACATGGTTCAAGTTTGGTAAAGTTTGATTAATTTTCGAGTCCATTCGGGTTAAAATCGGGATGTAAGTCTCTAAGTTTTAAATACGAATATGGGAAATTAATCAAGAAGTTTAAGTTTACGTCTAAGAAATATTTATGTATTTTAAGGTGTCATGTTAAGTTTGGATGGTTTTGGGTCGTCATTTTAAGGTCTGATGATAAAATGGGAAAGTTAGGGTTTCAGGGGCACAACAGTCAATTTACACATGAAAATGTTAGACATTCTGACAGTGCCCTGAATGTTATAATCGATGTTAAAATGTTTATTTCAAATGTTATGGAATTTTAAGATGAAACATTAATGCTAAAAGACATGTTGCATGCTTGGTTTAAAAGAAAATATGTAGAGCCTAAAAATCAGTACATGTAAAACTCATGCATCTATTTAAATTGTTAAATTATTTATTTAATTGATTATTAGTGATGCATAATTTATGACTTGCATTATTTTAAATTTAATTTATGTTTAGTTGATACATGTTAAAATGTTTTCTTGAGTTTCACGTTTCAGACAAATATTCGATGCGGGATCGGGGAAAGGAGATGGCGACGATTTGGGCAATTTGCAAAATGTGGTATTTTATTGCAAGTCAAGAATGTGATATTTTAAATGATTTTACGAAGTTTTAAGCATTTTAAAGCTTAATTTAATTATTAGGTGATTTTTAAGATTTTAAACTTTTAAAGTTTATCAATTGTGTATTTTATTGTAATTAGGAGATTTTTGTAAAGTTAGTGAATTAAAATTTTAATTAACATTTTCAAATAATAATTAAGCAAATAATTACCCCTATTAAACACACACACACGTTCTCTACACACACACATACACGATTCACACACACATATTTCATTGTATTTGTTTTATTTTTGAGAGTAGCTAGGGTTCTTGTTACTCTCTCCAGCAGCCACCCTCACCTTCAAAAAAATTTCAGCAATCACACGTTGTTTTTAGTAGAAAAATCGTGCCACAATTCGTCCTGGATCAACTCTCTCATCTCTCCGCTTCGGTATCGCCGTTTCGTGAGTATATTCATAAAAGTCATGTATATTCTTTCATTTTTGCATCGATCTCGTCATATTATATGTGTGATGTTTATTGTGTACAAAATCCATGTATGTTGTGCAAAATTTTGAGCAAAATGATTTGAAACGATTTTTGGATCAAAATTTTAGATCTAAAAACCGAATATGTTGTCATTTCGTGTACAGTGAATTTTTTGTCGACTTTCTGGAAAACTTTCAACATATAAAACTTAGTACTCTTTGATATCTTTGATTTGACAGTAAATTCGTAATTTTTGGATCGGAAACGAGTGAGTTATGATCATTTTTGTGGGACTGCTCAAACTGCGATTTTATGAAAACATGTTCTTGAGTGTGTTCTTGAGAATTGATTGTTGCAGGCTTCATTGGGAATCGCCGATTGTTCCTTGCTGCGTAGGTGGTGTCATGTGATGTGATCAGTCGTCTTTCAGTGTTTCATTTCGAGTCGGTATGGGTTTGGTGGCATTAGCATGAATGGAAGGGGAGGGGTAGAAGATGGCTTTTTGGGGGTTGAATTCGCACAGTACTAGAGCTGCAGCGCTGCAATTTTGCACCAGGCAGTGCCGCAGCACTGCAGTGTAGCGCCTAGGTGACAATCTGGCGCTGCAGCGCTGCACTTCTGTTGGGATCGGTTAAGGGAATCACCGTTGAACTACAATAGTTCGGTTCTTGAAATATTGAACACCGATGAATTAAATCGAGTTTGGTGTTCAAAACAAGCGGGAAATACTCGAAATAATCCTTCGTAGAAACCGATTAAATATTTTGTAAATCATTTAAAATATATGCAAGTTGAATGAGTAAAATTTTTTGAGTTGAAGCATTTTATCAAACACTTGGTATGTAATATTTTGGTATTTGAAGAACACATAAAATGCTTCAACAATGTTTCTTTAAAATTATGAAAATGATAAGTAAATGCAATAAACAAATAGACACGAATTTGTTTATGAATGTTCGGAGATTTCAAATGCTCCTACATCACCACTTCTTCCCCTTGGGAAGGATATTATAGAAAACTTTGATTTATACGACTCTTTGTACAAACCCACTCAGCTAGGACTTACCCAATGTCTAAACTGAACTCCTAGCACTCAAAGATTGTAGGCAGCACCTCACAATCAGCATATTGTTTAATATCTCATATGCAAAGACTGCATACACAATTTTATTGTCTTTGTGCAAGACTCACTCAACTAAACTTTGAAGTTCAACTCTCTTGTATATGTGTGAGTGATTGTGTGTGAGAAATTTATCCTTTACAGTGTACATCTGAAATGTATTCCCACACAAGGGCTTGTGCTCTCAACTAGCTGATATATTCACGCTAACCGCTCATGCTTTGAATACTCTTCAAAAGATCTTGTTTGATTTTCAAGATATTGTATTTATGATATATACGTTAGACACAAGAATATGACCGTTTGTAAAGTTTCTGTACTGTTTCTGAAATTACAACGGTCAAATTCGTCTTGCTGGGGATTTTCCCGACTGGTCAACTCTAATGGTCGTTTAGTTCAACTGGTCAGCAGCTGGTTCAGTTCAGTTCAGCTGGTTCGGTTCAGTTCAGCTGGTTCGGTTCAGTTCAGCTGGTCTGGTTCAGCCGGTCTTCAGCTGGTCTGGTTCAGTTCAGTTGGTTCAGTTCAACTGATCTTGTTCAACTGGTCTTCAGCTGGTCTGGTTCAGTTCAGTTTCAGCTGGTGTGCTGAAATCAGCCTTATGCAGAACTAGTAGTTTCATCGTCATTTATCAGCATCTTAAGCTTCGATTCGGACTTTTACTTCTGAATATGATTTGTAGATCATCGTCTTATCTTTCCAACGCATACTAAATCACTTCATTTCGATAACCGAGCTGAGAGATATGACAAAAATACCGCAACTACTTATACCCAACTGATTGTTGTTTTCGTGCAATCAATTCGGTACTTCAGCGATCAGTTAGACCATGATAACATCCGAATTTTCCCAACTAACGTGAAATACGACTTGTTCCACATTGAGTTTTCTGATCAGTCCAGTTGGCATATTATCATTTGGATCCTTCAGTTGAGAGATATCATCAAAACACCGAATCTTTCCAGAAATTCAGTTTGTGCAGAATTCAGTTTCAGCTTGCTTCTTGTGTTTGCAACATCACACTTAAGTAAATATGTTAGAAACACAATAACAAGTTTTGTTAACATCAAAATCAATATTGCGAACATGAAATGTTCCAACAATATCCCCCTTTTTGATGATCAAAAAACTTGGATAAACAATCAACTCAAATAACATATTTCTCCCCCTTTTTGTGTGAATCAAAAAGTCATATTTTCAAAACATTTAAAACAAAATTTTCTCCCCCTCAATATTTAAAAATAATCTACTCATTAAAATTATAATGAGTTCTTCCCCTATATTTTTGAAAATTATAAAAGAAGAGGGATAACTAACCAATTTTCTCCATGACTCATTTTTTGTTGCAGCACATATGCTCTATATTCAATAAATAAATTGTTTTTTTCTCGTGCATAATTAGGCTGCAAATTTTATACCGCTGTAAACCACTACGAGTCTAGTTTGCAACGCAAAAAGCGGTTTGTCATTTGGACACTCGAGCAAGGAGATATGTCATTTTTCCCACGGTCGCTGCAAGCTGCGCGAAAATTCAGTTTTGCATATATATGTTTAAAAAATCTGAAATTTTTGAATTTTAAACATCAAAATCAGTTTCAATGTTCTTTCAAGAACAACCTCCTCTGATACCAATTGTTGGGATCTGTTAGGGGATCACCGTTGAACTACAATAGCTCGGTTTTTGAAATATTGAACACCGATGAATTAAATTGAGTTTGATGTTCAAACCGAGCGGAAAATACTCGAAATCATCATTCGTAGAAATATATTAAATATTTTGTAAACCATTTAAAATATATGCAAGTTAAATGAGAAAAAATATTTCAGTTGAAGTATTTTATCAAACACTTGGTATGCAATATTTTGGTATTTGAAGAACACAAAATGCTTCAACAATGCTTCTTTAAAATTATGAAAATTATAAGTAAATGCAATAAACAAATAGACCCGAATTTGTTTATGGATGTTCGGAGACTTCAAATGCTCCTACATCACCCCTTCTTCCCCTTGGGAAGGATATTCACTAGAAGACTTTGATTTATACGACTCTTTGTACAAACCCACTCAGCTAGGACTTACCCACTACCCAAACTGAACTCCTAGCACTCAAGATTGTAGGCAGCACCTAACAATCAGTATATTGTTTAATGTCTCATATGCAAAGACTACATACACAAGTTTATTGTCTTTGTGCAAGACTCACTAAACTAAACTTTGAAGTTCAACTCTCTTGTATATGTGTGCGTGATTGTGTGTGAGAAATTTATCCTTTACAGTGTACATCTCAAATGTATTATCACACAAGGGCTTGTGCTCTTAACTAGCTGATATATTCACGTTAACCGCTCATGCTTTGAATCCTCTTCAAAAGCTCTTGTTTGATCTTCATAATGTTGTATTTATAAGCCCCAACAATGATATATACGTTAGACACAAGAATATGACCGTTTGGAAAGTTTCTGTACTGTTTCTGAAATTACAACGATAAAATTCCTCTTGTTGGGCATTTTTCCGACTGGTCAACTTTGGTCAACTCAACTGGTCCTTTAGTTCAACTGGTCAGCAGCTGGTTCAGTTCAGTTCAGTTGGTGAGTTGCTGGTTCGGTTCAGTTCAACTGGTTCGGTTCAGTTCAACTGGTCTTCAGCTTGTCTGGTTCAATTCAGTTTTCAGTTCAACTGATCTGGTTCAACTGATCTTCAGCTGGTCTGGTTCAATTCAACTGGTTCAGTTCAGTTTCAGCTGGTGTGCTGAAATCATCCTAGCTGATTTCAGTTTGTGCAGAACCAGTATCTCCATCGTCATTTATCAGCATCTTAAGCTTCGATTCAGACTTTGACCTTTGAAGATGATTTTTAGATCATCGTCTTATCTTTCCAACGCATACTGAATCGCTTCATGTCGATAACCGAGCTGAGAGATATGACCAAAATACCGCAACTGTTATACCAAACTGATTGTTGTTTTCGTGCAATCAGTTTGGTATTTCAGCGATCAGTTAGACCATGATAACATCCGAATTTTCCCAACTGATGAGAAATACGACTTGTTGAAAATTAATTTTTCTGATCAGTAAGGATGGCGGATTATCATTTGGATCCTCCAGTTGAGAGATATCATCAAAAAACCAAAGCTTTCCAGAAATTCAGTTTGTGCAGAATTCAGTTCCAGCTTGCTTCTTGTGTTTGCAACTTCACACTTGAGTAAATATGTTAGAAACACAATAAAAATTTGTGTTAACATCAAAATCAAGATTTCGAGCATGAAATGTTCCAACAACTTCAGTGCTTAGGTGCTGGTTCTGGTGTTTTTCGGGCTTCGAATTTAGGTGATATTGCTTCCTTTCGGTACTATTATGTCGTTATGTCCAAGCATAGTGAAAGTTAGTTTAGATGTTACGAAGTTTGATTGGGGAACGTTGAATCTATGGTTTAAGCAAGGTTCGTGTCTTCCATTGCTTGGGAAATTTCTTACTCCATTCCAAGATTGTTTCGGGGTTCGAGTCATGGGTTAGTATATTGATTAAACGTGGTCAAGTCCCTAGGGGTCTAGAAATTCATAAGTTATTTAATTACTTTGGTGGCGAGTTTGTTGTGTGGTTAAGTTATGAGTTTTAAAGTTGTTGGGATAATGTACTAGAATGTATGTGCAACGGGAGCCCCAAGCGAGATCCAACGAATCTCTCAATGCTATGTAAGTATGTTCAACGTACAAAAGAAAATATTTTATGTTTTTGAGGTATGCCAAATGTCTTGTGACCAAATATGAACGGGTTTGGAAGCCGGTGAACGTGGCCGGTGACCTCTCCACCTCCGGTAAAGCATGACCGGGTTTAGATCAGGATTGGAAATTATTAAAGAATGACCAGGGACCAATCCACCCGGTAAAAAATTACCGGGGATCTCATGTATGTGGTAGTGGACATCCCGGCCAACCCAATATTGTGGTTTAGTATGATCAGGCGCAATTATGTATGTGTTACTTGCTTTGAAACATATCTCTACGCAAAATGATGATGTTTATGTATGTCCAAGTATGTATGATGCAAGTATGTTTATGAAAAGATTTACGATATAATGGCACGTCTATGTTTATACTAGTACGTTCAAGTTTAAGTATGTATGTCCTATTTTAAAATGCATGTGGTTTTATTATGTATTACTTGTTATTCTCAGTTTATACTTGTTGGGTCTTTAGACTCACTAGACTTGATCGATGCAGGTGAGGTGGAGTTTGATGAGACGAGGGGTGGGACTAATGAGCCGGCTCGGACTGCGTGGAGGTTAAACCTGAGGACCGCCTACGTTTTTAAGACTTTATGCATGTTTCAAATACTCTGATTTTTATGATAATGTTTACGATGTTTAAACGAATACTTTTTGCAAACTTTGTTTATGATTGTTTTATTTCGAATATTTTAGACGAGTAGATTATATTTATCGCAATTTGAAAGCTTATTATTATTTAAGAAAATTTTTATTTTTCCGCAAATTTTAAGCATGTTCAAAATACAGTACGTTACAAAATTGATTTATATATGCATGAATTTTTATAAGTAATAGAAATATGAAAAGTTGAAGAAGGTGAATTGATTGTGATTGATACGATGATATGTAGATTCAACAAAACGCTATGGTTTTAAACCATTATCATTTACTACCGACGACAACAGTTTCACAACGTTTAAAGATCGTTGTATTTTAGCACGATTGACAACAGTTTTGCAATGGTTTTAACCCGTTGTCATTATTTATCAACGAAAACAGTTTCGCCACGTTTGGGACCGTTTTTTTTTAACACAATCGACAAAAGTTTTGCAATGCCTAAAAACCGTAGTGTTTTGTTGAATCTACAACAATTTAAAACTGTTGTCTTTAAATTTTTTTCACTAGAATTCAAAATTGTTGTCTTTAATAATTTTTTTTCTTTAGTTAAAAATTATTGTATTAAAATGTTTTTTTATTTGCAATAATATAATAATAATTAAACCAAATATAACAATTGAAAATAAAATATTTACCACGTTCAATCCGTGGCTATATTATGTTCAAAATCTATAATCCAAAATATGCCAACGATTAACACAAAATTTACAAATTTGAATTTAGTACTGCAATTGGCCTTGATACATGTTCGTCATCAAAGTGGCAATGTGGCAGTAGAGTCCCACAATATCAAAATTTTCCAAACAGAAAATACGGATATACTGCAATCTTTTGTCATCATCGGCCTCGATCTCCTCAAACCACATCAAAATTTCTGCATCAAAACCTTCCCATGCCATTTCATCCCTGGAATATAATACACACATAGAAATCCCATTAAAACCCCATGTAAGAGATGAGATTGCAAGCAAAGACATGCATTGGAAACGCAGCTAACATAAATGGTGCATAGAGACGATAATACATTGTTTTCCCATAATAAAATATATCCCACACATCGGAATTTGAAAGCTAAGTGAATTTTGACATTGTACACAACATATAAAATTAGTTAATGGTATCAAACTGAACCCAGATTTTGCAGCATAGCTTTGACAGTATCCAATTTCTCTGCTCAAATAATCAACGAAGACAATTGCAACACTAGACTACATACAAAGACAAAGAATATTGACATGATTAAGAGTACACTTACTTTGTGATGATGTCGTTGCTTTTTGAATGGTTGTTCAAAAAAATATATTCTCATTTTTCTGATATACAGACTGTATGAAGAAACAAAATAGTTGTATAAAACTAATGTTTCTGATGTACAATAACATTTATGTTCTTGGAAGCTAGAACTAATGTGAAACTAATATTCACAAGCTCTGTTTCATCAACCTATCTGGATTTTTTTACCAAATACACAGTTCAAGATCATGAGCAGAATGTTCATATGATTTAGAATATTTACTATCATGATCAGAATATGTGCTCAGAGGCATAATTTACTGAATAAAATAGAAAAATGATTGATTTGGGTCATTGTAACACAAAGCATTTCATCAATACTTTGCATAACTATTCGTAAATATAATCTTGTATGTATTATGCCCACTCGGATCGCACTTGATCAATTTCTTCCTTAGAGTACTCTGTTTTTGTTGGAAACTTAATTTCTAAGTTTGAAAAATTGATCGTGAAAAGGATGAACAACTGATTAAGAAAACTTAGAATAACTGAACTAAACAAATCGTAAACTGACAGTTGCCCAAACTGAAGATTAGTGCGTATTTGAGGTAACTAAACTGAGCTAACTGAACTACGTAGTCAACTGGATGATCAGTTGGAACCGATCAGTTAAACTACAATCAGTTGAGAGAAATCTGTTAATATTATCGGCTTTGTCAACTGATAAATCAGTTTGACACGCCATCAGTTAAGGAACGTAGCTATCAACCGACAATTGTACAAGAGCAGACTGCAATGTATAGTGGGAACTTCACTTATCAGAAAGCTACAGTGTACGATGGCCAGAAGAATGTTGACGTGGCTATACAACGGATAAAAAGATTCAAATGGATTTATTGTTACCGTTGGAAGCAAAGCCTATAAATAGCGGAGAAGATCAACTGAGCAAAATAATCTGTAATCCAGAATCCAGAAATCGAGCAATCAATTTTCAATGAAAAACTCTGTGCATACTCTTTCAGTTCTAAATCTCTCAAAAGCTCACGCTTAATATATATATATATATATATATATATATATATATATATATATATATATAGACACACACACACACACACACATAGCATTCAAGGTTATACTTCGAGCTTAAAAGCACAAATATTCTATAGTCTATTATTCGATCTTGTAGAGATCAGTTGTGCTATATAGTTATTTATCAGTTGAGTACTGATAAACTGCATTGAAACTAAGAGTTTCAGTTTGGCATCGTTAAGACAAAACTGAAGTGTGTTTGTACAAATCGGTGTATAGATCAAAGTTTTTTAGTGAATATCCTATCTTTGAGATAGAAAGGGTGACGTAGGAGTGTTTGAAATCTCCGAACATCCACAAATCTTGTGTCCCCTAATTTCAGTTTTTATTATATCTGTCCTTCAGTTTCCGCACTTTCATTAGTTAACTGATTGTATTGACAAACAAGATTCCTAAATTCAGTTTATCACTAAACTGATTCATTATTCGAAGAAGTTGTGAAAACTGTTAAGTAACCCCTTTCAAAACACTTCTTCACTTCCAATCGATCCTAACAGTTTTCATGAACTGTGAACAAACACAGTGATAATATTAGTTAAAAAAATTAATAAATACATTGAAAAATGATAAATACACAATTATTTGTGAATATTGAGAATATGTCGAATATTACAATTGAAGATAATGAGTCCTTCTCACTGCTAGCATTTTTTTCATTTATTTCTCTCATAAATCTCATAACATAAAAACCACATTGTTTCGCATCTGGTTGTCGAGGACCCTATGTTAAAAAAATTGTTTTGATTGATACACAAATTGAAATAAACGTTAATTAATGACAAGTACACATGCATACCTTTACTACTTCCCATATAGTTTGTTTTTTCCTTTTCCTTTCCTTGTTTGAATTAAACATTCTTGCACTCCTTCATACATCAGTAACAGTCAACATATGAGTGTTTTATTCATTAAATTAAAATTGACATAAAAACAAAATATTAACTTACATATTCACCAGATATTTCCAGTCATCGTAACGGTTTCGATGACTAAGTGAATCCAACAAATAAACAATCTCATTGTAAGGATCGATGACAGTGAGAATCCAATGGTAACTACGCACAGAACACATAATTAGTGCATACAATTCAATAAATTGTCGAGAAAATAAATTGAATTTTATATTGTAATTTTACTCACCCAACATTATATGGCACCAAAAATAGTTGATTTATTGATGCACCACTCAGTCTTTCGGCTAAAACACTTGCTCTTCATTCAAGTGTTCGATTTTACCGTTTTTGTCAAGTTTTGTCACATATGGCATGTATGGATTGTGTGTGGATTCACAAATCTAAACTTGTCGGTCTTGTTATCTTTTTTCATCTTTTTATAAAGATGCCTAAAATTTCAAGCAAAATAATGTGAATATGCTAAATTAATTAAGTTTATACAGCTTAAGTGGAAAAAAAACAAAAGAAGAAGACTTACCACATGTACACAACTATACAATTGGCAGATATTGGATCCAAATTATAGAAAGGAATGATGTCTTCAAGGTGCACAAGTAGTTCGTAATCCTCGTCAAAAAAATCATGATCAAAAAGCAGTGATAGATTATGTTCATCGTCTAGAGCACATTTACAATAACAATACAATAGATTTAAATATCTTGGCACACTTGAAGACAAACCAAGTTTGTTTCTTATGAAATTTATCTCATCTTACATTACTACCAAGTGTGTTGGCCAGGCTACATGTGTTCCTATAGTATCACCAACAGTATCACGTTCATTTGAAATTGGAAATGGCAAATATGATAATTTGTCCACAGCATTATCAATGGATACGTGCATGCAACTCATGGGTAATAGAACACCATGAAGTAATTTATCAACCTCATTGACATGAACAATTGTACCGTAGGCAACAATATTGGTCCTAGATTCCAATGCCAATTCAACTGGCTCACCCTAGAAGACAAATATTCATGTTATAGATACAAATCATAGTCATGGACAATTGCAATAATCACCTACCTTTTTCATTGCTCAAAGCTAATACTACCAGAATTTAGCCAGATTCAATCCAAATAAAATAATGAAAAGTAATATAACCACAATTAAATATTTACATGCAAAAAATCAGCATTGCTCAAAGCTTTCACATCATCATCATTCGAAGTTTCATAGTTCGAGACATTCTTTTTGATTTTATCGTCACTCGTGAGATGCAACTTCACTGAGCAACTACCTTTTTCTTCAATCTCAAAGTTGTTTGCATCATTTTTGAACATTTCTTCAAGTCTCTGTATGCGTGCATCTTGATCTGATATGCGTGCATTTTGTTCTGCGATGCGTGCATCTTGTTCTAAGATTAATATCTCCGCCTCCATCAAGTCCATTTTTTGATTAAGGATTACATGGTCATCAACAAGAGGACTCTTCCATATTCTACCAATATTAAAGTAGATGCTTGGAGTGATATGACCTCCAACACCTCTCACATGACCAACATATTCATGTGAATCCAGTGCTTTCGTAAGGATATCATTTTTCCCTCTTCAAATTGCAACGTACACTCGAGTTTTCGTTGCACATAATCATCCTGTCATGCACAAAAGAACAAGATAATTACTAGAAACAATTATAAAGAATAAAAATTATTCATTTTCATGTATTGTTTGCTTACAATCTTTTCCATTGCCGATTTCAACTCATCGCCTTCATACTTACCCTCCTTATCAACTCGTCCTTTCTTCCACATAATTGCTCGATTTATCTCATCATCTTCACATAACTCATTTGCCTACAAACAATATGTATGATATCAACAAATTTATAAATCACAGAGCATGGATTTAGTAAAATTTCCGAATTAACTCCATTTCTCTGCCTTATTTTTTATACAAATTTTCTCAATAATTTCCAAGTAAAAAAGTAAGAGTTTTTGAACAGTGTGGTCATCAAAAGGTAGAACATATCGAGCAATAGTGATAAACAGCTGAGGTAGGGATTCACCGTTAAGTAACAACATTATAGCTTTTTTCATTGCATCAATTTTCGCATACACGTCACTACTAATATGCCTTCAAACAATATGTATGATATTTATATTAGGCAGATTTATTAAAATCATACTTACTAATTCGTCGGCAAAATTTCCATATCCTTTGCGAGACATACGATGGGGGTATATGTTTTGCTTTCTTTTCTTCTTTTGTTCATCACTTACTTTCTAGTTAATTGAACATTGCCCACATATATAAGATTTCAATAGAAATAATTTGTTATGGTCTACTTATTTGAAAATAACAAATTAAGACTATGAAGTCATCAGACAAGCGAGTGATTACAAATGAACTCCAATCATCTCGCGTAATACCAAACACAGTAGGTGGTTCTTTCAAATCCTCAGTTTTATCTTGCTTTCTAAGAATGAAATTTTGAGTGAGAAAAGATTTAAACTGTCGCCACTTGTTATTTGCAGAGTTTAGACATCCCTTATTCCAGCTTTGATCAATATTGTACGTCAGCTGTAGAAGTCATATTAACCCAAAATATTAAACATATCGTAACCATATGAAAACTAATTAAAATAGTCAAAACATTATAACTTACATTAATCGATTCCCATATTAATTCTTTGACATCATTGGAACCTTCTTCCAAGTCTGATAACTTATCTTTACTTTTTCTCGAACAAGATTCCAATATAAGTTTGCATCTCACTTGCAAATTCTCCTACTGGCTGTCCCAATTTATAAACCTTAGATCATTTTTAATTCCATGAACCCTTTGCCTAACAAGTCTATCCAAACATGTATGATCTCTAGATGATCTTGTTGTTTTGGTCTCTGTAGATTCCAAACTGTTTTGCCCCCACAACTATTGTTAGTGGAAGAATATGCAGTATTCTGTTTAGGCTTCTCATTCTTTGACATCCTACAAACATTTACAATTTGTTAGGCAGTCACAAAAATGCACTATGCAATGCATGTCATAAAAAAATTAGCATTCACTTCTTTATTTTTCTTTCTACATGAAACAAAAATGCACTATGCAATGCATGTCATAAAAAAATTAGCATTCACTTCTTTATTTTTCTTTCTACATGAAACTGTAATATGCAGGACAGTAATGGAATGTAACTTATTATGCTGGTTCAAGTCAGTTAGGATTTTAATTATTGTCAACCCAATACCCATCACAATCTTCACGAATGCATGGCGGTTCATTTTCATGTATTCCATCAACATCCATTGATATAACCCTCGTGTAAAACATTGATAGTGGGTTACAACATTTTCCCATTCATTAACATTCGTGTATTCAATGTACTCTCTGGTGGGACTTGCAAGTACAACATGTCACGCAGGATCTTGAGGATCTTCAATATAAAACACCTGCTTTGCTTGACTGCCCAAGATAAAAGAGTCAGACTTGAATCTAATTCTCTTCAGGTTTACCAACGTGAAACAAGATCATCAAATTTAGTACCGTCAATATTCTCAACCCAATTACATTTAAACATTGAAATTTGAAACATTTGGTAATCAAGTTCCCATATTTCTTGAATAACTCCATAAAAAATCATGTCTGACACAACTGGGTTTTTATCATTTGCACTAATAACTTGCATTGTCGTTGCGACTAAGCTTACTCCAGAATTTTGCACAACTCGTATATCATCTCGCTCTTTTGTATGATAAATGACCCCATCAATAAATAACTAGAGTACTTTAACACTTGTTTTCTAGGTCCGTGCGTTCCCCCCCTTCAATCTTTCGAACTTTCAGGAGTGAAATCGCCAACTGCACTTGCAACATACATTTCACAAAGTGCTAAAATTTATCCTCAAGTTTTTAAAAAAACCCCATAATAATGATATTTAGACAGCTTACACTATCACGTAACAAGTTAATAAAGGTTCGGTTATGCTCATCTTGTAACCACCTTTTGGACTTAGCCTTATGATGAGATTTTACATCCAAAAATGTCATGTGTTCCCTGATGAAATGATTAACGAAAAGTTAACCAATTGAATGTAAAAAAAATAGCAAGAAAGTATTACTACGTCAAAGAAATTACTCGATATAAGGCTATACGTCAACATCATTTTCCAATAGATGACGATGTGCTTGATTCAACTCATCACCAATAGTGTAGTGCATTACTGAACCAGACAGAGGCTTAGTGAGTTGTACTCTACGATGCATTGATGGGATACCAATTGTATCTACATTAGACATGTATTCCGAGCAAAATTCCACAGCCTCTTCAGCAATATAACGTTCGGTTGTACATCTTTCAGTCCGATTGCGATTTCGCACATAGCCTTTCAATATCTTCATGAATCTTTCAAATGGATACATATGCCTAAACCAAACCGGTCCACACAATTTTATATCACGCACAAGATGAACAGTCAAATAAATCATTATATCAAAAAAATATGGGGGGAAATATTTCTCTAGTAAACACAATATCATCACAATCTCTCTTTGCATCTCATCTAACATTGAGACATCTATCACTTTTTTATATAACATATCGAAGAACTCACACAACCAAGTGATAGTATCTCTAACATGTTTAGGCAGGACACCACGTATGGCCATCTGGAAGCAATTTTTGCACCAAAGTGTGATAGTCATGTGACTTAAGGCCAACAAGTTTCAAGTCCTTCATCGACACGAGGTTTTTAATATTAGATGAGTAACCCGTAGGAACCTTTATTCCAAACAAAGAATTGCAAATTTTCTTTTCTCAGACTTGCTTAGTGTATAACATGCTGCTGGCAAATACGTTCTTTTCTCCCTCATCTTTGGTATCAAATCAATGCTCAAATTCATCTTCAAGAGGTCTAGTCTTGCTGCAACTCAATCCTTTGTTTTTCCTGGAATGTCAAGTAACGTACCGATGAGACTTTTACAAATGTTTTTTTTCAATATTCATCACATCAAGAACATGTAGAACATGTAGATGTTTCCAATCCTCAAGTTCAAAGAATATAGATTTCTTTTTCCAACATGATTTTTCATCACCTAACTTCAACTGAAGCTTCCCACTCATTTTTCCTAGACAATAATTAATTATTTCAACTCTTTCTAAAACTTCATGCCCAGTTAATGGTTTTGGTGTGTGTTTAAACTCTTGGTTCCCATTAAATGCTTTCTTTTGCATTCGATAAGGATGACTTGTAGGAAGAAATCTTCTATGGCCTGTATACGCAATTTTTCTACTATGCTTCAACCTCGTCGAATATGTTTCTTCACCACATATTGGACATGCATGATATCCTTTCACAATACAACCTGACATGTTCTCATATGCAGGAAAATAATTGATTGTCCATAGTAACACAGCTCTAAGCGAGAAAATTTCTTTTCGATATGCATCATATGTATCAACACATATATCCCATAAAAATTTTAAGCCATCAATTAGAGGTGCTAAGTAGGCATCAATATCATTTCTGGTTGTTTGGGACCAGAAATAAACAAAGTGAGCATCATACATTTTCTCTTCATACACAAACTTGGAGGAGGTTGTGAGTAATCATCACAATTGGCCAACAACTATATGCAGAACTCATCAAACTATGTGGATTGATGTCGTCGGTTGATATGGCCAATCTTAGATTTCTTGGCTCGGAAGCAAAATTTGGCCAGTTGTGATGCACTACTTTCCAAGAGGGTGCATCAGCCGGATGATGCAAGTATCCATCACGAAATTTTTTATCAGTATGCCAAGTTAATTCTTTAGATATCACCTTCTTCTGAAACCATCTTTGAAATCTGGGAATAGGTGGGAAGTACCAAAGGACCTTTGCAGGAACTCCTCCATTTATCGTAGAATTTTTACCCAACTTCCACATTGACATCCCGCAAATAGGGCAACTGGTAAATCCTCATACTCCTTCCGGTATAAGATACAATCATTAGGACAAGCATGAATTTTCTAATAATCTATCCCTAAAGCACATAAGCTTTTCTTTGCATCATACAAAGGTAAAGGAAATTCATTGTCATCTAGAAGCATTTGCCCAAACAAACTAAGTAAATCAGTGAAACTTTTATCACTCCAACTATATTTTGCCTTCAAGTTATATAGTTTCACAAGTGCAGATAACTTTGTAAATTTAACACATCCAGGATATAAAGGTTTCTCGACATCTTCAAGTAACTTATGGAATTGGTTTGGATTCTTAGCATAACTATCATATGCACCATGTACCATACTTATAGGTTCCTCAGTAAAATATTTGTGTTCATCTTTCCCTACTCGATCACTATCATTCATTAAGTTTCCGAACTTATATTTTTCGCCATGCAAAATCCATGTATGATATGTTAAATATATACCATTACAACACAAACGAGCCCTTATAGTGTCAATATCTTTCATCTTTAGATTACCACATTTTGCACATGGGCTAGGCATTTCATTTGGATTGTTAGTGTTTCGCGATGCAAACCGCAAGAAATACTCCACCCCAACTTCATATTCATGTGACAACGTATTCTTTGACATCCAATCTTTGTCTATTGTACGTACCACTAACCAACCAACAATAAGTCAAATCCTTCAAGACAGTTGTAAAATTACTGTTAGGTTGGTGTTCAAAATAGTTGTAAACAACAAAATTATACATCAATGTTGTGATGAATCTATCAACAATGGTTGTGTTACATAGCTTCATTTGCTGTATTTTTGTGGCGATGGCTTTATCAACAATGGCATGAATTTAATTCGTAAATATGCAGAAACATACCTACAAGAAACCGCCGCTATAGATTTTTTACCGACTGCAAATTTGAAAGTAAGCAAATTTCCCAACCCACTGTCACTTTCAGTTTTTTGCACATAAAGCATGAAAATTTCATATCAGGCTCATCACATGATACAACTACACTTGAAAAACAACCATAACAAAGGAATTACCACTCAAATCTGCATCAAAGAAGCTTGCTCCTGATAGCTTGCCACCTTTGAAATTGGTCTGTCGCAGTAAATACTACTCAAAATACCTGAAATCAAACAGTAAAAACTAGTCAACTTACCAACTTGGTTTAATCAACTTGCTCAACAATTAAAGATCCTATGGCTGATTACATTATGGGGTTAATTTACCAAATTCAACATGACAAGCTAAATAACATTTAAAGAAGAAGTGAAAAGTAAATGATTAAATGAATTGGCCTGTGTTTGAAGTTTCTTGTTTTGAAACTAGAAGACATTGTTATCTGATTTCAGTGCTTCGAACTGGCTCTTCAAGACATCATAGTCCTTCTCCAATTGCTTAGTCTTCCAACAGTTCTTCCTCTTTTGGAACCATACGAACCCTTCACAGAGCCAGCCCCCGATTTCTGGAATTTTGGTCTCTATTTCTTCACAATCTGAACCAACACAGTAATGATATATGTGCCTAACAGTGAAGGTTCGGAGACACGGGAAAAGGATATGCACTTCTGTAATATAGTTAGTCGCGATCTCGTGAAATATACATAGGTTTAATACAATGAAAAAATCAAAAAATCGAAGCACAACCTCAACTAAATACAAAACACCCATGAAATCGAAGCAAAAAACTCACCTAAAATACGTTGGAATCATGTGCACTGGAACAACCGAGCGAAGAGGGTTCCTGTTTGCTAGATCCGGGCTTGTTTTCCTTCTCTTAAAGTTGCTTCGGGTTGGTGACATCTTCGTCTAGTTGAGGCGGTGGTCGGAGCTACGATTACAGAAGGCGCGACGACGAGATTGCGAGGGAGATGAACTACGAGGGCATGAAGCAATTAATTTTTTTTTCTTCGTTTGAACACATCAGCTGTAGGTTTGTATTCACACCAATAGTTGATTTTAATTAAGTCTCTCTTTTAATCTGATCTTGATAATTTAAAAACATAGTACTATTTAAATTTCAAATGTATTTGATACCATTTTATATTTGATATTATAAAATAAACACTTAAATATTTTTAAAATTTTTAGATATAAATAATTATTTTAATCTAATATATCAAAAACAAGTTTAAAATCACAAAATTAACAGATAATTAATTACAATTATATATAGAGCTATCAGAAGGGCCAATCGAAGACGAGGGGGGTCAGCTCGCAAAAACCAGTCATTTGGTGGGGTAGGGTGGGCTGGCCCACAATCTCGACCGAATGAAAATCTTCAACCCAACCTAATCCAAGGTGAATTATGGGTCAAACGAGACAACCCGCAGACCAGAACAAAAAAAATAAAACAAAAAAATAAAATAATAAACCATTATAGTATATCTAAATTTTCATTTCATAAATAAACATTTATGGAAAAAATTATCAATAAATTTTTAATTATTATTTCATACTTGTATATTTTATACAAAGTAATTAATACAAAAAAATTCAAAAATTTCATTAAAAATACTTATATTATCATATATAAAAAATTTTAAAAAAAATAATTTTTACCAGGTCCACAGACCGTTTGGGTTGGCCCACCTAGTCCCGCACGGTTGACCAGCCTAGGCCCGCCTTTTTTTGAGTTGAAATTTTTTTAACCCAATTCACTTAAATTATGTGGCGGCGGAGTGGGTTGACTCTAAGAGCACAATCTAAATTGACGGTTCTAACTAAATATGTATTTAATAATATATATTTTGACAAAATTTTAAATCGCAAATCAACAACGGTTATATAACACCGTTGTCTTTTTCCAAAAAAACATGTTAATGAACAACGGTTCGCTAAAAACGTTATCGTTTCTCCAAAAAAAAAAACATTAATCAACAACGGTTAGCTAAAACCGTTGTTGTTTCCACTAATCAACAATGGTTTGCTAACACCGTAGTTTCCAAAAAAAAAACACGCTAATCAACAACGGTTAGCTAAAACTATTGTTGTTTGTCAAACTGTTGTCGTTTGTCCAAAAAAAACACGCTAACAGACAACGGTTTATAAAATCGTTGTTTTTTAAACAATAAGACAACGTTTTCTGAAAACCCGTTGTTGCAAATAGGAAAAAACACGCAAAACTACAACAGTTTCTCATATACCGTTGTTGTAGCTTCGAAAAAACCGCTAATACACAACGATTTTTGGAAAGCCGTTGTTAAAATCGTTGTCAAAATATAAATTTCAACGGTTTTCTAATAAAACCGTTGTTGTTTGACAGTTGTTGAATAACAAATTTGTTGTAATGTGTTGTCCTGCAAATACGAAGATAATCACGTGAATGGGCGCCGGAGGGATGTCTGGCGGTAGCTACTCCGATGCTCTAGTCAGCAGGTGAATGAGGAAAAAACCATGTAGCAAAGAGAAATGTTGTATAAATGGTGTATATCCCAGAGAATAAATTATGTGGGCAAGATATATGTGACTGAATCCCTTAATGTTTAAACAAACCTGGTATTTATATAAAAAAATTTAATGATGACCTTGTTTTCAATGCCTACTTACTAATTATGGCAAAATGGTTGCTCATACATTGCTTTTCTTACATGCCAAACTTTTCCTTTCGCCTTGTCAAATCATTGTGATTCTAATAATAATGTTTATCAAGATAAGGTATCTCATACCTGTGCACTCGAGTAAGGTATTATTATCGAGATAACCCAAGTAGAGAACCATCACTCTGGAACTCGTCTGGAAGCCCAGGAAGATGATGTCTCGGGCAGTCATTTGCCCAGCTATTATTGAACCTGCCCAAAGCTTGTCAGGATCTAACTCACAACCCGAAATCATCTAGTACCCACGACACGGGCTTCGCCGAGGGTATTAGTTTTCTTTTTGAATTTTTTTCATGAATGCAAAGAAAATATAACTAAATAATAAAAAGAAAACTGTAGCCAGGAGATGTTTAAAGGAGTTTTACGCACAATCTAGACATGCTATTCCATATAACATAAATAAAGTATGTAAGTTTATGTTCAGCGTGACGTAAAATTTAGAAACATAGTTTTAGCTTAAAAATGGTATTATTTATATTTTTTTTATTAACATATGGTATATTTAAAAAATTAGAATGTATTTCAAAATATAAGGGTCGAGTTTTTTATATTTGTGTCGAGTTTTTTAAATTTAAGTTTGAGTCTTAGTCGATTTTTTTAAATTTAGGTCGAATTTGAATTGAATTTTTTATATTTTGGTTGAGTTTTTACATTTGGGTCGAATTTTATAATTTGAGTCGATTTTTTTTTTTTTATATTTAGATAAAAAAAATTCATATTTGGGTTGCGTTTTCATAATTGGAAAGAGTTTCAAGGTGGAGTTTTTTGAGTCGAGTTTTTTGGTTTGAGTTTTGGATAGAGTTTTATATATTAGTTGACTTTGGGGTGAAATTTTTATTTTTATTAATTTAAATTTTTATATTTATAAACAAAATAAAAAAATATAACGGTAAATTTCAAAAAAATGCATCTGCCAATATTTCAATTAGAATTCAGTACCTAGCTAATTTTTTTAAAAAATCAGTACCTGACACATCTATACATTTAGTTTTAACTACCCATAAAGCAAACTTTATATTTTTACCCTTTATTATTTAAATAAATATATTATTTTATCCACAAAAATTATATCATTTTTCTCCATTTAAAATAGAATTTTAACAAAATATTGTTTCTCAGTTATCATGAAATAAATATAAATACTTATTTTGACATACAAAGTACCTATTATGGGGTTTCAGATACTTGATTTCGCTCTTTGAATACTCCAAATATATAAGAAAATACTATATTTTCGAGCATTCACCATAAATTCAGTCATTGTTGGTCTTTTCATGAAAATGCATTAGGATGATTTATTCATGTCATTTTATTTTTATTTTTTTAAAAACCATAGGTCATCATTTTTCATGAAATAAGATTAAGTATTTATTTTGACCAACAAAATACCTATTTTGGAGTTCCAAATGCTTGATTTTACTCTTTGAATACTCCAAATGTGTAAGAAAATACTGGATCTTCAAGCTATCACAATAAATTCAATCATTGTTGGTATTTTCATTGAAATTACATTAAGATGACTTATTCATGTCATCTTATTTTTGAAAAAACACGGTTTCTCACTCATTGTTGAATTAGAAAAATTACTTATTTTGATCGATAAAATACTTATTTTCGTGTTCCAAATATTTGATTTGGCTACTTGAATACTTCAAATTTGTAAGAAAGTACTTAAGTTTCAAGTAATATTACGTGAATTTTGATTGTGTCATTTGTGAAGTTAAAGTGTGATATTTAAATTGGTACACATAGTATCTAATTATAGTATATAAATACGCGATTTTAACCCGTAAATACTCATATCCAATTATTTGAGGATGCCAAAATATAATTTGAAGTTAATATTAAGTGACACCAATGATGATATTCGTGAAGCAAAAATGTGATACCTAAATTAATACAAATAATACATAATTCGAGTTCATAAACACTTGATTTTACCTTTAAATACTCAAATTCGATTGAGTATGTCCAAATATATAATTTGAAGATAATATTGAATATTTTTTGATGATGAGATTTATGAATAAAAAACGTGCTACCTAAATTGGTACAATTAGTACCTAATTTGATTTCACATATACTTGATTTACCCTTTTAAGACTCAATTTCGATTATTTTGGGATATAAAAAAATATAGTTTCAATTAATATTGAGTGACTTTTGATGTGTCATTTGTGAAGTTAAAATGTGATACCTTAATTAGTGCAAAAAATATCTAATTCGAGTCTACAAATACTTTATTTTACTCCCTAAATGAGAAGTATTTTAATTTGAGTTTGCAAATACTTGATTTCGTAAATGAGATACTCACAATATATATTAAAATACTGGATATTCGAGTAAGCAACGTAAGTTCACCAAATGTTGATGTATATAATGAATGATTACCAATAAATATTATGAAAGAATACTAATGAGGATAATATCAAATGAAGTATTGCATTGTCATTTAATGAATATCAACAAGTATTATTAATGAATATTAATGATATTATAAATTAATACTCATAAGTATACAGAAAAATACTAATAATTATAATGAATAATTACCAATAAGTATTATGTCAAATAAGTATAATTGTCAAATAAGTCATTCAATGAATATCAAAAAGTATTGTCAATTAATATTTATGAGTATTTTATAAATCATTGATCCAAGAATCGATAGATATGCTTAAAGTGCAAACTTCAAGCTCATTTACGAACTATGTTTATAATGCATCTCTTAATTAGTCCATGATGAATAATGAACTATGTTTATTTATTTAAATGATATGAATAAGTATCATACTGAATTTTCCATGGAAATATTGTATATTCGAATATCCAGTATTTTAATGCATATTGTGAGTATCTTGTTTACGAAATCAAGTATTTGCAAACTCAAATTAGGTACTTCTCAAGTAAAATTAAGTACTTTAAAATTTTCATGCTTATTAAAGAATTTTTTTAGCAAAAAATATATTAAATAAGATGAATATGCAATCCATGCTTAGTGATCGAGCAAAACTTTCATTGTAAAATTATTAGTAAAAATTAATAATATTCAAGCTCGAAATAATCGCAAGTGCACGATGTCAAGTAATAATATAGTCATGGACTTGCAATAATCGCAAGTGCACGATGTCAAAATATTCCATGCTTAGTGATTGAGCAAAACTTTCATTGTCTAAGGACTGTATTTCTCAATTATTATTCTCAATTATTCAATTTTTAGCAGCGATACTTCAGATGATTGTTTACTACTACGATTATTAAATAAAAACTCAATGAAATGGTTCAAAGATTAATGATGAAATAAATAAGTTAGAATGATTGATTAAAGTTCAATGAGAAATGAATTTGTTGGGAATCTCGGTTCACCTACCCCTCGCTAATCTACTTAATTCGTTAGACAATTATCTATGCTTTCGACGAGATTTCGTATCCAATTGAACACGCTCTCTCAAGCTATGCCAAAATAATTCAACTCAGTGGAGTAATTAAATATCTTTAATTATTTATCAATGGTGAATTGCATGTCGTTTTATTAAATCCCATAGCTTTTGACCTACTGGACTATGACTATCGATGTGTATCCGACTTCATATTTATCTGTAAATTGTAAATCCACGGATTATGATATTCGTTCCTATCACGGGCTATTATCTTGAAGAACATTGTCCGGAAATCTTCAAATCTTCTCTCTAAGCTATTTTCCTCTTTCAAAGCTTTGTAGCTGCTGAAAAGTTTTTGAACATGTCATCTAATTACATCTTGGATGAAAACGTGAGCACTTTGTGAACTTACGTTACATATTAGAATATCCAGTATTTTAATACTCATTATAAGTATCTCAGTTACTAAATCAAGTATTTTAAAACTGAAATTAGGAATTTTGCAAAGTAAAATTAAGTACTTGAAAAAGTTCAATATTTGGTTGCGAATTTGTTTTTTTAACAATTAAAAAAACTATTATATGAAATGAACATGTCATCCAAATGTATCTTGGATGGAAATGCGAGCACTTGGTGAACTTACGTTGATATTCGAATATACAGTATTTTAATACTCATTCTAAGTATCTCATTTACCAAATCAAATATTTTAAAATTGAAATTAGGTATTTCGCAAATAAAACTAAGTACTTGAAAAAGTTCAATACTTAGTTGCGAATTTGTTTTTTTTTTAAATTAAAAATAATTTAAATAAAATGAACATGTCATCCAAATGTATCTTGGATGGAAATGCGAGCACTTGGTGAATGTGCGTTGCATATTCGAATATCTAGTATTTTAATACTCATTCTGAGTATTTCATTTACCAAATCAAGAATTTTAAAATTGAAATTAAGTATTTCGCAAATAAAATTAAGTATTTAAAAAAATTCAATGCTTAGTTACGAATTTGTTTTTTTAACAATAAAAAAATAATTAAATGAAATAAATATGTCATCCAAATGCATCTTGGATGAAAATGCGAGCACTTGGTAACTTACATTGCATATTCAAATATCCAGTATGTTAATACCCATTCTGAGTATCTCATTTTACCAAATAAAGTATTTTAAAATTGAAATTAGGTATTTCGCAAGTAAAACTAAGTATTTGAAAAAGTTTAATGATTAGTTACGAATCTGTTTATTTTTTAACAATTAAAAAATAATAAATGAAAGAACATGTCATCCAAATGCATCTCGGATGGAAATGTGAGCATTTGGTGAACTTACGTTACATATTCTAATATCCAGTATTTTTATACTCATTCTGAGTATTCATTTACCAAATCAAGTATTTTAAAATTTAAATTAGGTGTTTCGCAAGTAAAACTAAGTACTTTAAAAAGTTCAAGGCTTAGTTGCGAATTTGTTTTTCTTTTAAAAAATAAAAAAATATTTAAATTAAATGTACATGTCATCTAAATGCATCTTGGATAGAAATACGAGCACTTGGTGAACTTACATTGCCTACTAGAATATCCAGTATTTTATTAATTTTTATGAGTATCTCAATTATCAAATCAAACATTTAAAATTGAAATTAGGTATTTCGCAAATAAAAGTAAGTACTTCAAAATGTTCAATGCTCGACTGCAAATTTTTTTATAAAAAAATAATTAAATGAAATGAATATGTCATCTAAATGTATCTTGGATGGAATGCGAGCATTTGGTAAACTTACGTTTTATATTCGAATATCCAGTATTTTAATACACATTCTGAGTATCTCATTTACCAAATCAAGTATTTTAAAATTGAAATTAGGTATTTCAAAAATAAAACTAAGTATTTGAAAAATTTCAATGTTTAGTTGCGAATTTGTTTTTTTAACAATAAAAAATAATTAAATGAAATGAACATGTCATCCAAATGGATATTGGATGGAAATACGAGCATTTGGTTAACTCGAATATTCAGTATTTTAATACACATTCTGAGTATTTCATTTACTAAATCGAGTATTTTAAAACTAAAATTAAGTGTTTCGCAAGTAAAACTAAGCATTTCAAAAAGTTCAATTAGTTGAGAATTTGTTTTTTTTAAATAAAAAATATTTAAACTTAATTTATATGTCATTCAAATGCATTGGGAATGATGAGTGGAAAGAGAAGATGACCAACAAAATAGGTATTTATATAATTTTTTTATTAATTAAAAGGGTAAAAAGGTAAATATGCATGAAACATGTAGTAAACAATAAGGCATAGTTTGGTACACATGATAGGATAAACATGTGATATATAATATAGTGATAAGTTAAGGATAAATAAGATGTATGATATTATATTTAATGTTTGGTATGATTTTAAGAAGAGTGATAAATTTATATATTAGATTGTAATAACAAAATTAACCTTATCATAATAAATTTTATAATTTCAAATGTGTTGCTTGCGTACATATTTCTTATTTGTTCATGCGTCGACAGTGTTTGCATGATTTATTTGAGATTCATACAAATCATTTATATAATTATCTCGAGTTCATTTATATATTTATCATATTATATAATATATAAAAATAAATAAAAGTATTTATTTAATTTTAATCTACCTACAAGTAAAATGAGAGAACAATAAGGTTTATGATTTTTATATATTGAGGGCAATTAAGTTATTTATGGTGTTTTTATCATTAGATTAAAATTATCACATCTAGGGGTGATCAAAATTTTTTATTAACCGCCCGAACCGAATTGCACCGCACCGTTTTTCATAATATTTTATAAAAACCGCGATTAAAAATATTAATCATAAACCGTACCGCATACGCGGTTCGGTTATTTTTTTTGCCAAGAACCGCACCAAACCGCACCGCCTAAACCGCTTGCCATAATATTTGGCTTATATTATAATAATTTGTAAACAACATATTCAAATAAAGAAGTCATCATTCATTATATCCTAGCTCTCTTTAAAATTATTATTCTTACAAATAAAACTTATCTTTTTCTTAATTATTCTTCATATTAGTCTTTTATTAAAGTATTTATTTTTTTTGCTACAATATTTTGTTTGTAGTTTGAAAGTAAAAAAATAATAAAATAGTGTAAATGTCATTTTTGTTGTTAATGTGTTGTGTTGTTAAATTATTAACTTAGTTTTGAATCTTGATTATTGTTTAATCTATTTTGATATTTATATGCTTTGAACTATATTTTATATTTGAAAACAATATATTGTTGTTGTTTCAAATAAATTAGAATATATGTTCTAATATTTTTCATTAAAAAAACCGCAAAACCGACTGCAACCGCTTGAAACCGCTCAAAACCGTAAGACTGATTTTTTACGTAAAACCGCGATTAATTTTTCAAAATACTAACCGACTGCATATGGCAATTCGGTTTGAATTTTTTTAAAAAAAACCGCAAAACCGCACCGTGATCACCCCTAATCACATCTCATAAAAGGGATATTTTATCGTTATATAAAATTATTTATCACGGGCTCATGACAATATCATGAACTTTTTAAAAATGTACCAAACATGGGATAAGAGATGATTATTTATCAATCACTCTCTTATCTCATGTACCAAACTATACCTAAGCTGGTTTTTTATCAGGTACTAAATTACAAAAATAAATTTATGAGTACTGAATCTTAAATAAATTAAATAATAGAAATAGGTATTTTTCTACAAAATGCCCAAAATATAATGACACCCTTTTTTGGACGAAAGGAACTCCTTATTCCGTCGTTTCCCCAAGATTGCCTTGGTCGGGAGAACAATTCTTTTTCCCCCAACAATGATTCCGCAAATTGCAACGAGTTGAATTTCATTTTCCCATTAGGTGAGGTGGAGAAGTGCAAATTGCCCAGATCACGCATGTTCATCTACGCTTCGCCATTGTCGCAGAATCGGGGCTCCAGATTTCTGGTTAGGTTTTTCGTCGAGAAGGTTGGTCTCATAATTCAGTCTTCTTCTTCACTCACTCTGGGTGGCTATTTTCGCCATTTCTTTATGCTTTTTCCGTTTATGATTCAGGGTGTTCCAAATTTTGTTTTTATGTGAGAAAAACATATAAATTAGGGATTTTGTTTTATAAATAATGGATATATGCTTCCGAAAGAGTGTGTTATGATACAAATCCCATTTGGTTTGTTATTCTAGTTGTCTATCTGTTTCTTGTGATGTGAAATGGAAGATGATTTAGATTATAGGACTGTATTTTTCATTGGTATAGGCTTATAGCACGATCATACAGTGTGGAAACATCCTTGAGTTGGACTGGTATATTGTAGAGCTGTTTTGGGGTTAGTAGGAAAAGTAGTTGAGGAAGTTTTGGATTTGAAATCTGAGAAGCTCCTCTATTTCATCAAATTTTTTGTGTCTTATTGAACCATTTTCCTCTTTGCATGTATCTGGATTTCAACCAAATGTAGTAAGAATGGGAGAAGCTGATGCTGAACCTGAGAATGTTATGACTGAGCTACAAACCAAGGAGTTGAGACAGCAGTGTGGTGAAAGTGACAGTGAGGAAGACCCTGAAGAAGATAAAGAAAACGGGTTGTGTGAGGAAATTTCTGAAGATCCTGAAAATGTAATGAACGAGGAACCTGAAGAAGCGGCTTCGGAGGTAGAAATATATGAGGAATCTGATGAATATCCTGGAAATACCATGGTTGAGGTGTCTGAAGATGATCCAGAAGAGGAAATAAATGAGGAAAATGATTGTGATCTAGAGGACGAAGCTGATGGTGAACCTGAAGATGATCCAGAAGAGGAAATAAATGAGGAAAATGATTGTGATCTAGAGGACGAAGTACACGAGGAGCCTGGTGAAAATCTAGAGGAAGAAATATATGAAGAACCCGAAGAAGAATCGGAAGAAGAAATAGTTGAGGATCTTGGATATGGTCCAGAAGAAGAAATGGATGAAGAACCTGAAGAAGAATCAGAAGAGGAAATTGTTGAGGATCAAGAAGATGATCCAGAAGAGGAAATAGACAAGGAATCTGATGAAGAGCAAGCGGTGGAAAATTCTAATCTCTCTCTTTTAAGGGGTGGTAGTGCAGATGTTAAGGGTTTGGGGCATAAACTCAATGACAGTGCTGATGGAGAAAGCAGAAATAAAATGGTTGCTATTAAGACGAGTGGACCCATTTTAAGTACTGTCACTCCATCAGAGTTACACCAGAGTAACAATGTAACCAAACATGTTCAGCATTCCTCAAGATTGGGAAAAATGACACTAGAAGGCTGTAAATCACAGAAGATGATTCAGAATGAAGAAAACTTGAAGTCCGAATCAAATGGTACATTTGCTACAAGCGAGTTTGATGGTAAAATAGGACTTCTTAGTGTCACTGTCAATGATGATTGTGCTTCTAGACAGCAGGAGCCTGGTACAAGTTCTAGAAAACACAGGCAGAGTCGGTGGGATCTCAGAGCTGAAGAGGAAACTCCTTTACTAGCTGGGACTGGTAAAAGAAGGAAAACCAGGTGGGATAATGATGATTCTCGAAATTTCTTGTTTCAGGTATCAAGCTCCTTGGAGCTTTCAACGAACCAAGAGGTCTTGAGGTTGAAGGAGAGTTTAATGGAAATAAACAAAATGCTGCAATGTTCGGAGATTAATGGTAAGGAAACTGCAGAAGAAATATCCCCTCAGAAACCAGATAACATTAGCCATGGCATGAAGATAAATGCACGTGCACGGAGGAAACTCAAGAAAAGTCAACGAAAATTTTATCTCAGTTAGCTACACGATTATCCTGTCAAAGTCCTTACCCTTTTACAGAGAAAATTTTTGTTCCTGTGGGGGAGTATCCAACCTATAAATTCATAGGTCTTATTCTTGGACCTAAGGGAAATACCCAAAAAAGAATGGAGAAGGAAACTGGAGCAAAGATTCGTCTAAGAGGAAAAGGTTTTGGGGACCATTCTGAGGCTGAAGAATTACATGTCCTCGTGGAAGCTGACAACCAAAGGGCATTGAATGCTGCCAAGGCTATGGTTGAGAAGCTGCTTATTCCGGTGGCCGATGAAAATAATGAACACAAAAAAGCTCAGTTAACAGAGCTTGCAAAAATGAGGGGAACATATAAAGATCAAAACACATGCCAGTTGTGCAAGGAGCAAGGCCACATACAATATGCCTGCCCTCTGAAAGATTCCAGTTTTAATGCTGCTTGTTGCGACACATGCGGAGGTTTTGACCATCCCACATCAAAATGTAAATCAAATGAAAAATCAAACAAAGAGGTGGACAATTCAACTCTTTATGTGGGCTATCTATCCCAGGTAACTGATGAAAAAAGGTTAAAAGAGCTATTCTTGCCGTTTGGTAAAATCATCAAGGCTGCAGTAATCAAGGATCCAATGACAGGTCTCAGTAAAGGTTACGGATTTGTTGAATTCGACAAGTCCACTGATGCATCTGCAGCTGTCACATACATGAATGGGTACAAAATGGCAGGTAAAGTTTTGGCAGTTAGAATAGCTGGGCAGAAACCTGTTGCAGCTCCCCCACCTACGCCTGTTCCATCTGTTATTTATGGTCAGACTGGTGGCATCTACGGCCGTGAACCATCAATGTTTCCTGGGGCTCAAGTCTCCTTCTCAACCAGCGAAAGTTCATATTTTCCTTATTCTTCTGGTACTGTTGCTAGAACTGTGGGTTCAACCATCCCTCCATATGCCGCGACTAGCATCATTTACCCAAGGATGAATAACAACGATGTCTTTAGTCGTGAATTTTCTTGCCAGATCCCCAGTTCATTTTCCAATTCAGCAATATCCCATTTCCATGGTAATCCAGATACCGGTTCCCAATTCAAGTCATACATCACCAGTTCCCAGTTCAATCCCTACATCACTAATCCAGCCATGGATGAATTTCGAACATTCAGTCAGATTACAGAGACTAAAGATAAACCCAATTATGGGCAAGGTTATCGACTTTCATGATGTGAGTGACACTGTACAAAATGTATGCCCGGTACTACCTGGAGTTATCCGGAGATGTTCAATTGATTAAAAAAACCAGTTGATGAGAAGATTACAAAAATCATTTTCATTTTCATATGACTGGTTTTGTTTCACTTCCCATGGTTAGAATTTGTTTATGTTGTTCCCCCTTTTACTCTATTCGAGACATGAATAATTACAGAATATATAAAATCCATTTTTGTGATTTCCAGGACTGAAATCAATAAATGGCATACATGGAAATAAAAACAAGAATTGAATTGGCATAGACATCCTTCTCGATCAGAATCCATCTTGATGAAGCCCGAATTGTCCACATTTGTCAATCAAGAGTTTCGATTTCCTATTCTGGCTATGAACAATCTGAGCTCCCTGGCTTTTCTTGCGTGTTCAGGTGAAACATCATTATCTGACTCAATCAACTCAACATCAATGCACTTCACATCTTGGCATTCAGAAATGCCACGAGCACGTACTGATGGTGAAGGGCTCATCAAATCAATTATTTCTGTTTCAGGGAAACTCAAACCAGTGGCATAGCAATCTGAACTGGAGCTAACCCCATTCTTCCCTTCTTCGCCTCCTCGACTGTTAACCTTCAACTTGGAACCATGGCATGTCCTTGGGTCGAGCATATCAACACGGGTGGAGGTACTGATCTCCTCTGGTACCAATCCTCCTAAAATATCAGTATTGTTCGTGTGTCGCTCACTATCAAGCAGCAGTTCCCGTAGTTTATCATTAATTTCCTTCAGAACTGTCTTCCCTACTTTCTTTGGCCTCGACTTATGCTTCGGTTTCTTCTCTTGAGCTTTCCTTTCATGAAATTCCAGAATCTTTTCGGGACAAGCACTAACACGAAAGGAGAAATGAATAAGACCCCACGGTAGTTAAAAATGGCAAGTAAGAGCACTCGTTCCCTAAACTAAGGTATTGATCCACTACTATGCGTAAACTTGTACATGCTATTGCCCGTCTCACCTCTCCACAAGATCGGCAGGTACCACAGATGCTTTGAGCCCATGCATGTCTGCCCAAGTAACCTCAAAGTAGTCTCTTCCTCGAGTTATTCTCTTCTTAACAATGCTAGATACAGGACACTTGACTGGCATCTGCAATCACGAGCAAAAATCATTCCATTCTTCTTTTATTTCTTGAAGACAATACAAGTTCAAATGAAGATTCCAAGGTTTAGAACAAATACAAATATAATTTCAAAAGTCAAGTGACACATACGTAGGTCTCTTCATTAAAACAATGAAAAGGTGATACTGAACATAAATTTGAGGTCTCCAAAACAGGACTTACGTATGGTTGGAAACAAAAAATTTATAAACCTCCAGGTTGCTCAGAAGCAGCAAAAAGATTGTTACCTCGTCTATATGCAGATGGACTCCAAGTTGTGATGAGGTGGAGCAAAGGTTAGAGAATCGCCTCAAGTCTCTTTCAGCGATCTTCGGAAGAATGTATTCGTCTGAGCCGACAAATACACACTCTTTCAGAAATCAAATGTGGTAGAGCACCATTTTACCATTTTACAAATTTCATTAATAAAAAAAATTGTTCTCTCACTTATTCTTGCCATTTTACAGATTTCATAAAGCGAATTTTTTTATCTCCATTCGATTTCAGTCTGTGTTACAACATTTACCTACATGTTCAAAACTGGTATATGTGACGGTTTCAAAGACCACATGCATGCACTTATAAATACATACATTCACCATGCGGTGGTAGTTGGCTAAGTTAGAACCTGTTTTCTCTGGAGGCCAGTCAAAAAACTGAGCACATATCTGATGCAACTGGCTACGACGAAAGGTATACAGAGAAAGAGCCCTGCAAAGATGAAATAATGGATTTCTTTTTTCATTTTATTCATTGTCACTGAATGAAAAGCATTACACCTGCAAACATGCTTCTTCAATGATCAGATCCCCACGCCTCATACTCACAACGTCAGAGATGATTTGAACTAACCTGTGCACGGCAACTGATTCCGCAGAATGGCATTTTGGCTTCAAGTATGCATCAATCACTTTCAAAAACTGGTTGTCGATAGGCAAATTACACCCATTCCCTAAATCATGTAGTGATATTAATGGGAGGAATAGTAGTAGCTACGTATTGGAACTATAAAATGCATGAGAGGAGATTTTTGCAGTTGAACGTTGAGAATTTTTAGTGTGGCTCAGGCCTCAGGGTCTTCGTAAATCCCACAAAATGTCAAGTTCGTACAACTATAGAGGCCCAAGAGATGATAAACTAACCAACAAAATTAGTATTGAGAATGGCAAAGTGCTCTTCATGTTTGCTTGTTAAAGTTTGTTCTTTTCTTTTGGAGTTCTTTTGTTTCTTTACAATTGACAATCCCTCTAATGCAAGACGTCGAAGAACAGTGGAGTCGCCGATAGATTTGACAAACTGACAAGCTGACTCCTACATCAAAAAAAAAAAAGGAATATCATGTAAAGGAGTCTAATGGCAGATTTTGGTAGTAAAATGTGGTGAACAGAATTATCTTAACCTAACCGGTCCAAAACCACGAACTCCTTGTGTATAATCACTGCCAAGAAGAACAGCTAGAGAAATCTGAAGGTCACAACATTTTAAAAAAGATTTAGTTAAAAATTCCATGTCTTTAATTACATCACAAGAGAAGTGAAATTACCAAGGAATTCCTTCCAAATCCGAGGCATCTCTCAATATCATCCATTTCATAGCAAACAACATAACCACCTTCACCTGAATGAAGAAAGGAATTAGCGAAAGTATATCATAGCAGATGTACTGAAACAAAGGGAACTTGTCACTCACCAAGACAAATATCTCTGTAGACCGTTCTCGCCCCAAACAAAAAAGCATCAGAATCTGTCGTGAAACATCCATCCTGATGAACCATATAATTGAAGAAATAAAAATTGTATAATCATAACAATTTGGTACATGATTGAAACACCGTTAGAGAGTCACCAATGGCCACATTTGAAAAAATCTTAAATTTAAAGTGTCGAATGAACAGATTTTTGAGAAACTAACGCATAACGATTCAGAGTTTAGCAATGCACATTGAGCTTCAGCCTCCTCAAGTCTGCATATGTTTTGGGAGAAACAGATTGCTATAAGTGCGCATCGAGAACATTCAAAATGGAAAGATGAGTAATAAAATCTCTTGTGAAAATCAAATCTTCTTGCCCTCATCATGTAACCAGTATAAATAGTTTCACCACATACCCTAATAACTTACCCATTCAGGCATGGAATACCAAGCGCCAAAGCTAGAACTTCAGCTTCCTTTATCATTCGTGAAAACTCAGATCCCATGTTTCTTTTAATAGACGATGCTTTACAATGATTTGCAGCATCAACAATGGCCTGCATAACTTATGACAGCAATTTAGTATGGATGTTGCTGATATAAAAAAGAAGTCTTGAGAAAAGGCACATGGTAATATTACTTCGTTCTCTGCATTATTTAAGCGACGCCTGTATGTAGATAATTTGACAGCAGGAATTGCTCCATCTAGATAAATGCAAATTCAGGCATGAGTCACAATTGTTTTTAGCTATCATGATTAAGATATATTCCATCATGACAGTTTGTAATAGCATGAAAATTTAAGTTTCCAGGTTTCTTCAGGCTTTGTCTCCAAATTTTTTAATTCGTATTCATTACAAGCATGAACTAACAGAGAGCCTTATAATCAGTGATTTATATTAATCTTAGACAGTGGTTCCCTGACAGGCTCGCGTGAAAAGCAAGAAAGGTGGCCTCGAATACACCTCGAAGAAGTCTTAAACAAAGATTCAAGAAAACGAGCACAAGGGCGGGGCACCACATAGTACCTGTAACAAAGATAAGACTACAATTCAAGGCAATGAGAGCTCTTAGGCGGTGGAACAAACCCCTCAAATAAACCTTCTCTTTCGTCGCACAGTGAGATCTATTCACACTTTGAAGTTGAACCATCCAACAAGACAAATCCACGCATACCCTCTTGCTCCTAATTGACAAGTATCCAACGAAAACAGCAAGAGAGTTCAAATCTTTTACACAGATTTACACATAAACCATCCATCCCTCGGTTCTTGCAAAGGGAAATTGATGATTAACTTACTGGAGATGGTGAAGAGGAAGGGTTTTCTTGCAAGATTCCAATATGTCCCAGAGATTCTTCACTCCCATGATTCTAGCACCTTCTTATAGAAGGATTACACAAACATAGTTGTCGTATATTCAATGTGAGTGAAGTTTTTCCAAAATTCTGTGAAATTCTCCACGGATGGAGTAGCCGTTGATTGGAGTCGATTTGATTTTTTGAATAAAGGAAAAAAAAATATCGAATCTTCGCTGTAAATTTTCGATAGTCCCCCGTGTTCAAAGTTCAAACCTCGGGGTAAAATGTAATTTTTTAAAAAGGAGGTGCTAAATGCGAATTAATTACTTTACGGTCCTTGAACTCCCATGAAAATCAATTCAAACAAAATATTTAATCTAGAGTAGGTATCTTGTGAGACGGTCTAACCGATCTTTATCCATGAGACGGGTCAACTCTACCGATATTCACAATAAAATATAATACTCTTAGAATAAAAAGTAATATTTTTTCATGGATGACTCAAATAAGATATCCGTCTCACAAATACGATTCGTAAAACTGTCTCACACAAGTTTTTACCTTTAATCTAAATGTATAATATAAGAAACCATTTTCACATATTTTTTATCTTAACAAAATTCAATTACTTTTTCCTAAATGTGTTGGGGCCGGTTAATTAGACATTAATTCTAACAAAAAAAAAAAAACCTTTTTGATTTATAATTTCTTTTAACTTTTTTACACATGACGTTATTACACAAACTATACTAAGACAATTCGTAAATACCAAGTATGACATATAATCACATTATCGGGAATTTCATATATCATAATGTTAGTTAAATAAAGAACAAATAGCTAAAATTTTCCATTTTTAACAGAAAATTATTAAATGTTATTATGTTATTAATAAATAAACTTTTTTCCTTCATACAACTAAAACATGTGATTTATTTCGCCTCCAAAAAAACGTGATTTATTTTAAATTTATACGTTTTTAATAATTTTTTAGCCAATTAAGGCCTAGGATAAACACGATTCCTTTCAACCTCTTAATGTTTGAGTAATGTAATTGCAAAAGGTAATTATTAATTCCATAACAATTTATGGGAGATAATTCATGAATGACACAAGTATTGATTGCATCTTACACACACTCTTTAATAATCTTGTCGACTGATTTGAGTCTTTTACATAATACAAAAGTTGTAGATATGTTGACTGATTATCAGGTAGTTTGAGAGTTACGGTGAATACACTCAAAAATGATAAAATAGTAATTTTATTGATGTCTCTTTTACTTTTTGTTCCATTAATTCTCAATTTTGTGAAGAAGTTTAGCTCATGGTTGTCATCAATATTGTAGACATTAAAATCAACTTTCTACAAGTTCAAGAAAACATCTCCTTCTCATTTTTCAATCAAAAGTTATTTTTGTTTATCGAACCTGTAAAAATAACAAAAATATTAATATTATACAACATATATATTTAAATACAAATTATTATGAAACTTATAAAATAGAGATATTTAATACAATTTAAACTATAAAATATTTTAGAAAACATTTAACAAATAATTTTTTTTTATGTTTATCGTTTAACGACTTCTTTCTGCATATTATCATATGTAACGTTTCTCTGCCTATCAGAATGTATTTTCAAGTTTGTTCCGGTTTATATGGATTTTTCTGCTCTCTCCCCTTGTATGAACTTTTCGTGAGGGAACAGTTATGTCAGCAAGGGCAAACTGTTTCCTGCTATTATCAAGTTCAATATCTGAAATGGATATCTTTTTCTTGGTAATTAATATTGTTTATTATCAGATTACCTTTCATGGAATCAACATTAACAAAGTGGACATTGTACTTGATGGGAGTGAAGCTCCTGTAAGAATTGATGCCGAGGCTCTTGTGTCCCTGGAGAATCTTGTCCCGGCAGCTGTGCTGAATAAGGTGATGAGAGTTGTTCAATGCCCTGTGCCCTTGTTCATATCATGTTAATATGTTATGGTGACTCCATTATTATTGACATAATTTGTCTTCTCCATATTGTTCTTTCATTTGCTTGGTGCATATTGCAGGTAAGAGTTCCAGATCGTCCTTGTCTAATCGAAATCATCACTATGTGTGTATCAGATTCAAACAAGGTGAGTGGCATGATTTTCCTAGATAATTTTCATTGTGCTTATTACTCATCTTTTTACACGTGAAAGGTTCTCGTTTTGCCCGATTTACAGCTTCCTGTATGTTTCCCATGATTTATTTGTTTCCTTCTTGGGCGAACAATTGTTTTCTTCTGATGATATAATCTGTCATCAGAAATGTAGGAGATAAGTATATCTTGATGAAGTACAAAAGCTTGAGTTATTGAATCCTAATAGGATTCATCCAGAGAAATTTAGAGGAGAAGGTAAATTACCTTGAACTATATTGAATAAATGAAATATGGAGTTATGACGACGTATGGATTCTATTTTCTAGGCGTTAAGGCATACTTAATTGGATTGATACTATTCAAGGCTTATTCTTTGTTTTGGAAAATTGAATTTTGTAAGATTTCCTAATGTAGGAAGCCATTCGATTGAGCTTTTATGCACAACCTGATGGCCCAGTGATTGGCAACGGCAGATTTAGTTCTTCGGTTTTGATTCCTGGGTATGTCACTCTCTATTCTGCCATTAGCCTTCATTTTGTACATGCAGGTTCCTCGTGGATTTTATTAATTATCTTATAATGGTGATAGAACAAATTAAGGAAGCTTTCTATCTTGGCCCTCCTGCAAAGGACAAGCTCCCCAAGGTTTTTCAGTGCATGAAATCTTTCTGTTGTCAGTGCGTCTGTTTGTTTATCCTTTCCAGCAAAGTGGGACGTGAATGCAATTATTTGTTGTGTACTTGCAGGCTGTTTCAACTGGCTCCGTACTTGTTGGCGCAATTTCATATGGAAAGGTTTCTCTTGGGGCAAATAGCAATGAGAAAAATCCAGAAAAGAACCCTGACCTGTATCATATCAAATATCATATATCGACGTCCCACCTGTTCAGGTTCTTAAACTTGCTTGTCTTACAAAACAATCTACAGTGGTTCACGGGGAGAAATTTATGATATATTTCTACACGGATGCTTGCCTAACTTTTGCTTGTATTTTTATTAGTTTGATGAGGATAAGGGTAAAGGTTCTTCGAGTTGCACAAAGAGCGTGGCTGAACAATTAGAGGAAGAGGTAAAAATTTACTAGATTACAAATACTCATAGTCCATATAAAAATTTACTGTTCGAGCTCCTTGGTATTTTCTCTGTTCTGTTCAATGGCTGAGCACTTCAATTTTGGAGGGTATATATCTTTATTCAAATCTTTTTAGCAAAGATTTTTTGAAGCCTCATGAAAGTTTTATTTTCGAGAACTTTATAAACTAGGGAAAGAAAAGTGAAAAGGCAAAGGAAAGAAAATTGAAAAAACCTGAAACACTTGAAACAAGAGGAATGGAAATTATGCTATTTACTAAACTTGTTATCACCATTATTGGTTTCTTGCATATGATGTTGAATAGTTTCAATTCTCTTGAATACTGAAAAATGCTACTGGCTTTATGAATCTGAAATACTTAGAGTTGGAATTCATCTTGATGCCCCGGAACGTCCCGGGTAAAGGATGGTCCCTGGAACTTCCCGGGCCATGGGGTATATCCATGGTTAGTGCCCGAGCCAGGATGGGATGCCCTCAGGGCAATAGCATGGCAGAATGGATTAATGACTCGAACCATTGTGCCATCCGGGACACAATTTCCCTGAGATATGAAGCATCCGAGTTCTTCTATAATTAACCTGAGAGGCATTCTACTCAGTCACCTCGATATGGATGAAGTATTTAATGCCGCCGATAGACAGAGTAAATAGCCGACCTATCTCTGACACTAATGCAAGTGGGCAATGGATCCAGTATCCTGGATATGACAAGTACGCGATTTGACATGTCAGAACAAGGGGGTATAATCAGCCACCCTATTATAATTAATGTTCAAACACGAGAAACGATGTCATCATTGCATCCTCTACTATAAATACCAGGTTCTTTATTTGCATTTACTATCTCTTCAGATATTAATTCACACATTTAATACTCTCATTTACTACTCACCAATCACACAGTCATCACTTGACTACATTGGTTTTATTGCTTAAGTACCCTACTGACTTAAGCATCGGAGTGGCCACGCCGGACACCCCTCTGGCGCCCATTCACGTGGTTATTCTTCTGTTCACAGGTCTCCTAAATCAGTATCATCAGCACTTAAGGTCTTCTTTTTCTATATTGTGACGTATATTTTACACATTTTTTCAGAATCAAGTGCCACCGGTGCATGTAATATCATACATATGTAATAACTTGTTGAAATTATTGATTATCATTTGTTATTTAAGCCTCATGTAAAACAACTATTTTTATAGATTATCCAGTGTTCTAAAATCGACCTAGGTGCCGCCTAGGCGCTGGCCGACCACACTGAAAAAGTGCTAGTTGGCCAACCTAGGCGTTGGCTAGGCGGCCAAAAATTACCTTTTTTTTCTTGCCTTTTTTTAGAAGTTTTTGGGCTATGATCGTTATAGTCATAGCCAGCCCACTAGGTTAGAACTTTTAATTTCCAATAAATTCTTGTTCTAATTTTAACTTCAAGTTTTGATTTTTAAAACTTTTAATAGGCGATCCATGCATTAAAAGAAATGTGATTGCTCACTTGGCTTTTTGTTTATTTTCTCCCAATTTTCTTTGCAAATCAAGGTTTCAATAGTGAAATCAACCAGTTTCTTTCAATGTTGGAATTCTCCTGCTTAAAATCTCGTGTGCACAAGTAGGAGATGCTGATGCTGCTTTTGTATATTGTTGGCATAAATTTGATTTCATATTCCATCTCAATCAATATATAATGCAGCTTCAGTTCTGTCACTCAATTATTTCTGTAATGATAACACAAATGTCATGAATCTTGTGTCAAGTATAAATGGCCATTTTCTCACTCATCCCATGGTAATTTTATTACGACAGGCCGGATGAATTTCTTGAATCTTGTCCCCAATAAAATTAAAGCGACCTTACCTGAGACTTGAGAAAACTGTTGGAATGAGTTTACTTTCATTGTTAGCTGTGCAAGATTTACATTTCCTGTTTTGGTGGAACAATCAAGTTAAATGTCATATCCCTCATTAGAAAAAGAGAGAAAAAACTTATATTTTTATATTATACTGACTTAAAGTTTGTCTCTAAAAAAATTAGCAACATTTTTCTAAAAGGTGATCAACAATAAGTTCACCTGGTTCTGCTTAAATCTGATCCGTAAAATAAAACAAGGAACATGCTTTTCAAGCCAAGGTTGTTCGATTGAACCGTCAACAAGTAAAAGCAAAGAGAAAGGGTTAGTGGAAGTGCAGGGCTCCATCATGTGTATCATTTTTTTAACAAAACAATGGGAAGATGACTTGGAAACCTCTATTGGGGAAATTGTTCATTCTACCAAAGCACCGATTTGTCCTTTGGTTATTTGCTCATAATAAGTTTCTGACAAAGGATCGGCTTCCACATGTTACTGATAAATCATGTGCACTTTGTAACATGGAGTTGGAGTCTTTTGATCATTTATATTTCAGGTGAACTGTCTCAATAAGAATTCGGGATGTCGTTAGGGAGCGGCTAGGAACGAGGAAGTGTAAAGCCCGGATTTTGCACACCCAAACACACGCAATATTTGTAGAGGTTCAGTCTTGTTTAAAGTACCGATATAATCAACACAAGACCTAAAATTTATAAATAACCATAACTTATTTATTAAAATGAAATAATTAGTCAATCTCTCAATCATATCTATGAAAAATAAATCAGTCTTTCAAAGGACTAGCCAAAATATTTAAAAGGAAATAATCCAAGAATCCTAAAAGACTCAAATGAAATAATTCAAGTCTCCAAACTCTACGGAACATCATCTATGTCATCATCATCCTCAATGATCTCTTCTATATATTCTACGTATTCGTCTTCCTTATTCAGATTGTTACCTGAAAACAAAATTATTTAGTACACTCCTATATCTAGCCACTAATTCGATCTCAAGGATAACGACAAAAGCTTTCGCAAAAATAAATAATAAATACACATGTAAATAGGATGGCAGAATGAGATAATAATAGAATGACAGAACACATATAAGAATTTCTATCATGCAACACTTTACCATAAAGAAACAAGAGGTGGCTCACATGCTTCCTCACATGCATCACTTTGACCCGCAGGAACCAAGAGGTGGCTCACATGACAGACAGAACAGAACAACATCCACAATGGACCCCATCATGCAACACTTTGACCATAGGGAAACAAGAGGTGGCTCAGATCTATCCCACATGCAGCACTTTGACCCGCAGGAACCAAGAGGTGGCTCACATGACGACATACATATCATCCAAAATATCACCAGAACATAACCAAATGGTTTACAGTGTTTGGAATGCAAGGAACCGTGCTATGTTCGAGAGTGAAAAGCTGGTGGTGGAAGTCATATTCAAGAATATTAAAAATGTTAGCTTTCGTTGTATTCCTAGTACAATTTCGGTTATTAATGCTTTGTAGTAACGGTTTTATGATTTAGAGCTCATTATCGTAGATTCTCTCCTGGGATGTCCAGTATAGTTGAAACGTCAACTATTTGTTTTTCTTATAAATACTAGAAATTTTTTTTTGCGCTCTAAATAATCGGCCGAAAATATCTGTACATATATATGTACTTTTAAGATAACTTTGCACCATTTTAAAAAAAATAAAACAACCAACTATATTTGAAAATTCAAAGGAAATAATTCAAAACATAAAATCGTCTATCGTTTACTAAACCTACTTAGCAATATTTCATAATAAAACTAACTCTAGCATCCTCTCAAAAACCACTAACAATGCATCATAAAGTCGTAAAAATCTTTATCATAAACTTAAACGTAAATGCGGAAGAACTAGCGATGATACTCGGGTTATGTACACTTTCAGTCCAGCAAGATCAACCATCAAGTCTCTCAACCACATCACTATCATGTTCACCTGCATCGATCACACCTAGTGAGTTTAATGATTCTGCAAACCATAATCTTGGTAACAAGTAATACACATGCAGTCACATACAACAGTGAAAATACTTTTACTTAAAATAACATTTCATGAATATTCGACATTCGACATTCTCACCCGTCAACTGAGACTTGACCTCACATATCATCATATTCATCGTATCATCATATTAGTCACAATTACTTCTCTTCCTTCAACTTTCATATTTTCATCACTTATAAAAATTTAAGCATATGATAATCATTTTTCTTTTAAACCAAGCATGCAACATATCTTTTAGCATTAAAGTTTCATCACAAATATTTTAAAATAAACACATTAATATATTTTACAGCATTCACGGCACAACCAACATGTTTACTATTTTTCATGTGTGAAATGACCGTTTTATCCCTAGACGTAAAAATTATCGATTTTGACTTTTTTCTTACTTTAGTTGCCTCTAGACCATCCCAAATAATTATTTAAGCTTAAATAAATTCCTTATATTTTTTATTTAACTTAGATTCATGGCTTTCGATTTAATTTCATAATTATTAATTCGTAGAGCGTTTTAATCCCTAATTAATCCAAACTTTATTATTAAATTCCCAAATTTTAAATATAGACTTTTTATTGTCTAATTTACCCTTGTGAGCCATGAGCCACCCCCGGAAACCCACGGTTCAACCCCTTAAGCTTTTAGACCAAGAATTCGAACCCTTACAAGGCCCTCGAGCCATTCGCGGTTTCCATCGAGCCAAGCCCAAACAACCCCTAGCCAAACTCTGCCCAGACCATCGATGGACCCTATGGACTCAACCTAACCCGCTGCAGCCCCCTGCACGATGCACACGAGCCGCGAGAGTTCCGTACAAGTATAGGACTCTTTTCCCATTACTAGGACTCCTCGCCCTGACCGACTCCCAAGCCCGAACCCTCTTGCCTAACCATGGACCACTCTGCAACCTAGTCTAGACCACCCTGCCAATGCCTAAACCCTCCATGTAGCCGCCCCTCACGGCTGTTCCTAAATCGCATGGGAAGAGTCCATGCGATAATGGGCTCTTCCCTTAACCATGACCCTCACCGAGCCCCAGCCTAGCCCTCGGGTGTAACCCCTTAACCGAACCCTTGAACCAACAAGCAATAATTTTTGTTCAGCTTTAGTTCGTGCGTGTGAGGCCTTTAAACCTTGATCAAAGGACGCTTAATCACCCTTAAAACTCCTCCATTTTGGTGTCCCTATGATGGCAGACTCTTCATGCAATAATACTTTAAGTTTTGGATCATGAAATCATAAATTTCAAGGCATAAAAACGAAAATAATCATAAGGTAAACATGTTTTTCATGAGAACGTAATTCAAACACGTAATAGGGTGTGACAGATGAGGGAAAGAAGGTTTATTACGTGCGTTTGCGTATATTACACACAAAAAAGTTGTGACGATTCGAAGAACGGCAATGTGGAAACCTTAGGCTGAATTTTCCTCAACTTCAGGTGAATTTCTACCAAATTTCATGTGATGTGTGTGTGGTGGCTGCTAGGAGTCCTTGTGTGTGTGTGACGGGAGAGGTGTCGTGCATATGAGGGTTTAGAGGTGGGGTTTTGTGTTTTAAATAATAATAAAACTAAGTGATGGGAGCTTGGGCCCATTAACATGGTATTTTAGGCCCAATAGGCTCATTAGTGCATATTTAAATTTTTTTTTTTAGAAAAGTTCGTGAAAATATTAGCCGAGTTCTAAAAAAGTTCATATTTTCGTTGAAAATCGAATACCATTGAAAATTACGACTCGGCATATAAAATCACCTCAAAACTCCTTATTCTTAAAAATATCATAAAGCATCAACCTTATTTTAAATAATTAAAAAAATTTATTTATAAAATATTTTCTTTTTTTCAGCCCTCGGTGTCTGTTCCTCGATCGCATCTCGAATAACCTTTTAAAAATACAGTTTACACGCATACGTGTGGAAAGTACATTTTATACGTACAACCATGCATATTATATTCAATTTATGCAATTAAAACTAATTAATTAGCTATTTTTCATTTCCTTAAATTTGCATGCAGTTGGATTACGTCATTTTAAAATTTAGACCTTACAATTCCTTCCTTCCTTAAATAAAATTTTGTCCTCAAAATTAGAACTTACCGAATAACTCCGGCTAGCGACTCCTCATGTCACTCTCGGTTTCCCAAGTAGCTTTTTCCTCCGAGTGATTTAGCCAATTGACCTTGATCATTGGTATAACTTTGTTTCAGAGTCTTCTTTCTTGTCTAGCCAAGATCTGTATGGGTCTTTCCTCTTAGGTCATGTTTGGAGTCAATTGCAGAGGTTTATGATTTAGTACATGTGAAGGGTTTGACATGTATTTTCGCAGCATCGAGATGCGGAACACGTTGTGTACTTCGGATAACATCGGTGGCAATGCCACTCTATAGGCTAGTGTTTCAATCATCTCCAAAATCTCAAATGGCCCTATGAATCTTGGACTAATTTTTTCTTTCTTGCCAAATCTCATAACACCCTTCATAGGTGCTATTTTCACAAGAACGTAGTCGCTTAATGCAAACTCTAGCTCTCATCGTCGCTTGTCGGCATAGCTTTTCTGTCGACTTTGTGCAGTCTTTATTCTATCTCGAATTTTGACTACTAGATCCACTGTTTGCTTGATCAAGTCCGTACCAAATTCTCCTTTTTCACCAACCTCGTCCCAATGTATGAGTGATTTACACTTCCTCCCATAAAATGCCTCATACGGAGCCATCCCTATTGATGATTGATAGCTATTATTATAGGTAAACTCCACTAGTGGCAATTTCGGTTCCCAACTTTCTTGAAAATCAATGATACAAGCTCGAAGTAGATCCTCGAATATTTGAATCACTCTTTCGGATTGACCATCGGTTTGAAGATGGAATGATGTACTGAATAATAATTTAGTCCACATCGCTGCATGGAGGCTCTTCCAGAAAGATGACGTAAATCTCGGATCTCTGCCAGAAACAATAGATACGAGAATCTCATGCAGACGAACTATCTCTCGAATATACAACTCGGCATACTGTGTCATGGTGAATGTCGTCTTGATTGGTATAAAATGCGCTGATTTCGTAAGACGATCCACTATCACCCATATAGCATTAAACCCCTTGATAGTCGTCGGTAATCCCACAACAAAATCCATGGCAATATTTTACAATTTCTACTCGGGAATAGGAAGTGGCTTTAAGTTTCCATGTTGGCATCTGATGCTCTGCTTTTACTTGTTGACATTTCAAACATTCGGATACAAATCGCAGGATATCTCGCTTCATGCCCGACTACCAATACAATAATTGAAGATCCATGTACATTTCTGTGCTTCCACGATGAATGGAATCGAAGTATCATGAGCTTATTTCATAATGACTTCCCTCAAAGAATCACCACTAGGAACCCGAAGTCGATCTCGATATCGTACTATACGGCCACCTAAGAATACAACTTCCGGCCCTTAGCTTCGTCTCTCGACCTCCAATTTTGCAATTGCTCATCATTAAACTGTCCCTCACAGATTCTATCCCTCAAATTCGACTGTGTCATCATGGTGGCAAGATTAGGGGCCTCGTCCCTAGCGTATACTGCCTACTCAAACCGTTATATCTCGGACTGCAGAGGTCTTTGAAATGATAATTGAGTAATAAGTGTTATATTCCTACTCAATGTGTCTGTTACCAAAATATATATTCCTGGATGGTAGCTAATGTCACAGTCGTAGTCTTTTACCAACTCTAGCCATCTTCATTGCCTCATATTCAGCTCTTTTTGTGTGAATAAGTATTTCAAACAAGAATTTAAAATACTTTTTAATGCATAAAGAACTGAATATGAGATAGCGGAGATGGTTATAGCTAGTGAAGAACTATGATTGCGACATTAGCTACCACCCGCGTAAGACTAATGTGGTTGTGAATGCCCTGAGTAGAAAGAAAGCAGTGATCGCTCAGTTGTTGGTACAGAGACCATTGCAGGCAGAGATTCAGAGGTTTGAGCTTGCAGTTTATGCCAGGGGCGATGCTCCAAATCTTTCTACTATGACAGTACAGTCGACACTGAGGGACATGATTCGAGCAGGGCAGGCTTCTGACGAGCAGTTACAGAAGTGGAGGCAGTGGGATGATTCTAAGAGTCTGAGGTTGTATATTATTGAGGATGACATAGTCAGATATCATGACTGACTGTGGGTTCCTAGCAGTGATTCCTTGAGAGCAGATATCATGAAGGAGGCCCACAACAACCCGTACTCCATTCACTCAAGGAGTACGAAGATGTATAAGGATCCGTGAAAGACAGATAATTCAGAACGAAGACTATTCTACTATTGAAAGTACAGTAAAGTCGTCAGAGCATCAAAGAAATTATCTGGGAGACAGATTCTGATATGAAACAAAGATTTCCAAAATTGTTTCATGGTTGTAAGTTTTCTGATTGATTCTATTATGCATTTCTTTAAATATCTGATTTGATTGTCTGTGATTTCGGGGACGAAATCATATCTAAGGAGGGGAGAAATGTAATGCCCGAGATTTAATTGATGTAATCAGACGTTGATTATTGTCAGAATTGAGGTTATAGGAACTCAAATGAAGAAGCAGGGCATCGTTATATTATTAGCCAAGATGTTAGACCGAACATCTCAAGATGTTGGACCGAACATCTCGCGCCCGAACGGTACAAAAAAACCGCCCGAGCGCCAATTTTACTTCTTGGACAAAATGTTTGGCGCCCGAGCGGTAGAATATTACCGCCCGAGCGCCAGGAGATGTTCGGCCGAGTATCTCAACAGAAAATGCCGCGCCCGAGCGGTAGTTTAGCACCGCCCGAGCGCCGACCGAAATTCATGAAAAAATGACACGTTTCTTCAGCATGCAATGGACATATATATATACAAATCCTTCAGAATTGCTTAAAAACGAAGAAAGAAGCTCGAGAGTTCCTTCGAAAATTCTTACGCCTTTGTTTTTCGATCCGTCTGTCTGATTGTGAATCCGACTTCGGTACTGTGTTCCTATAAACACAGGCTTCAACTGGACGTAAGTTTTGTTACGTTTAAACATGATTTGAAATTATGATATTGTCAGAATGGAATAGGAATCATATATGGTGTTTCTGATATAGTAGACATCGTAGATTTGAAGTCAGACGGAAGAACAGACTGTATATGTAATTGTTATGATTTTCAGAAATGATATGATGGAGATTGCGCAGATTTGAATTTATGCCCTGTGATTATTAAAGATTATGATCTGTATTGAGACCGAGTATGAATTATGATATTATATCAGGGATGTTGAGATTGACGGGGTTATCAAGATTGTATTGTTATACCGTCGAAACATCAGTAGATTGATATTGATCAGATTCCATATCCATTAAGATTGTATCGTACTTTGTTGACATTGATCAGAGTATGTCTGGATTTGAGTATTGATCAGAACAGATCTTAAATTGAGTTGTACATTGATATTGTGCATATTTGATATTGTTATTATCAGATTGGGAATGGACAGAGTTGAATTCGGGACTTCATCTTCGTCAGATCGAGAAGATAAAGGTATAAATAAATGGTGATTCGGGATTGCACAACTCGAGTTAGGTTTGACTTGAGTTTCCCAAAATCACATACTTTATTTTATTTCATTGATATTTGCAGATTATCAGGATGATATGTTTAGTCTATTGAATTATAGCAGAGCTAGAGTTTGAGTCTAGGGCAGATCAGCCTAGCTAGGGCAGAACCGCCAGGTCTTCGTCAGAACTGCTAAGACCCTAGACTTACGGTGTATCGATGAGCTTAGATGTAGATCGACTTCTATTGTAGACATTCGATACAGCATGCCAAAGTCTAAATTAGACCGGGATCCCTAGATTAGAAATTAGTCCTTGTTTTAAGTACATATTTGTATTAATTCATGTAGTCAGATTGGATACATGTTTCACTGTTTGTTTATGCTCTTATATATGTTTTATATGATTGCATGCTTACATTGTTTATACTGGAATATTTATATCTCACCGGAGTTATCCGGTTGTTGTCTTGTTTGTATGTGTGCATGACAACAGGTGGGACATGATCAGGGTCAAGAAGATGACGAGAGATCGAGATTAGAGTGGTGATTCCGGACTTGGATATAGATAGGTTTCATTACTTGATTGTAGTAGTTGAACCTTAGTTTGAACTAGATGCATGTTGTACATGATTTGTATTATTATACTGGTTTGTATAATAGAATGTTTCCATTACCTTCCGCATTTAAAAAAAAAATTAGATCCTGTTTATTTTAATTGATTGAATTAGTCCCAATGACGATTAAGAAGATGATTAGCGTCCGGGTCCCCACAGTCATTGACTTAAAAAACGCACATACGACAACGATTTTCACTAAAACCGTTGTTAAAAAGCATACGAAAACGATTTTAGTAAAAACCGTTGTATTATGTGCGCTGTTGTTTTGGTTTTTTCTTGTAGTGTTGAGTCGAGATTTGGTCAAGCTTTGGTGAGGGCCGATCGGATCTAGGGCTTAAAGAGCACGACCATGGAGGGCTGAACCAGGCCGTGGTGTGGACCTTGGTGGGTCCAAGCCATGGTTTAGGGAGGTCCATGCATGGCTGGTCTCGGGTGGAAGGAAGATCGTAAGGGCTAGCCATGAGTTGGGTTTGCACAATCGGGTTTCGGGCTTGCGTTGTGTGGATCTTGTTTGTTACGTACATGGGGCTAAGGACAACACTTAGGTCGGTCCATGATGGTCCATAGGTGGGCTAGGAGTGGTTGGTTTGAGGCTAGTCCGGTCTATTTTGGGCTAGCATCGAGTTCTTGAGGGTTAGGTGCAATTAGGGTTATTGCTGCACATGTACAGAAAATTCCAGCAAGGTTTCAGCGGAATACGAGGGTCTTATTGGTCCGATTTAGGTTTTTTAGGGGCTGGTAGGGTGTGAATAAGTGGTGGTTAAAATTTGGGAAAGTTTGGTTAAGTTTCGGGTTGATTCGGGTTAAAATCAGGAACCTCGATCCAAGTTTTAAAATAAATCGTAAGATTTACGGAACAGGCTCGAGGTTACATCTAGAAAACGATTATAATATTGTTTTAGGTGTTTTAATAAATTTTTTTGGCTTCGGGTTGAAATTTTGAGGTCCAGAGGTAAAATGGTCAATTAGGATTTTCAGGGGCAAAATGATCATTTTGCACGCGGGTCGAGTTAGCGGTCCTAGCAGCACCTTGAGCACTAAAATTGCATGCTTAAAATGTATATGATATTATGAACATGAATTTTTATGAGAATACGACTATACGTTGCATACTTAGTTTGAAGAAAATTTACGTATATGCATGATTTTTATATGCGATGAATATGATGATATATTTTGAATGAGGGGAGTTGGTTGTGACTAATACGAACACAAACATGTAAGGCCAATGCTCAGTGGTTGGGTAATACTATTGTCGATGTCTCCGCCATCGGGTACCGGTTATACATAGATGGATCTATCAATTAGGGCTGATACGAAAGTCACAAGTAATGATCTGAATTCAAATAAAGAAAATGAACATGTATATAGTGATATGATGAGATAGGTTATGGACACGTTATGCTTTGACATGCTAGTTTTAAGTTCATGCTTTTAAGATCATGAATTGTATGTTAATTCAGTACTTTTCACTGTTGCATGTTATGTATATGTACTTGTTACAATGATTCAGGTGTGTTGAGTCTTTAGACTCACTAATTGTGAACGATGCAGGTGAGAATGATGATGTGGAGACTGAAGGCGCTGAAGACTGAATAGGCGGAGCTGGGTGTGTGCATGTTCACCCGAGAACCTTGCATTTTTGTGCACTTTATTTTTATAAGTCAAGGATGATACATTATGTTTTTTCGTTTCACATCTTTTTACATGTTGAGGTTTTGACATGATTCCGTTTATTGCATTGAAGTTCTTTTAAATCAATAGTCTAGGGATTTTGATGATATTTAGATTTTTATTTAACTGCAGTATTTTTATTCAGTGATAGAGTAACTTTTAACACGCATGGTGGTTTGTTTTCAATTGCATGCATGTGTATGAGCATTTTCGAAATTAGCTTGCAAAAAAAAAAGTAAAAATTTCTAGTATTATTTTAGAAGTAGTCATTTCAGTTATTGTTGGGTGCAATAATTGTCCCTACTTGGTAGAGCGATCGAACTGTGGTGTAAGGTACAAAATTAAGAAGACGTAATCCAACTACATGCAAATCTAGGAAATATGAAAAATGAGTAATTAATTGATTTTAATTGCTAATTAATTATGTGACATACTTGTTTATATGATAAATGAGATTTTTATTGTCATCATACATAAAATGGTATTTTTAAGGAATATTCAAGCGACGATCGAAGAACGGGGACCGAGGGCTGAAGAATGTAAAATGTTTTTATTAAATAATTATTTTTAATTATTTAAAATATGGTAGTCGCTTCAAGTATTTTTGAAATTTAAGGGTTTTGAGGTGATTTTATACGTCGGGGCGTAAACTTTATCGGTGTTGGTTTTTCAACTAAAATGCGAGTTTTTGGGCAACCCGGCTAATAAATTCACATGTTTAATTAAACAAAACTTTGTTATATTTTATTTAAATCCTAATTAAACTAATGGGCTTAATTAGAAGGCTTAATAGGCCTAAGCCTTAATTAGTTGAATTATGTAGTATATAATATATTAACCCTATTCTAGCAACAAAATAATCGGCCACTACTCTTTTAAATCTGAAAAACTCTCCCCAACCCCCACCACACACGGCAGCACTCATACACACCACTTTGAAGGATTTTGGGAAGGGTTTTATAAGGTAGTCTTCGTCGTCAACGTATATTCGAGCGTATATAACGCAAAGGCACGTCATAAATCTTTCTTTTCTCATCTTTCACACCATAGTAGATATTTTAAATCGTTTTGCATGAATAAATAAAAAGCACTTGATTATATTTCGTTTTTCATGCATATGTGTTGTTTAAAGCATGGTTTTCAATTCCAAATTCATGTTATATTGTGTTTAAGGGGCTGCCATGAATTAGGGTATGAATAGGCAAGTATTTTCTCAAGTTTAAATGTCTAGAAACACACACGAAAGCAACAAAACACACGGCACAAACAGAAACGCAAAGCTGCAACACTTTGCTGTCAAGGGTTTGAAGGGTTCGGCTTTTGGGTTGGGTTGCTGGGTTAGGGTTCGGTTGGGACCATGGCCTGGATAAGGGGGTGCTTGAGTCGTGAGTGAAGTCCTAGCCATTATAGGACTCAGGTACAGGGCTTGAGAAGGAGTCCTAGTTTGCTAGGACACCCACCCGAGAAGGGTTGCTGTTGCACGCCTTGGTGCAGCAGCACGCAGGGACCCTGTGGTTCAGCAGGGGGTCGCGGGCTGGGCTAGGGTGTCTCAGTAGGGTCCTAAAAGGGTGCATGACAGGCTGGTTCAGGGCTGCTGGGGTTAGCTAGGTTCCTAAGTGCACAAAAATAGAGTCCACCACAAGTGCAACTCTCGGCCAGAATTAGGGGCAGAGAAGGGGTTCACGTTTTTGACTTTAGGAAGGGTTTCTTGGTGAAATTAGGGTCCAGTAGGGTACTATAGGATGTTGGTCAAGTTTTGTATCGACATGGTTCGGGAGTAACTCATGAAAATCAAAAGTTGGCTCGGGGTCGACGTTTAGGTGTCAAAATAGGGTTTTAAACTAATGAAAATTGGAAAAAAGCTCACGAGGGTCGAGTCGTGGTCCATAAGGGTTAAAATAATATAAAAAGACTAAATTTAGAATTTAGGAATTTTATATTAAAGTTTGGGATCTTTCGGGATTAAAACACCGTCAAAACAATGATTTAAAAATAAATAAAAAAGTCTAACATTTAAGCTAAATAAAATTATGGAAAAATTCATGTAAACTTAAATAATTAATTGGGACATGCTAGAGTCATGAAATCAAGAAAAAAAATTCGAAAACGAAAATGTCGAGTCCAGGGGTAAAACGGGCTGTTTATGCCGGGAAATTAGTAAAGGTCATGGCAGTGCCCTAAATGCTGTTTTTATGATATTATGATTATTTTTAATTGTTTATAAAATGTTCATGGTTAAATAATGATTTTTAAATGTCTATTTGATTTTTATGATTTAGGGAAGACATTTAAAATACATGTTGCATGCTTGGTTTCAAAATGAAAAATGCTAATATTATTCTTGATTTTTCTAAAGTGATGGGAATGAAAAATATTGAAGGAAATGAATTGATTGTGACTAATTCGTTAATGATGGCGATGTCGTGAGGGTGATGGTCCCAGTGGGAGCCCGACGATCGTGTTTCCATTATTGCGAATATGAGGTTATGAGGTTTGAGGTAAGAATGAGAATATCGTGAGGGGAGAAGGCCCCAGAGGGAGTCAATTTATGGGAGAAGGCCCCAGAGGGAGCCTTGACGATCGTATTTCTATTCGATCATGATAGGCCAGAGCCCAGTTGACCGGTGAGAGTGTTACTGGTGTCCCCCGCCGCCCAGTACTGTGGTTACATGTAGATGGATCCATCGACTTTTGAGGTTTGAGGAAAGTCACAATTAACGATCTGAATTCAACAAATGAAAAAAGAAAAAGTTTATGATCATGTTAAAATGTTTTATGTCATGATAAGGAAAAATGTTAAGGTTTATTTGTGCATATCATGAAAGGTTATTTTTACCTAAAAGTATTTTCACTGTTGCATGTAATTTTATATGTATTATTCGTTATCAAGATTATGGTGTGTTGAGTCTTTAGACTCACTAGGTGTGATGGATGCAGGTGGGTATGAGGGAGGCCTTGACGGATGATTTGACTGGACTGATGGCGCACACAACCCGAGGATCCGCACTTCTACTTTTCCGCATTTACGATTATGACTTATGAATTATGTTAAAGATTTTAAGACTATTTATTTATGTTCTTGAGAGATTTTTGAGAGGTTTAGTATGAGATATATTTTTCAAACTTATTGCTTTTTAGGTTGGGCAAAACAGTCGACGATTTCATTTATGACTATTGCACTTGATATTTAAAATGCTAGTTGGTTGGTATTTTATTTTAAAGGGGTAAATTATTTTATAAAAATATTTTCATGTGTTATATGTCTTGGCCGAAAATCGAATGTCCATTAAAAAAAATTATAGTACTTTTAAAGCAATAAAAAAGGCAGACGTTTCACGTGGTTCTTGAGCTGCTGTGCGATTTAAAAGATTTGAATTGCGCCTATACCACTAGCTATAGCTTTTGGTAAAACGGTATGCACTCGGTCCTAGAATTGGTATCAGAGCCAAGCAAGGAGTGCAATTATTGGGAGGGAGATTGTTGGGTGCAATAATTGTCCCTACTTGGTAGAGCGATCGAACCGTGGTACTTGAGCTGCTGTGCGGTTAAAAAAATTTGAGTTGCACCATTACCACTAGCTATAGCTTTCGGTAAAGCGGTAAGCACTCGGTCCTGCAGTTATACTTGGACTAGATCGTTGTAATAAATCGTTTCTTGAATATCCAGGGTTGATTCGAAATGCCTTAGTCATTTTCTATCATTTTTTGGATAGCTGGTCAAAATGTGACATATTGCTCCACATGTCCAACAATTACATTCTTTAAAACTTTCATTGTCTCTTATATGAGCTAGATAGTATTTTTCGTTGGTGTTCTTCCCGTGCTTCAAAATGAGTTCGATACTTGGGATGACATCTTATTTCGTGACATATTTTTATTCAAATTTATAAGATATGGCTTTTCTCTAGAACAATTGTTCTTGTTTTCCAAGAACTTACTCCACTTTTCCAACTTCTAGCAAAAGGATGATTTCTAAAGCTCTTCATTTTTTGCCTTTGTGGTTTACTTTCAATAATTTTTTTTACAACATGAAGGAGTATGTTTGTTAATACTTATTAATAAAATGTAATTCTTTTGTAATGTTGTAAAATGACATCATTCTACCAATTTTTCTTTTATAAAAGAGGCACTTCTTGCCAAAGCATCTGTATTTCCAATGATATATTCTCTTATTTGCATTTCTTTCTAGAGACATGGAATTTTGGTGAAGAAAATTTGCATTTCCGTGCTTTCAACCACTGAATTCTATCTACATTTAATGAATAACATAATGTATTCATCCAATAAAAGATGTCTTGTAATTTAAAATTATACAGATCTTGATTATATTTATTTTTCTTATCTGTATCTTGACTTTTGAAATATTCTACCTATGTAAATTGTTCTTGAAAAATAGGGTAAAAATTCTTCCGGCTATCTCGCTAAGAGATTCTTCAGCTAGGACTTACTCTTTGGTCTCTATCAAAGTCATGTTCCATGCGATTTTGATTGATCTCATAAGATTCTTTTCTAAAAGTTTAATGAATTATTTTCTGTTGAGACGTTTAAGCATAACCCTGCATGGATGTATTGGTTATAAAATAGTCTTACCACAGAGTGTTTGGTGCAAGAGAATTTGATTCATCCTTGATCTTGTTTCCCTAGGTGTGCTTCTCTTGCAAATAAATCGCTTTGGGGTCTTCCATGTTTGTATTATAGGGTCCCACATTTTCTCTCAGTGGATATTGAGAAGTTTTTCTATCAACTATGGGTTGATAATCCCAATTGTGTTCATTTTCAGATTTATGACCTTTAGGTTTTCAAAGACTGAATTATCAAGACCAATCCTTTCTATATTTGTCATCGGATTATTTTCTTTTCTAAGAAAATTTTGATGAGATCGATCATTTTCTTGTCAGAGGTTAAAAGTTTTTGCACTACTCTGACCTTTCTTATTTGATGTTAAAATGGTTCGCTACCATAGGATGGTGATACGCTTCATTTTGCTATCCTATTGTCAGAACTACGTTGTTGTTTTAGAATTTGGATCCTTGTTTGAATATCCTTCCATGTTCTACGAATTTCTTCTCGTTTTTTTTGGATTCTTCAATTTTTTGTTGGTATCGTCTTTTATATTCTTCAATATATTCTTATAGTTTGTAGGAATCCGAAACTATTTCTAGAAATTTAGCATTTTGAATCATATATTACCTTAGTAATTTGATACGTTCCTAGTTCCTCTTGATATTTAATCTTGTTAAATTTCCTTATTTCAGATATTCCAAAATTTTAGAATAAAAACAAAAAATAATAAATTTCGAACATATATTCGAATCCATAATTTTTAAGAAATATATCTTTAAACATTTAAGTTACACATTAATAATAATAAAGTATGTATGAACTTTCCAACCTAGGCTCCTATATCATTTTCATGATCCAAATTAACATTCAATAAACAAGGTTATTTTGGGAATATTTTGAAAATATTAAGACCTTAAGGACAAATTTGAGTTATAATCTAAAAATAGAGAGAGAGTTTAAGCTCTCGAAAAAGAAAATGGACGTAATTAGAAATCATCAACGTAAAATATTGGGATATTCCAAAATCCACCTATGTTTTTACATGTTAGTAAAGGTGCATTAATGAGGGTGGATTGGTTTTTGTTGATTTTTTTTACTCAAACGCATTAGAAGACAGGATGGAAATCCTCTTATGTGTTTAAAACACAGCATTTGGTGCTGTGTATTTTTTACACGAGATGATCACGCGATCATCTTGTGGACATCACATCATATAAGATAAATTTAAAAAGTTGTCAGATTAAACGAGATGATTATGTGATCATCTCGTGTAAAAAGTGCACATCAATTGGTGCTGTGTTTTCAACACAATAGAGGATCCAAATCCATAAATATTGGGCTGTTTTATGCAATCTTGCTAGTATATCATTCATAGTATATAAAATAATAACAATAAAACCATATTTAGTTTGACATAATGTCATGTAAGATTAAATTCAATGAATCATTTAATAAAAATATAATTAAAGTAATACATGCTATACACCACCACTGCCCCTATCAATCTCACGACAAAAATATGTGTGAGACGATTCATGGGTCGTATTTTGTGAAACATATATCTTATTTGGGTCATCCATGAAAAAATATTACTTTTTATTATAAGACTATTATTTTTATTTTGAATATCGATAGGATTGACCCGTCTCACAGATAAAAATTCGTGAGACCGTCTCACGAAAGACATACTCCAAACTCATTCTAGATTTGTTCCAAGACGTTTATACAAGAAATTTCAACAAATTCACTGCAAATCTCTTTCAAGACAACCAGCTATTGACTTTCAGGTTGTAGAATATATAACTATTTATAATTTACAGTTTCATACTGTATCCATTTTAACCAATTATAAACAGTTTTGTCACCACTAAACGAATCATCTGCATATTAACATCAAAAACATAATAAAAATGGAATGAGTCTCATGTGAGACCGTCTCACGGATCATAATATGTGAGACGGGTCAACCTTACCCATATTCACAATAAAAAGTAATACTCTTAGCATAAAAAGTAATACTTTGTCATGGGTGATCTAAATAAGAGATCCGTCTCACAAATACCACCCGTGAGACAGTTTCACACAAGTTTTTGTCATAAAAATGACCGTCGTCAACGATAGTTATTGTCTTGTTACGGGTGAAAGTGAAATGAAATACGTTGATAAAAAAGAAAAGGTGAATGCGTGCAAAAGGGGACCAAAATCCAGTCTTTTTCTTCTCTACAGCGTGTGAAAATCTTCTCTTTCAGCTTTCCATTTATTACGAAATGATCGAATGCAAAACATAAATCAAGAAATTTGATATAGTAAAAAAAAAACCATTTGGTTTACTATGCGTCGGCGAAGAGTTTACACCAGTACACAGCCTTTGGATATGGAACATACAATGGCCAAGATTCATCACCTCCTCTCTTATTTACCCGCATAACTCTTTCATATATAATCGCTATATGCAAATAGGCAGTCCCATTTTGAGACATTCTATGTATTCTTATTTCTATAATATCTCGCTCTATTGTAAGGGTTTTGCTTCCAAGATATTTCTCTGGCCTTAATTGATCGTTCAGCACAGGTATTGGTGGCAACACTTGGGTGAAGTGAATCCTGAGGTATGGTTTCTATTTTCTTTGTGAAAGGGAATTTTTTTGAGGTTCAGAGGTTGACGTATCTGAGTATGTAGGTTGGTTTTTGAGGAGTTTTATTCTGTTTTGAGTTTTTGGTGTTTTCACGTATTCTTGCCTTGGCTTTTTCTCTGTTGTCCGGATTTGATCTTCATGAATCCTATGTTACTTTTTCATCGACGAGTTTCTTGTTTTTATGCATCTTCTTGTGCTTGCTTCTGGGTTTCTTTATCTGCTTTCAACTTTGATTTTATAATCTTGTAATTGTGATATTGGGAAAAATCTGGGTTTTGTTGCTAGGGTTGAAGTTGAGAAGAAACTTTGAAAGTGAATGGGATTTATTCTGCCTTAAGAAGTTCTCGCATAGTAGATGTCATGGATCAGAATTATAGGGGATATAGAGGGCCAACTTCTGGAATAAAAGTGAAAAACCAAGCTGTTCCGGTATTTTCGGATCCGATTAAAGTGAATGACCACGGGGTTCCGGCATTTTCGGATCCAAATCTGATCAATGATTCAAGAGGCAGTGGTCGGTTTTTTTACTTGAATGCGGATAACGAACTGGTTTCTTCTTGTTCGAATTTGGATGTGAAAGACCAGTTATCCGAATGTGATTCTCATGAGGATTGTGATTTTAGTGATGTGGTCCTAAAGTACATAAACCATATCCTAATGGAAGAGGATGTGGAGGAGAAATCCTGCATGTTTCAAGAATCTGCTGCTCTTCAAGCTGCAGAGAAATCGTTTTTTGACGTTCTTGGGGAGCAGCGTCCTGCTTCTGAGGTGTATCAACGGAAGCCGATGCTACATCAGGGTACGGACAACCTTGACGCAAATAGCTTGGAAGAAAGGGGATTTTATCGTGGTGTTGGTGATACAGGAATTTTATGTCCCGATCGGTATTCCGAGTCCAACAGTAATGGCTTTGAAAGAAGTCCTGTTACTGTTAATTCAGTTTCACAGGCTATTTCTCAGTCTTGTTATAGTTCATCAAGTAGCAGTGGCACTGTTCTTGATAGTCAGGTGGATTCACCTATAAGTATACTTAGAATTCCTGATATTTTTATGGATAGCCAGTCAATCATGCAATTTAAAAGAGGGTTTGAAGAAGCGAGTAAATTTCTTCCTGATGAGGGTAATTTGATAATTAATTCAAGTTATAGCGAACCATTTCAGAAGGAGCAGAAAGAAGGTTTGGTCAGTCTGGCAGTCAAAGTGGAAAAAAACTTACATATCGAAGAGTCCGCTGATGTGTCAAGGGGGAAAAAGAACTCTTTTCATGCCAACATGGGTGTCGAGGAGGAAAGGAGCAACAAGCAATCAGCAGTATATACTGAATCAACTGTTAGTTCGGAAATGTTTGACAAGGTGCTACTTTGCAGTAAAGGGAAAAATCTTTCTGATCTTCGTAAAGCATTGGATGGAATATCTAAAAGAAATACTTCATACGTGCAGTCTAAGGAGCCGAACAGTGGGAAAATTCAGGGCAAGAAATCAGGGAGTAAGCGGAATGTGGTTGATATGAGAACCCTTTTGACCCTTTGTGCACAAGCCGTTGCAGCTGATGATCGTAGGACAGCAAATGAGTTTCTAAAACAGATTCGAGAGCACGCCACTCCAACCGGCGATGGAATGCAGAGACTTGCTCATTATTTCGCTGATGGTCTAGAGGCACGTATGGCTGGCTCAGGGACTCAGATATATAAATCCCTTCTCAATATTCCAACTTCTGCTGCTGATATTTTGAAAGCCTACCATATATACCTTGCTACCTGTCCGTTTAGGAAGATTTCTAATTTCTTCGCAAATAAAACGATCATGAATGTGGCTGAGAAAGCCACAAAGCTCCATATTATTGATTTTGGTATTCTATATGGTTTCCAGTGGCCTTGCTTTCTGCAACGCCTTTCTTCTAGACCTGGTGGACCTCCGAAGCTTCGAATTACTGGTATTGATTTTCCATGTCCAGGTTTCCGACCATCGGAAAGGGTTGAAGAGACTGGGAGGCGCTTGGAAAATTATGCTAGGACTTTTAACATTCAATTTGAGTTCAATGCTATAGCCCAGAAATGGGAAACGATTAAACTCGAAGATCTTAAAATTAACAAGGATGAAACTCTTGTGGTGAACTCTCTTTATAGGCTTAGGAATCTTCTAGACGAAACCGTTATTGTGAACAGTCCTAGAAATATTGTTCTAAACCTTATACGGCAAATGAATCCGATAATTTTTGTGCAAGGGATCATGAATGGCGCTTTTAATGCCCCATTTTTCATCACAAGATTCCGTGAGGCCTTATTTCATTATTCTTCTTTTTTCGATATGCTTGATGCGAATATCCCCCGAGAATGTCACGAGAGAATGCTGCTTGAGAAAACCATTTTTGGTCGGGAGGCAATGAATGTTATTGCATGCGAAGCAGCTGAGAGGATCGAGAGACCAGAGACATACAAGCAGTGGCAGGCTCGATGCATGAGAGCTGGGTTTGAGCAGCTTCCTCTGGACAAGGAAATCAAGAAAATGGCAAAAGATAGGGTTGGATCATCTTACAATAAAAATTTTGTGATAGACGAAGATGGCCGTTGGATGTTGCAAGGTTGGAAGGGACGGATCGTATATGCTCTTACTTCTTGGAAGCCCACGTATTGAAGGAATTCTCTCCATCACAACATTTAGAGAAGCAAAAATGAGCTCCAAGGATGCCAGAGAAATGTCAATCGGTCGTTCGGTATGTCCCGTTCGATCTTCCACAAATGGTTAGCAGTGACACACTCTTTGAAAGAAAGCTATGGATGCTAATTTTATCGGACTGTGTAGTTTGTTACAGATTAGGGGATAAGACCCTATTTAGCTGTATTTTCCTGCATTCTGAACACTTCAAGGAATGTCTATTCAGTTTTTTAGGACATGGAATTTGTTTGTTTGGTGTGTGGAATTATTAGGCATCTGTCTCCATAGTTGACCAAGTAAATGTGGTAGGATCAATGATCTATCTCTGCTATAATGAATTAAAAAGTAATGTTGAACAATCATTAGATTCATTAGTGTAGCATGATTGATGGCCTGGTATATAGGCAAGAATTACGATTAGGGGTGTAAACGAGTCATGCTCAAATTGAGCTTATGGAATTTCAGATGCAATAATTAAGACTGAATTAATGTAGACGCAGCAGCGGTGGTAGTAGGGATGAAGGATTACTTTAGTGTGGGAGTAGTGGGATGTGACAGCAATGTCCATGTCTTATTTGCTGATGGAAATGCTTTCAAAGATGCCTCTCACCACATTTAGTGGAGATGATTGCTGTTAAAGAGGGTGTTTGGGAGTCATTCAATCTGGATGGGATCACTGGACGGATGCAGTTACGGTAATTCATGGTATGAAGAATTCAACTCCCTTTTCTTTGGAGGTTCCCATCTCAGAAGCCATATGAATACTCTGCTCCTGTTCAGTGCACTGCCCGCGCAAGACTAACCAGGTGGCTGGCTAGCTCATGAACTAGCACGAAGATGTCTGCATTCTGTTATTAATTTAGTGTGGATGGATGCAATTCCTTTGTTTCTGTTACAAATGAATTCTTGTTTATCAAATGAAGTGAGGTTATTTTAAAAAATAAAAACAAAAACAAAAATTTCAGAAGCTATAAATCTTGTTTATTTATAAATTTTGTTTTTCTCTTATTATTTTTGAGTGTGTGATTTTATTTTTATTTTTATATTTTTTGGGGTATCATGCGGAGAGCATTAAGCATATATTCTAATTATTGGGGTTTGAAGTGGGAATGTGGGAACTTGAAAATATATTAGTATTAGTATTTTATTAAATCAACAGAGTTCCATGGCTACGTGTTCGATGGACGTCTTTCAAAAAAACAACAAAAAAGGGGTCATTTTCTGATAATTCAAAATTTGGTTTCAATGTGATTAATTTATTTGTTTGTCTTATCCGGCTGTTGTACTTCTCTTTACTTTGCGGCAGCCAAAAAAAAAAACCATAATTACAAAAAGCTGATTTATTATATGCAAAATTGATTTCTTGGTTGCGTAGTATGTTTATTTTTATATCATTTTAGTTTTCAATGTCGTAAAATTAGAGATTTAGTTCGTTGATTTTTTTGGATGTTTTTATCTCTATTTTTTTTTTTTTTTTGTGTGTGTTGATCTAACATCGATTTAATGTTGATTTAGCGTTGACGCGTATAATGTCATATTAATATTTATAATGAAAAATGATTAAAATTTTCAAAAGTTTGAAAATATAGGAATGAAACTGTAATTTGATAAAATCAAGTAACAAAATCATAAATAAAAAATTACATAATAAAAATACAATTTTTCCTTTGTTTTATTAAGATTAGGTTTTTGATTAATTAAAAGGATAAATTATTTACAAAGACGAACTTATTATGAATATTTTTCAAACTTTCTCATATCGAATATATCCAAACCAAAATCAGAACTAGAACCACTAGAAAATAAAATGGACAATGTCCCACACATGGAACCTAATTTTTTCACTAATAGATATATCATAATAGAGGTATCATGTTAGTATAATTCATTAACGGGAGATACAGATAAATGATATGATAAGCATATAATGCCGCCTTTGATTTAAGATACCCCATAAAGTCGACTTGACCTGGATCTGAGTTAAACCAACCCGATCAATGTTGTAGCTCTTTGAAATTTGATTCATTTACTCATATAAGGTACATAGTTTCGACTTTATAATATTACTAGGTACTCTTTGAAATTTGATTCATTTACACATTACTTACATGAGCACTATTATATTCACATTCTTAAATGTGCTCTCCAGACTGACTTAAACATAAGAGAAGTTGCACTAAAAACACTTTTGGTGCTCTCTAATATTTATTCGTTCGTGCAGGATTCAGCTCGGCCACAACTAGACCGAAGCCCAAGATACACAAATTTTTGGTATCATCAATTGGCACCTTCTGTGAGAAATTGAAGAAACAAGAGATAAATGATGAGAGGTAGAGAAAGACGAGATGGCAGAAGAGGCCGTAGCCCAAATCAAGAATGTGAAAATCAAGAAAGTATTAAGTAAATTTAAGAGTGGTGAAAATAATACCCCAATTCCTCCTCTGCCTGGTTTCAATATGGCTCAGATCGCCCAGTTGATTATTACCACTATAGAGCAAGTGTTGGCACAAAGACAAGCCAACAAGCCTCCTCATGCCAGAATGATGGCACAAAGAGGAGATGAGAAAACTTCGGGAAGAAGTCCAACAACTACAAGAAGGTCTGAGAGGATCCCCTCCACCTCCGCCCCGGAGTTGTCCCTTTCTCGGCGGAAGTTGTTGGAAAATATCATGTTCACAATCTTGCTTTTGATGTTAACAAAACTTGTTATTTTGTTACTGATGATTTATCGTAGTGCGCAGATACTGTAATTGATCAGAAGACGAACTGATCAGTTATCATGCCTAACTGGAGCTTTCGAGAATGCCAACTGATAGTGCCAACTGATTGCCTAAGCTGAATCAGTCCAACTGATGTATTGAAGAACAGTTCCACCAATTGATAAGTTGTTAGGTAATTCAGGTGAAGACCTTCAGAAGCCCGACCAGCTGATGAAGTGCTCAACTGATGGAAAGTCCAACTGACCAGTTCAACTGAACCAGTGTAACCAGTTAAGTTGACGAACCAACTGATTTCACCAGACCAGTTGGTCAAGACCAGTTCAACTGACCAGTTCAAAGCATCAGTAAGAAATCAATCAGTATGGAGAACACGACAAGCTTATTCAATGGAATCCAGCTTTGCACACTGGGTAAAATATATGTACTATCAGTAGTACAATCAATGAACGTTACAGCAAAGATTAATGCAGAGAGATTCTTGGAGACATGTCAGAAAATTCGAGACACAAAGTCCTGGAAACAAATTCAAGTTGCAATGGATACAATTATTGAGTCTCACTATACGATCAGTTTCCCGCCTATAAATAGAAGATCAATGAAGACCAACAAGGATATATATATATATGAAGTGTGTGAAGATACAGAGAAAAAAGGCACGCATATTGCATATCAGCTTTCAAGAAGCAATCAGCCCAGAGGGAACACTTCATCGTATTATCAGCTTAGATTAGAAGCACAATTTTCTCAGTGTGTGAGAACACTTTCGTGTTGTACCCAGAGATCAGTTCTCTCACACACACACCACCACCACTCAAAAATTGTCTTGCAAAAAAACGCTAAACTTGTATATGTAGTCTTTGACACACAGATGTTAAACAAGTGTTGGCTGGAAGGTGATGCTTTTAGTCTAGGCTAGGAGTTTAGTTGAGGCAGTAGTGTAAGTCTTAAATTGAGTGGGTTTGTACAAGGTATTCTAGGCTAGGAGTTCAGTTGAGGCAGTAGTGTAAGTCCTAAATTGAGTGGGTTTGTACAAGGTGTTTTATAAATCAAAGTCTTCTAGTGGATCCTACTCGAGGTGGTAGAAGGGGTAACGTAGGAGTAGTTGAAGTCTCCGAACATCCATAAACATATTTTGTGTATTTAACTGATTAACTATTGTTTTCAAACTGACTTGATCAGTCAGAGCATCCATCAGTTCAGTTTTTACCATAACTGAACTGACATATGTGACAACTGATTCTTTGCTTTTCAGTTATTCAGTTTACATAAGTTAAAATATTTTCTACTAGCGATTGCTTATCAGCTGATCATTCAGCTGTACACGTCATCAGTTGTCGAAAAGGACATTCAACCAACAACAGTATAAAGCATACTGCAACTCATAGTGGACGCCACATTTCAGAGCTTACAGTATACGAATGTCAGAGGAATATTGACGTGGCAATCAATGGGTATAAAGATTCAAATTATATTTAATGTTACCGTAGAAGAGAAGCTTATAAATAGGTGAGAAGAGCAGTTGAGGAAACAATCGACCTATCTATTCTCTTAAGCTTGATGTTACCCTGCTGAAATTATCGCTCTTACTCAAGAACCAAAAATCTCACACTTATCAGATATATTTGTAGAAATTGAGGCTATTTTTCGAGCTTATAAGCACAAACTGTTTTGTTGTTTATTTGATCTTCAACTAGAACACTTGTGCTAAGTTCAGTCGAAGAACTGTGAGATATTTTGTAAACTAAGAGTTTAAGTTCTGGCAGTGTTAAGTCCAAACTGAAGTGGGTCTGTACAAGTTTTGTATCGATCAAAGTCTTTTAGTGCATATCTTATCCTTGTGATAGAAGCGGTGACGTAGGAGTAACTAAAATCCCCGAATATCCATAAATCTGTGTATTCTTACTTCAGTTATTTATTCTATCTTTCAGTCAGTTTATTTCCGCAACTGTTATCAGTTAAAGTGATTGATATTGACTGACAATATTTCTAGTTTTAGTTTGTCACAAAACTGACACTTTATTCGAAAAGATTTTAAATCGTGAGTGTTTATTCAGCCCCCTCTTTTAAACATATCTCAACCAATCAACCGATCCTAATAGATATATAATTATTTCATTGTGTCAAATTAGTTTAACATAACTTGAGAATTGAAAGTGTTGATTATTTAGGGAATCCTTTCAATGGAAATGAAATATAGTCGAGATTAAATATCGAAAATAGCGAGAGATAGGTAAACCGAAATTCCCAACAAATTTACTTCATATTTGATCTTAATTATTCATTTTTTTTGCGTATTTAACCTTGGAACCACTCAGTTAGTTAAATAGTTAACAAATCAATTTAAAGTATTGTTTGCTAAAGAATATGCAACTGAAAATAATATTCTTGTAATACAGTCTTAGTGGAACGATATCTATATTTTTATACATTATACTATAACTTGCATTGTGCACTTGAGATCATTTTGGGCTTAAAATTTTCAATAATTCTACTTGAGAATTATAGTGCAAGAAAATCTCGATCAAATGTATTCATTCAACTTTCAATTTGAGTTCTCGGATTATGTCCACATGCTATGTATTTTTTTCTTCTGATTTTTCCTTTATCTCTAAAATAAAAATTCACTACAACAAAAACGCTAAAAGACAACGGATTGTAGGTCATTTAAAACTATTAGAACTGACAGTATTATTGAAAGTGCGTTCAACGACAATAGTTTAAAACGTTGTCGTAGCTATCATATCAAAAACAGTCGCTAATTAGTTACGGTTTATGATATACCGTTGCTAAAATTAGCGATGGTTTTTGACTAAGCCGTCGCTAATTAGCGATGGTTTAAGATATGCCATCGCTAAAATTAGCGACGGTTTTTTGACTAACCCATCACTAATTAGCGAAAGTTTAGAGAAACACCGTCCCTAATTAGCGACAGATTAGCGATGATTTAGACATAATCTATCGCTAATTTTTTAAGTTAAATGGAAAAAATTTACTTTTATAATTTAATAAATCTACCAAAAAAACTTACAATCTAACTAGGCTAATAATATTCATGATCTTAACTAACATTTAGAAATTTACCAAGAATTGAAGCGAAAAAACTTACCCTAAATCAAACTAAAATTGTTTAAGAGATAAAAATGTATCGTGTGTAGGAAAATAGACCGAAAACACGGATATTTATAGACAATTTGCGACGGTTAAGCAAAAATCGTTGCCATTAGCGACGGACGGGTTTTGGTAAAACCGTAGCTATTAGCGATGTTTTTTTTATTAAACCGTTGTTAATAGCGACGGTTAAATAAAAATCGTTGCAATTAGCGAAGATTTTTATTTAAACCGTCGCAATTTTGAAAATAGCGATGGTTACAATGTAACGAACCGTACTTTTCATACTTAAAATTTGCGGAAAAATTAAAAATTTTCTTAAATATACACAACCATACGGTCGTCACTCATCATTCATCAAAATAATATTTGCATCAATATCGCCAACTAAAATTTGCTAAAAGAAAAGCGGTCCCATATTATCTCACAATCAAATCATAAAACCAGAGTATAAATGTTTTCATGTTTAAAATCTTAAAATAACGTAGGCGGTCCTCGGGTCTAGCCTCCCACTCAGTCCAAGCCTGGCCCTTGGTCGCCACCTCTCGTCTCCTCATCAACATAGTCACCTGCATCGATCAAGTCTAGTGAGTCTAAAGACTCAACACGTTTAAATTGGAATAACGAGTACTACGTAATAAAATCGCATGCAACTTTAAAATAGGACGTACATAACTTGAAACTTGAGCTTGCATAATAAACTTGAACATACATACGTACATAACTAGACGTGCCATCAACATAAACTTTCATAAACCTACTGCATACTTGAACATACATAACTTCATCATTTTGCGTAGAGGATGTTTCAAAGCAAGTGACCCATACATAATAAACGCCTGATCAGACACACCACAATACTGGGCTGACAGGGACGTATCCACTGCCATACATGAGATCCCCGTTCATAATTTAACGGGTTGGTTGGTCCCCGTTCATAATTTAACGCTTTCCAACCACGCTCTAACCCGTTCATAATTTAACGGGACGGAGAGGTCCTCGGCCACGTTCACCGACTTCCAAACCCATTCATAATTTGGTCACAAGACATTTAGCATACCTCAAAAACTTAAAATATTTTCTTTGCACGTCATACATACTTACTTGGCGTTGAGGGATTCATTGGACTTCGATCGGGGCCGTTGCTGCACACACTGACATGAAATTTGCATACTTAACTTGCATAACTTAAACGTAGAAATCATACTTACTCACAAGTTCAATCATTGCTTAGGACATTCTAAATTTCCCATGACACGACCTTGATAACCCTTGCACTAAACCATGACATCACACCTCAACATGCTATAATCATTTTCCCCAATTTATGAAGGACACGGACCCCGTGCCTACATCCGTGTAGGGGTCCGTGTAGACTCGGGTAAAAGGGTTCGGAAAGAAGGGTGGACACGGACCCCGTGTCAAGGTCCGTCTAGACTCTGTAAAAAGACACCGAAAAGAAGCAAAGGCACGGACCCCGTGCCAGGGTCCGTGTAAGGGTCCGTCTACTCTCTGGAAAAAGACACTTCGGGTGGAACAAGGGCACGGACCCCGTGTAGGGGTTCGGGTGAGGGTCCGTGTACCCTCGGGACAAGAAGGCTTACGAAAATTCTGCACATGCTTTGCTCAACCTTCTAGACTCGGTTGCACGGACTATGAAACGACACCCCGAGACCCATCCTAGCACACTATGACATCAAACCATATTCGTACCAATTCCCAAAGCAATGAGTTCACCTTACAACACACACAATTCAAAGCATAGTAATTGACACCAATTCGTTTCCCACGACTCCTAACGCATTCGAGTGCCTATCGACACTATGCGACGTATCAAATAACATCCCAACATCATACTAATCATATCTAGACGCAGCAACGCACCCATCGATCCCCAACGAAGCCTGCAACAAAAACTTCAAGAACACAATTTTCGTAAAAGTCGCAGTTTGAGCAGTCCCACGAAAAACGTCATAACTCACTCAATTCCCATCCAAAATTTTCGAATTTTATATCAAATCGAAGGCATCGAAAAGTTCTACAATTTTCTAGGTGAAAGTGTTCTCAAAATCTCGACTGAAAATTCGCAGGTTCGACCAGAACAGTAAAAACGGGATTTTTAGATCTAAAAAGGACTCCGAAAGCGATTTAAACGTGATTGCTCAAACTTCTACACAACATACACATGGTTTTACGCATAAATAACAACGCACGCATAATATGACATGATCGATGCATCAAGAACAGAATATACGTGCCTTTTGATGATAAACGTTACCGAACCGGCGATATCGAAGCGGAGATGAGAGCGAGGTTGATCCGGAACGATCGTGCAACGATTTCTTTGAAGAAACTCGACAAAAATACTGCTGGAAATAATCAAAGAAAAGGGGCGGCTGCTCTTGGGGAAGGAGAACCCTAATTTTCTCTCTTTTTAAAATATGAAAATCTGAATGTGTGTGTTTAGTGTGTGTAAAAACGTGTAGGTGTGTGTGAGTGTGTGTAAAGTGTGTGTGTTTTTAGTTTAGGAGAAATTTGTGCTAAATTAACTAAATTAAATACTAATTAAAAGTTAACACCTAATAATTTGCTCAAAACTCTTCCATAAAATGATCACACACCAATTTTTAAAATTTTAAACTCTTAAATCACTAAATACATAATAATACTTTAAAATATTAAAACTTAATAACTTATTAAAAATGCCCCATCTTCAACTTAGAGTAAAATACCAAGTTTTAAATTGTCACAATCGTCACTGGTCTCTTCCTCGATCCCGCCTCGAATAATCGCCTGAAACATGAAACTTGAAAAAGACATTTTAACGTGCAACACAATAAACATGAATTATTTAAAATAACGCATTTCATGATTTATGCATGGCATAAAACTCATTTAAAATTAATTAAATGATTTAATAGTTAAATAAATGCATGGGTCATACGTGTACTGAATTTGGGCACTACAGTTCCTCCCCCACTTATAAAAATTTCGTCCTCGAAATTAAATCTTACCGAACAACTCCGGGTAGCGAAGTCTCATATCGGCTTCTGACTCCCATGTGGCCTCTTCCGCTGATTGGTTTAACCACCGAACTTTGACTAGCTTAGTCGCTTTGTTCCGAAGCCTACGCTCTTGCCTGTCTAGGATTTGGACTGGTCTCTCCTCATAAGACAGGTCTGGAGCAAGCTGCAACGGCTCATAACTCAGAACATGCGAAGGATTCGCCAGGTATTTCCTCAGCATCGAGACATGGAACACATTGTGCACCCCGGCCAGATTCGGCGGAAGGGCAACACGATAGGCTAGTGTCCCAACTCTGTCCAAAATCTCGAACGGCCCAATGAACCTCGGACTCAGTTTGCCTCTCTTTCCAAATCTCATAACACCCTTCATAGGTGCTATCTTGATAAAAACGTGATCTCCTACGGCAAACTCGAGATCTCTTCTCCTTTTATCGGCATAGCTCTTTTGACGGCTTTGGGCAGTCTTCATTCTCTCACGAATCTTGACCACCACGTTTGCAGTCTGTTGAACTATCTCCGGACCAAGTTCTGTCCTCTCACCAACTTCATCCCAATGAACTGGTGATCTGCACTTCCTCCCGTACAACGCCTCATAGGGAGCCATACCAATAGATGCTTGGAAGCTGTTGTTGTACGTGAACTCCACTAGAGGTAGTCTAGACTCCCAAGTTCCTTGAAAATCAATCATGCAGGCCCTCAGCAAATCCTCTAAAATCTGAATCACTCGCTCAAATTGATCATCTGTCTGCGGGTGAAAAGCTGTACTGAAAAGCAACTTTGTCCTCATGGCTGCATGTAAGCTCTTCCAGAAGGACGATGTGAATCTCGGGTCCCTGTCGGACACAATTGAAACCGGAAATCCATGTAAACGAACTATCTCCCTGAGATAAAGCTCTGCATACTGCGTCATGGAGAAAATCGTCTTCACTGGTAGGAAATGCGCTGATTTAGTGAGTCGGTCCACTATAACCCAAATAGAATTCGATACTCTGACTGATCTCGGCAACCCAACCACGAAATCCATAGTAATGTTCTCCCACTTCCACTCGGGAATGGGGAGTGACTTAACCAACCCTGCTGGTCTCTGATGTTCAGCTTTTACTTGCTGATAAGTGAGACATTCTGATACGAATCTACGGATGTCTCGCTTCATTCCTGGCCACCAATACAATAACTGTAGGTCTTTGTACATCTTGGTGCCTCCTGGGTGAATGGAATACGGAGATGCGTGTGCCTCTGTCAAAATATCCTGTCGGATCGAACCAACACTAGGCACCCACATTCTATCTCTGTACCTCACAATGCCGTCTGAAACTGTGTACAAAACACTGCCCTTGGCTTCATCTTTCAGTCTCCATTTCTGTAACTGTTCATCTGAAGACTGACCCGCTCGGATGCGGTCTAGCAAATCAGATTTGACTGTCAGATTAGACATCCTAGGGGCTCTACCCTCACGATAAATCTCTAGACCCAACTTCTGAATCTCAGACTGAAGAGGTCTCTGTGCTGTTAACTGAGCTATGACGACAACTTTTCTGCTCAAAGCGTCTGCGACAACATTAGCCTTTCCCGGATGGTAGCTAATTTCGCAATCGTAATCTTTCACAAGTTCCAACCACCGTCTCTGTCTCATGTTCAACTCTTTCTGCGTGAAGAAATATTTGAGACTCTTATGATCAGTGAAAATCTGGCATTTCTCGTCGTATAGGTAGTGTCTCCAAATTTTTAGTGCGAAGACAACGGCGGCTAACTCAAGATCGTGCGTCGGGTAGTTCTTCTCGTGCACTTTCAACTGCCTGGAGGCATAAGCTATGACCCGACCTTGCTGCATCAATACTGCGCCTAACCCGAGCTTAGATGCATCGGTGTAAAGCACAAATTCACCCTGCCCTGTCGGCAAGGCTAGCACTGGCGTCGAAATAAGAGCTTGCTTCAAAGTATCAAAGCTCTTCTGACATTCTTCACTCCATACAAACTTAGCATTCTTCTTGGTTAGTGAAGTGAGTGGCACTGCTATGGACGAAAACCACTTAATAAACTTACGGTAGTAACCAGCTAAGCCCAAAAGGCTGCGGATTTCTGATGCATTCTTCGGCTCAACCCATTCCTTAACGGCTGCTACCTTCGCCGGATCCACCTCGATTCCACTGCTAGATATTATATGTCCGAAAAACGCTACTTTCTGCAACCAGAACTCGCACTTACTAAACTTCGCAAACAACTTGCGACTCTGCAGAACCTGTAAAACTGTCCTCAAGTGTTGGTTATGCTCCTCATGGACCTTCGAGTATATAAGGATGTCGTCAATAAATACTATGACGAATTGATCGAGAAACGGCTGAAATACTCGGTTCATGAGATCCATGAAAATTGCAGGAGCATTTGTCAATCCAAATGGCATCACCAAGAACTCGTAATGCCCATATCGGGTCCTGAAAGCTGTCTTGTGGACATCTGCATCCTTCACTTTCAGCTGATGATACCTAGATCGAAGATCTATCTTAGAGAACACGGTAGCTCCTTGCAACTGATCAAACAAGTCTTCGATTCTAGGCAACGGGTACTTATTCTTGATCGTTACCTTGTTCAGCTCTCGGTAATCGATGCACAGTCTCATGCTCTCGTCCTTTTTCTTCACGAAAAGTACTGGTGCGCCCCACGGTGAGAAACTAGGGCGGATAAATCCTTTGTCGAGGAGCTCCTGAATCTGCTGCTTGAGCTCTAACATCTCAGCTGGAGCTAATCTATATAGTGCCTTAGAGATTGGCGTTGTGCCTGGCACGAGATCGATTGCAAACTCCACCTCTCTCTCTAGGTGGAAGGCCTGTGACGTCATCAGGAAAGACGTCTGGGAAGTCTCTGACTACTGGCACCTCTGATAAAGATGGAGTGGGCACGTCAGGCGCTGAAATAATACTAGCCAAAAAGGCCTGACACCCTTTGGAAATCAACCTCCTCGCCTGCATGCACGAAATCATGCGAGGAAAGCTTCTCCATCTGGCTGGTTCAAAAAGAAACTGTTCCATGCCCGGCGGTCTAACCGAGACTGACCTCTTCTAAAATCGATAAGACTCTGTTCTTAGTCAGCCAGTCCATTCCCAATATGATGTCAAATTCTGGCATCGGCAATAGGATTAAATCTGCATATAACAGGTGGCCATGTAGTTCTAGATCAACAGTCTCTGATCACACTGGTAGCCAACAACTCTTCCCCTGACGGGACCGTCACCGAAAAGTTCACGTCTAGGCCAATGGACTTGAGGTCCAAATGATTAGCAAACGTCTCTGATATGAAGGAGTGAGTGGCTCCTGAGTCTAACAGTGCAGTTGTGGATAATCTCTTAATAAAAATGTTTCCTGAGATGCGTTAGTACAACACAACTTATTTTCCCAAAATTACTAACATAAACCTTAAGCACAATAGAACACAATAACCCTAGGCACACAAAATATTACTAGCACGCTATTAATCCCAAGTAAAAATATTCCATATGCAAGGCAAAATAATACTGGACTTAGGTAGAAAAGTTTACCAGTCAGTAAGGTGGTGTCTGGGTCCGCCTCCTGAGCATGCATGGCGAATACCCTTCCCTGGGTTGGCTGCTTCCACTGTGGGCACTCTTTCAGCATGTGATCTGTAGCCCAACATTTAAAACATTTCCCGGATCCCCCATAGGCACTGTCCGGGATGCTGGCGATTGCACTTCTGGCACACTGGGAAGTTACCGGGCTTCTGAGGCGCCCCTTGCTGCTGAATTGGACCCTTGCCCTTTGGCGGTCCTGGATATGGCTTTTTCCCAGGCGGCCCCTGAAACGGCCTCTTAAACTGGGGTCTCTGCTGTTGTTGCTGCTGGTGTTGCGGTGGTGCCTGATAGGGCCTCTTGCCCTGCCTGTCCGCCTCAATATCTCGCTGGTCTTGCTCTGCCGCCAGAGCTCTAGAGACGGCAACTGCATAAGAAGTAGGGCCAGCTACCCTCACGTCACGGCGCAGGATCGGCCGCAAACCATTTAAGAAGTGCCTCAACTTCGCCTGGACATCATTAGCAATGAGGGGCACGAAGTGACATCCCCTCTCAAACTTCCTAACAAATTCTGCCACGCTATTGTCCCCCTGTCGCAGCGTCATAAACTCGTTGGTGAGTCTGATTCGTACTTCCTCAGTGAAGTACTTGGAGTAGAAGACCTCCTTAAAACCATTCCAAGGCAGCACCTGCAAATTGACTGCCACTGATGCACTCTCCCACCATAATCTGGTGTCCCCTGTCAGAAGGAACGTGGCACATCTGACCCTATCTGCATCGGTCAGTTCCATAAAGTCAAAGATTACCTCTATGGACTTAATCCATCCCTCTGCTACCATCGGGTCAGTGGTACCCGAAAACTCCTTAGGACTCATCCTCCTAAACCTTTCATATACTGCCTCTGGTTGGGGCCTCACCCCTGCACCCAATGCTGCTGCCTGGTTCCCCGCAAACTGTGCGAAGAACTGCGTCATCCCAGCAAGCATCTGTGCCTGCATATCTGGTGGTGGAGGTGGTGGAGGATTGGCCCTCTCCTCATCTCGATGCTCTCTGTCCTCCTCCCTTGTTTCACAGGTCGATCACACGTCTAGGAGGCATGCTGTTCCAATGAATTACCCAACACGTAAACCCAACATGCATGTACATATATCAATATTTTATGATGCACGTAAATCAAACTTAAAACATGCACATACTGAAATCATAACTTGATGCTCACTACATAACATAATGCAAAACTTTAAACTTACAGACTTGAGGTGTGACTTCGTGAGCTTCTTGCGACTGGCAGTAGGCATAACCCTTTACAAGAACACCGCTCTGATACCAACTGTAACAAACCGTACTTTTCATACTTAAAATTCGCGAAAAAATTAAAAATTTTATTAAATATACACATCCATACGGTCGTCACTCATCATTCATCAAAATAATATTTGGCATCAATATCGCCAACTAAAATTTGCTAAAAGAAAAGCGGTCCCATATTATCTCACAATCAAATCATAAAACCAGAGTATAAATGTTTTCATGTTTAAAATCTTAAAATAACGTAGGCGGTCCTCGGGTCTAGCCTCCCACTCAGTCCAAGCCTGCCCCTTGGTCGCCACCTCTCGTCTCCTCATCAACATAGTCACCTGCATCGATCAAGTCTAGTGAGTCTAAAGACTCAACACGTATAACTAGAATAACGAGTACTACGTAATAAAATCGCATGCAACTTTAAAATAGGACGTACATAACTTGAAACTTGAGCTTGCATAATAAACTTGAACATACATACGTACATAACTAGACGTGCCATCAACATAAACTTTCATAAACCTACTGCATACTTGAACATACATAACTTCATCATTTTGCGTAGAGGATGTTTCAAAGCAAGTGACCCATACATAATAAACGCCTGATCAGACACACCACAGTACTGGGCTGACAGGGACGTATCCACTGCCGCATACATGAGATCCCCGTTCATAATTTAACGGGTTGGTTGGTCCCCGTTCATAATTTAACGCTTTCCAACCACGCTCTAACCCGTTCATAATTTAACGGGGCGGAGAGGTCCTCGGCCACGTTCACCGACTTCCAAACCCATTCATAATTAGGTCACAAGACATTTAGCATACCTCAAAAACTTAAAATATTTTCTTTGCACGTCATACATACTTACTTGGCGTTGAGGGATTCATTGGACTTCGATCGGGGCCGTTGCTGCACACACTAACATGAAATTTGCATACTTAACTTGCATAACTTAAACGTAGAAATCATACTGACTGACGATTTCGGTTGGGAATAATTCTAGCAAGCGGACTAGGTCAAGTTATAGTAAATGGACGTACTGTCGAAGTATCGATCCCACAGAGACTATTATTTAAATACCAAGAATTTATTATTCTATTTAATCTAGGCGAACAATAAAGAGTGAATTTTGTATAATATGAAACGAATTAAATTAAACTAATTTATGCTAGATTAATGACTAAGATCAACTTTCAGAAAAGCTTGGGACTTGGGGGTTATTTCAAATTTAAATAATATGACCGGGAGCACACGATGGTAACAAACTTTTGATTAATATCATGCACTGGAATTATTTAACTATAGATCATTTGATGTCACGATGCAATTCTCTAAATTAATTATAAATCTATTTCTAGAATTTATAATCCTATTTTCATTTAACAGTCCAACTATTTCTAATTGAATTTAATTAAACAAAAACGCATTCATCAACGATAGAATCACAGCTGTCGCCTAAAATCGCACACTGAAACCGAATACTATTTCTAGTCGGTTTAACCGCGTGTTGATTAATATTTTTGAAGCTAAATTTAATCAATTCTCTTTCGAGTCAAGATTAAACAACAAACATGCAAATAATTGGCCAAATTAAAAGCACGAAATTTATGCAAATATCAATCAATAACATGAAATAATTTTATAAATTAAACGATCCAACGATAAACCAAAATCAATCGTTTGTCCCAATTGTGGTCCCGATCACAGGAAAACTACTTCATAAATTCAGATCTAGAAACAAATCTATCAATTGAATTCATGAATAAAACTAAGAAATTAAAAGAGACGAGAAAATCTCAGCGATGGCGCGCAGATCTGCGTGTGAAGCGCGTTGTTTTCTCCCTCGATTTTCTCCCCGAGCCGTTGCCTTCTTCAACAAGTATGAAATCTCCTTCAAAGCTCTCCCAAGTCGGCAGCCTCGAATATTCAACAACCCTTAATTGTTTGATCTCTTTTTCCTTTTATTCTCCCCCAAATTCACGAGCAAATCTTCGCGAAATCTGATCTCAAAATCATGTACACGGACCCCATGTATGCCTCCGGCATCGGGTCCGTGTAGTTGCGATTAAATTATTGTTCTGGGAATCATCGGGCACGGACCCCGTGTAGGGGTCCGGATTCATGTCCGTGTATTTGCGCAACTTCTCATTCTTGGATGCTATTGGATACGGACCTCGTGTAGGCCTCCGGGTTGGGCTCCGTGTCTTCTCGTGAACATTCTTCCATGGGATTTTAGGACACAGACCCTTATCCGGGGTCCGTGTATAGGTCCGAGTTGTCTCCTTGTGATTTTCTCCTATTTTTCCGGTTTTTTTTCTGACATGTCATTGCGATGTTTGACTCTTCTTTCTTTTCTCTGGCTTTTTAACATCTTTTGGTCAAACCTGCAAATGGCAATAATAACACAAATTAAGCGCAAAACTCGGAATAACAACGCCAGATAAGCACGAATACGACAAAATAAAATCCCTAAAATGCTATATAATTCGTGCTTATCACATACTTACTCTCAAGTTCAATCATTGCTTAGGACATTCTAAATTTCCATGACACGACCTTGATAACCCTTGCACTAAACCATGAAATCACACCTCAACATGCTATAATCATTTTACCCAATTTATGAAGGACACGGACCCCGTGCCTACATCCGTGTAGGGGTCCGTGTAGACTCGGGTAAAAGGGTTCGGAAAGAAGGGTGGACACGGACCCCGTGTCAAGGTCCGTCTGAGGGTCCGTCTAGACTCTGTAAAAAGACACCGAAAAGAAGCAAAGGCACGGACCTCGTGCCAGGGTCCGTGTAAGTGTCCGTCTACTCTCTGGAAAAAGACACTTCGGGTGGAACAAGGGCACGGACCCCGTGTGGGGGTCCGTGTGAGGGTTCGTGTACCCTCGGGACAAGAAGGTTTACGAAAATTCTGCACATGCTTTGCTCAACCTTCTAGACTCGGTTGCACGGACTATGAAACGACACCCCGAGACCCATCCTAGCACACTATGACATCAAACCATATTCGTACCAATTCCCAAAGCAATGAGTTCACCTTACAACACACACAATTCAAAGCATAGTAATTGACACCAATTCGTTTCCCACGACTCCTAACGCATTCGAGTGCCTATCGACACTATGCGACGTATCAAATAACATCCCAACATCATACTAATCATACCTAGATGCAGCAACGATCACCCGTCGATCCCCAACGAAGCCTGCAACAAAAACTTCAAGAACACAATTTTCGTAAAAGTCGCAGTTTGAGCAGTCCCACGAAAAACGTCATAACTCACTCAATTTCCATCTAAAATTTTCAAATTTTATATCAAATCGAAGGCATCGAAAAGTTCTACAATTTTCTAGTTGAAAGTTTTCTCAAAAACTCGACTGAAAATTCGCAGGTTCGACCAGAACAGTAAAAACGGGATTTTTAGATCTAAAAAGGACTCCGAAAGCGATTTAAACGTGATTGCTCAAACTTCTACACAACATACACATGGTTTTACGCATAAATAACAACGCACGCATAATATGACATGATCGATGCATCAAGAACAGAATATACGTGCCTTTTGATGATAAACGTTACCGAACCGGCGATATCGAAGCGGAGATGAGAGCGAGGTTGATCCGGAACGATCGTGCAACGATTTCTTTGAAGAAACTCGACAAAAATCCTGCTGGAAATAATCAGAGAAAAGGGGCGGCTGCTCTTGGGGAAGGAGAACCCTAATTTTCTCTCTTTTTAAAATATGAAAATCTGAATGTGTGTGTTTAGTGTGTGTAAAAATGTGTAGGTGTGTGTGAGTGTGTGTAAAGTGTGTGTGTTTTTAGTTTAGGAGAAATTTGTGCTAAATTAACTAAATTAAATACTAATTAAAAGTTAACACCTAATAATTTGCTCAAAACTCTTCCATAAAATGATCACACACCAATTTTTAAAATTTTAAACTCTTAAATCACTAAATACATAATAATACTTTAAAATATTAAAACTTAATAACTTATTAAAAATGCCCCATCTTCAACTTAGAGTAAAATACCAAGTTTTAAATTGTCACAATCGTCACCGGTCTCTTCCTCGATCCCGCCTCGAATAATCGCCTGAAACATGAAACTTGAAAAAGACATTTTAACGTGCAACACAATAAACATGAATTATTTAAAATAACGCATTTCATGATTTATGCATGGCATAAAACTCATTTAAAATTAATTAAATGATTTAATAGTTAAATAAATACATGGGTCATACGTGTACTGAATTTGGGCACTAAAACCGTTGTTAAAAAGTAAAAGACAACGGTTTTTATTGTAAAACATTAAGTGTCGTGTATTCAGTATTTTCTTGTAGTAATTATCAAATATTTGAAAATGTTTTTCTTCTACTATTTGTGTGAAATATCAAGTATTTACTCTACTCAAATGTCTTATAAAAATTCACATGAAAAAGTGAAAGCATAAACTTATTTGTTGGGTATAATAATTGTTACTGTGGAGTAGAACAATCGAAATGTTTCGGTTGAATTCATGAATAAAACTAAGAAATTAAAAGAGACGAGAAAATCTCAGCGATGGCGCGCAGATCTACGTGTGAAGCGCGTTGTTTTCTCCCTCGATTTTCTCCCCGAGCCGTTGCCTTCTTCAACAAGTATGAAATCTCCTTCAAAGCTCTCCCAAGTCGGCAGCCTCGAATATTCAACAACCCTTAATTGTTTGATCTCTTTTTTCTTTTATTCTCCCCCAAATTCACGAGCAAATCTTCGCGAAATCTGATCTCAAAATCATGTACACGGACCCCGTGTATGCCTCCAGCATCGGGTCCGTGTATTTGCGATTAAATTATTGTTCTGGGAATCATAGGGCACGGACCCCGTGTAGGGGTCCGGATTCAGGTCCGTGTATTTGCGCAACTTCTCATTCTTGGATGCTATTGGATACGGACCCCGTGTAGGCCTCCGGGTTGGGGTCCGTGTCTTCTCGTGAACATTCTTCCATGGGATTTTAGGACACGGACCCTTATCCGGGGTCCGTGTATAGGTCCGAGTTGTCTCCTTGTGATTTTCTCCTATTTTTCCGGTTTTTTTCTGACATGTCATTGCGATGTTTGACTCTTCTTTCTTTTCTCTGGCTTTTTAACATCTTTTGGTCAAACCTGCAAATGGCAATAATAACACAAATTAAGCGCAAAACTCGGAATAACAATGCCAGATAAGCACGAATACGATAAAATAAAATCCCTAAAATGCTATATAATTGGTGCTTATCAACTCCCCCACACTTAACCTTTGTTCGTCCTCGAACAAATCAGATAAAAATTAAGATGAGAAATATTTCAGATTCAGAACTCGAGTATCACAATCAAAACTTCTCAATTTGTCAAACTCTTTCACCCCCGGTCAAAAGATCACGCTTCGCATATCACAAGATTCGTTTTCGTCACAATTCAAAATTCAAACATTTACCCAGTAAAGATCAACAGAACAAGATGTGTGTAGTGTGCAGGTCAGACTCGTACTCATCTCCAGCTACTTAGTTTCATGATCACTTATTTTCATTTGTTATCGAAACGCCCCATATGCTTGACTTTCATACCCCTCTCTACTAAATGTTGAACGACAGTGACTTGGTTAATAGGTCTTTTCAAGCTTATAACGTAAGGCCAAGGCTCACGGCTACAATAAAAGATATGGGAATCAAAAGTGAGAGAAACTAAAAATTATTCCTGTAGTACATTTATTCAACTTTCGACTCGTCAAAAATTACTGTATTTTCATCATTTTCAGAGCTCCTTTGTCTCCTTTCTTTGTCATTGTTCATCAACTTTCACCCCCAGATTTTTCCGGGTGCTTTCAACACTATACAATTTCCTCCTTTTTCTTTTTCTTTTCTCTTTTTTTTTTTCATGAATAAAAATTCATCGACTCCTTCACACATATTTCTTCAATCCATCGAAGTAGTTCAAACATTTCAATGTGCACAGGAGTTTTATTTCTCTCACATGTAGGTAGGAAAAAGTGTATAGGCTAAGATTCAGGTAGTTGATGTGGGACATTGAATAACTGACGAATGGGGGCTAACTGTGTGTCATTGACACACACCATTCGATTTTTTTCCAGGCTCAAAAGGGGTTACTAGGGGCAATGAATGATGTATCGGTCAGGCTTGAAAGGCTCAAACGGTCCAAAGATCGCCTAAATCATCCCTAAGTCACCATCATTCGTATTTTCGCTTCGAGGGCTAATCAGACAAGTTCTAGGGATCGTTGTTCGATTTATTTATTTATTTTTTTTTAAGTTCACAATTCACCAATTTACTATCAATGAGTAAAAGTTTGACCACGTGCATTGAACAAAATGTTGATACACAACTGGTTCATGTTAGACTTTCTCCTTGAAACTAAGACTCCTCTCACTCAATACTAGGCACGAAACAATTTTCCGGTGATCCAAAATCTAACAAATTAATCCGATTATCAAGTGAAACAAGAGTTCTTAGTCTAAAAATAGTTCCATCCTACGTGAAAAGTGATGTTAAGTGTTGTGCAACGATGTGTAACAAGACTGACCCACCCCCACACTTTGATCACGACACTGCCCTCAGTGTAAAGCAATAGAAAAGGAACGATCAAGACAGTTAAAGCAAAAACACTTCCCTGGGCAAATTGCGAGTAAGTGGTGAAAATGTGGTAGAAATCAGCAACTCCTGAAAAGCATGACATCGAATACACAAGGAAACGTAAAAAGGAATAGGAGAAACACACAAACACACGATCAAAATTCAAATGATAGTAACGATAAAGATCAAGTCTGAAAACGATGATAACAACATAATAAAAAAAAGGGCGAAATCTAGAAAAACAATAACATCCTCCACACATCCTAACAAAATAAACTACTGCTCGTCCTCGGATCCCAACTCTAAGTCCATGAATGCCTCCAGAGTAGCTCTTTCCCAAGGTGGGGCATAGGCGTCGGGAGACTGTTGCTCAATGCGAGCTAAGCGGTTCCGGATGTCGTCCATGCAGTCGAGGACGGATGAGTAAAACTGACGCCGGGCTTGCGCGTTGCGCGGTCTAGGAGGTGCACCAGCTCTAGGGCCAGCTCGGACGTCCAATGCTGCTTCTTCCTCCACACGGTCATCCCAGGCGCGGTCATCGAGTGTAGGTGGAGGCACCGGCGGGTCGCGGGAGTGTTCCTTGATATGGCGACTGTCCGGATTACGGTACCACGCACCCTGTCGGAATAGAAAATACATGCCCTGCATGGCCTGGGCGGTCAGCATCTGCGTAGACGTGGGCATGAGAGAAGTCTCGCCAGTAAGGTCGACACCATGGGCCGCTAGGATCCTGGAAATGATAATAGGGTATGGGGCGTAGGGTGTCCTATTCTTCGTGGGGTCGATGTGGGCGACGGAGCGCATGTGGGAAATGACGATCGAAGCCACCAGAATAGCAGGAATGACCCCCAACCCATTCAGCATCTTGTCAATAATATAGAGATCCAGATGGCGTACCTCATTGTTCCCGGGTTTCCGCGGAATAATGTTTGACCCCGTAAAGTAACAAATGAGACGATCCAGCAGCGGGATGGTCGTCGGGAGGACGGTAGATCGGGAGCCAGTAGGAGTGGTGTGGTAACGGAGTCGGCGGCGAGCCTCAGTAATCCGAAAAGTGAGGTCTGAAAAGAAGATATCTACCTGATTGAAGGACACATGCGGTCCTTCATTCGGGACGTTCAATATCGCTGCCAGGTAAGAGCTGGTGACCAAGATAGGAACCCCCTTCACATAAGTACGCACGTGCGGCAGACCAGTCGTCTCTTTTTCTTCAACATTGGCAAAGAATTGCCAAACCAAATCGGGGAAATATGGGCCTGAGATGTCTAGGAGGGGTCCCCAACCAAACTTATCAAATTCAGCTCTCAGTGGCACCTCGGCGTCAATACGGGGATGAATCGACCGCTCGACAATAACAGAGTTCCCATGAAGTGCCGAGTACCACTCGAAGTTCTCGAGGCTAGTGAATCTAGAGGCATCAAAAGATGATGAGGACGAGGAGGCGTCGGCTCGTGCACGCTTACTAGACTGCTTACGTGGAGGCATTGCAAAGAAAACCGCTAGCTTCAAACACCCCAACCAATAAAGCACCACAGTTCAATAATTCAATTCGACTAACTCAGCCGAGCCCAACTCAATTCACAAGCAGTATTCTAACGCAGTGATAATCAACCAAACTTCAACACTAATCCACAATCGATACACGTATACGGTCAGTAAGCGACAACACAATTTAACCCGAAAGTCGACCCAATGTAACAATTCAAACCGTAAACAAACGAAGTCCAAAGCCAACAACTAAAACAACACTCACTCAATGAACAATCGCACAATACGCCTACGAGTGTCACCAAATTCCAGACCCGGAAGAATGAAACGTGGAGTCAATGGAAAGCCACGCTTACCAGAGAGGGGATGAGATGTTATCGGACCGTGGGGTAAGGCTGCCGGTGACGGGAGGAGCGGTGGTGGTGGTGGGCGGTGTAGAGATGGATTTATGGTGGTGGAGTGGGTATACGGTTGCTTGGTGGTTGGATCTAGGAGCGGCGGTGGTGGGGAGATGTAGCGGCTAGGGGGGCGGCGGCGAGGCCTTAGGTGGCGGGGAGGAGCGGCGGTGAGTTGGTGATTTATGGATTGAGGGGAGGGAATCGCGAAAGGTTGCTGGTTTATCGCAGGAAAATAGAACACACGGACCCCGTGTAGGGGTCCGTGCCGAGGTCCGGGTCTATACGATTTTTTTAAAAAAATTCGGGAGTTGTAGACACGGACCCCGTGCTGGGGTCGTTTTTTGGTCCGTGTCCATGCGCAAATAAAAAAAATTCGAGAGAGCTTAGACACGGACCCCGTGTATGGGTCCGGGTGTACATCCGTGTTCCCTCGCAACGTCAGATTTTTTTTTTGTTTTGTTTTAGTTTTAGTTTTTTTTTTTTTCTCAAAATACGACCCAACCCAAGGTGATGCTATGCATGTACAATTCTTTAGATCTAAACACGTAATTTGAAGCTCAATCAAGCACACAAGATGCAAGAATTGTACAGAAACTTCCCTGGTCAATTTGTGGTTTTGAAGCCGATCGCCCTGATAGATTCTCCCACACTTAGAAATCCCACCGCCAGTAAATAAATTACCGGCATCACCATTCACTGAGATTAATCACGAACAATGCTAGAAAAGCAAAAAGAAAGTAAATTAGAACAAAAGAAATGAACTAAAGCATGAAAGAAAAATAAAACTAAACACTGGGTTGCCTCCCAGAAAGCGCTAAATTTAGAGTCGATAGCCTGACTGTACTCCCTGGATTTAGTTTGGATCTTGTAGAGCCACTGTGGTTGTCTCATCAGGTATGGCACCACCATGATAAACCTTCAGCCTATGCCCATTTACCTTGAACGCTCCAGTAGCTTCGCTAGTGATCTCCACTGTCCCATAAGGGAACACTTGCGTGATGGTATATGGTCCTGACCACCGCGAACGCAACTTACCTGGCATCAACTTCAGTCGAGAATTATATAACAATACCTGTTGACCCACCACAAACTCTCGATGAACAATGTTCTGATCATGCCAACGTTTGGTTTCTCCTTGTAAAGCTTGGCATTCTCATAAGCCGCCAACCTAAACTCATCCAGTTCATTCAGTTGCAGCACTCTCTCGTCACCTGTGGCTGTAGCATCAAAATTCAAGAATTTAGTAGCCCAGTAAGCTTTATGCTCAAGTTCAACTGGTAGGTGACATGACTTCCCATACAGCAATTTGAAAGGGGACATGCCAATGGGGGTTTTAAAAGCAGTGCGGTAAGCCCAAAGTGCATCGTCGAGTTTCCTAGACCATTCTTTCCTCGAAGCACCGACAGTCTTCTCCAGAATGCGTTTAAGTTCTCGGTTCGAAACCTCGACTTGGTCACTAGTTTGGGGATGGTAAGGTGTGGCCACCTTATGTCGGACCCCATACTTAGCCAATAGACTGTCAAACTGACGATTACAAAAATGAGTACCCCCATCGCTAATGATGGCTCTAGGTGTGCCAAAATGTGAGAAAATATTTTTCATAAGAAATTGAACGACAACCCTAGAGTCATTAATTTTGCATGCAGCCGCCTCAACCCACTTAGATACATAGTCTACAGCCACCAAAATATACTTGTTCCCAAAAGAAACCGGGAACGGACCCATGAAATCGATACCCCACACATCAAAAAGTTCACACACAAGAATATTATTGAGGGGTAACTCATGTCTCTTGGAGATATTACATGTGCGCTGACACTCTGGACATTTTGTGACATACTCATGCGCGTCCTTAAACAAAGTAGGCCAATAAAAACAAGACTGGAGGACTTTGGACGCAGTTCTAGTTGCCCCAAAGTGGCCTCCAGCCGGACCAGCATGACAATGAAACAAGATTTCACATACCTCTTCCTGGGGTACACATCTACGGATTATACCGTCTGCACATATTCTAAACAAATAAGGATCCTCCCATAAATAGTATTTCAAATCGGAGAAAAATTTCTTCTTTTGCTGATAAGTAAAGTGGGGAGGAATGAACTTACTTGACAGATAGTTAACAAAATCAGCATACCATGGCAGATTGGTGATCTCAAAGAGTTGCTCATCTGGAAAACTGTCTCGAATAAAGCCAGTGTCTTGAATAGGATTCTCCAATCTTGAGAGGTGATCTGCAACTTGATTCTCAGTCTCCTTCCTATCGATTATCGTCAAGTCAAATTCCTGCAAAAGAAGGATCCAACGAATTAGCCTTGGTTTCGCATCTTTTTAGACATTAAGTATTTCAAGGCTGAATGGTCGGTGTGCACGACAACTTTGCTCCCTATTAAATATGATCGAAATTTATCCAGAGCAAAAACCACAGCAAGAAGCTCCTTTTCCGTAGTGGCATAGTTCAGTTGAGCAGCGGACAGTGTCATACTAGCATAGTAAATGACATGGATGCATTTTTCTCTCTTTTGTCCCAACACTGCCCCTAGCGCTGTGTCGCTTTCATCACACATCACCTCAAATGGCGACCCCCAGTCGGGTGCTATCATCACAGGTGCTGTGATCAATTTCTCTTTCAAAATCTGAAATGCCTGCACACACTCAACAGAAAAATCAAAAGGCACCTCTTTTATCAATAAATTGGTCATAGGCTTGGCAATGCTAGAAAAGTCTTTTATAAAGCGTCTGTAGAATCCCGCATGCCCAAGGAAACTACGCACTCCTCTAATGTTGGTTGGGGCTGGGAGTTTCTCAATCACTTCGATTTTTGCCTTATCAATCTCAATCCCAGTTTCAGAAATTTTATGCCCCAACACTATTCCCTCTCTCACCATAAAATGACATTTTTCCCAGTTTAAGACTAAATTCGACTCCTCACATCTTTCCAAAACCCTAGACAGGTTAATTAAACAAGTATCAAACGAGGAGCCAAATACAGAAAAATCATCCATTAATATCTCAATAAAGTCCTCAATCATGTCATGAAAAATTGCCATCATGCATCGTTGGAAAGTCGCTGGTGCATTACATAGACCGAATGGCATTCGTTTATATGCAAATGTCCCATAAGGGCAAGTAAAAGTGGTTTTCTCCTGATCTTCAGGGTCAATAGGGATTTGCATGTAACCCGAATAACCATCCAGAAAACAATAAAAAGAATGGCCAGCCAACCTTTCCAACATTTGATCAATAAATGGGAGGGGGAAATGATCTTTACAGGTGGCGTCGTTAAGTTTTCTATAGTCGATGCAAACCCGCCATCCCGTAACAGTTCTCGTGGGAATTAATTCATTATTATCATTTTTCACAACAGTGATCCCACCTTTCTTTGGAACGACTTGGACTGGACTGACCCACCTACTGTCAGAAATCGGGTAAATAATACCTGCGTCCAGTAGCTTTATCACCTCTTTCTTCACCACTTCTTGCATAGCTGGGTTCAGACGCCTTTGAGGTTGAGTAGATGTCTTGTGATCAGCCTCCATCAGAATTTTGTGCATGCACATGGAAGAGCTGATCCCATTAATGTCTGCAATGCTCCAACCTATGGCTTTGATGTTGTCCCTCAGCACCCGCAATAGCTTTTCCTCTTCAGCTCCTGTCAAAGTCGAAGAAACTATCACAGGCAGTTTATCATTATCAAGCAAAAATAGATACTTTAAGTGTGAAGGAAGAGGTTTCATCTCTAGGATCGGGGCTTCTTCGATAGATGACTTTAAAGGTCTTGGGACATGCCCAAGCTCCCCAATCCTAGAGTTTACCGTCTTCGAGATTGGTCTGCCTGCTTCCAGGTACTGCATATATTCCTTAACATCCTCATTTTCCAACTCTCCTGGACATGAATTTGTCAAGCAAATTCCTAAAGGATCTTCACCCATCAATTCCTGCAAACCACACTCAACAAGTTCGTCAGTAGCATCAATTCTAAAACAGTCAGATGTATCATTAGGATATTTGATGGACTGAAAAACATTAAACACCACACTCTCATCATTCAATCTCAACACCAACTCACCTTTCTGTACGTCTATAAGAGCTTTCCCAGTGGCTAAAAACGGTCTTCCTAAAATAAGAGGAATCTCACGATCCTCTTCCATATCTAACACCACAAAATCCACTGGGAAAATAAATTTGTCAACCTTCACTAAGACGTCCTCTACAATTCCCTAGGGTATTTAATAGATCTATCAGCCAATTAAAGGGAAATCGTAGTCGGTTTCACTTCGCCTATTTTCAGCTTCTCAAAACATGAATATGGCATCAAGTTAATGCTTGCACCTAAGTCACACAAAGCCTTATTAAAATTCGAAGTTCCAATAGTACAAGGGATAGAGAAACTACCTGGATCCTTAAGCTTCGGAGGGAGTTTATTTTGTAAAATTGCAGAACATTCCTCCGAAAGCTTAACTGTCTCAAAGTCGACCAATTTCCTTTTGTTTGATAAAATTTCCTTAAGAAATTTAGCATACGAGGGCATTTGAGCTAAAGCCTTTGCAAATGGGATATTTATGTGCAACTTTTTGAAAATCTCAAGAAATTTTGAAAATTGAGTGTCCAATTGCAGTTGCTTAGCTCTTTGGGGAAAAGGGAGTGAATTTATATCAATATGAGAGTTCGAGTTTAGAGACTTACCTTTCTCCCTTGCGTCGTTGGATCCTTGATTTAATGGCCTCTTCTCCTTCACATCACTTTCAACATCGATCACTTCCTGCTTTATGGGAGACGTCACTGTGACTGCATTGACACCTTTTGGATTCTTTTCCGTGTCACTAGGTAGTGCACCCGGAGCTCGTGTAGCCATTTGTGTCGCTAACTGCCCTAGTTGCGTCTCCACTCTTTGCATCATGCATCATGGTTTTGCCATCTCATTTCATTTCCAGCGATGTATTTGGCAAGCATGTCCTCAAGGTTCGACTTACTATCCTGCGGCTTGAAACCGGGTGGCATAGAAGGTCCAGCACCTTGTGGAGGTTTAGGTGGTTGTTGAGGAGGCCTTTGCTGTCTAGGATGCTGTGGTGGATTAAACTGTAGTGGCTCAACAGCAGTTTCAGGTTGCCTCCATCCAAAATTCGGACTGATTCCTCCAGCCCGGATTATATGAGAAACTGTATGGGTTGTACTGTGGACGGCCTTGGTTTCCCACATAATTAACTGAGTCTCCTCCAAAACACGGTATCCCCTCATAAGAAATATCCGGAATAAACGGCACATCATTAGATGATCCTCCGACCATCTCAACATTCTCTTGAATTTGATGTACTGGTTTGACTGGCATTGACTTCTGTGTTTGTAACTGTGTCATCTGATGTGTCAATCCATCAAGTTTCGCTGTAATCGCTGTCAGAGCATCCATTTCCAAGAATCCAACTTTCTTCTCCCTGCGGTTTTCTTGCCAACCCACGTTGCTCTCGGCCATATTGGATATGATTTCAAGTGCTGCAGTCGGCGTTTTTCGATATAAGCTCCCATTTGCTGCCGCATCGAGCATAGATCTCACAGAAGGATCCACCCCATAATAGAATGTCTCCACCTGCTGGCCAATTGAAAAACCATGTCTCGGGCACATCCTCAACATCTTCTTAAATCGTGCCCATGCTGAATTCAGTGACTCCCCATCTCTCTGCCTGAAGGATGTGATCTCATTCCGCAATTGTGTAATTTTAGTTGGGGGAAAGTACCTGTGCAAGAATACCTCAACTAATCCATCCCAAGTAGTGATGGAACCAGCTGGCAGATCACGAAGCCATTCCATAGCGTCTCCTTGCAGGGAGAATGGAAATAATCTGAGTCGAATGGCGTCGGTACTCACTCCATTGCACTTAATCGTATCACAAATCGACAGAAAATTCTCCAGATGTGCATTGGGATCTTCAGAAGGTGCTCCTCCAAATTTGACTTGAAGTTGGATCATCTGGATGATGCCTGGCTTTAAGTTCGAATGTATTCGCCTGAATTGTAGGGCGGATGATACTAGAACCATACCCTCCAAATGCTGGCCTATGAAGCTCCATCAGAGTGCGATTATCCTCTTCCCCGGCCATTTCCTCAACTTCTGGTTTATGGTCCAAATCAGATTCTGCTTCAGATTCAAATTCCAGAGTCAAGTTGTTATTCCTTCGAGCTCCGCGGATACTGCGGAGAGTACTTTCAATCTCAAGATCAAGTAGCACTAGATTCTTGACGTCTTGAGCACGGCTCATATAACACGAGCTAACCCCTGAAATCAAAAATTTAAGTGCACGTTTAAGCTCCAAAAGAGTGTATAAATTCTGAAATGAATTAACTAAGTAAAATACTAAGGATTAAAAATTAAACGAAAGAGTTAAAAACTAAGAATAAAAGCCTAGTCTCAAACAAATAATTTATCTTAATATCAAATAAATAGTCCCCGGCAACGGCGCCAAAAACTTGACCGACGATTTCGGTTGGAAATAATTCTAGCAAGCGGACTAGGTCAAGTTATAGTAAATGGACGTACTGTCCAAGTATCGATCCCACAGAGACTATTATTTAAATACCAAGAATTTATTATTCTATTTAATCTAGGCGAACAATAAAGAGTGAATTTTGTATAATATGAAACGAATTAAATTAAACTAATTTATGCTAGATTAATGACTAAGATCAACTTTCAGAAAAGCTTGGGACTTGGGGGTTATTTCAAATTTAAATAATATGACCGGGAGCATACGATGGTAACAAACTTTTGATTAATATCATGCACTGGAATTATTTAACTATAGATCATTTGATGTCACGATGCAATTCTCTAAATTAATTATAAATCTATTTCTAGAATTTATAATCCTATTTTCATTTAACAGTCCAACTATTTCTAATTGAATTTAATTAAACAAAAACGCATTCATCAACGATAGAATCACAGCTGTCGCCTAAAATCGCACACTGAAACCGAATACTATTTCTAGTCGGTTTAACCGCGTGTTGATTAATATTTTTGAAGCTAAATTTAATCAATTCTCTTTCGAGTCAAGATTAAACAACAAACATGCAAATTATTGGCCTAAATTAAAAGCACGAAATTTATGCAAATATCAATCAATAACATGAAATAATTTTATAAATTAAACGATCCAACGATAAACCAAAATCAATCGTTTGTCCCAATTGTGGTCCCGATCACAGGAAAACTACTTCATAAATTCAGATCTAGAAACAAATCTATCAATTGAATTCATGAATAAAACTAAGAAATTAAAAGAGACGAGAAAATCTCAGCGATGGCGCGCAGATCTGCGTGTGAAGCACGTTGTTTTCTCCCTCGATTTTCTCCCCGAGCCGTTGCCTTCTTCAACAAGTATGAAATCTCCTTCAAAGCTCTCCCAAGTCGGCAGCCTCGAATATTCAACAACCCTTAATTGTTTGATCTCTTTTTCCTTTTATTCTCCCCCAAATTCACGAGCAAATCTTCACGAAATCTGATCTCAAAATCATGTACACGGACCCCGTGTATGCCTCCGGCATCGGGTCCGTGTAGTTGCGATTAAATTATTGTTCTGTGAATCATCGGGCACGGACCCGTGTAGGGGTCCGGATTCATGTCCGTGTATTTGCGCAACTTCTAATTCTTGGATGCTATTGGATACGGACCCCGTGTAGGCCTCCGGGTTGGGGTCCGTGTCTTCTCGTGAACATTCTTCCATGGGATTTTAGGACACGGACCCTTATCCGGGGTCCGTGTATAGGTCCGAGTTGTCTCCTTGTGATTTTCTCCTATTTTTCCGGTTTTTTTTCTGACATGTCATTGCGATGTTTGACTCTTCTTTCTTTTCTCTGGCTTTTTAACATCTTTTGGTCAAACCTGCAAATGGCAATAATAACACAAATTAAGCGCAAAACTCGGAATAACAATGCCAGATAAGCACGAATACGACAAAATAAAATCCCTAAAATGCTATATAATTCGTGCTTATCACATACTTACTCTCAAGTTCAATCATTGCTTAGGACATTCTAAATTTCCATGACACGACCTTGATAACCCTTGCACTAAACCATGACATCACACCTCAACATGCTACAATCTTTTCCCCAATTTATGAAGGACACGGACCCCGTGCCTACATCCGTGTAGGGGTCCGTGTAGACTCGGGTAAAAGGGTTCGGAAAGAAGGGTGGACACGGACCCCGTGTCAAGGTCCGTCTGAGGGTCCGTCTAGACTCTGTAAAAAGACACCGAAAAGAAGCAAAGGCACGGACCTCGTGCCAGGGTCCGTGTAAGGGTCCGTCTACTCTCTGGAAAAAGACACTTCGGGTGGAACAAGGGCACATACCCCGCGTGGGGGTCCGTGTGAGGGTTCGTGTACCCTCGGGACAAGAAGGTTTACGAAAATTCTGCACATGCTTTGCTCAACCTTCTAGACTCGGTTGCACGGACTATGAAACGACACCCCGAGACCCATCCTAGCACACTATGACATCAAACCATATTCGTACCAATTCCCAAAGCAATGAGTTCACCTTACAACACACACAATTCAAAGCATAGTAATTGACACCAATTCGTTTCCCACGACTCCTAACGCATTCGAGTGCCTATCGACACTATGCGACGTATCAAATAACATCCCAACATCATACTAATCATACCTAGACGCAGCAACGATTACCCGTCGATCCCCAACGAAGCCTGCAACAAAAACTTCAAGAACACAATTTTCGTAAAAGTCGCAGTTTGAGCAGTCCCACGAAAAACGTCATAACTCACTCAATTTTCATCCAAAATTTTGAATTTTATATCAAATCGAAGGCATCGAAAAGTTCTACAATTTTCTAGTTGAAAGTTTTCTCAAAAACTCGACTGAAAATTCGCAGGTTCGACCAGAACATTAAAAACGGGATTTTTAGATCTAAAAAGGACTCCGAAAGCGATTAAAACGTGATTGCTCAAACTTCTACACAACATACACATGGTTTTACGCATAAATAACAACGCACGCATAATATGACATGATCGATGCATCAAGACAGATATACGTCCTTTTGATGATAAACGTTACCGAACCGGCGATATCGAAGCGGAGATGAGAGCGAGGTTGATCCGGAACGATCGTGCAACGATTTCTTTGAAGAAACTCGACAAAAATCCTGCTGGAAATAATCAGAGAAAAGGGGAGGCTGCTCTTGGGGAAGGAGAACCCTAATTTTCTCTCTTTTTAAAATATGAAAATCTGAATGTGTGTGTTTAGTGTGTGTAAAAATGTGTAGGTGTGTGTGAGTGTGTGTAAAGTGTGTGTGTTTTTAGTTTAGGAGAAATTTGTGCTAAATTAACTAAATTAAATACTAATTAAAAGTTAACACCTAATAATTTGCTCAAAACTCTTCCATAAAATGATCACACACCAATTTTTAAAATTTTAAACTCTTAAATCACTAAATACATAATAATACTTTAAAATATTAAAACTTAATAACTTATTAAAAATGCCCCATCTTCAACTTAGAGTAAAATACCAAGTTTTAAATTGTCACAATCGTCACCGGTCTCTTCCTCGATCCCGTCTCGAATAATCGCCTGAAACATGAAACTTGAAAAAGACATTTTAACGTGCAACACAATAAACATGAATTATTTAAAATAACGCATTTCATGATTTATGCATGGCATAAAACTCATTTAAAATTAATTAAATGATTTAATAGTTAAATAAATGCATGGGTCATACGTGTACTGAATTTGGGCACTAAAACCGTTGTTAAAAAGTAAAAGACAACGGTTTTTATTGTAAAACATTAAGTGTCGTGTATTCAGTATTTTCTTGTAGTAATTATCAAATATTTGAAAATGTTTTTCTTCTACTATTTGTGTGAAATATCAAGTATTTACTCTACTCAAATGTCTTATAAAAATTCACATGATAAAGTGAAAGCATAAACTTATTTGTTGGGTATAATAATTGTTACTGTGGAGTAGAACAATCGAAATGTTTCGGTTGAGCTACTGTACTAAATATTTGAGTTGTACCGTAACAATCATCTATAGTTTTTGGTGAAACAACATGTTTTACAATTGATATTAATTAGAGACAAGATCACGAGTTTAATTCTCATTGATTGCAATGAATGCAATTATTAGGAAATACATTATTGTAGTACAATAATTGTCTCTTAAACTAATTGAAATGTGACGCTCGAGCTGCTGTATGATTTAAAAGATTTGATTTATATTGTTACCACCGACTATAATTTTTGGTAAAATAACAAGTGATGCCCAAATTCAGTACACGTATAACCCATTCATTTACTTAATTATTAAAGAATTTATTTAATTTCAAAAATGAGTCTTAGTGGTGCATGATTTATTTAAATTGCATTTTTTAATGTTTGTGTGTTGCACGTTAAAATGTTTTTCAAGTGTCATGTTTCAGGCGATTATTCGACGTGGGATCGAAGAGAATAGACCGGGGACGATTTTCGGTAATTTTAAAATGTGATATTTTATTCTAAGTTAAGATTGGGGCACTTTAAATAATTTATTTAGTTTAGCATTTTGAAGATTATATTATTTAATAGAGTGATTTTAAGAATTTTAAAACTTTTAAAGTTTAGCAAGTGTGCGTTTTATTTTAAATTAGAGACTTGGCTTGTAGTGAGGATTTTTTTTTTTAACTAGCCTTTTTATTAGCATTTTAATTAGTATTTTTAATTGTGTAATTAAGCCATTTAATTCTTAATTAACTAATCACACGTTTTAAACACTTTTACACACATTGAAACCGTTCAACACACACACTTATTCCAATTCAGATTTTATTCATTTTTGAGAGAGCAACCCTAGGATTCTTGAAAGAAAGAGCAGCCGCCCCTCTCCCTTCGTTTTCCAGCAAGTTTTCGAAAGTTTTGTTGCAAGAAAATCGTTGCATGTTTGCCCCAGATCGTCTCTAGCATCCTTCCCGCATCGATGTCGTCGTTACGGTATTTCAAATCATCAAAAGGCACGTATATTCTGTTATTGCTGCATCGATCTCGTCATATTATGCGTTGTGTTGTTATTTATGCGTAAAAATACATGTGTGATGTGTAGAAGTTTGAGCAATTATGTTTATATCACTTTTGAAACCATATTTAGATCTAAAATCACGTTTTACTGTCTTTTTAAATATTGTGATTTTTCGGTTGTGATTTTGAGAAAACTTTCAACACAAAAATTGTAGAATTTTTCGATACCTTCGATTTGATATAAATTCGAATTATTTGGATAAATATTGAGTGAGTTATGGCGTTTTTCGTGGTACTGCTCAAACTGCGTTTTCTAGAAAAATTATGTATTGATGCGTTCTTGAAGTTTTATTGTTGTAGGCTTTGTTGGGGATTGGCGGGTGATCGTTGCTGCTTATAGGTATGCTTAATATGACGTTGGGTTGACATTTGAATTGTCGGTTAGTGTCGATAGGCAACTGAATACATTAGAAGTCGTAGGAAACGATTTGGTGTCAATTGCCACGTTTTTGAATTGTATGTGTCATAGGGTGGACGTCGTTGTTTTGGGCGTTTGTACGAATTTGAATCGATGTTATGGCATACTAGGATGGGTCTCGGGGTGTCGGTTCATGGTCCGTACAATCGAGTCTAGAATGATAAGCATGGTATATATTGAATTTTCGTGGGTTTGCAAGTCGCGCAGGTACACGGATCCGGACATAGACCCTGGCACGGGGTCCGTGCCTTCGTTTTCTTCTTGGTGTCATTCTCACGAGCCGACACGGACCCCCACACGGACTAGGGCACAGGGTCCATGCCTTTGATTTCTTTCACGGTGTCAATTTTGTGACCTTACACGGACCCCTACACGGACACTAGCACGAGGTCCGTGCCCTTCCTTCTTTTCGGTATTTCTTTTGCGCACCTACACGGACCCGTACACGGACCCAGGTACGGGGTCCGTGTACTTCATGACTTTGGGAAAAATTGATTGTTTGCTCGGGAGTTTCATGTCTGGGTTTAGCACGATGATTTACATGAGGTCAAGTCACGAGTGTTTTAGAATATCTTTAAGTTATTTATGGAATTCGGTGGTGAGCATGTGTACCTACGTCTAAGTTATGCAAATTAAGTATTTAAATTCATGTTAGTATGTGCAGCAATGGCCCCAAAAGAAATCCAACAAATCCCTCAACGCCAAGTAAGTATGTTGACGTGCAAGAAAATATTTTCAAGTTTTTGAGATATGCTAAATGTCTTGTGACCAATTTATGTATGGGTTGCAAAGCGTTAAATCATGAACAGGAACCAACCCACCCCGTTAAATTATGAACGAGTTTTAGATCGAGATTGGAAATCGTTAAATCATGAACGGGGACCAATCAATCCGTTAAATTATGAACGGGGATCTCATTTATGTGGCAGTGGATCTTCTCTGTCAGCCCAGTACTGTGGTTTAGTCTGATCAGATGATTATATTATGGGTCACTTGCTTTGAAACATGCCTCTACGCAAAATGATGAAGTTATGTATGTTCAAGTATGTTCAAGTATGCAAGCATGTTTAAGAAAAATTTATGTTGATGGCACGTCTAAGTATGTATGTACGTATGTTCAGGTTTTGTTATGCAAATTCAGGTTTTAAGTATGTATGTTCTATTTTAAAGTTGCATGTGATTTTATTATGTAGTACTTGTTACTTCCAGTTTATACATGTTGAGTCTTTAGACTCACTAGACTTGATCGATGCAGGTGAGGATGTTTACGAGGAGGATGGAGGTGGGGACCAAGAAGCAGGCTTGGATTGAGTGGGATGCTAAACCCGAGGACCGTCATGTTTTAAGTTTTATGAAAACATTTAAGATTTTTGTCAAACTTTAAATTTCAAAGCTGTTGTTGCAACAACTTGTGAGACGTACAGTTTATTTCTTTTTATCGAATTTTGAATGTTCACGTTTTATTTAAGAAATTTTTTTATTTTTCCGCAAATTTTGAGTAATAAAAATACGATACGTTACAACATTATTCGATCACAAAATTAGAAGAAACAATATGCATCAACTTTTAGTTTTGAATTGGTCTCATATGTTACTAGATTTTAAATTTGGAAGCATTCTTCAAATTTTAAACATTGTTGATGATTGAATGACAATTGATTCTTTTCAAAATGAAGAAATACACAATATAACTCATGTAAGTATTATTAACTAAAAAATTTAAATGAAATATTGGATTTATCGATCCTCAAAATAAGAAATAAACAAAGTTTGATCATATATATGTTAGCCTAAGTCTAGGTAATGAAACTATAAAATGGATTTGTTCATCTTTAATGTACAAAAATTATACAATGACGTAGGGTATATATTCACATATAACAAAATGTATAGACAAAAAGAACAATAAATAAAAGTATTTTCTAGACAAGAATACACACACACATATATATATATGTATATATATTATAATTTTTTGACAATGAGATGCAGAAGATAAAGTTAAAAAATATTAATTATTTTGGGTTACACATGAATATTAATATTAATTGTCAAAAGTGCATTTGAATAATTAAACATTATTTGTCAAAATTTACATATGAATAATTAACATATGTTTTTATCAAAATTTACCATATTAATATCAATATTTTTTATTAAGTTAACTAATTTTGTTTGGAAATTTAATTATTTCATCATATGTTTTGTTGCACGTGCATTATTAATTTCTACTGAAATGAAATATATGTAACAGAAGAGTAACAACAAATAACAAGAATTGATCCGAACTTACAGCGAAACTATGGAGAGAGATTATCCAAAAACCGAAAATTTCCCCATTTCTACTTCATTTTTCCCTCTTTCATGATCATTCTTGGCTCGCATTCGTTACATGCATGTGTGTTTTTTGCGTGAAATGGTCGGAGGGATCGCTGCCTGAGATTGAAGATTTAAGGATTCGAAATGGTACGTTATGGGCGATTCCACTCCCTGGTATTCGATGGATTGCTATTTTCATGAATTTGAGCTATTTTAGTTAGATATCTGATCTATCGTATTCTTGCACTGTGCGGGAAATCGTCTTTTTCCATGGGAAAGTTTCATTCATCAACGATTCTTAGATAATTTTGTGCAATCAGAGATGGTAATTTATAAGCTATGTTGAAGATTTTATCCTGTTTGAGATGGAACATTATAATCATAATGTGCTCTATACTCGTAGAATATTGAATCACATAAGGATTTCAAAGTAATTTACATAAGAATTTTGAAAGTTTTGCATGTGCTTTAATTAAACTCAATGACTGAACCGCTTTCGTATACTTCGACTCGAGCTTGGATATTTGTTTGAATTTATGTTGTCTAATCTTCGTCATGGTCGCTCTTGCGGCAAAAAGCTTTCTCATGTTTGATTCGAGAAGGCGCCCCTGCAAGTTGTGCAACATGTGCCTACCATATGATCATTTAAGCACTATACTTATCTTTGTTTACTGAAAATTTTCAGTCATGAAAGCGTGTCCTTGAATTTTTACAGGGCACTCCTGTGAACATAATAATTGGATCTCATGTCTGGGTTGAGGACCCAGCTGTGGCTTGGATAAGTGGGCAGGTCACCAAAATTAACGGCCAAGAAGCTGAGATTCAGAGGACAGATGGGAAGAAGGTACGTTTTGGATTGATGACCTCAGTTGATTTCTTTTATTTATAATGGACAAAGGTTGTGTTATTTACTATACTCAAGCCTTGTTGAATTTCCTCATCTGCTGTTTAGATCATCACCAAGTTATCAAAACTTTATCCCAAGGATATGGAAGCTCCTGCCGGTGGTGTTGATGACATGACAAAGCTGTCTTACCTGCATGAGCCTGGAGTTCTTGCGAATCTCAAAAGTAGATATGAACTGAACGAAATATACGTATGTTATATTATTACTTTGTTTTGGTTTGTGCACCATTACTGTGTACCTTACCAGGGTCTGACTGAGGGCATATGTGATTGTTTTTTTCCTTTTTTGAGCATTGTGCAGACTTACACTGGCAATATTCTTATAGCTATAAACCCTTTCCAAAAACTATCTCATCTATACAACCAGCATATGATGCAACAGTATAAAGGAGCTCCGTTTGGAGAACTAAGCCCTCATGTCTTTGCTGTAGCTGATGTAGCTTACAGGTTAAGTTTTGTCTTTCTCGATCAAAAGAATATTCAATGACATACATAAATGCTTTGTGATTAATGATTCTCTACTGAAAACAGGGCCATGATAAATGAAAGAAAGAGCAATTCCATACTGGTCAGCGGTGAAAGTGGAGCAGGTAAAACTGAGACCACAAAAATGCTTATGCGCTACCTTGCCTTTTTGGGCGGTCGAGCTGCTACCGAAGGACGCACTGTTGAACAACAAGTTCTTGAAGTATGATTCATGATGGAGCCAGTTGTTGATCAGTCATTTGATATCGTTCCTTTTTGTCACCTTTTCTTTATTTAAGTAACTCTAACAATATTTTGCACTTATTTAATGAATGCAGTCGAATCCAGTTCTTGAAGCATTTGGCAATGCTAAAACTGTTAGAAATAACAATTCCAGGTGAAGCTCTTTAACCCTTAGGCAGTTAAGTCTTGGGATTCCTGTTGTTTTCTCTTATCTTAATTTCATCATCATAACAAATAGATAACTGTCTAGTAAACTATCATCTTCTTTAGAAGTCTATTAGGCAAGGAAACTTGTTTCTATTATGATAACTCACAAACATTACTTAATCAATTTATTTATGTCAAATAAATGTACGATGGCTTATGTGAATTTTATATCTGAAATATCAACAATGATGTAATCCTGTGGGTATGCTGATACTGCAGTCGTTTTGGTAAATTTGTCGAGATCCAGTTTGACAAGCAAGGGAGAATATCAGGAGCAGCTATTAGAACTTATCTTCTTGAGAGATCCCGAGTTTGCCAAATATCTGATCCCGAGCGTAACTATCATTGCTTTTACCTTCTATGTGCAGCACCACAAGAGGTACTAAATGTGCTAGTCGACAGTTTTGGTTCTGTTACCAATTTATTTCTCTGCAGTTGTTGGAGATTTTTCATGGTTGCAAAATTCTTCACCGTCCAGGAAATTGACAAGTACAAGTTAAATCACCCCAAGTCATTTCACTATCTGAACCAATCAAAATGTTACGAGCTGGTTGGCATAAATGATGCCCATGACTACCTTGCCACAAGAAGAGCAATGGACATTGTTGGAATAAGTAAAACAGAGCAGGTATATATATATATCCAATGTAATTTGGTTTCTGAGCATATGTTTGATATATATATATATATATATATATATATATATATATATATATACAGTGGAGAACTAGTAATGATCATCATCTTCCTCTCTTTCTTTCCACCACACGCCCTTCCCTCTCTGTCTCAGGAAGCAATTTTCAGGGTTGTTGCTGCTATTCTTCATATTGGTAATATTGATTTTGCAAAAGGAAAAGAAGTTGATTCATCGGTTCCAAAAGATGACAAATCCAACTTTCATCTAAAAACAGTAGCTGAACTTCTCATGTATGAAAACTTCAGAGTATCTTGTCCAAAACTACAAGTGTTGTATATGTGTACTTCTACAATGCAGATAGTTCTGACTTTCTTTGTCATAGGTGCGATCCTGCATCACTGGAAGACGCACTGTGTAAACGTGTGATGATCACTCCTGAAGAAGTTATAAAGAGAAGTCTAGATCCTTTGGCTGCAACAGTTAGTAGGGATGGATTAGCGAAGACAATATATTCTAGACTGTTTGATTGGTATGGAGCTTGGCAGGTTTAAGTTGTTATCATCCAGTTAAAAAAAAAACACCATTATGTGATATTTTAGTCTCTCATTTATTTCAGGTTGGTGGATAAGATAAATAATTCAATCGGGCAAGACCATAAATCAAAATCTCTGATTGGAGTACTTGACATTTATGGTTTTGAAAGTTTTAAACACAACAGGTAGCTGCCTGATCTAGTATGCAAAAACAGTACAAGTACTACGTAATTTCAAACTGTTTGAATTCATCCTTTTTCTAACAGTACGTACTATATATGCAGTTTTGAGCAGTTTTGTATTAACTTTACAAATGAGAAGCTGCAACAGCATTTTAACCAGGTAGATTTGAACACATGCTGTCCTTTTATGTTTTAACTAATTATGTACTCAATAAGTCTCAAAATTGATCGTTGGCAGCATGTTTTCAAAATGGAACAAGAAGAATACTCCAAGGAGGAAATTGATTGGAGCTACATTGAGTTTGTTGATAACCAAGATGTTTTAGATCTTATTGAGAAGGTACTTCAGAATTGATCTGGATGAGAAATGCGACGTCATCATATCATAGTACTTATATGTTGTCACTAAATATTTGCGTCATTGCAGAAACCAGGCGGAATAGTTGCTCTTCTGGATGAAGCATGGTAACACGTTCTAAACTTGATCTGGGTTTTTGCTCGATTTTCTTTCAGTCTCGATAGATATTCTTGATTGCACGATTTTGCGAGTTGGCACTTTGTTTTAACAAGTATTTTAAATTTTATTTTGACATTCAAAATATTATCTTGGAAGCTTTAAATTAAACAAACTTTTATATGGTGTTCGTAAATATACCTTTAGTGAATTTTCACTTGACACGCACCAACTACTCCGTTATTAGCGGGTGTAGCTCTTGTTGTAAATCCCTGCTAACGTTCTTCAAATCTCTGTTTTTCCAATCCTCGGCCTGATTAATTGTTATTCTTCTAACTTACACTAGAAAGTATAGAAGATATTTGCGGAGGAGAGCGAAAATTCAAGAGGCGGCTCAAGCCCCTTTCTCTTTTGATGGAGGCCGAAACTTTTGAGAGAAAAGGGGAGAGATTTTTGAGAATTGAGAGTGAGTGGAGGCTAGGGTTATGGATTCATTATCTTAAAACAAAATTCTTAACATAATTACCTAAATTGTAGATTTAGGTTCTATAATTAACATTAATGTGTTTGATTAATTAATTGGACTAGTCCATCTAGTTTAATTAATTATATCAACGTCTATTAAGAACTTTAATTATTTAATATATTGGACTTGTATTCTTACAAACCCATTAAACATAATTTCCACTATTAATTTAATATTTAATAAACTCAACTTTTGAGTTTAATAATTTAGATTCTCAAATTTTATAAATTCAACTCATTGAATTTATTCTCTGTAAATTTTAAATTATCATAAATTCAACTCCTTGAATTTACTATGTCATAACATATAAATTCAACTCCTTGAATTTATTCTCTCAAAATTTTAATTATCATAAATTCAACTTCTTGAATTTACAATTTCTTAATTTTATATAAATTCAACTCCTTGAATTTATTCTCTCAATAGGAACAAATGATCCAGGTTGTGTGACCTTCAATGATTCGGAGATACAACTAGCTGTGGGTTCACAACTCTTTTTTATTCAGGACATTTTCTTTTATTCGGGCTTACTCTAATTTTCCTTATTTCATGCACCAACATTTGCTCATGAAAATATCATAAATCATTTTTATGATTAAACTCACCGAATCATGGTAATAGCGTCTAATAGCGTACCCCATGATTCCTTAGGTATCACTGATAGTGCATGCAAGAACCAATCGGTTATGATACGTATAGTACGCTCTCTTCATCTCATATATCATGATCGAATCTGCAACCACTGATTTATCAAGGGTTGCATATTAGATTCGGTAGCTATGTGATACAATCACGAAATATTCATATTGTCATCGCATTCATAACTAGAGAACTCTTTCTCTAGTGTACATCTCACATTCTGGCCAGATATTTCATGTACTATTATTTCGTTAGATCACATAGGATATTCATACCCGTAGGTGAGCGGTGAATCCCCGACTACAATGCACTAGCTCTTGCACTGTAATGTCTACTAATTTAAAAGTGCGAATTTTTTTTAATGCTCACATTTTCGAAATAACATTTAAATGTTTCGCATACATGAGCTTCACAGAAAATATAACATTTAAAAATGATCTTAAATATTTGACAGTAAAAATAATGCCGTTTAAAATAACTAAACTCATCCAAAATTATACGTGAAAATAAACGAATAAAAATCTTAAAATCATCAATGTATAAAAATGTTAATATCCTCTCAAATCTCATAAATCATAACGCGGAAAACATGTGGTTCTCGGGACGTGTCGCCTCACAAGGCATGCCTACTCAGAGTTCGGCATCTCCAGTTCCCTCGATATCATGCTCACCTGCATCACACATGCCTAGTGAGTTTAAAGATTCAACACAACTGTACCAGAAATAACAAGTACATATACACGGCACACAACAATGAAAAATATCATAAGCAACATATACTTCATGAATTTAAAAGCGTAAAATAAACGTGTCGTATAAAATCGTAACGTGTCAAAGCATGTCTCATCATGTCATCATATACGTATACATTTTCTTTTTAATTGAATCGGTTCATTAGTTGTGACTTTCGTATCAGCTCTATCGTATCAGCTCTATTCGATGTATCCATTTATAAAACCGTGTACCTGGCGGCGGGGACATCAGCGACAACATTACCCGTCCACTGAGCCTTGGTCTCAGCTCATAATATATCATGTCATCGTTTACATATACATCGTCAGTCACAACCAACTCTCATCCTTCAAAAATATCATCATGTTCACCACTTAATAAAAACATGCATGTACGTAACTTTTTCTTGAAACCAAGCATGCACCGTATTTTTCGTAATTACATAAAAATCATAAACGTGGTGCATAAACATTTAAAATATGATAAAATGTGCTCAGGACGCTGCCAGGAGTAAAACTCACCCCGGGGTGCAAAATGACCATTTGCCCCTGTAAAGCCAAAATGACCATTTTACCCCTGGACCTCTAAATTTCAACCCGAAGTCTACCAAACTTCTTAAAACATCCCAAATAATATTTATGAGCATCTTAGACGTAAAATCGAGCTCGTTTCAATTTTAAACGATTTGTTTTAAAACTTAGACCGGGGTCCCGGTTTTAACTTGAATCGACTCGAAACTTAACCAAATTTATTCCAACTTTAACCGTGACTTAAATCCAGTGTATGCACACAATTTTCACAGCTTGAGCGAGTTTACGATAAAAATCATATCTATCTCATTTATTATCAGAAAATTATGAATCTGCTATCGAATCGGAGATAACACAGAGTGCTACAAACCATATGTTGAACACATTTCCAGAAAACCTACCTATAAGTCGCAGAATTCAAAATAACCGAGGGTGACAGGTTTTGTGATACAAAAATTTTACAGCTTGCGTGACTTTACGATAAAAATCCTATCTCCCTCGTTTCTTATTAGAAAATTACGAATTGGCTATTGAATCGGAGATAACACAGAGTGCTACAAATCACACATTTAACATATTTCCAGAAAACCAATCTATAAGTCGCAGAATTCAAAATAACCGAGGGTGAGGGGTTTGGTGACACATAGATTTTACAGCTTTCACGGCTTTACGATAAAAATCATATCTCCAAATCATATGTTGAACACATTTCTAGAAAACCAACTTATAAGTCGCATAATTCAAAATAATCAAGGGTGACGGGTTTTGTGACAAAATACAAAAAAAAAAAAAACGATCGACCCTCGACTTAATCCATCTAACCATCGACTCCAGCCTATTGACACCCTCTCACCATCATGTACAATCACTAGAAACACAAAAACTGGCATCCCCTTGCACATATGCAGGAACATGTGAGTTTTTAACAAAAGGAATGCACATTCATGTCAATTCTTGCATAAAACCGAAGCTTCAACTAGACGAAATAAATCCTCATGCATTGATGAGTTTTACGCAAGAAGATCGAAGAACAAGCGTCGGGAAAGCACCGAAGGGAATTTCTAGCAAGAAAATGCTATGGCCGAAAGATCCTAAGCCTAGCTGCTAAAACCCACGAGAAATGAGTGGTTGAAGAAGGGGTTGTCGGCTGATAGAATGAGGGTTAGGGTTAGGGAGTGCTTAGGGTAATTATTAAATAGTTAATTGTAAGATAATGAGCCCTTAATTGCATTAATTTTTTTAAAGAAGGTCCTGAGCCCACTAAGCTCAAAAATAGACCCATCAAGCCCAAACACACTCTCGAAAAATATTTCATTTATGTACGTTTTAAAAAAATGATCGGACCCCCTCAAAAAGTCCCATGTTTGGATAAAATTTACGTACCGATTAAAAATATGCTCTGACGGGTAAACTACTCAACAAAGCCCATTTTTCGAAAAGTACATTTAAAACACCTTATATTAAATAATAAAAATTAATCATGTGATTAAAATAATTTTCCTGGTAATTTCCGATATCCGTTCCTCGTTCGAGAGCGAAACGCAACTTAAAAATCTTAATGCATGAACTTTAAATAAACCATGAATTAAAACACATATTTATACAATAAACACGCATTTAATACATTAAAACAATTTAATAAAATATAAAAGAATTTTAATAACTTGCATGCATGTGGTTTACGTGGACCTTCAAATTTTCGGGACGTTACATGCACACTTCACAATTGCACCCAGCTTGTGACCTTCGCGGAGTTGGTATAAACGAGTCAAAGCACAATCCTAGTATGTAGAGTTTCAGTGTTGTCCCAGATCGTAAGGACTAATCATGTACAATCACAACCATATAGATTTTTCCTCTGGATGAATGATAACGAGTCCAAAGGAGGGTTTGTTGTTACAATCATCGTATGATTACCCATCTGCATGATTGTAAATCTCAATGCCCTTACCATGAAACACATTACACAACATCATAGATGCTAGTCTCAATATCAAGCGGCATTTATCCTTATTTTAGGCGGCTGAATCGATTAGGAACGAATTTAGAATATACAGTATCTACAAATGAGTTTCAAGATTGAATTACGATTCATTTGTAAAGTATAATCAAGGACTTTATTTATGCTGATTGCATGGGTATACAGATAAATTATAATGAAACCATGAAAAGTTAAATTATATTAAATTAAAATAAAGATTGTTTATTACATTTGAATCAATAAATTCTCTAGCCAACAGTTGTCTTTGAGGACATCAACTCTAACACTAACAACATTTTATTTTTGTTTAATGTTCTTCATATGCAGTATGTTCCCAAAATCAACTCACGAAACATTCTCTAATAAGCTCTATCAGATGTTCAAGAATAATAAGAGATTCGTCAAACCAAAATTGTCTCGTACAGATTTTACTATTGTACATTATGCTGGAGAGGTAAGTAATGTTACATTGCTTTCTCCATTGGTTGTTTATGTCCGCAATCAAGTTTTCTAATACCGTAGCCATGCAATATCAGGTTCAATATCAATCTAATCAGTTTTTGGACAAAAATAAAGACTACGTTGTTCCCGAGCACCAAGATCTGTTGGGTTCTTCAAAGTGTTCTTTTGTAGCTGGCCTTTTCCCTCCAATACCTGAAGAGACAACAAAATCATCCAAGTTCTCTTCTATAGGTTCACGTTTTAAGGTAATTAAGCTAAGAACACACGGACAAAGAGAAAGAGATGTTAATGAGATGATGCATTATATCATTTAATACTCTGGAAAGTGATGCTACGACAGTAATTTTATTCACAATCTTTCCATGCAGTTACAACTGCAACATTTGATGGAAACTCTAAATGCGACTGAACCTCACTACATAAGATGTGTGAAGCCTAATAATCTTCTTAAACCTGCCATTTTTGAAAATGCAAATATAATGCAACAACTAAGATGTGGTGTAAGTTCTTTCACCCTTTGCTGTGTTGTAAATATTCTCTCACTCTACAAGGCGTCCCTATCGGTTTTGGTTTTTTTTTTTTCTAAAGTTTTTGGTCTCAAACACATCAATTCAGGGTGTTTTAGAGGCAATCAGGATTAGCTGTGCAGGCTTTCCTACTCGCCGGCATTTCTTTGAGTTTATAAACAGATTTGGACCTCTTGCACCAGAGGTTTTGGAAGGCAAGTAAGTATCTGTTTTTAACCTGACTAAACTTAAGTTACTGGTCTTTTCTGGTGAAAAAATCAACTGTTAATAACAAAGCCTTTCTCATGGGCAGCTACGATGAAAAGATCGCATGCAAGAGGATTATGGAAAAGAAGGGGCTAAAAGGTTTCCAGGTAAGCGGTATTTTCTCACGTACCAAATAGGCTTTGCAAGTTCTCGCATATATGATTTCTAATACTAGTTATCAAAGTCATTCAATTTCTACTTTTTGGGACTTGGGTTTTCCTACTTTCAACTGATCATTTATGTTCAATACAGGCTACAATATCATCTTTATGTGCCATTTACATCATATTTTGCTTATGTATACAGTATACTCTATACACCTACATCACACACATCATGGTTAATCTATTTTTCTTGTTCATTAGGCTTTCTTGTGGTGTGAATATGATATTTCATCTTTGCTTATGCATATTAAAGTCCATGACTTCAACTACCAATGATAGGATTTTCTTTTGAGATATGTGAAAAACTCGAAAAATGTTGTGTTAGAATCCAATTATAACATCATGTACTTTGGTGTAACTGTCTTAGAATAAGTTTCAGGCACAAATCCCCGCGTTTCTGCAAATTCATATGGATCCTCTTTTACCTTACAGATAGGCAAAACAAAGGTATTCCTAAGAGCTGGTCAGATGGCTGAGTTAGATGCACTTAGAGCAGAAGTTTTAACTACTGCTGCAAAATCAATTCAACGACGCATACAGACACATATTGCTCGTAAAAATTTTATAGCTTTGAAGAAGGCCTCAATCTATGTACAATCCTATTGCAGAGGTGAGCCTTTGAAAAACAGGTTCATAAATATGATGAAGCTTAACGGTTTTTTCGGATTTCAGTTTATAACACCCTCATAAGTCTAGCATAGCATATACGTTTTTGTAGTCTCTGGATCTCTCTCTCTCACACATACACACACACACACACACACACTCTCTCTTATCGACGTACTCATCTGTCTACTCTAGCTTTATGGTGATTCCTTGCGTATTTGTAACAATGTAGGTAGATTGGCATGCAAACTATTTGAGAGCATGAATAAGGAAGCAGCTGCAGTAAAAATTCAGAAAAATTCACTTAGATACCAAGCTAGAAATGTATATCAAAGACTCCGGATTTCAGTGCTTGTCATACAAACTGGTTTTCGCACCATGGAGGCTCGTAATAAATTTAGACTCAGGAGGCAAACTAAAGCCATTACTGTTATTCAGGTAGCAAGTGGTTGATAATTCTTGCTCAGTGTTGATGTTCAGATTTCATTAAAACTCACTTGATGCTATCCTTACCTAGGCATGGTGGCGCTGCCATAGAGCTTTGTTTTACTTTAGGAAGCTAAAGAGAGGAGCGATAGCTGCACAATGCAGATGGAGAGGAAGAAATGCAAAACATGAATTGCGGAAGCTTAAAATGGTTAGTTTTAGTCTCATAATACTGTTGAAATAACAACCCTCTCCTCGTTTGTTTGTATAAATATATATTTCAAAGCTGCCCCCTTTAGATTCTTTATAAATTTATATTCTGGAACTATCATTTGTTGGTCAGGAATAAGATAAGAGAAAGTTCCATGGTTTAATTGGTGTTGTTCCATTTTAAAGGAACAACAGGCCAGACTTCTGGCACTTAGCTCTTTCATGGCTGGTCAACTTTCAAAAGCTAACTACATAACTCTGCAGGCTGCAAGGGAGACAGGTGCACTCAAAGAGGCAAAAGATAAGCTAGAAAAACAACTTGAGGAACTCACATGGCGCTTACAACTTGAAAAACGTTTAAGGGTATTGCATGATCTTGACCTCATCTTTTAGACAGGCCTTTTACAACTTTCCGTCCATATTTCGATTACCTACTCTAGTTTTTAAAGGGAATATGAATTTGTCTGATGTCCATGCTATTAAAATGGGAATACAGATAGATTTGGAAGAAGCCAAAGCTCTAGAGATTGTAAAGTTGCAGAGTTCGTTGGATGAAATGAAGAAGAAAGTTGATGAAATAAATGCAATACTTGTAAAAGAACGTGAGGCTGCAAATAAAGCAATTAAGGAAGCACCTCCTGTCATCAAAGAAACTCCTGTTTATATTGAAGATACTGAAAAAATCAAATCCCTTACAGATGAAGTTATCAGCCTGAAGGTAATGAGTGTGGATAAGTTTCATGGCTGAGGTACATTATTACCATATGCAAAATAAAAATTCTCGTTCGGCATTCACTCAGCTTTATTATTTGGATAATAAAGTCATATCTGTAACATGTCACGTGTAAGCATGACTCTAGAAAGCAGAACACTTTGTGTCATTCCGTTGAGGGAAATGAGCTATTAGTTGCTAAAATAAAATCCTTAAGTTGGACTAGTTACTGGTGAATGATCTGCTGAAATTACAATTCACAGCTCGAATTTATTCACTAATAAAAAACTCAAGAGCCTTAACCATCAAGCATTGTGACCTTGACACTCTATTCAACTTTCCATGCTTTATGGCTAAGGTTGAACTTCTCTATTTTATCCAGTAGTGTCACGTAGCTAAATGTAGCCCTACATGTAGTTGAAGTCCTAGTTTTCTCGTCAAAGTCCTTGCATTTAGCTGACCTATTTGAGAGTTGTGAGAATCATGCACTAACAAGTCACTTCAGAAAGAACCCAAGCTATTGGAAGTACTGGGGAAAGCAAATTTTAAAGGACATTTTGTTGCAATTGCTAACTGAAAATCTATATATCATGGGTGGGTGGTGCAGGCACCATACATGAACTTTGCATCGTATACTATTATAAAAGCAGCAATTGCCCATGATAATGGGAATGAGAAACAATGTCTGTGTATCTTGGAAATGGTATTTGAGAATATGCATGCTTCTGATTGTATGTTCTTTTCTCTATAAATAAACCCATTAATTTTATTTTATTTTTTTACTCAGGCTTCTTTAAAATATGAAAAGGAAATATCTAATGACTTGCGGAAGAAATATGCCGAGGAACAGGAATGTAGTGAAGAAAGACGAGTAAAATTAGAAGAGACAGAAAAAAAAGATCATCAATTACAGGAGTCTTTGCACAGGTAATTACTTTACTATAATTTCTCTCCATCTATGGTAATGTAAATTAACTCTTTTCTCCCACACTCGCAAACAATTATTAACATCTTTCAACATAGGATGGGACTAGCTATATGGTCAATTATGGTCCACATGTAGGCATAGAGTACTTGATCAAATGTCTCTTACTTCATCCATCATATATAAAGGCTGATCAAAATTCCAAAAATCAACTTCTTCAAAAAAATAAATCAAGAAATCAAACTTTTTGCACTATAGGATTTATAATACTTCCTTAGCTATGATGGATTGATTCACCACTTTCTTTTCATTATATGAGAAGGTCTAACTATGCACTTGGTTAACTCGACCATCTAGGCATCTTGCTGGATTTTTTCGGCTGTTGGAGTCTATGGTCTTTGTTGCTCTTCTCTCATATGTTGTAAAAAATTCACTTTCATAAACTTTTCTAAGCTTCTGGGATTTCACATTAACTATTATACTTCTGGGATTGCTAGAAAAATCCTGGATAAAGTGGTAGGAAAATAATTATTGTTTTTCCTAGGTAAGTTGTAGATACATTGCATTGAAGTAACCCGAATTTGAATGCGTCGAAGAACTAAAATTTTAATAGCCATAAAAAGTGCTTTATGCAACAAAAAATTAAAGTCTCATGTAATTGAGAAAATCATAGAACTGATTCAAGCAGCATTATTTAAAGCATGTAGAACTGAGAACGCAAGAATAACGACTCAAACCTGCGTCTTTTATCCATCAAACAACTTAAATCGAAAGTGTAACGAACCGTACTTTTCATACTTAAAATTTGCGGAAAATTTAAAATTTTCTTAGTTGTAAACATCCATACGGTCGTCACTCAACATTCATAAAATAAATCTCACAATCATCCGTCACCAATAAAATTTTGCTAAAAGAAACTGTCTCAAAATATTTCGCATCCAAATATTTAAAAATCAGAGTATTTTAAACTTGCATAAAAACATAAACATTGCGGTCCTCGGGTCTAGCCTGTCACTCAGCCCAAGCCTGCCCCTTGGTCATCACCTCATGTCTCCTCAACATAGTCACCTGCATCGATCAAGTCTAGTGAGTCTAAAGACTCAACACGTATAAACTGGCATAACAAGTACTACATAATAAAATCACATGCATCTTAAAAATAGGACATACATAATTAGAAACTTGAACTTGCATAATAACTTGAACATGCGTACGTACATAGGTAGACGTGCCATTAACATGCTTTCATAAACATACTGCATACTTGAACATACATAACTTCATCATTTTGCATAGAGGATGTTTCAAAGCAAGTGACCCTTAACATAAATGAGCCTGATCAGACTATACCACAGTACTGGGCTGACAGGGACGTATCCACTGCCGCATACATAAGATCCCCGTTCATAATTTAACGGGCTGGTTGGTCCCCGTTCATAATTTAACGCTTTCCAACCACGATCTAACCCGTTCATAATTTAACAGGCGGATTGGTCCTCGTTCATAATTTAACGTTTTCCAATCCTATCATAATTTGGTCACAAGACATTTAGCATACCTCAAAAACTTGAAATATTTTCTTGCACGTCAACATACTTACTTGGCGTTGAGGGATTCGTTGGATCTCACTTGGGGCCGCTACTGGACATACTAACATGAATTTTAAATACGTAACTTGCATGTCTTAGACGTAGGTACTCGAGCTCACCACCAAAGTGAATAAGTAGCTTATGACATTCTAGTTCGCTCAGGACTTGACCTCGCATAATCATCGTACTAAACTATGGCATAAAACCACAAAACAAATCCTATATTTTACATAAATAAATTTTAACCAAGGTGCTAAACCATGATATAAAACCCCGAAGCAAAAAAAAAAAAATTTTTTTTTTTAAAATTTTTTTTTTTAAAAGGGCGTACACGGGTAGGCTCTGGAATTTCGTATTTTTGAAGGAAAACGGACACGGACTCCGTGTAGGGGTCCGGGAAGGGGTCCAGGTAGGCACTGGACTTGAAAACTCACGAAAATTCAATAACTTATTCATTCACCCTTTCAATCCAAGTCTAAGCACCATGAACCAACACCTCAAGACTCATCCTAGGATGTTATTACATTGATTCAAACTCATACAAACACCCCGAATGTTCCCAAACATCGACAAGTAACTTCAATACAACAATAACCCGTAATTCGGAATCGTTTCGCTTCCTACGACTTCTATTACATCCCAAGCCAATCCCGACCCAAACGAACCACCAATTAACACCTAAATTCATTCCATAACATATCTAAATGCAGTAGCACAATCTCGTCGATGTCCAACGAAGCCTGCAACAAATAACTTCAAGAACACATCAACACATAATTTTCTGAAAAACGAAGTTTGAGCAGTCCCACGAAAAAGATCATAACTCACTTAATTTTTATCCGAATATTTCGAATTTACTGTCAAATCGAAGGTATCAAAAAGTTCTACAATTTTTACGTTTAAAGTTTTCTCAGAATCATGACCGAAAAGTCGCAGTATTTAAAAATACAGTAAAAACGTGATTTTAGATCTAAAATTAATTCAAAACTGATCCGAATCGTTTTCTGCTCAAACGATGAACGTCACACATATATTTTTACGCATAAAACAACACAACACATAATATGACATGATCGATGCAGAAAGAACAGATTATACGTGCCTTTTGAATCTTAAACGTTACCGAACGGCGTCACCGAAGCGAGAAAGGAGCGAAGGATGATCCGGGACGAATGTGGCACCGATTTCTTACGATAAACTGAACGAAATCTTGCTGGGAAATACAGGGAAGGGGGCGGCTGCTATGCTAGTGAAGAACCCTAGCTTTCTTTCTCTCCAAATAATAAAAACTAGAATGAAACTTGTGTGTGTGTGTTTAGGCGTGTATTATTGTGTGTAAAAGTGTGTTTGTGTGTGTAGCGTGTGTTTTAATTAAATTAAAAGACTAAATTTTTGCTTAATTAAAATAATTATCTACTAAGTAAACACTAACTCTCCTCTACCTTTTTAAATAAAACTCTCTAATTAAAATATAACACACACCATACTAGACTTTAAAAGTTCTAAAATCATAAACTCGCAAAAATAATTAATTTAGGATTCAAACTACTAACATCTCATAAAAATACTAATTTAAAATAAACTTCTCAATTAAAACAACACACACAAAATACTAAATTTTAAAAGTTTTAAACTCTTAAAATTTCTAAATAAATACCTTAGGCTTAGAATACTAAAACTTAAAAATTTAATTAAAATACCCCCAAACTCAACTTAAAATAAAGTACCACGTTTTAAATTGCCAAAATCGTCACCGGGTCTTTTCCTCAATCCCGCTTCGAATAAACGCCTGAAACACGAAACTCGAAAGACATCTTAACGTGCATCACGCAACATAATTAATTTAAAGATAATGCATTTAAATAAATCATGCATGGCTAAAACTCCTTTAAAATTAATTAAATGCTTTAATAATTTAAATAAATGCAAGGGTTTTACGTGTACGAAATTGGGCTCTTGTAATGCACATGGGCTGTTCCCGATTGGGCTTAAGTCCCCTCACGGTTATCTCATTACCCATTACTCATAGAACTTCTCCAGCCCAGGCACTGGAGCTTTTGCCTTCCCAGGATTAGAACCCAAGATCTCCTGGACTTATATAGATCTTGGCAGCAATCCTGGTACCAGTTGAGCTCCGCCTTTTTTTGTAATGCACATGGGCTGTTCCCGATTGGGCTTGAGTCCCCTCACGGTTATCCCATTACCCATTACTCATAGAACTTCTCCAGCCCAGGCACTGGAGCTTTTTGCCTTACCAGGATTGCTGCCAACATCTATATAAGTCCAGGAGGTCTTGGGTTCTAATCCTGGGAAGGCAAAAAGCTCCAGTGCCTGGGCTGGAGAAGTTCTATGAGTAATGGGTAATGGGATAACCGTGAGGGGACTCAAGCCCAATCGGGAACAGCCCATGTGCATTACAGAAAGACAGATTGGGCTTAGAAAACTCAGCTGAGTTGCATGCGAGTAGTCGCTCGCTCTAAAAATAAATATCCATTTAGCCCACAACTCATTATCTTGGGATGACTTGAAGATTATTTAGATTGTAGATATTCATTTCAGGCAATGTTTTGTTCTTATAACATGATTGATAGGAAACATGAAATGGAGTTTTGATATTTTTCTGAGATTTTCGATAAGTTACCGATACATACAGAGTCTTTACATTATTTATAGTTGATTTTGTCTATACACTCATAATGTTGCATGCAACACACATACATGTTGTAGACATTACACAATTTTGCATGCATTCTTCATTTGAATAAATATAGCTAGATGCTCAGTTTTGACATAACTATTTGTAAATGTAGATTCAGGGTACTATTTAGTATATATGTATATGCATACTGCTCATAATTAAAACTATTTTATTGGGTGTCTTGCTTGTATCTGGCATATTTCGGGTTTGGTAATACCTTGCCAACTCTAACATGATGAAGTATGATCTTTATTTATTTTTTCAAAGACGACGAATTATTATCAACCTTAACAATTCAGTGTTATTTGTTTCCTTTCAAGATCTGTACAATCCTACTTTCAACTTCCTAAGGCCTTTTGTTACCTCTAAATCACTTCCACATATATCATTCCCTGTCTTGAACATTATGTTATGGTCCTCTATGTCATGGATTTCATAGTGGTGCAATTCTTTGAGCTCGTGTGGGGACCCGGACGCTAATCATCTTCTTAATCATCGTTGGGATTTAATTATCAGTTCTGATAAACAGGGTCTAAAAATTTTTCTTTTTAAAATGTAAATGCGGAAGGTAATGGAATCTAAATAATATACATCTCTGTATAACAACTACAATTCAGTAGAAAAGTACAATACTGTATAACCTCAGTCTAAGGTTTAGTAATAAAACAAGTCTACAGTAAGTCCGGAATCACCACGCTATCTAGTCCAGCCTCTTTCTCATCTTGACCCTGATCCAGCCCCACCTGTTGTCATGCACACATACAAAACAAGACAACAGCCGGATAACTCCGGTGAGAATAAATCCCAGTATAAGACATGGTAAGCATGTATATACACAAAGTAAATCATGAAACGTTCTATCATGAATAAAATTAAATATAATAGATTTCATAATCTATGAAATCAAATCAAAATAAGCATGCAGCTCCAATCAGATAACCATGCAATTCAAATCAAATCATATAATCATGCTATCATACTGAAAGCAATAAACATGGATTTCATAGTCTATGAAACCACATCTCTAAACACATGCAGTTCTAGTCAAATCATGTCTAGACTCGACTCAACTATAACTCTAGGGATCCCGGTGTGAATAAGACGTCAATGGCTGTCACCTACCCTCTCAATCGGGGTGACTGTACATCTTATTCCTAGACTTCGGTCTGAGCTGTATCGAGTAATCTACAATAGGAGGGTGTCTGCTCCTACGTAACGATACACCGAACGTCTAGAAGTCTGACTATCTGTCAAACTTTCCTATCTCAAATGCAATGTATAACAATCTGTAAACAAAGCATGCTCATTTCAAAAGATTTGAATATAAAGTCTATAAACAAATCATAATCATATCAGAGGATAAACAATAATCAAGTATGTGATTTTATTGAGAAACTCAAATGAAATCTGATTTGAGTTGTATCTTCCCAGGTATCACATGAATTATACCTTTGTCGTCCCTGTCTGACGAAGACGAAGTCTGGTATTCCACTCTGTCCATATCAAATCTGAAATGACAATATCGAGTACATAGTATCAGTGAATAACTCAATTCACAATCTGTTCTGATCAATATTCAACTCAGTACATAATCTGATCAATATCTGAACAAGATACAATCTGAGTCATATCAATAATATCACAATCTAATCGAAATCATATCTGAATCTGATCAATCTAACTCAACTGATGTTTCGACGACATAACAATACACTCTGAATAACCCCATCAGTTCTGAACATCACAAATATAATACTGGAACTCCTAATCTGAATATCGATATATTCAATACACTATTCTGATATCAAAATCTCAGTCAATAACTTTCGAAAATCATAACAATTACAGGAACAGTCTGTTCTTTAATCTAACTTCAATTCTATACTGTCTACTGTAGCAGAAACATCATATCTGATTCATATTCAATTCTGACAATATCATAAATTCAAATATTGTCTAAACGTAATAAAACTTACATCCAGTTGTAACCTGCGTTGATAGAAACACAGTACTGAAGTCGGATTCAAAATCTGACGGACGGATTTCTCACAAAAGGCGTAAGGATTTTCTGCTATCTTCCTCGGCCCTTTCTTCAATTCTGAGAAATGAGTTGCTTAAGGAATTCTGAAGATTTGCATGTGTATATATATATATATATATACATCCGTAACATGCACTGAAGCAAGTGGCTCATTCCACCTATTCCACGTCTCGCGCTCTAGCGGTAAGAAAGTACCGCTCGGGCGCGACACTTTCTGTTCTGTGCGTGGCTCCTTATTCCATTGGCGCTCGAGCGGTACTTTTCTACCGCTCGGGCGCCACCTCTTTTGTGTGATTATCATCTCGGAGAACACTGGCGCTCGGGCGGTAACTTTCTACCGCTCAGGCGCCAGACTTTCTGTCAAACTCTCCCATTTATGGTGTATTGGCGCTCGGGCGGTCTCTTTCTACCGCTCGGGCGCCACGAGTTCTGTACAAATCTTGTTTTTCTTGCACCGACGCCCGGCCTCGTCATTTGAGTTCTTATAACCCCAATCATGTCAATAATCAACGTCTGATTACCGTAATTAAATCTCGGGCATTACAGCTCGTTAGAGAGAACATTTCAATCTCTTGGTTGGCTCGTTGGAAGAGAAATTTTGAAGACTGAATATTTTATTCATCGTTCCTCCCTTGAATACAAAATTCAAATCCTAATAAATGATAACAAATTAAACCATTTCTAATAAAAGATAGCAACAAATCAACCAGAAAAATAGTAAGATTATAATCTTATTCTTGGATTTGATGACTTTCCTGCTTGCTGCAATGGATTATTATGTGTGAGACCCGTGACATTAATTACTCCCTCCATTGAGATCTTGTTGTCTTCAACCATGAGGGAAGGATGTTGGTTCATCATCATCTTCCCAATTGACATCTGTTGGTGACAAGTTGAAATATCTTTTCTACTTTTATGTGTTCTCTTATCCCAAAAAGCTCGGGGCAGTGTTTGAAAGTCTTTCAGATGGTAGAGCGAAAAACCAATTCACCTTTCTGCCCATGTGTAGGTGGAAATCTCAGATTTTACTGCTTCTGAGAAGCCCAATGTTAGCATGGCGTTGTGTGCAAGAAACCATTCTTCGCTTTTTTCCATAATCTTCACCTATAATGTGAGATTTCTTAAGGAGTGTATCTCCTTTCAAAGAACTATAATGTGAGATTTCTTAAGGAGTGTATCTCCTTTCAAAGAATATGATTAGTGGAGAGAAATTGATTTTTAAAATTAGAGTGTTCTGAGTGGAATAATTTATATTCTTAATTTTTTTTATCTTTTTTGTTATTAATAAAAATGTGATATCATTGAGAGATTTAGAGTAGACGTAGTTCAATTTTGGGGTAAACCCCTATAAGTATTAATGTTCATCTCATTCAATTGTTGATATTACCTGTGATGTTCTGCTGCGATATTACCTCGTTTGTTTTCTTGATATCTCAACAACTAGCATCAGATAGAGGTTCTCACATACTACAGAAAGTCTTCGTATGCTCTGTGGTTGTAGCTTAGTCTGTAGAGAAGTAGTTCTTTTGTATTCAGACTAGACGAATAATTTATTGGTAGTAGTCACAAAAGATAGAAGTACGCACACGCAAGATGAATAACCTTAATGGCTTTAATTGTCAACTTTGGAAAAGTATGATAAAGATCTTCTATTCGTCACCAAGATGCACTTACCGCTGTTCATCATAGATCAGATGATAAATCAGATGTTGAATGAAACTTTGAGCACGACCAATTCTATATGTACATCTGACAATTTGTCGATGACAACATGTATAATCACATTCATAATTATGTGATTACGACCAATTCTATGTTGTCGATGACAACATGTTTTATTTTTTGTTTTCTTCCCTAAACTTCACCTATAAATACTCATCAATTCTTAATTTCAAAATCACACCAAAATACAAAATCATTTCATCTACAATCATAAATGTAGAAGTGTGATAAATGATTTAGTGTGAGATTTCTTAAGGGGTGTTTATCCTTGGAAGGAAAATGATTAGTGGAGAGAAAGTAGTTTTAAAATAAGAGTGTTCTGAATGAAATACTGTTTATTCTCAATTCTCTTGTCTTCTTCGCTATTGATAAGTAAATGATCTCCTTGAGAGGTTTAGAGTTGACGTAACTCAACTTTGAGGTGAACCACTATAAATATTGATGTCCATCTTATTTACTTATTGATATTACTTGTAATATTTTGCTGCGATGTTACCTCGTTTATTTTCTTGTGATCTCAACACAATGGAAAGTGACAATATGCTATCATCTACAGATTCACTCCCACACAGCTAGCCCCTTAGTAGTCTTTCTCTTGACCTTACTTCCTAGTGCTCTTTTTTGTGTTACAGTGGTAGTCATGGTTAATGCTTCCATCTGGGCATGGAGTTCGCTGATGCTTTTTTGCATCCATATCTTTCTTGTACATCTAGATACATGTTTCGAATTGTTGTTGCAGCATTACACTCAGTCAATAGTTCTAACATGATCTACCATGCCATCATCAAGCCATTGACTATTCCAACCATTGCACTAACCATACAAAGAATGTTAGCATTCTTTTTGTAGAAATCTCAATACATGGAAGAGAACCAATTATAGTAACTAAGGAACTATAGCTTCATATTAATGACCTTATTGTTGGTATCATGACTCCATTAATGCAACAAGGTGCAACTGCTCATCATAAAGAAGATGTTGCCCAATTAATTGCAGCATATTTCATATGGCAGCCATTTATTTGATGCATGTCATTTTCAAGTACTGTAAATCAGCTCACAACGTTTAGAAATTTTTTCAAAACTGTACAACTGTTGGCATTGACTACATTTTGTCCCGTTTCCATATATTACTACTCCTTAAGGTAGCACCACACAAGAAATGGGATAGTAATTTGGAAATATATGCGAATTACAGGAATAACAATAACTTAATAGGTGTTCAAGTCTTTTTCTATTTCTAAGGAAATAATTGAATGAATTTTCAAACTGTGAAAGGCTCGAAGAGAAGATGAATAATCTTGAGTCAGAGAACAAAGTTCTTCGTCAACAGGCATTGTCAATGACACCAAATAAGTTCCTGTCCGGGCGTTCTAGATCAATTATCCAGGTATTTATGTCATTGAAGAATATGCTGGACTTTGAATTTTTTATTTAGTGCCTTACAAAATTTCTGGTGCTTGTAATGACAGAGGAATGATAGTGGGCATATGTTTGGGGACACTAAGATGCATGTGGTAACAAAATCTTCTTAACATATTTAATTTCCTTGCAAATCCCCGAATTTAACCTTCATTTGTGTTTTCCATGTGACTCATAGGATCTACACAGCCCATCATTTTCCGAAGGCGATGACAAACCACAAAAATCACTTAATGAGAAACAACAAGAAAGTCAGGAGTTGCTAGCTCGTTGTATTTCACAACATTTGGGTTTTGCAGCCGACAAGCCAATTGCAGCCTGTATTATTTATAAGTGTCTTTTGCAGTGGAGATCTTTTGAAGTAGAAAGAACAAGTGTTTTTGATCGGATCATTCAGACTATAGGTCAATGTATTGAGGTTTGTAATTTTCAATATTATGATAATGTTTCTTGTTTTGCTCTTCAAATGTATTGAGTTTCTAATACTTGATCTTAACCATTAATAGAAAACACAAGATAACAATGATGTGCTGGCTTATTGGCTGTCAAATGCTTCAACTTTACTCTTGTTGCTCCAACGCACATTGAAAGCAAGTGGTGCAGCTGGAATGGCCCCTCAACGTCGTAGGTCATCCTCGGCTACTTTATTTGGCAGGATGACACATGTAAGATATATTTTCTACTATTCCTTTCAGTGGCTGAAGAAACAATTTTAAGTTCCATTTAAATGAATTCTCTTGAAACTCATATTTTTTAAACTCTTTATTTTAGAGCTTCAGAGGAACTCCTCATGGAGTAAATCTTTCCTTTGTGAATGGCCTGTCTGGTGGAGTAGACACTTTACGTCAAGTAGAAGCCAAGTATCCTGCTTTGCTATTCAAGCAACAACTCACCGCATATGTTGAAAAAATTTACGGACTGATACGAGATAATTTGAAGAAGGAGATTTCACCACTTCTTGGGCTATGTATCCAGGTATTGATTTACATTTCATATTGTGTCACTATAAGTTTGAAAAGAACCAAAATACTGTAAAACTGGACGATAAGCCTATCTTGTGTGAATCCATACAGGCACCAAGAACTTCCAGAGCAAGCTTGGTTAAGGGATCATCACGTTCAGTTGCCAATACGGCAGCACAACAAGCTTTGATTGCGCACTGGCAAGGAATCGTAAAAAGCCTTGGAAATTTCTTGAACACATTGAAAGCTAATCATGTCAGTAGAATTATGTTGCTTATATGCTCTCCATAATATCCGTTTATCTTCTAAATCATGGAATCCGTTTAAAGTTTTCTCTACGTTCAGTTGCAGACTTTTCATGCTCCCCATTTCATGTCATGTTGGATAAGGATGTGTTGTTTTGATATGAATACGAACTTGGCATCTCTTTCATATAGTAACCCGTCTGACGTACATGTGTTATGTCATGTCAGGTGCCACCATTTTTAGTTCGCAAGGTGTTCACACAGATTTTTTCATTCATCAATGTGCAATTATTTAACAGGTGAAGGCTTATTTTGTCTCATATTTTGTCTTTATTAAGTTATTTTTTCTTAAAATCTTATTGTTTTGTGAACTAACTGTATGCAGCCTCCTTTTAAGACGAGAATGTTGTTCGTTTAGTAATGGTGAATATGTTAAGGCTGGGCTCGCTGAATTAGAACTTTGGTGTTGTAATGCGACCGAAGAGGTACTTCTTTGGTTTTGTTTGATTGCATGTTTCTGTGAAATTTTTTTCCTTAAATGTTAAAATTTGTTGAATGAGAATATTTATAAATACTGCAGTACGCAGGTTCATCTTGGGATGAGCTGAAGCATATAAGACAAGCCATTGAGTTTCTGGTAAATCATTTTGCATTTATTGATTCATGTCTAGGAAAAACTATTTAAGTTTCAGCTGTTATATCAATTGTTTCAATTCAGGTTCTCCACCAAAAGCCAAAGAAAACATCGGATGAAATTAGTCATGACCTCTGTCCAGTGAGTCAAACCATAACCAAAACCATAGAATTATATCAACCTTTGACTTACAAAAAGATATCAATTAGCATATTCCTTATTGAATAGGTACTGAGCATTCAGCAGTTGTACCGGATCAGTACAATGTACTGGGATGACAAATATGGCACACATAGTGTGTCTTCGGATGTAAGTTTCTATGGATGCCATTACTCAAAACTAGGTTCGAGTCGTCTTCTTAGAAAGATAAATTTCTGGGTAAAAGTACATATCTGGTCATATTAATATAGATGCAAATCCTTCAATGTATTCAGGTTATAGCCAACATGAGGATGCTGATGACTGAGGATTCGAATAATGCAGTAAGCAATTCCTTTCTGTTGGATGATGACTCGAGGTTAGCACAAATATTTGACTGGTTTGGCCATATTTTGTTTTTGTTCGTTTCAGTTTAACATCAAATTTCGAGTAAAGTTACTCGCAGCCGGGAGAGTGAATATGCATAAAATCAAGCTTTATTTAGCTTCAACTTTCCATTTCTTGGCATTATTTTTCCGTGAGAGATATTGTCTATTAAAGTTTGTCTTTGGAAAGTTATTTGATCAACACGTAGTGTCTTTGACATTGGTCAATGCCTAGAAGACATGGATCAAAATGGAAAAGTTACGTTGTTCATGTTGTTCCATTACCGCCAACTTTTGTTTGGATTTTAATTGTTGATTCATCTTGGTTGGTCGTTTGCAGCATACCCTTTTCTGTTGACGACATATCTAAATCGATGGAACAAATCGATATCTTAGATATTGAACCTCCACCTCTAATCAGTGAGAACTCGGGGTTCAGCTTTTTACTGCCGCCACGCACCGACCAAAACTCTAGCTGACCTACATAGTTCATTGTTAATGTCATTGTTGAAGATACAAAATACTGATATTTGTTTGTACGAAAATTCTAATACAAATGTACTTTCGTTATGTTTGTCCTTTATTGAGAGATGATGAATTAATATTCAAGGAGAAGGTGGAAATATGGAAATCTCACTGAGGTGAAATGTGTATATGTAAATGAATAATTATTATTCTTGATGATATTTTGACATTTTTACTCATATGTTCATATATATGTTTATGTGATATAATGAACAATTGTTCATCGTTATACTAACATTTAATAGTTATCAACGGTTAGAGCAAGTGTCTAACAAGCAAATCTGTGGCTTGTATTTTATTGATTCAAATCTTTAAAAAAATTATTTTAATAATACTCTACGGTTTTATCCAATTATGATATTTACTTTATATGTATATGCATGTAAGTTATATAATAAAGTTCTTAAATATATTAAATGTATCATGAGTTCTGTCTCTCCACGTAAGATCATGAAACTCATTAGCATGTGTGTAATATATTCTATACAGGTTCCTGGTCGAATCGGCTGCCTAAAATGAGGATAAAGTTCCCTTGAGCTTGAAAATAATATCTCTGATATAAACGCCATGTTTCATAGGTAAAGACATGGATATGTTTATTCATATAAATAGATGATCATTTGATGATTCACTGAACAACCCTTCTTCGGACTATCCAAATGATTATCATTTATCGAGTGGAATAGTCCGCAGTTATGGTTGTACACCATTATTGATGCGAATCCGGTTACCCAATAAAAGGAAACACAGTCTTGACCCAATAGCGCCATTGATTCTATGAACAACATGATTTCTTTAACCCAAATATTTAATATTTGAAAACAAGTAACGTGTATTCGCCCCCAGATCACGTGGTCTAGTAACAAATAAACAATAAAACTCAAATGAATCTTCAAAGAACACATCTTTGACAATCGACAAACATCACAAATTATTAAACTTTGATAAGTTTGATTTGATAAAATACAAAAATCGTGCAGAAAGCTGTAGCTTTATTGTTGAGAGAAAAACTCACAATTTCATTAAATAATTCATCAATAATATTCAATATGTTTTGAAACGTCCACTACTCGTTTTTCTTTAAAATATACTAGAAATTTTTTTCTTCCTATTCATTCGGCCGACATATACATAATTATGTTTTAAAGTACTTTTGCATCATTTAAAATAAACCAGCTAACTATAATTTGAAAATCCAAAAGAAAGTAATTCAAGGTAAAAAAATCGTAAACATCAACCAACCTAAACTAATATTTTTTCAAAAATAAACTTAACTATAACATCCTCTTAAAAACCTTTAAAAAACATCATAAGTCGTAAAAATATTTAAGTAACCATAAACTAGTTTTATTTGCGGAAAACTAGCGACGGTCCTCGGGTTGTGTGGACCTTCAGTCCAGCTAAATCAACCATCAGGACCTCCATTAACATCAATCACATGCTCACATGAGTCAATCACACCTAATGAGTCTATTGACTCAGCAAACCTTAACCATGATAGTAAGTAATACATAAACATTCACAAGCAGCAGTGAAAATACTTTTAATAAAATAATTTTTCATGAACATAAACTTTAACATTTTCTTTTCAATATATCATATCATATTTCCTTTCATCTTATACGTATATTGAAACGTTTGTTATTCGTTTTGCTTAAAAAGTACTAGAATTTTTTTATAACCTCTCATGATTTCGGCCGAACCCTTACAAAATATATAAAATATGTTTGCACCATTTTTCAAAATAAAACAATCAACTAGTATTTTAAAATCAAAGAAAATAGTCAAACCACAAAATCGTCAAACATTTTACCAAACCTAAAAAGCAATAAATTTGAAAAGTATAACATATACTAAATCTCTCAAAAATCTCTCAAAAAACGTAAATAGTTAGTCATAGAATACTTAACATAATCATAAACGTAAATGCGGAACATAGAAGCATTGGTCCTCGGGTCATGGCCACCTTCAATCCAGTCAAATCAGGCATCCAAGCCTCTCTCAACATTATTATCATACTCATCTGCATCAATCACATCTAGTGAGTCTAAAGACTCAACACATCATATTATTGATACCAAATAATACGTATAAAACCACAAACAACAATGAAAATACTTTTACGTAAACAAAATACCATTTTCATGACATGCATAACATAAACCTCGACATTTTCCTTTTCCTCATTTCATAACTTGTATCCTTTCATCATGATCATAAACATTTTTCTTTTTTATTGAATTCAGATCGTTAATTGTAACTTTTCTCATCCTCAAAAAGTCGATGGATTCATCTACATGTAACCACAGTATTGGGCGGCGGGGACATCAACGACAAACTCTCGTCAACTGAGCATTGGCCTATCCTTATCGAATGGAAATACGATCGTCGGGCTTTCTCTGGAGCCTTCTCCCATAATTGGGCTCCCTCTGGGCCTTTTCCCTCACGATATCCCCATTCTTATCCACATATCCTCAATAATCACAATTACTCCACTTCTTTTAACGATTTACATTTTCATCACTTTATAAAAATCATGTGTTTAATATCATTTTTCTTTTTATACCAAGCATGCAATATGTCTTTTAAATGTCAACGTTAAATCATAAAATCCATAAAAATTTCAAAAATACCAATTTAACATATACATATTCATGAACATTTAAAATAATCATATTAACATATAAAACAGCAATTAGAGCACTGTCATGACGTTTAGTAATTTACGGGTGTAAAATTATTGTTTTACCCCTGGACGTAAAATTTCACGTTTTTTAATTTTTCTTAATTTTCTTGACTCTAACATGTCCCAAATAATTATTTAATCTTAAATTAAATTTCTCAAAATTTTATTTAGCTTAAATACTATACTTTTGAATTAATTCGTAATTAGTCGTATTGAAGGCGTTTTAATCCCGAAAAATTCCAAACTTTAAAATAAAATTTCTAAATTCAAATTTTAGACTTTTTATATTATTTTAGCCTTCGTGAACCACGACTCGACCCCCCGTGAGCCGTGTTTCAATAAATTAAAACTAGAAAATCCTAACTTGACTCATAAAAGTTCCACTCGAGCCATGTCCCGATTTCCTCGAGCCACCCTCGAGCCATGCTGAACCATACTCTGACCAACCCCTTAGGAAACCCTACTGGACCCTTGGAACCCACAGACTAGACCCCTAGCTCGATACCGAAGGCCCCTAACCTAGCTCTTGCATGGCCGAGAACCCTTTGTAACAAGGAATCTTGTTGTGCGCATAGGACCTAATCAGCGAGCCGAACCCTGCGCGATTTCCTGAAGTTCTCGTGTGGGATTCCTAGCATGTTAGGACTCCTCCCAGCCCTCTCGACTCGAGGCCTAGCATGGCTAGGGCTCCACTCTCGACTCATCCAGACCTTGGCCGAGCCCTCTCCCAAGCCCAGACCCAGCCGAGCCCCTATGACCCAAAATCGAACCCCTCCTCCCCACCATGACAGCAAGTTGCTTACCAGCTTTGTAATTCATGTTGTGCAGTCCATGGGTGGGGATCTAAGGACTATAACTCGTGTAAAACATTCTTGTTCCAGTCCTAATTCATGGCAGCCCCTTTACAATACAATATACATGTTATTGGATCATAAACCATGCTTGAATTTTCATGTCATCTACAAAAATGAAAATAAAACAAAAGCGTCACTTGTTTTCCATACTTTTCATGCATAAAAATATATTATGGTGTGATAATGTTTTGAAGGAAAGAAATATGCGTGCCTTTGCGTATTTTACGTACGAATATACGTTGACAATTGCGAAGAGCGGGAACAAGAACCTTGACTTGAAACTCCCTTGAATTTTCGACTTTTGCTCTACCAAATATTGAGTGTGTGTCGTGAATTGCTTGGGGAGGGTTTGGGAGAGAATTTGATTTGTAAAGGAGAGTGGGGCATGTGTTAATGATGGTGGAGAAGGGTTTAACATATTATATAGTTAATTATTTTACTTATAAGGCTTAGGCTTATTAAGAGTTTAATTAGGCCCGTTAGTCTTTATTTAAATTATAAAAATACTTTTGTTTAATAAAGTTTGTGAATGAATAGCTGGGTTGCCAAAACGTTCGTATTTTTGTTGAAAAATCAACACCGATAAAATTTACGTCCCAGCGTATAAAATCACCTCAAAACCCCTTATTTTCAAAAATATGAAAAATCATCAATCATATTTTAAATATTTAAAAACAATTATTTAATAAAAATATTTTCTATTTTCAGCTCTGGGTCTCCGTTCCTCGATCGCTACTCGAATAATCCTTAAAATACAGTTTTATCCATAATGACAATAAAATCCTATTTAACATATATTCATGCATGTCACATAATTAATTAATCAATTAATTTGCCATTTTTCATATTTCCTAGATTTGCATGCAGTTGGATTACGTCGTCTTAATTTTTGGACCTTACATATATATTTCCTCTTTTATTGAATTCAGATCCTCAATTGTGACTTTTGTATTAGCTATTGGTCGATGGATCCATCTACGTATTACCATGGTACCAGGCGATGGAGACATCAGCTACACTCTCACCCGTCAATTGAGAATTGGCCTTACATATCATTGTATCATCGTATCATCGTATTAGTCACAATCAATTCACCTCCTTCAACATTTCATATTTCCATCACTAATAAAAATTCATGCACGTATAAATCATTTTTCTTTTAAACCAATCATGCAACATTTCTTTTAGCATTAACGTTTTATCATAAATTTCCACAAACATTTAAAATAAACCTTTTAACATTTATTATAGCATTCAGGGTACTGGCAGGTCGTCTAACATTTTTCAGATGTAAAATGATTGTTTCCCTGAAACCCTATTTTTTTTAATTTATATTTAGACCTTAAAATGACGACCCAAACCATTTCAAACTTAATATATCACCTTAAAATACAACCAAAAATATTTCTTGACGTAAACTTAGGCTTCTCGATTAATTTCTCAATTCGTCTTTAAACTTAGACGTACATCCCGGCTTTGATTCGTATGGACTCGAAATTTGATCAAACTTTTCTAAATTTGAACCAAAGCTTATTAAAAACCAACTAAACCATTTAAGACCCAAACCAAGCCAATTAAGGCCCTCGATCAACCTAGATTATGTACTGAAATTTTTCCCTATATGGAAAGAACCCTAACTCATGCAACCTTCCAAACTTCCGAACCTAGACCCTAACCAATTGGACCAGCCCCTGACCAACCCTGCTAGGACATTAACCAAACCCTCTAGGACCCCCTTAGGCCAGGCCCCACAGCCCATGCACGTAAACGTGCAGGGTACATCTTAAATGCGAGTCTTCGACTAGGAAGAGTACTAGCCACGCGCTTCCTCTTTTCCTGCCCTTCCAGCCTTGCGTGAACCGCTTTGGCTCAAGGCTAGGACCCTCACGAGCCCAGCCCTTTGCCTGGACGGCACCTCGTGCGGCCTCCCTTCCTAAATCACCCAAATCCGAGCCCTAGCCATCCTTAAACCCTTGAGTCGTGCAGCCCTTATCCTCCCTCATTCCAGCCTTGAATCATGAACTTTAAAGGCCCTAAACATTGTGAATTTGACCCCTTTTCACGTCCCTACCATGGCAGCCCCCTTGGTGCAATATTAACAATAGTTGTGAATCGTAAAAACACATGTTCTAAGCACAGTATGGCATAAAAACTAAAATAAATACAAGGCAACAAATATACAGCAAACACATAATATGGTGTGCTAGATGCGAAAAAGGAGATTAAGGCGTGCCTTTGCGTATATTACGCTTAAAATATGGCTTGCGATGCGAGGAACGTCGGTGGAGATGGGCCCTCGCTGAATATCCCTTCAAAACGTGGACTTCCTTCTCCAATTCGTGTAGTGTGTGGCTGTGTGGTGTGTGAGGGAGAGTCCTAGTATGATTGGGGGGTAGGGTGTGAGTTGTGAAGGTTTTGGAAGGGTTTTAAGGCCTTTTATTTTAATTAAAACACATGGTATAAGCTTAGGTCCATTAACATAGTATAATATGCTCATTAGTTCATATTTAAAATATTTTTTTTAGGAAAAGTTGTGAAAATATTAGCCGAGTCGAAAAGTTCATATTTTCGTTGAAAATCGAATACCATTTCAAAATACGACTCGACGTGTAAAAACACTTCATTTTTTAAAAGTCTCTTTAAAATACACCATACATTAAACAATTAAAAATAATTATTTAATAAAATATTTTCTCTCATATAGTCTTCAGTCTCCGTTCCTCGATCGCGTCTTGAATAGCCTTTAAAACACAGTTTTATGCCTTCATGTAGAAAGGTACATTTAAACATACACACCTTATTAAATTTATGAAATTAAAACCATTTACTTAGTCATTTTCGATTTTCCCTAGATTTGCATGCAGTTAAGTTACGTCATCGTATTTTGAACCTCACATGTTTACAAGGTATACTTAAACAAAAACATGATTAAAAATCATCCAAAAATGCCAAAATATTGTTTGCATGATTGATTTACGTCAAAATCTCGAAGTTCTGAATTGCTGTCAGAGGGGAACACGATAGGGCAAGCTGAAATCCCCGCTGGGCCGCTCTGGACGCACTAGGGTGGGTAGAAATCCTCACTAGGGCTCATAGGGTGCGCTGGGGCGGGTGAAAATCTCTGTTGGGCGGCGCCTATCTCTACAGGTTGCTTTTTTTTTTTGTCCTTCAACACTTGAATGATATTATAACCCCAAATTTGATTGGTATATTCTTAGTAGATTGCCATGAATCCTTGAGGAGATTCCTTCGACTTCTTTCCAACAGTTAGCTCGTAACGTCCGGTCAGATTCATATCAATTACTCGTTTGACCCGAGAAACGTAGAGGCCTTACATACTAGTATGCATCTTGGTCTGTTTTTCGACTCCATTGAGTGTCATAAGATGGAAATGTTGGGTGTAGTTTCAAAAAATGTATGAGAAAATGTATTGTAGTCAGAGATTCACCTTTTGCCTTAGAGTGAATCTATCCTATGTGATATGATGATTTAATAGTGCAAGAAATCTCTTGCTAGAATAAGACGTGCATTTTGGAAAGGTGTTTGCGCAGTTTCACATACCATGTCACTATTATTACTCAAAGACACATCGAATCATTATCGCATTCTTATGCAACTCCTGATATACGAACTGGTTGTCGATTCGATCGGGATATATGATTTGAAGGGACCGTACTGTACGCTAACCATAACATAAAGTTCTTGCCGGCACAATCAGCAATACTTAGAGGATCATGCAACGATGCCATTAGACGCTTTTACCATAATCCAATGGGTGAAATAAAAAATGAGTTGTGAAATTCTTGATCAATGTGTTGATGAAAAGAATGCGACTAATTATGGCAAGCTCAATTAAAAATAAATGTTATTCTGAATCACATGGATATGTGAACACGATGCTAACTGTATCTCTGAACCATTGAGAGTCACACAAGTGTTGGATTTTGTGTTCCTGTTGAGATACTCAAAGTTAAAAGAATTGAATTTGGCGATTTTATTTTGATGGAGATCAAACAAAATACTATAAAAAGTTTATAAGTTGACTCCATAGGATGAAAGAAATGGAAATTAGCTTAAACGCTACGAGGAGAATAGAACTGTCTGTTCTGAACGCAACTGCAGCTACGAAAAATGAAGTAGTAGAAATTTGATATTCGAAATTTTCAGTTTTTGTTATATGAGAAATATTTGTATCATTGATACATGGGCGGTGTCAGATCGTCGATCGGGATTATAATAAGTTCACAATCATTTATTTAGTGAATTTAGAATTTACTAATTAAATAATATTATTAGTAATAGTGACTATTAATATGTACAAAATTCTCATAAAATATTTTAGAGGGGTCTAAAATTAATTAACTAATAAGTTAATCAAGGAAATTAAATATTGATTATTTAATTTTAAATAATATATTTATGCACATAGTATATGTGCATGTATATATATATATGTATATATATATATATATATATATATATATATATATATATATATATATATATATATATATATAGTGAGTCTCATGTGAGACGGGTCAACCATATCCATATACGACCCGTGAGACCTTCTCACACAAGTTTTTGACATATATATATCTATACTGTTAGGATTGGTTGGAAGTGAAAAAGTGTTTAGAAAGAGGGTTGAATAAACATTTTACAATTTTCACAACTTCTTGGATTTATGAATCAGTTTAGTGATAAACTGAAGTCGCGAATCTTGTTGTCAATGTCAATCAGTTAACTTGCTAAAAGTGTGGAAATAATTGAAATACAGATAGAATAAAAATTGATAAGGTAAGAACACTATATTTCTATATGTTCGGAGATTTCAAATACTCCTACGTCACCCCTTCTATCTCAAAGATATGATATTCACTAAAAGACTTTGATCTATACAGAATTGTACAAACCCACTTCAGTTTGGACTTAACACTGCCAAGACTGAAACTCTTAGTATCAATACAACTTATCAGTATCTAACTGATATGTAACTTTCTTAGAACAACTGATATTTACAAGATCGAATAACATAACAGTGAGTTCTTGTAACTTTATCTCAATTTATAGTCTGAAAGCTATGGATATGAATAATGAGCACGAGCTTTTGAAAGGAAAGAATGTGTGTAGAGTTCGTGATTGTATTGCTTGATAACTTTTGTAACTACATAACTATCTCTCAGCTGATTTTCTCGGTTATTTATAGGCTTTGCTTCCGACGATAACAATGAGGGTGTGTTTGGTTGAGTGGATTAAATAAGGATAGATTGATAGTCAAATATATATCGTTAAGATTTTAAGATGTTTTAATAATCATTTTGACCCGGTTTAATATTCAATTTTATTAATCAAATAGTTATCCATAAAATTGGATCTTAAACCGGGTCAAAATGATTATTAAAACAACTTAAAATTTTAACGATAAATATTGGACTATTAATCTATCCTTATTTAATCCACTCAACCAAACACACCCTGAATGTATTTTGAATCTTTAAATCCATTGCATAGCCATGTCAACATTCTTCTAACAATCGTACACTGTAGCTTTTTTGAAATACGGTGTTCTCACTATACGTTGCAGTATGCTCTTTTTCGATTTTTCGGTTGATAACTAAATTCCTAACTGATGACGTGTCAAGCTGATCAGTTGGCATAGCCGATAGGATCAACTGATTGATGTTAACTGATCAGTCTTAACAGAGCGTTGCGTAACTGATTAGTCTTAACTGATCGTCCAGATGATTACTCAGATCAGTTAGCTCTGCATAGTTCAGTTGCCTTTATATACGCATTAATATTCAGTTCGGGAAACTATCAGTTTTCGAATCTTTAGTTTAGTTACTTTCAGTTCTCTTGATCAGTTGTTCGATTTTTCATGCTTAATTTGTCAAACTCCGAAAAACTTAGAATTTATGAACTGAAATATTTTATGGACAACTCATTCACCGTAAAAATTCGTACAAAAAATGAAAGAATTTCCAAATAAAGGAATCTTCTACGAAATGACTGAATATAATTAAATCATAAAGCTTTCCATCATTATATATCATTTTAGGTGAATTTTGATACTTGAAATTGACTAGATGTATCCTCTGGTCGATTGATCAGTATTAGCTCACAATTGCTCATGGGGATGAGCACTAGGCACCGACGTAAAATGAAAATACGATTGTCGGGCTCTTTCTGGGGCATTCTCCCGTAAGCGGGCTCCCTCTGTGCCTTCTCCCTCACGATATTCCCAAAAATCATGGATAGGCTCGAGTCAATAAAGGTAAGAGAAAATTAAAATCGAGAATTTCGGAGTCCAGGGATAAAATGGTTATTTTATATCTCGGGTAGTAGAAATGCCTGGTAGCGCCCCAAAGAATCATAACACATGCTAAATGATATTTTAAAATGTGTATGATGAAATAATGAGATTTTATGATTAATGATAAAACTGTGCAAATTTTACAGTTAAAATATTATTTCTCAAATGTGGAAATGCATGATATTATGATTCAAAAAAGAAAAAGAAAAATATTTTGAAGGATGTGAATTGAATGCGAGATAAGCTTAAATTGGACTTCTAATATTTTTCTTAGACATAAACTCGAGCATTTCGATTTAATAACTTAATGACTAAACCATGAAGCGTTTTTAACCCGAATAAATTTGAAACTTAATATTTTTTCCCAAATTTTAAACATAAACTTTTCATCCCTAAACTTAACTTAAAACCTTAATATACAGCCATAAACATTTCTTAGACGTAAAATTAAGTTCCTCAACTAATTTCCCAATTCATTTTAAAACTTAACTGTACGTGACGGTTTTAACCTGTATCGACTCAAAATTTAACCAAAATTTACCAAACTTAAACCATAGCCAATTAACACCTAACCATACCTTATACAACCCAATTCAAGCCATTTAAGACCATCGGAAAAACCTAGACGACCGCGGGAATTTTCTGCCCATATTTCAAAAACCATAACCTCATCCAACCATAAATTCCTTCGACCCTAGACCCTAATCGAGTGGACCAGATCCAGACCAACCCTCCTAAGACCTAGACTGAACCCTTGTCAACCTACTAGAACAGCCTTTAGAGCACATGCACTTGCCAACCCATAAACCATCACCTACAAGCCTTGTGCGGCCAACCCCTAGCGTCCCATTCTCTAGCCCTTGCACCAGCCATCCTTTAGCCTATCTAGGACCATGACTCAGCCCCCTAAGAATTCCCGGACGTGTACTAACAGTATCCAGCAGCCACACTCTTCAAGGACACCCAAACCGAAACCATAGCCCTCTACAACCCAATTTCCGTTCAACCCTCTTACCCTCTTTTTTCAGCCCTTAGCTTTGCGGCTATGAACCCTTAATTATGTTGAAAAATGTCCGATAATTTCTTTTTAAAAAAGCCTTCAGTTTAATCGATAATTTCTATATTCGATGACAATTAAAAATAATTTTTAATTAAATTATGGAATATTTATAAAACATTTTGGGTAAAAAATATAAAAGAGAGCATTTGTGTTTTAAGAAAGAATCCAGAGGAAAAAGAAAATGTCTTCTCCCATGGACACCGATGCGCAACTCAGTAACGGCAACTCCGGCGGCGACGCCGCTGTCTACGCCACTGCTCCGTCGAAGATGGGGAAACTGGCCGAGTCTCTGAAACTGGAACATCATTTCCTCCGTGTACCTTTCGAGCACTATAAGAAGACAATCCGAGCCAACCACCGCGCCGTCGAGAAAGAGGTCTCAGCCGTCATTTCCGCCGTCTCGGTGGCCGCAGACTCAGATATCTCGCGAGACGACGCTGTTCTCCAACTCAATTCTATTGTCTCCCGATTGCACGGCCTTAAAAGAAAGGTATTTTTTCGTTTCACGTTTTATTTTAGTTTCTTTCCGCACAAAGGTTATTTTCTAGTTCACATTTTCTTTCTTTCCATTTTCTGTTGCGGAGGTATCCTAGAAAATATGCGAGTAATATAAAAACTCGTCTTCGGTCTAAGAACATTTGCCTTGTTAGTGTTTTTAAGTGAAAAGAATTTCAAAGTTTGAGGTTCTTAAATTTACTTTTTGTTTAGATGGTGAAGTTAAATTATCAGGAAAATTCTAGCTGTTCAAAAAAATCTAATTTTGTTTAGTCATGATGGTATTTACCGTTTGCTCTCGGTTGTCTTGTGTTGGAGTTGAATCATCAGAGCTTCTGAAATATGATGTTTGATGTATCAGTTGGAAGAGGAAAGTCGAACTGAGCACTTGCAAGCTCAGAGATGCCGAACTAGACTGGATCATTTAGAATCTGTAGAGGTGGACAATTTGTCAGAATGGAACAACATCCGCTTGAAGCGGATACTTGTCGACTACATGTGGCGAATGTCATACTTTGACACAGCTGTAAAGCTAGCAGAGAGCAGCAATATTCGGGTGACCTTTATGATGAACCTCATACTGCATGTTGCTCTAATCCAAATGATAGCTGGCATATGGATAACCTTTGGTATCTATGAGCAGGATCTTGTTGATATAGATCTGTTTCATGAAGCAATAAAGGTCATTGATGCTCTTCAAAAGAAGGACGTGACTCCTGCTCTAGCCTGGTGTGCTGATAACAAGTCCAGACTGAAGAAGTCAAAGGCAAATCACCATTTCTACCCACCTTTGCTTCTCTGCTTGATTCTAATACTACCACAGAACAGACTTGCACCATTCTTTCCACCTGCTATCATTGCTTCTACCACCTGCCAAAACTATAGCATTATGAATGATGTTAGAGTTTCCTAGATTATTTCTTTTAACCAGATTCTTGCTTATTTCTTCTGCAGAGCAAATTTGAGTTTCAACTGAGACTGCAAGAATTCATCGAGTTTGTTAGAGCTGAACACAATATGCCAGCCATATCATATGCTCGGAAGTATCTGGCTCCTTGGGGAGCTACCCATATGAAAGAATTGCAGCGAGTCATGGCAACACTTGCTTTTAGAAGTAATACTGAATGTACTACGTACAAGGTGAAACCTATTTATCTGTCCTGTTAAAATTCGTATTGCTCTATATATGGTCTGGGATGCTTTGTAGTATTCTGAAATCCTGTTTCTATACAATTTATTTTTCCATCAATCATTGTCATAAATCCTTATGCTTTATTGTTGTGAGGATTCAGTTTTCTGGTTTAAGTTGAGATTTTTCAGTTGTCATGGTCAAATAAGTCGGCCAATAGGACTTGATCGAGTTTCTGGGGTCACTATTGATTTATTTAATGATTTTTATAAGTTGTTATATGTTGCAAGGGTGATATGACTGCTTAATTTTGTCATAAAATTAAAATCCTCGTATCCTAAGTGGGTTAGATACATCCATGTTTTCCTAACCTATGTCTCTGTGGAACATCTTTAACTTTGTACCTATCAGCCTTCAAGTAAAACATCATTTTTTTGTCATTTGTGGTCGTTGTAACTTTGATATAGTCATCAACTTTTAACTATGATGTGTAGTTCCTGGATGATTTCTTTGACAGTTAATGTTATCTTAACGACTTTGTGCTCTTATAGAGGTGGCTAATAAACCGCATAAGAGTTTTTTTTTATAGGAAACATAATTATATTATAAAGAAATTGTTTTACAGTTACATGAAGTGGACTAGTGGTCCATAATAGCAAAGGTAAAACTCAAAATTAGCAATACACATAAGTCCAATCCCTTAAAAGATCTAGTATTGATAAACTCTGACACTCTTTATTAATTCCAATCCAGTTGACTATCTTGATTTTGATTTTCTCCCAAAACTCTTCTGCACTGTCCTCCAAGTCTTCAAAGATTCTTCTGTTTCTCTCTAGCCAGATGCCCCATCATATGCCATGGATCACCACCCTCCAAAAAAGTCTCCCTCTTTTTCTAACCCATTGTCCAAGATCCGTATTGTACAAATCTTGTGTTGTCTTCGGTATTACCCAAACAAAGTTCAATTCATTCAAGGCTCTTGACCACAATTCAATAGCAAGCTTACAGTGAATTTGCAAATGATCCTGCGTTTCCAACTCATTACGACACAACACATACCAACTGGGAGAAAGAGCACAGTTAGGCCATCTCTTTTGCATCAACTCTGATGTAGGTAATTTTCCGAGAATAGCCGTTCAAGAAAAAATTTGAATCTTTGAAGGAATAGGTGTCTTCCAGCCATGGAGAAAATAAACCTAAGCTCCCCAATAATATCTTAGCTGCAACTTTTTCTCTGAAAAGGTAGCTGAGAAACTACCTCTACTGCAGCCATGGAGGAGTTATTTTCCAGATTCAGTCCTGGGTGGGTGTATTCTGGCATCTCCCCAGATTGCTCTCCTCCTCCCAGCATACACTCGCACACACTGAAAGAGAATCACCATAATGCACTAAGAAAAGAAATTGAAATAACTTAATTTGATTTGAGAAAATACAATTAGCCTTTTTCCTGTAAAGAAAGGAAAAAGTAACGTGTTGGGAACTGTGAAAGAAATTCTGAACATTTTACTCTACGTGAATAATTTAATTTTCTCCCTACTATATAACTAACCATTAAATTCCTCTCTGTTTGTATTGTTTGCTGTGAGTTTTTCCATTTCATTGCAGCAGATACTGTACTAATAACAAAAATAACACATTAAACTTCATGATTGCTTTTTACCAGGTTTTATTTGAAGCAAAGCAATGGGACTACCTGGTTGAACAATTTAAGCAAGAGTTTTGCAGATTATATGGCATGACACTAGAGCCATTGTTGAATATATATCTGCAAGCGGGCTTATCTGCGCTGAAAACACCGTATCCATGTGTTATGCTTAGCCATGGACTTTTCAGATTTTTTTAACATGGATATATTACTAAAATCTCAGCATGATAGTTCTTTTTACTTGAATTTTGTTACAGCCTCTTTCTGTCCTTTGTTTTGTCTTTGACGTGGTCAGATTTTGCTATAAAGATGATTGTACAAAAGAGGATCCTCTGTCACAGGAGAGCTTCCGCAAATTAGCAGAGTCTCTGCCATATTCAAAACAGCATCACTCAAAACTGGTTTGCTACATAAGTAAAGAACTGATGGATACTGAAAATCCCCCTCTTGTCCTGCCAAATGGCTATGTTTACAGCACAAAGGTTTGTGGTTGGTATCAAGTCTTCTTAAAGCGCTGAAATTCTAATATTTAGTTTTGATGCACAGGCTCTTGAAGATATGGCGAAGCAAAATAATGGTAGAATCACATGTCCAAGGACAGGTTTGGTTTGCAACTATACGGATGTGGTGAAAGCGTATGTATCGTAGGTTCGGATTTGAAGTTGATGAATTTGCTTGTCGATTCTAATATGTATCTAATCTGGCTGTGACCTGGGAATAGAGATATGTATTGTACATATACAAAAATCGATGGTTGGGATTCGTACATGTCCTCTGTTAAGTTTGTTAAACCAAATCAAGCATTTACATTTGTAAGCAGTGGATATTCTTGAGAAATTAAAGATGAAGTTGAATCCTATGTCGCCATCCTGGGTGGCTTAGAGTGAAGTACCAGAATTGCACGCACACCAAATTTTAGTTGTTCACTTCATGGTGGTGTCTGGATAAGAGTGGTCATTTTGCAACTGCGCATGGCTCGACTATTTGGATGCATTTGTCATTAGTTACTTCAGCTTTGAGTCTCGATGATTTGGCACTGATTCGAGGCAAAAACTTGTGTGAGACCGTCTCACGGATCTCAATCCGTGAGACGGATTATTTTAACCCGGTTCGTTTTATAACCCGTCCGGCCCGATACTTATAGCCCAGTCCAGAACCCTAGCTTTTGTGTTCTAATTTTTATCGCTGCGTGTTCGTATCATCTCTCATTTTTCTCTGCGCCGATCTCTCTTAAAGCGGTCATCTCCTTCCGAGTTGCTGCCACTCATCTCTTCCGCCGCGTCGCTCATCTCTTCCGTCGCTGCCAATATTCGAAGACACTGAGAATCTCGAACTCTCTTCCGAATTCTTCCGCCGCGCCGCTCTTCTCGTTCATACATAGAGTAGGTGTACAATTTTTTGATATATGTCTTCTTGTGTGCTTCTTTTCCTGTTTGTGAAGCACTGTTATTTAAATGTGACTCATTACAGAATTAAAATTACTTCCTGTAGTTTCATACAATGATTATCGTATTTATGCATCTTCTGTTTTAATCATGGTGGCATCTATGAGTTATTCCGGTAGTATCATCTTCCCGCAATTCCAACATTACATTAAATTGGTGTTGCTCAAACTGAGATTAGTTTTATCTTCTACTCACCGTTTGGTCTCCAATGTGCTTAGAGGAGGATAAGTATTGAAACTAAATTTCATCTTGTTTTTATTGGACTGAATTGTGGATTTGAGAATGTTAAAAATACGGATGAGACAAATTTGTAAATGATTCATGCATATCATAATGAGTAGATCTGTACAAACAATTTAATTACTGCTTGTTTCCTTTAAAATAATGAAGGAAAAAATGCCTCTAATATTTTCCTTACTGACTGAAATTATAAATCCAATTATGTAGTTAGATGTTTGCAATTGAATTTTCATTCTTTAATACTTCGATTCTTGATCGGTGATGGCCAAGTAATGTTCTGTTTTTATTCTGGCTCTACAAGATTTTTCTTGATTATTTATGTTTTGTTATTTTATTAGGTGCGAGTATATAATAACTAATTGATCCCGTCGGGTAATTTTCTAATGCAATATCTGTTTTCATCTTTATCCTACTTCCAACTTCAGAATTGGAGAAATTGATTTCCTTTTCCGTTGAATTGTGATTAACCATCTTTGATAGAAGTGTTAATAATATGTGTTATTTATAGAAAAAATTAATTTCATTTCGACCTTGCTTGCTGTTGATGTGCATGCGTCCAACGTATGTGTATAGATGGAATGGAATGTGGGTTTGTGATTAAGGGATTATGCTGGTTGCTTCCATGGGCGGATCCCCTTAACCCCGGTGTGGGTCTGCCCACATTAACAGCTACAATATTTAGATTAAAAATTTTCTTCACAAAAAAATATATGTCAATTTACAATATTATTTGGTACTCCATCTCCCTTTTGTGTTAGATTAATTAATCGATTCATGTCATGTGGGTGATACGTTTGGTGTGTAGAAAAGGCCTTTACGTAAAATACGTTTGGATTACACACGAAGTCAATCTAAATCACTTGCATTAATTTTAGCAACTTAATGGAGCTTCAGAAAGCTATGTAGTGAAGCTTTTTCACTGTTTAGCTTTGCTTTTTTGTTGGATATGTGGTTATGGTGTTATTCTATTGATATGTTTGTTTCCATTTATGTTTATACTAGTTATAATTTTTTAATTATAATACCAACTTGATGATTGTTTGAATATTATGCAAGGTAATTTGCAAATATGAAATCCAAAAGAGTTGCAAAGAAGAGGAAGCTTTCCCATACTGAGGTTTACACTTCTATCGAGCCAAATGACAAGGGGTATTACTTTTTCTCTGAAATGCATTAGCTTTTTCCTCGAAAGTATCACTTTTCATAGCATTTTTTAGTTTTAGCCAAAAGTATCACTTTTGGTTTCACAGTTCTGCTTTCATATCGCTGTTTAAAAAACTATTGATCTGCTAAAATTTGTCCTTTTTTAATGCATTTACCCCGGCGAACCTAAAAGGTAAAAAGTATCACATTTTTCCTCACATGTATTATTTTTTACCTATACAGTATCACTTTTTGTTAGTTAGTGCTTCTTTGATATTTTTTTTGTTGGTTAATTTTTGCATGATTTTTGTCATTAAATAAAGTATTAATTTTTTACTCAAAGTTATTACTTTTTACAGCTTAAGTATCACTTTTGGTTTCACAATTCTGCTTTCATATTGCTGTTTAGAAAACTATTACTTTCTTTTCTTTCTTTTTTTTTTGTATTGCTGTTTAGAAAACTATTACTTTCTTTTCTTTCTTTCTTTTTTTTGAAAAGGAAACAAATTACCAAGCACAACGAGCTTTCCCTTCACGAGGATGAACCTTCTATCAAACTAATTGCTAAAAGGTAAAAAATATCACATTTTTCCTCACATGTATTATTTTTTACCTATACAGTATCACTTTTTGTTAGTTAGTGCTTCTTTGATATTTTTTTTGTTGGTTAATTTTTGCATGATTTTGGTCATTAAATAAAGTATTAATTTTTTACTCAAAGGTATTACTTTTTACAGCTCAAGTATCACTTTTGGTTTCACAATTCTGCTTTCATATTGCTGTTTAAAAAACTATTACTTTCTTCTTTTGAGTGTGTCATACTTATTGTTGTTTCAAAAAGTACTAATTTTTACTGCTCAAGTATCACTTTTGGTTTTATAGTTTTGCTTTCATATTTTTGTTTGAAAAGATGATATTATTATTTGATTTGCTTTATAATATCTATACTGATTTTATTTTCTTTACTTTTTTATTCTTAAAAGAAAAAACGTTGCAAAGAACAGTGAGCTCTCTCCCATTTTGAGGAGGAACCTCCTATAAAACCAGATAATAAAAGGTATCACCTTTTTCCTCAAATGTATTATTTTTTACCTCAAAAGTCTCACTTCTATTTAGTTATTTCTTCCTCGACATTATTTTCTAATATATATGCTGATTTTGTTTTCTTAATTTTTTTGTGGTTTTGTTTGAGTGTGTCTTACTTACTGTTATTTCAAAAAGTACTAATTTTTTACTCAAAAGTATTATTTTTTACCGCTCGAGTATCACTTTTGGTTTTATAGTTTTGCTTTCATTTTTTTTTAAAAAAATTGTTCTTATTATTGGATTTGCTTTATAATATCTATACTGATTTTCTTTTCTTAAATTTTTATTTCTTAAAAGAAAAAAAATTGCAAGGAACAGTGAGCTCTCCCATTACAAGGAGGAATCTCCCGTCAAACCAGATGATAAAAGGTATCACCTTTTCCCTCAAATGTATTATTTTTTACCTCAAAAGTCTCACTTTTATTTAGTTATCTTGATTTGCTTTTGTGTGTGTGCCATAGGTTTTGTTACACAATGTAGACCACAAGGTCTATACAAGCTCATACAAAGTTTTAATGACCAGCAAAGAGATGCAGTTAGGAGCATTGGTTTTGGTGGCTTGCTCCATTTGTCTATTACGTCCTACCCTAAAAAAATGTTGAAATGGCTGATTAAAAATTTTAATGGAGCCAGCCGAATGTTGAAAATTGACAACAACAGAAGCTTTGTTGTCACTGCAGATGATGTTTATGATGTCTTCTTATTGCCAGAGAGTAATGAAACTGATGTTTTGAAGTTGGGACGCAATGAGAATTTAGATTTATTGGTCAAACTAAAGGATGATTATGGTATAAATTCCCGGTCGCCATTGAGCTCTTTGAAGGATGTTATTCAGACAAGGTTGACAGATGGAGGGGATGATTTTAAGAGATTTTTCATCCTTTACCGTTTGTGTTCATTTTTAAATCCTAGTTCAAATCGTTTGGTCAGCAAAATAATGGACATTTTCATCCTTTACAGTTTTCAATTCTCTCTTAAAAGTTTCACATGCAAAATAATGTAGACAATTATCTAAAAAATCAGTAAACTGGCGTAACTTCAAGCACAATATACAGCAAAGATTTTAAGATAAAATTTAAAACTACATCACCATTTTATATACCTTCTCTATTGCAGTTGCAATTGCTTGATCTTGGTCAGTGAACAAAGAGATTGGACATTTTCCTTCCATTGATTTCTTAAAAACTTCAAACAACTACTGAAACGATTCAACTTTTTCATTAGCTAAGAAAGCACAACCAAAAATCGCATTATTCCAATGATTATTGATACCAATGAATGGGGCACATATCAAATTATACTTATTAGTGCGATATGTCGTGTCAAAGACCATGACATCACCATATATCATATAATCTTCTTTCATCATCGAATCCCTCCAAAACACATTACACAATCTTCCTTCATCATCTAATTTGACTTTGAAATAAAAGCCCTCCTCTTCAGTATCTTGTTCTTGCAACATTTCAATTACTGTCTGTGCATCACCACCTTCTATCGCATTCATCTTCATATGGTTCACAAAATTCATGTGGTCTTTCATGGTATGACCAACATTTTCTTCTCCCCTTGCATCGTGTACCATATAACGGAAACAATCACTTGATCTCATACTATATCCTCAATAACTTTACCCTTCTCCTTTGAAATGGTTCTTTCTGAACGGTGAAGGTGGCCCCACTCTATCCTAGTGAATGGATGATTGTGTACCATCACGTGACTTAGGACTTCATAAACACCCCCCTCATTCAGTTTCACCCTCAAAGAAGCCTTACATCTTGTCCGTGTAAGACAAGAATTTGATCTTTTTCTAGCTGATGATGCATCACTGAAGTTATCTGCATTTTCTGAGTTCTTTACTCCAGCACAAGAACATACAAAATATTTCTCTACCACAACTTCATTGCTAGAGTATCTAGTGGTTGATTTACGGACACTAAAACCTAGTGCACAAGCATGTTTACAGTACAACTGATGCATATCATCAATTGTTTCTCTTGTCATACCAAACAAGAGAACCAGATACGTCAACACAATCAATAGGATCTTCTGCAAATATTTCAGAAACAAGTAATACTTTTTGAGTAAAAACATAAACCTTTGGAGCAAAAACAAATACTTGTCACGCGATTTAGAAATTTTACCCTCATTGGCTGGTACATGTACATTTTGTTCAATGATAGCTAATGCATCCGGTGATTTATCTATAAGAAATTAAAAAAGTGCATATGCAAACAAATAAATATCACAGAAATTTCATTCAAAATGATTAAAATGTAGGTAAGCAAATCATATTAATCTTACCTTGATTGATTTCTATATCATCTTCATCGCTACAAACAATGACGATTGGATATAAATTTTGACCTACAAGAACAAATTAACATATAAATTACATGAAAATAGAAAAATAAAATGTCATATAATTTGTACAGTAGGTATATAAATTTATATGAGTTGGTAATATGGAGAACTTACACTTTTTAATGAAAAATAACACTTTCAAACATTTTGGTTGGTATGTCATTTAGAAATTAACAAGTAAAGTACCACCTTCTTAATATAAAGTAATATGTTTACATTGAGAAGTTATAGTATCGTTAACTGAAAAAAAATTACCTTCCTGAATACCAGTTTGAGCTTCATTCTCCATTGTAGATTGTAGTAGTCAAATTGATCGAAACAAGAAATATAGGACAACCCTAAGATTGTTGCACGTCAAATTCAACAAATTGTCAACCTCATATTTTCACAGTAATTTACTTTGCAAGAAACTAGCTATATGTTGTTATTCTCCATTATAGTTATACCAACTTATTGATGCATACTTCAATAACAATATAAGTATAAAGTTCATCCAACAGGGCAATTAGCATAATTTAAATCCTCCAATGACAGTATATTATTCAAAACAGTCTGCATACATAAAAGGTTAAATATGAAATCTCACAATTACAATTGTAAATGTAACCAACCTTACACTTGTATTTTAGCCGTGATTTATCTTCAATGTATGCCAAATATAAATCAAGAATTTCATACTTCAAATCAATCATATGAAATTAAGGAACAACCTAATGCCTCTATAGTTTTTTTTAACTGTAATTTAAAAAATAAACATAAAAAAACAGCGATGTGTTCAAGATTACGTACCTTGGCCAAAAGTGTTGGCTCAACTATGTGAGAGAAATATGAATGTGGCATGGGAATAGTAAGAAACATATTCAAAAAATCTCTTTATTATGAATATTTTTCCACAATTTTCTTACGCTTTTAGGTTAGCTACTCGCTTTATAAAGAACCCAGGCTAGGAGCTCCCCTGTACAAAATTCATTCTCAATTACATAATTTAATAGAATAGATACAAGGGTCAAGACTCACAGCAAACATTAAATCCATCTCCATACAAAAATTCCCAAAACACACAAACAAATTCAAAGAAAAAATCCAAAATAAAATTAAAGGAAAATAATAACCTGCAATGCGAAGATTTCAACTTGAACGTTGATTCCATATACAACCGCCCAAAATATGATTTGGAAGGAAATTCATAAATTTCGTGGGAATTTTCAATCGGGAGAAGCAAAGGAGAAATTTAATTGAGAAATTTTGAGCGAGAAAGCCCGGTTTGAATAATGTTTAATTGAGAAATTGAGAAATTTCCTAATCTAACCAAACCGGGTCAATTGTGAGAGATGAGTTGACCCGTCCGTGAGACGGTCTCACAATAGACCTACTCCTGATTCAATGCAGTGTCGCTTCTATCAGCGTCAGTAAGAGGAGGGATTCGTGAAATCTCATATTATATCTATTGAAAGTTTAATTACATTGTGGACGTATGTGCCTTTTGTATAAGGTGTGGAGTAGATCACAACTCAGTCAAACGATTCAGTATGAATTATATTTTAAATCATTAGTTATAATGATGGTAAATTACATCACTACCACCTTTAAAATAAAAAAAAAAATACGAAAAACCTCGTAAAACTAATAGCATGTAAAACGTTGTGTCGTAAAAAAAAAGGCAGAAAACCCCTTGAAAACGGAGTTCAGAAAGAAAGTAAATGAAAGTAGCAGCATGAGAGTAAACGAGATACATAGAGAGGGTTTCATGGGAACTTCAGCATAGAATAAGATGGTCCACAAAAATAATGCAAAAAACAAGTGAACTTACAGCGAAGACAATGACCTACACTCTCTAACCCATGACAGAGTAGTTCCAATTTTACTATACCACTGAAGAATGCAAATAACCAAAATGCAGACGAAACATACGCCTGCATCTAACTCTCCAATTAAATTGATTCTTTGGTGAAGTTAATTGCAAGATCCCAAAAATGTGCGACGCCATGATCCGAAAAGAATTTGCGTCCAGCTGTTTCAGTTCTGCATTCTTGAACGAAAAATCTGTTAAAGCTTGGTTTGGCAACACTTCCCTGCCACACAAGCAGGCATTTGTTAAGGGGCTTGTCCTCATCATCATTCTCATCCTCGTCTTCTTTCTTAACAGAAGCAGTCCAGTTGATTCTCTTAAGCATAAGCTTTCCGTATCTCTTGATTGATTTGGTACCACCTTCGACAACGACGACGCTTATACCTTCGGAAATTACTGCACATCCGGTAAGCCTGTTTTCTTGGGCATTAACATCAACCTTAAAACGAGCCTGGGGGTGAGAAAGATCATTGATCTTGTAAACAGAGACAATTGTATCAAGTGAATTCAAATCATCAAAAAGCTTTCTCTCTTTCTTTTCACGACGCTCTTTTGGAGTGAGCTTTCGAGCAACATTCCTGTCAATGTGAGCTTGCTCACGCTCAGCTGCAGCACTTCGTATTTCCATTTCAAGCTTTGTAGGATCTTGGGTTGCTTCCGAACCAAGCACTTTCATGAGGTTGCTCATTTTGACTTTAGGTTTTGGTGGCTCCAGTACACCCAGTCTAATCATTTCCTGTCTATCTTTCTCCCGACCCAATCGACGCTGTGTGCGAAGTTTCTTCTGCTCCTTCTTGGTTAACTTCAAAGGTTGAGGTGGAGGAGGAGGAGCTTCAGCAGGAGGCTCGATAGGTCGTGGGTGTTCAACATATATAGTTATCTTTTCCATTTTCGTTTTATCTCCATCTATGTTACCCTCAAGCACATCACCATAAGCACCAGATTGTAGAAAAGGCATATCCCTACGGGTCAGAGAAAATCAGTCACGTGAATACTCTAAGAATTATCTCTGCCAAATTTAGTATCTAATGACAGGATAAATACCTTATCGACACCCACCCCCCCCCCTCTCCTCGTCCTCTCTGTCTCTCTCTCTCTCTGGGTAAGGCGTAAAGAGAGTGACTGCTAAAAATAAAAAATTCCCTCCCCCAAGTAGTGGACCAAATATTTTGTGACAAAGAACTCCATTTTCAGAGGTATTTAAGCATGCCTGACTATACCAGGTATCAAATATTAATACAGGCACAATTCGAAGTGTAACCCTTTACCTTAAAAGGTATACAAAGAGAAATTTTCAAAAATATAATTCTAGTGATCACTCAGAATATCCAAAAGGTCGAGCACAGTCTCTCCTTTGAGGCAGAGATGACTACTTCAGTTGCCCGTCACCACAAATTTATGAAAAAACACCATGAGGTTACACATGGTGGGTTCAGATTAAAAAACACCTTGAAATGTAACTAGAGAGAAACAAAATAATTGACGTAGTCAAAATTGACTTACCACCACTCCACTTCAGGAATCAGTTCCTTGGGTTTTTCTCTGGTAATAACTCTCTCCCCCACTTCAATGAGATTCGGATTAATATCTGGCACTGATTTTGCTTTTGCAAGCTGCGCTTGTTTTGTCTTGAGCTCCTTAGCTTTAGCTTCTCCAAATTGAGACTGTCAAATTCAAATTTTGGAAGAATTAGAGTAGGATCCAGTAATTTTTCCTAAAGTTAAAAACTTTAAACATTCTCACAGAATGGCACAAATAAATTACCTTTAGTTTGATGACTTCTGCGTCTTTTGACCACTTTCCCTCCTCAACGAACTGGAAAGTCATCCTTTTTGACCTCAATAACTTATTTTTGTCAATCCCCATCATCGAATCAAAATGAGGATTTATATCTGGATCAATATCAAGTTCAGGTTTCAGAATTTGGAAGGCCTCCTTTTTTTGTTTATTGATGTTTACCTGGGACGTAATATGGAAACTATAAAAATACGATCATACAAATTATAGGAATGATAATAATGTCATCCACCATCATTTTCCTTTCTTCAACTCATTCAACAATCAACAATAATTCAGATTTTTTTCTTATCCAAATGTAAGAAAATCACCAATATTTCAGACTAATTATTATAATTATTACGGCAGTAATTCACGATACCTTGAGGGTGCTCAAGCTATTCACTTTTGAAATATTCACCACATTGCCATGCTCATCAATTTCCCTACCCAATGCATCCAAACGAAGAACAGGTGCTCTAGAGGGCTTTGACTGAATTGTAACCTCCGGGGGCATCTGCCCAGGAAACATATTTATGAGGGGAGCAAACTCTGGGTCTTGTCGAAATCCCATTTTGGCAGCTAGCTCCTGTGCACGTTTTACAGCTTCATATTTTTGTGTAGTGAGCCCAAGGAGATGAGGCAAACCACTACCGATTGGAATTACAGGAGGTGGAGCAACAGGCACACTTGATGAGCTTGGCAAGATTCCAACAGGATCTGTTTCTGGGGGAGTTGCAAGAGTAAATGTCAAGGACAATTTACCTTTAGTGGATGGAGAAACTTTAATGATCTCTTTTTCGTCCATATGTGCACTACCCTCTCCTCCTTCACGAGCATCTCTGTTCAACTATACAAGGTGAAATAAACAAAAAAAAGTAAATTTGAGAAAGGTCAAAACGATAGACCAACCTTAAATACATATCCCATGGATGAGGTATCTGTTATAGCAGAAAAAAAAATCTAGGAATTGGCATTTCTGAAGCAAAAAACCAAGCTTACTGATGGTATCTTCTTCATCCTTTCAGCGAGGTCCTTCTGCATTTGTAAAGCTCTCTTAGCTTTTGCTAAAGCATCAAGAGACAATCCTGCACTCTTTCCAGCATCCAAAGCTGTCCCATCTGTACTAGATTTCCCAGGAACCTCATGAAATCTGCTAATATTAACTCCCTTATTTTCATTTGTCATAGAAGATACCTTTGTAGCAGGAGGATGACCTTGAGCCACAACAGCTCCAGGAAAAATGCTGGATGTCGTAGAAGTTGATCCAATCGCACCCTGCAAGTAGAATCACGTCAATATTCCGAATCAAGAAAATGGATTACAATATTAACTCAGGTTTTGAAAGCTACTCGACAAGTAAAAATTCAATCTCACGGCATGTGGCGGCAATTACAACAAAAAAATAACAGTAGATTCATACAAATACACTGTCTACGTGATCCCAAATCAACGATGAAAAGGAGACTTGAACGAAGGTGGTGACACTACAAACAACCGACAATTAATATCATCCCAGTTTCATAAAGAAATGAGTATTGCAGAACACAAAAAAATTAAAATCCAACTGGAAAAATCTAAACATAAAATATAGTGTTCTGAGAAGCATCGGTCAGAAATATCTGAACTCATGGGTGATGTCAAAGAGGAGCTGGCAGGGTTGTTACACAACTCAATCTTAAATTTTCTTATAAATTTTAAATTTTAAATAATTACTTGTATTAAAAATTCAAAAGAAAAGATTTATCCCCCTAGTTATATTTTGAGTTCTCCCGTCGCCTCTATGCAAGATTCCTAGCCCACTACCATCTGAACTACATCACAATTGCGCATTACATAAAGGTCTTCTACTTGACAAAAGTAGGTGAAGATTGTTCATACCAACAACCAAAGATAAACGAAGCACTACGAGCATATCACATCATCGGCCCTTAGATCTTGCAGATGCTTGAAGTGCCTCATGCAGTTAAAAAAATCCAAAACAAAAATTGCAAGGGATGAAGAACAATTTCCAAAATTTAATGTCAGACACTTGTGTCCAAAAGTAGATTATTACTTCTGCCACTTGCAAAATTTCATACTAAGTATTCAACAATAGGTCGTCTGAGGTAAATATTGCACACTATGTACCCAGTCTTCAAGAAAACCGGATTCAGCTTTATCAACAGTTCACATTCCAATAAAAATACTAAAAACAATAATTACAGAAAAATGGGAGGAATAGTAAGTTACTCACGTTAGCAATCAGACCGGTTTCAGCATCATGCGGTTCCAAGGAATTTCCTCGTTTGGCCTGCACATAATCCTCCTTGACCCTAATATCCTCAAACCTAGGCCTCTTCCTTCCATTTTCTTCCGCAGCCTTAGTTCTCTTGTCACTCTCTTTCCTCTTCTTTCTCTCCACCGAGTCTTCTCTCCCACGCTCATACGATTTATCGCGGCGGGAATCTCGATCAACGGTTCCCTCTCGACGGCCGTGAACATCCCGGTGCTTAGAACGGTGGTGTTCTTTGTGTCGTCTGCGACTCGAATTATCCTCCTCCATGGCCTAGCCAGCCAAGCCAAGGGTTTCGATTAGATTTTCATTGTCAAACCCACTAGCCTTTATTTCGGGGATCAAAATAAAATTCTCTCCCCAAACTCAAGTCGGACATAAAACTTCACCCCGAATTCTGTCCAAACATGTAAAACTCGACACAAATTTGAAAAGATTGACTCAAATGTGAAACACTACCTAGACTTATGCTCGACCCAACTGTGAAAAAATCAACATAAATTTGATTCGAAACCAGACTCATATATAATATGTATATAATTATTTAGGTAAATACTCAGTGTAATATTAAGGTGTTGTGTGTTGTACAATAACAAAGTTATTTGAATATGTATTGAGTTAAAATGTAATTTTTTTTAATTTTACTTTATCACTCTCTCTAACCAAATCAAAAAGTCATACTTCCTCCTATTAAAATAAATGAGTAAGGTCTCGTATATATTTCAATTGTTGTGAATAATGCACACTAATGCTTTACAAGTAAGACACAATTGCATGCGCTTTGTGAAGGAATTCTTCGATAATTATTTGATGATCAAAAACACGTATATATGAACTCTTTTATCAGCAATTCAACTACGACACAAGAATTACGTGGTTCGATCAATTACGATCTACATCCACGGGAGAAGGAACAATTTTATTGATTGAGATTCAAGAAGATACAATGAGTATTCTATATATCACATCCACACACACACAGAAGAAGCTTTCTCAATCTTGTTGCTACTAATTCACTCTTGTATATCGCATATACACTCTTGAATTATCAAGCTAAGATTTACACAGAGGGATTCCCTGTTTCTGATGTCTCGCCTCTTCAATCTACCAATGAATGTATATATATAGATATTCAGCTGTGAACAGATGTGAACTTCTCTCCCATAACTGACCCCAACTAACTTTGGTTAAGCACAACAAAAGTCTATCTCCCCGAGATCCATGACTCACGAGTAAGATGCACAGTCATTATGAGTTGATCAACACGTCTGAGTTACAATTCTCCACCTTGTTGTCTAATCTCATGACAAGTCTAGTTGCTCCTCCTCCTTCTTTTATCCTTAAGGTTTTTCCTCTGATTTTAACTTAATCAGCTCCTGACAATAATGCAATTTTTTGATGGGTAGCACTTTTGTAAACATGTCAGCTGGATTTTCATGTGTACTGATTTTTTCAACTTGCACCCGCACCCTTCATGTCTCAGTTACTTCTCTCACAAAGTGTAGCTTGACATCTATGTGTTTTGATCGTTCATGAAACACTTGATGTTTCGACAAATGCACCGCACTTTGATTATCACAGTGAATGAGTATTGATTTTTCATCAAAACCTAAGTCCTTTAAGAAACCTTGAAACCAGATTCCTTCTTTCACTCCTTCTGTAACAGCAATGTACTTTGCTTCTGTTGTGGATAGAGCCACCACTGGTTGTAGCATAGACTTCCAACTCACTGTTGTTCCATTCAAAGTGAACACATACCCTGTTAAAGATCTTCTTGTATCAATACTACCTGCAAAATCTGAGTCTACATATCATGTAACTAGTCCATTAACTTCTTCAATGTCGGTGAATGACAGCCTCATGTTCACTGATCCCTTCATATACATCAGTATCCATTTAAGAGCCATCCAACGCTCTTTTCCAGGGTTAGCCATGAATCTAATTACTAGACTGATTGCATAAGCTAAATCAGGTCTGGTACAGATCATGGCATACATTAAGCTGCCTACTGCACTTGCATACGGTATGTTATGCATATACTTTCTGTCTTCTTCAGTGCTGGGACTTTGATCAGCTGAGAGTTTGAAATGATTTGCCAATGGAATTTGTACAGCCTTAGCATTATGCATATTAAACTTGTGCAGGGCCTTTTGTACATATCCGGTTTGAGTGAGAAAGAGTTGTTTTTCCGGCCTTTTCCTTATTATTTCCATGCCAAGGATCTTCTTTGCTGATCCAAGATCCTTCATTTCAAACATTGAACTGAGTTCTGCTTTCAAGCTTGAGATTCACCTCTGTCTTTACTAGCCAGCAACATATCATCAACATATAAGAGTAGATAAAGGTTCCCACCTCTTGACAGCCTTTTGTGATACACGCACCAGTCATATTCACTCCTTCGGAAGTTGGTACTCATCATAAAATCGTCAAATTTCCTATACCATTGCTTAGGGGCTTGTTTTAAGCCATATATTGATTTCTTGAGTTCACATACCATAGGAATGTCAGCCTTAACTTCAAACATTTCAGGTTGTTGCATGTAGATCACTTCATCTAACTCACCATGCAAAAAAGCTGTTTTAACATCCAACTGATCCAACTCTAAGTCTTTCTTGGCAACTATGGATAGGATACTTCTTATAGATTTATGTTTAACAACTGGTGAAAAGATTTCGTGAAAATCAACACCTTCAGTTTGAGCATAGCCTTTAGCAACTAATCTGGCCTTATATCTAGGATTTTCCACTCCTAAGATACCTTCCTTCCTTTTAAATATCCACTTGGAGCCAATGACCTTGTGCTTCCTTGGAGTGGGTACCAGTTTCCAGGTGTTGTTCTTTTTGAGTGATTCAATCTCTTCCTTGATAGCACTCATCCAATGTTGGTTATCCACAGAGTTCATGGCTTCATCCAATGAGGATGGTTCATTCTCTTCCATGAATGAAGCTGCTGTTAGAGCAAATGAAACCATATCTGAATACCCATACTTCTGAGGTGGTTTAATAACTCTCTTTTGTCTATCCCTGACCAGTTGGTATTCTTGAATGTTTGGGTGTTCTTGGTGCTGTTGTGCTTCATGATCAACTTCAGAAGGGAAAGTTGGCAAATCCACCTCAACTGGTGTGACAATGGATTCAGGTGCTTGATTATCACTTGAGGAAATTAATTCAGATTTCATTTTCATGGGAAATTCTTCTTCTTTAAATGTAACATCCCTGCAAACGAAAGTCCTTTCTTTTCCAGCTTCTATGCACCTTAGTTTATACCCTTTAACACCTTCAGGATAGCCAAGGAACACGCATTTGATAGCTCTTGGTTCCAATTTTCCTTGCTTAACATGAGCAAAAGTTGTGCATCCAAAAGGTCTAAGGTAATCCAGTGAGGGTGGTTGTCCAGTCCACTTTTCCATTGGTGTAAGAAATCCTAGTGGGACTGATGGGGACCTATTGATCAGATAGCTAGCTGTAGCTACAGCTTCGGCCCAGAAGGTATTTGGTAATCCTGAAGTCAACAACAAGCACCTTACTCGTTCCAGAAGCGTTCTATTCATTCTTTCAGCCAGTCCATTCTGTTGTGGAGTGCCATGGACTGTTAGATGTCTAAGAATTCCTTTTTCTTGACAAAATTCATTGAATTCTTTGGAGCAATACTCCAGTCCATTATCCGTTCTTAGAATCTTTAATTTCTTTCCTGTTTGATTTTTTTGAAGTGTTGTCCATTGTTTGAATCTGTCGAGTGCATCACTTTTGTGCTTTAATGGGTACACCCAAACTCTCCTTGAATAATCATCAATTAGAGACATGAAGTAATTTGCACCACCTAATGAAGCCTCCTTAGAAGGTCCCCACAAATCTGAATGCACATACTCAAGAGGTGCCTTGGTGTGATGTACAGCCTTGGTGAACTTGACTCTTGTTGCTTTGCTCTTTATGCAAACATCACAGAATTCAGGTGCTAAGACACATGACTTAGTTATAAGTCCCTGTCTACTTAATTCTTGTAGGCCACGATTACTGATGTGGCCTAGCCTCAGATGCCACAGATTTGTGCTTTCTGTAGAGTTTGTAACAAGAGCAGTGGATTTAACGCATGTGTTTCTTGAAAGTACATACAACCCATTGATCAAGTTACCCTTCATGATCACAAGCGATCCTTTTGTGACTGTAAGCTTTCCATTTTCAGATTTAAAAGAGCATCCCCTTTTGTCCAGTGCTCCAAGAGAAATTAAGTTCCTCTTTAATTGTGGCACATATCTCACATATGTTAGAATCATTTCAGTGCAATTATGGAGTTTGAGTCTTATAGTACCAATTCCTTCAACCTTACAGGTCTTGTTATTTCCAAGAATCACTTGTCCTCCATCCACTTCCTGATATGATTCAAATTTGAATTTGCTGGGGCACATGTGAAAGGAGCAGCCACTGTCCATTACCCAATCTTCATTAATCTCTTGAATGGAAACACAAAGCACCTCTGCACTTTCATATCCATCTTGAACGACTTCTAATTCACCATGGAGTTTGTAGTTTTCTTGGCCCTTCTTTCTTTCAGGACAGTCTCTTCTATAGTGACCCTCCTTGTGGTAGTGGAAGCATTTTCCCTTAATAATCCTATTTCTTGATTTACTCCTTGACTTGCTTCAAGATTTCCTTCTATCATTTTTGTATTCAGGCCTTCCTCTCACAATGAGTCTTTCTGCAGTTGATAAGGAGTGATTTCCTATAAGTGCATCAGCTTCTTTGGATTTCAAGGCCTTTTGTACATCTTTCAAAGACAGTGAATCTCTAGCATATTTTAGAGTTTCAACAAATGATGTATAGGATTTTGGGAGAGAGTTCAATAGAATGATCGCTTTGTCCTCATCATCGATCTTGATTCCGATATTTTCAAGATCAAGCAACAGCTTGTTGAAATCATCAACATTCTCAATTGTTGATTTTGTTTCAACCATCTTGAATCCAAATACTTTGCTCTTCAAGTAGACCCGATCCTGTAAGGATTTGGTAAGGTACAATTCTTCCAATTTTTCCCACAAACCAGCCGCTGTGGTTTCTGATGACACTTCTCGTAATACTTTGTCATCAAGGTGTAGTGTTAGTGTGCTGAACGCTAGTTCCATCTGTTCATATTTCTGATCCTCTAAAAGAGATTCAGGCAGATTCTTAAAACCGCCCAATGCCTTTGCCACCTTTTGTTGAACAAGAATGGCATGAATTCTTCATCGCCAAATCCCAAAATCTCCTCTACCATCAAATCGCTCCACATCAATTCTTGTTGCCATTGTTCTTTATTCACGATCGATCTTGCAACCTGGCTCTGATACCATTTGTTGTGAATAATGCACACTAATGCTTTACAAGTAAGACACAATTGCATGAGCTTTGTGAAGGAATTCTTCGGTAATTATTCGATGATCAAAAACACGTATATATGAACTTTTTTATCAGCAATTCAACTACGACACAAGAATTACGTGGTTCGATCAATTACGATCTACATCCACGGGAGAAGGAACAATTTTATTGATTGAGATTCAAGAAGATACAATGAGTATTCTATATATCACATCCACACACACACAGAAGAAGCTTTCTCAATCTTGTTGCTACTAATTCACTCTTGTATATCGCATATACACTCTTGAATTATCAAGCTAAGATTTACACAGAGGGATTCCCTGTTTCTGATGTCTCGCCTCTTCAATCTACCAATGAATGTATATATATAGATATTCAGCTGTGAACAGATGTGAACTTCTCTCCCATAACTGACCCCAACTAACTTTGGTTAAGCACAACAAAAGTCTATCTCCCCGAGATCCACGACTCACGAGTAAGATGCACAGACATTATGAGTTGATCAACATGTAATAGCCGAGCCTGGTGTACGCTACGGTTTAAGATTTCGTATGTTTATTGACTACTTGGTCAAGTTTAGGTTTAGTTTGGATGTTAAGAGTTTCGATTTAAGATTTATAGTATGGTTGGTTATAGATGATGTGTAGTGCTATTGTAGCGGCGTTACGATTAAATTCATGATAATTCGTATATTGAGCCAATAGGTATGAGGCCAATTGGATGATTAGATAAGACATAGAGGTGTAACTTTCTTATTTTGAGTTTTGTTCAAATCATTGTGGAAGGTAAGCTAAAAGAGCCCCGAAGTGTGTCGTGCCTTTCGTCGTTCCTCCAGTGACACATGTTGGGAGCTTTAGCATAACTTTTTGCTCAGACCTCCAAATGATCTGAAATTTGGGGGGATTCAAGATAAGACATAGGGCTAAAACTTTGTAGTTTACAACTTTTTCTAATTCGGAAGGGAAGAGGCGTTTCGGAGGCGATCTTTGAAGAAGCTGTGCGCAGAGTACGCGGTGGCATGACCGAAGCAGGAGCGCAGCCGCAGTCCAATTTCGAGCGCACCCGCGGTCCTTGCCCTGGAATTTTGTTTGTGATGCCGTGAGCTTAGCGCACCCGCGGTAAGGATTGGAGCGCACCCGCGGTCGTGCACAGTAAAAACGTATTTTCGGATTTTAAGTGATATAAGGCATGATTTGGTTCACTTTACTCATTTCTTTTCTCCCTCTTCTCGTTTCTTCTCACAAAAGGTGACCTAGGGTTCCATTTTCTTTCTTTCCTTTCTTTGATTCAAGCATATTGTTGGATTTTCGAGTTGAGATCAAAGTTCTTCTTGGTTCTAGGAAGCTAAGGTAAGCTTTTGGTGTTGTTTACTCTTGGTTTTGGGGTGAGAGATGATATGGGTTTGTTGATTTTGTTGGTTTTATGGGTTAATTGACATGGGTTTTTGTTTATTGAGTTGTTAATGGTGCAATATATGGTTTATTGTTGTAGGATTTCAACCAAGAGTATAGAATCAAGGTTTCAAGTGGTTGTAAGTGGAATTTCATTCTTGTGCTCACATGATAATATATGTATGGTATTTCAATGGTTTTAATGTGTTATTCCATTCATTTGATTCATGTTTATGTATTAATACACTTGTTGCATATATTGGAGGCATTTTATGTCTCAATTATTGAAAAAGGGAATACAAGAGAAAAGAGTTTACAAAGTGTTTGTTTAAATGCCAAAAAGAGAATTCAAATTGATTTATGGATTGATAGATACATAGTCAGAGATTGCATGCAATTAGTTGATCAACGACCATAGGCTTATATCCCTCAGAGTTATCGATTTATATCGATGGGATATATGTAAGAGACAGAGATACTATATAGATGTCAATCCATACCAGAGAAAAGAGAAATACCATCGTTATTATTATTCATGCTATGATATTCATATTTCAGAGTTGATGGTATTTAATGTTTTCAAAGTCATGATTTTCAGAGTATGATATGTGCATTGCTATGTAAGAGTTCCACTTGCTGAGTTTTATACTCATTTCAGTTATTTCATGTGATGCAGATAAGAGCGACGGACCAGGACGTTGATTGGAGTCGGGGTCATATGCATGAGAGAAGGAAGGAAGAGGAGTTTTGGTGGCATTTTGGCATGATCACACAAATGATATTTTGTATTTTGGCTTTTATCATTTCATTGATCATGTAATTGCAAATATTTGTAAATGTTTTTATGCTATGAAAATTTAATCCTTCCTCCCTTCAAAGAAAAATTTAATTTCCGCTGCTATTTTATTAAATTGGGTCGAGGTGTCACATTTAGTAGTATCAGAGCACCGTTCTTCGGACCAATGCATATGACTTCATCTACTTTCAACTGTCCGGGTATATCTTCTTCTACATCTATTCATTGTTATTTATTGATTTGTATTTTGTGAACACATTGTAGAGTATGCCTCCTAAGAGGAAAGCCGTAGAGGGTGAGGATAGTTCTTCCTCTAGAGTTGTCGATGAGTTCGGCAAGTTGTTGAAAGAGCAAGCCAATGTCCATAGTGAGCAGATCCAACAGTTGCTACGTATGCAAGGTACAGGCCAAGGTAGAGGACAGGGTAGAGGCCAAGTAGCTCAAGCAGTTGGTACCGATGGCATCTTTACTGCTTTCAAGAGGATGGATCCGCCAGAATTTGCAGGAAGCACTGATCCGTTAGTGGCCGTAGAGTGGATCAAGGCACTTGAGGCTATCTTTGATCATCTCAACTACGAGGACAAAGACAGAATCAGTTGTGCAGTGTTCATGTTAGTCAAGGCTGCACGTATTTGGTGGAATGCGACCAAGGTTAGTGTTGACGTTCCAGCATTGAAGTGGTCAGAGTTCACCGATCTTTTCTATGACAAGTACTTCCCAGATGCCCTTCGAGCTAGGAAGGTGACCGAGTTCTTGGAGCTTCGTCAGGGAGGCATGAATGTTGATGAGTACATTCTGAAGTTTGAGGAAGGCTGTCTGTTTGCCCCGTATATTGCTTCCAATGACAAGGACAAAGGTGCTCATTTCATTCGAGGCCTTAGAGCAGAGATCCGAAGGGATATCAATATGTCGAAGGCTGTGACATTCAAGGAGATTGTGTCTAAGGCGTTGTTGGTTGAGCAAGACGAGAAAGACATTGCCAGGGAGAGACAAGCGAGACAGCAGGCCATTGCTCAAAGGGGTCAGGGTTCGAGTCAGCGAGGCAAGGATCGTTTCAAGGGGAAAGGCAAGATAGAGTCGAGTCCTAAACCACCGGCAGTTCCATTTGATCCCGAGAAGCGTTTTGTGTCCCAAGTGCAGTCGACATCATAGAGGAGAGTGCATATTTGGTACTCATACTTGTTACCGTTGTGGCACTGCAGGCCATATTGCCAAAGACTGTCCAAGAGGAGCGAGTAAAGATAAGGTTCAGGGTCGCATCTTTACCATGATGAAGGAAGGTATAAATCATGATTCTTCTGTGATCTCTAGCACTATTTTAATTTCAGGCAAAGTAGCTACGACATTGATTGATACAGGTGCTACTCATTCTTTTATGTCTGAATTGTTGGCAATAGGGCATTCTACAGAAAATTTCACCGCTGGAAAAATCGGGTTCAGGCCTTAATAGATTGGTTTGATTTCAAGAAAATGACCAATGCTCCTGATGTTTTAATACAACTCCTCTACCGAATCATGGGATAAGTGCTAAGTCTTTCCATGTGCTTTGATAGGGGTAATATACTATCTCTAGTCGAGAAGACGATTCAGCCAATCTAAGAGGAAAGGGTGAGTTCTTTTTGCTGCAGTCCTAAGGCCAGCCATTGATCCAGTTGTGAGGTATTAAGATTTTGCCCTTCTTTGTTTTTCGATTGACTTTGGATTATTCCATGGTTGCCTCTCCCTCTCTATAGAGTAGAGTTATTTTCATTCCGTCGAAAATCGATTTTACGGTATAGATCTTTGGGTATAGTTCCTTCCGTTCTTCCCCTCCAGTTTAATGTTGTTTTGCCTTCGGGGGATGTGTTGTGCCCGACGTCTATTGTGTATGCGTGCTCTGTTCAAATCGATGAACGAGTGGTTTATGCTGATCTGATTGTTATCCCAATGGTTGCATTTGATATTATTCTTGGCATGGATTGGCTTTCGACCTATCGTGCAGTGATTGATTGCGTTGCTAAGACGGTGTCATTTGCAAATGATGGAAATAGGAAAGGTTTGCTCGCCAGTGCAGGTACTTCGCTGGTCCTTCCTTTTATTTCATGTCTTGAGGCTAAGAAGTTGTTGTTTAGAGGATGTGATGGGTTCTTGGCTTCTATTGTTGATGTGGATAAGATTGTGAAGTTGAATATTAATGATATTGATGTTGTGAGAGAGTTCTCTGATGTTTTTGAGGATGATGTGCCGGGTTTGCCACCGGACAGAGATGTGGAGCTTGTGATTGATCTAGTTCCAGGTACGGTTCCTATTTCCAAGGCTCCGTACAGAATGGCCCCTACAGAGATGAAGGAGTTGAAGACGCAGTTGCAGGATCTTTTGGATAAAGGTTTCATTCGACCGAGTTCTTCACCTTGGGGAGCTCCAGTTCTTTTCGTCAAGAAGAAAGATGGGTCGTTGCGGCTTTGCATTGATTATAGGGAGCTTAACAAAGTGACGATTAAGAATAAATATCCGTTGCCTCGAATAGATGATTTGTTTGATCAGTTGCAGGGGGCTACCGTGTTTTCAAAGATTGATCTGCGATCTGGCTATTATCAGTTGAAGGTTAGGGAGTCTGATATCCCTAAGACGGCGTTCCGGACCAGGTACGGTCATTATGAATTTCTCGTGATGTCTTTTGGTCTGACCAATGCTCCTTCAGTCTTTATGGATCTGATGAACCGTGTGTTCAAGCCGTATTTGGATAGCTTCGTCATTGTTTTCATCGACGATATTTTGATCTATTCCAAGACCTGAGAGCTTCATGGAGAGCACCTCAGAGTTGTTCTTCAGTTGTTGAGAGAGAAGAGGCTGTATGCTAAGTTGAAGAAGTGTGAGTTCTGGTTGGAGTGGATTTCTTTTCTAGGCCATGTTGTTTCGAAGGATGGTATAGCTGTTGATCCAGCCAAGATCGAGGCGATTCAGAAATGGCCTATCCCTACCACTGTATCAGAGGTACGCAGTTTCCTTGGTTTAGCGGGTTACTATTGTCGTTTCATTTCAGATTTCTCTAAGATTGCCCTGCCATTAACCAATCTGACGAGGAAGACTGTGAAGTTCGAGTGGTCCAATGATTGCCAGAGTGGATTTCAAGAGTTGAAAGATAAGTTGACGACAACTCCTATTCTTGCATTGCCCAGTGGTTCAGAGGATTTTGTTGTTTACACTGATGCATCGAAGAAGGGTCTTGGTGCAGTGCTGATGCAACGTGGAAAGGTCATAGCCTATGCTTCTCGCCAGTTGAAGGATTACGAGAAGAATTATCCTACGCATGATTTGGAGTTGGCAGCTGTGGTTTTCGCCCTGAAGATTTGGAGACATTATTTGTATGGCGAAAAGTGTGAAATTTTCACGGACCACAAGAGTTTGAAGTATTTGTTCTCTCAGAAAGAGCTCAATATGCGACAGAGAAGGTGGTTAGAGCTTGTCAAAGACTATGATGTGACGATCAGTTACCACCCAGGGAAAGCGAATGTTGTAGCGGATGCTTTGAGTCGTAAGTCGAGTTCTTCTTTGAGTTCGATGATTCAGCAGCCGTTGCTGTTAGACTTGCAGAGAGAGGAGATAGATTTGGTGATTCCGGGGACCATTGCTCGTTTTTCAGCGTTGGTTATTCGGGCTACTTTGACGGACATGATCCGTAGAGAGCAGGTTGTTGATGTTCAGTTGACAGAGATGAGAGCTAGAGCAGAGGAGAGAGGTAACTCAGAGTTTGGATTGAATGGAGATGGTTTGGCGACTTTCAGAGGCCGTATTTGTGTTCCTGTTGGTGATGATATTCGGCGAGACATTTTGACTGAGGCTCATACCGCGCCATATTCGATACATCCAGGCGGCACCAAGATGTATCAGGATCTTCGTCGACTTTATTGGTGGCCAGGTATGAAGAAAGATATCGCCATGTTTATTTCTCAGTGCCTAACTTGTCAGCAGGTGAAGATTGAGCACCAGAGACCTGCTGGGACATTGTTGTCATTGCCGATTCCTCAGTGGAAATGGGAGCATATTACGATGGACTTCGTGACTGGTCTTCCCAGGACGCAGAAAGGTTTTAACTCTATTTGGGTTATTGTTGATCGGTTGACCAAGTCAGCGCATTTTCTTCCAGTCAAGACGACGTACTCCATGAACCAGTATGCCGAAGAGTACATAGCAGAGATTGTTAGACTTCATGGTGTTCCTGTGTCGATCGTGTCTGATCGTGACCCTAGATTTACTTCAGAGTTTTGGAAGAGTTTGCACAGAGCTATGGGTTCACGGTTAGCTTTCAGTACAATATATCATCCCCAGAGTGACGGTCAATCAGAGAGAGTTATTCAGATTTTAGAAGATATGCTCAGAGCTTGTACCATTGATTATCCTGGTAGCTGGGACTCTAAGTTGCCTTTGGTTGAGTTCACGTACAACAATAGCTACCAAGCGACGATTGGCATGGCACCGTATGAAGCACTTTATGGCAGAAAGTGTAGGTCTCCTTTGTATTGGGATGAGGTTGGAGATAGGAAGATGTTGGGTCCTGAGTTGGTCCAACAGACAGCTGATGTTGTTGCAGTTATTCGAGAGAGGATGAAGACAGCGCAGTCGAGACAGAAGAGCTATGCAGATGTGCGTCGCAGACCGTTGCAGTTTGAGGTTGGCGACCATGTGTTCTTGAAGATTGCACCTCTCAAGGGTGTGATGCGATTTGGCAAGAAGGGAAAGTTGAGTCCGAGATTTATTGGCCCGTTTGAGATCTTGGATAGAGTCGATGATCGAGCTTACAGGTTAGCCTTGCCGCCAGATCTTGATAGAGTTCACAACGTTTTTCATGTGTCAATGCTCAGGAAGTATATTGCGAATCCTTCCCATATTCTTCGCCACGAGCCATTGGATTTGACGCCGAATTTGACCTACCAAGAGATTCCAGTCCAGATTTTGGACCGTAGAGTTAGAGTGTTGAGGAACAAAGAGATCGGCATCGTTAAAGTCCTTTGGAGGAATCATTTGATTGAAGAAGCCACGTGGGAACCAGAGGATGAGATGAGAGAGAAGTATCCTGAGTTGTTCATGCAGTGACGTCAATTTCGAGGACGAAATTCCCTTAAGGATGGGAGATTGTAATAGCCGAGCCTGGTGTACGCTACGGTTTAAGATTTCGTATGTTTATTGACTAATTGGTCAAGTTTAAGTTTAGTTTGGATGTTAAGAGTTTCGATTTAGGATTTATAGTATGGTTGGTTATAGATGATGTGTAGTGCTATTGTAGCGGCGTTACGATTAAATTCATGATAATTCGTATATTGAGCCAATTGGTATGAGGCCAATTGGAGTGATTAGATAAGACATAGAGGTGTAACTTTCTTATTTTGAGTTTTGTTCAAATCATTGTGGAAGGTAAGCCAAAAGAGCCCCGAAGTGTGTCGTGCGTTTCGTCGTTCCTCCAGTGACACATGTTGGGAGATTTAGCATAACGTAAGGATTGGAGCGCACCCGCGGTCGTGCACAGTAAAAGCGTATTTTCGGATTTTAAGTGATATAAGGCATGATTTGGTTCACTTTACTCATTTCTTTTCTCCCTCTTCTCGTTTCTTCTCACAAAAGGTGACCTAGGGTTCTATTTTCTTTCTTTCCTTTCTTTGATTCAAGCATATTGTTGGATTTTCGAGTTGAGATCAAAGTTCTTCTTGGTTCTAGGAAGCTAAGGTAAGCTTTTGGTGTTGTTTATTCTTGGTTTTGGGGTGAGAGATGATATGGGTTTGTTGATTTTGTTGGTTTTATGGGTTAATTGACATGTGTTTTTGTTTATTGAGTTGTTAATGGTGCAATATATGGTTTATTGTTGTAGGATTTCAACCAAGAGTATAGAATCAAGGTTTCAAGTGGTTGTAAGTGGAATTTCATTCTTGTGCTCACATGATAATATATGTATGGTATTTCAATGGTTTTAATGTGTTATTCCCTTAATTTGATTCATGTTTATGTATTGATACACTTGTTGCATATATTGGAGGCATTTTATGTCTCAATTATTGAAAAAGGAAATACAAGAGAAAAGAGTTTACAAAGTGTTTGTTTAAATGCCAAAAAGAGAATTCAAATTGATTTATGGATTGATAGATATATAGTCAGAGATTACATGCAATTAGTTGATCAACGACCATAGGCTTATATCCCTCAGAGCTGTCGATTTATATCGATGGGATATAGGTAAGAGACATAGATACTATATAGATGTCAATCCATACCAGAGAAAAGAGAAATACCATCATTATTATTATTCATGCTATGATATTCATATTTCAGAGTTGATGGTATTTAATGTTTTCAAAGTCATGATTTTCAGAGTATGATATGTGCATTGCTATGTAAGAGTTCCACTTGCTGAGTTTTATACTCATTTCAGTTATTTCATGTGATGCAGATAAGAGCGACGGACCAGGACGTTGATTGGAGTCGGGGTCATATGCATGAGAGAAGGAAGGAAGACGAGTTTTGGTGGCATTTTGGCATGATCACACAAATGATATTTTGTATTTTGGCTTTTATTATTTCATTGATCATGTAATTGCAAATATTTGTAAATGTTTTTATGCTATGAAATTTTAATCCTTCCTCCCTTCAAAGAAAAATTTAATTTCTGCTGCTATTTTATTAAATTGGGTCGAGGTGTCACACAACACGTCTGAGTTACATCAATGACTCATTTATTTTAGTTTCTAATTTAATTTAAATTTTACAATTTCATAATAAAATATAATACAGATTTTTCAATGCTATTTTTTTAGCTAAGCCCTTCGACCAGTCGACCTTTATAGAACACGTGTTCTTGTACTATATTTTACTATTAATTATCTGTTTGAGACTTGGTTAATAGAATTGGTTTGACATATAAATAGAAACTAAAATTATTAGTAAAATCGAAAGTTGAAAGGAAATTTGACAGAAAAATTACTTTGAGTTATGTTAAATCCCAATTTCTAGAAAAAAAAAATACCGAATTTGAAAGTTGAAATAGTAGAGAACTATAACTAAAATACAAGTATCAATCGTAAGTTAAAATATAGTCTTATTATTTTGAGTAAGTTTCTTGTAAGACGGGTATCACGAATCTTTATTTGTGAAATAGATCAACCCTACCGATATTCACAATAAAAAGTAATACTCTTAGCATAAAAAGCAATATTTTTTCCGGTCTCACAAAATACGATTAATGAGACCGTCTCACACAAGTTTTTGTCTATTACTTTTACATCGTATCTATAGTTTAAATAATTATAATCAACATCTATTTGTTTAAATATAATATTTCAAAATAATATAGACAAAAATGTACACGAATCAGACAACTGACGAAAATGAACTTTCTTTCGTAGCACCGCAAAAGTGCACAAGAATACCAAATAAGAGCGAAGAGTTGTTTACATAGAGCATGTGCATCACGTACCGAGTTGTGCTTTGAAATTCATCCAACTATTAAACTCATCCATTTTTTAATTTTTTTAAAAAAAATTTGAAGGCCGGATTAATTTGACAGTTTGTGTCACGTCTGAAAATCAATATACGTAAACTACGTGCATAAAATTTTATTGCTTATTTATTTTATTAATTAATTTAAATGTTTAAATGATATATTTTATATGATTAAATATTGGGTAAATTTGAAAAAAATATCTACGTACATATTTGATTTGAGATTCAGTGCCTAGATGATTTTTTTTTTGAAAATCAATATCTGACAACACTACAAACTTAATTTAACTTCCCTACAAAAATAAATTTACATTTTGTCCTTTTATTATTTAAATAAATATATAATTTTATCCACCAAAATAATGGTGTCTTTTCCATCTACCAAATTAATACATATTATGGGGTTTCAGATACATGATTTTGTTCTTTGAATACTCCAAATATGTAAATAATAATAATAATAATAATAATAATAATAATAATAATAATAATAATAATAATAATAATAATAATAATATATTTTCGAACAATCACCACAAATTCAGTCATTATTGATTTTTCACTAAAAATGAATTATGATGACTTATTCATGTCATTTTTTTTTATAAAAAAAGAACATAGTTCATCATTCATCATGAAATAAGATTAAGTACTTATTTTGACATGTAAAGTATATATTTTGAAGTTCCAGATGCTTGATTTGACTATCTTTAAATACTCCAAATGTGTAAGAAAATACTGGATCTTCGAACAATCACCATAAATTTAGTCATTGTTGGTTTTTTCATTGAAAATTCATTAGGATTACTTATTCATGTCATCTAATTTTTGAAAAAACACAGTTTCTCACTCATCATGAAATAAGAAAGGTAATTAATTCGACCGATAACATACTTATTTTCAGTTTCAGATATTTGATTTTGCTATTTAAATACTCCAAATGTGTAAGAAAATACGTTTCAAATAATATTAAGTGACTTTTAATGGTGTCATTTGTGAAGTTAATATGTAATACATAACTTGGTACAAAGAGTATCTAATTCGAGTATGTCAATAGTTGATTTTACTCCCTAAATACTCGTATCCAATTATTTTGGGATGTCAAAATATAGTTTGAAGTTAATATTGAATACGTTGAGTAAAAAAGTGATACCTAAATTAAAACAAATAAGACATAATTTGAATTCACAAATACATGATTTGACCCTTTAAATACTCAAATTCGATTATTTGAGGATGTCAAAATATATAGTTTGATATTAATATTGAGTGGCTTTTGATGGTGAGATTTTTGAGTTAAAATATGGTACCTAAATTGGTACAAATAGTACATAATTTGATCTCACATATACTTGATTTTACCTTTTTAAAACTCAATTTTGATTATTTTTAGGTGTGAAAAAATATAGTTTCAAGTAATATTGAGTGAATTTTGATGTATCATTTGTGAAGTTAAAATGTGATACCTAAATTGGTACAAAGAATATTTAATTCGAATCTACCAATACTTGATTTTACTCCTCAAATATTAAAATTCAATTAATTTTTTATGTCAAAATATATATTTTGAAGGTAATAATGAGTGGCCTTTGATGATGACATTTGTGAAATAAAAATGTGATACCTAAATTAATACAAATAATGCATAATTCGAGTCCATAATTACTTGATTTTAGCCTTTAAAAACTCAAATTTGATTATTTGATGTTGTCAAAAATATAGTTTGAAGTTAATATTTTTACGTGTCATTCGTGAAGTAAAAATGTGGTACATAAATTGATACAAAAAAAACCTAATTCGAGTTACAAAAAGTTGATTTTATCCAATAAATACTCATATATGATTATTTGGGGATGTCAAAATATATAGATGCAAAAATATTCGGGATTTGTCTTAAAAACTATGTTACTGCTAGTGGAAGATCTTTTAGTTACAGGAGAAGTGATAGTGATAAGATCTCAGTTGTTTGCAGCAAAGAGAATTGTGAGTTGAAAAACTTTATGTCGTTGAACAAAACATTGGAATTTGTGTTTGTAATTGCAATTTGTAGATGCATTATGAAGTATTTATGTATTGATCATTAAATTGTTGTATTCACAGATAATTTCATATATGTTGTGATTTGTTGTAGCTTGCTATCATTACAAATAATACATTGCAATTTTTTTCCAAGAATGGTTTGCAAAATATACTCACTTTTAAACTGTCAGTACTTATTTTTCCCTAGGTGATACCCAGATTTGTTGTTACTTAATATTATAAATTGTAATTTCAATTTTATGCATTCATAAAAAAATTCAGTAATTTGAGTTTTTAAGTACTTGATTTGGTACATGAGATACTCATAATATGTAATAGAATACTTGATATTCGAATAAGCAACGTAAGTTCACCAAGTGTTTGTCTTTCGATGGAGATGTATTTGGATGACATATTCATCTCAATTTAATATCTTTTTGTAAAAAAAAAAAAAAATCAAATTCCCAACTAAGCATGAAAATTTTATAGTACCCAGTTTTACTTGAGAAGTGCATTATTTGAGTTTGCAAATTCTTGATTTCGTAAATGAGGTACTCACAATATGTATTAAAATACTGGATATTCGAATATACAACATAATTTCAGCAAGTGTTGGTATTTCTATGGAAACTGCATTTGGATGACATATTAATTTCATTTAATTTTTTTGTAGGAAAAAAAAAACAAATTCCCAAATAAACATGAAAATTTTAAAGTACTTAGTTTTACTTGAGAATTACCTAATTTGAGTTGTCAAATACTTGATTTCATAAATGAGATATACACAACAATAAGCATTAAAATACTGGATATTCAAATATGCAACGTAAGTTCACCAAGTGTTGGTATTTCCATGAAATATGCATTTGGATGAGAAATACCTAATTTGAGTTTGAAAATATTCAATTTGGTACATGAGATACTCATAATATGTAATATAATAATGGATATTCGAATATGCAACGTAAGTTCATCAAGTGTTGATCTTTCTATGGAAGATGCATTTGGATGACATATTCATCTCATTTAATATTTTTTTGTAAACACTCATACGTCATCTCTTGTATCTCAAGGAAATGATATACACTAAAAGACTTTGATCGATATAAACGGTTGTACATACTCACTTCAGTTTTTGACTTAACAATGCCAAACTGAAACTCTTAGTTACAAATTCGTTTACAATTCTCAATAGAACTGAATTAATCTAACAAAACTGATCTCTTTAAGATCGAGTAATAAAAGCTATGAATGTATACAATAAGCATGAGCTTTTATGTTTGCAAGGATTTCAGCAGAGTAACTGAATCGATAATTGTTCAGAGAGTTCAAGAATCAAAAGGTTCTTTTTCAGTTGCTCTTATTTGCTATTTATAGGCTTCCCTCCAACGGTAATATTAAATACAATTTGAACCTTTCTATCTGTTGCATGTCACATCAACATTCTTCTGACAGTCGTACACTGCAGCTTTTCTGAAATGCGGGGATCCCACTACTTGTTGCAGTCAGCTTTTGTCGGTTGAATGTCTTAACTGATGACGTGTATAGCTGAGAGATCAGCTATTTGAATGTAGTTGATAAGCTCACAACTGTGTGTAGTAATTGATCAGTTCCAACTGATCCGTCAGTTGTCTTCGTAGTTCGGTTTATGGTTCAGTTGACTTCGAAAATCTGCGTATTATCCTTCAGTTAATGGAAACAGATAGTTTGCATATTTTAGATCAGTTATCATTCTTTTAGATCAGTTTAGATGCTCAGTTTGTAAAACATCTGAAATTTAGTTTCCAACAATTTTTCCCTTTTAGGTGTTTGACAAAACATGGAAATTAAGAACTGAAACTGATCAACTGAACTCATTGTAGATAAAATAACTCTTTCAATTTACAGATTCGTACGAAGAAAAAAAGAATAAAGAATCTTCTAACTGAATAAAATAATCTTCAAAAGTCAGTCTTCTATTTCTTCTTGATCATCTTAGAAGATTTCTCTGGCTGATTTTTTCCTTGTTCTTGTTCTTCCCCTTTTTGTAAAACTCATCAACCTTTTTGGATAAGATCCGCACATCTGAATATATGTTTGATACAACATTCATCAGGATATCTTGCAGTAAATCCATTCTTTTGGAGACAGTGCTTTCCAGAAAATCAAGATGTCTTGTAACCAAGGCTTGAGTTTGGAAATGAGCTTCAGCTGAAACTCTGTCTTTTCGAAGTTCTTCCATTTGGATGAATAATGATGTAACGTCCTTCTAGATTTGCTGTAGATTTCTCACGGTATTGTTCTTTATAGAATCGAACCTCATAGTGTGCAAAAATTGGTTTGACTTGATATCAGAAATGGAAGTCATTACTCTGACGAGGTTGGTCTGAATAGCCTGAATTTCTTAAACAAGGATTCAGTTTTTATTGCAATGCCAGGAGACATGGCTCCAGAAGTTTCTGGTTCCTGCTCCCCGTTCTCTTGATTGAAGATCACTAGGGCCCCGTCAGTTGTTTCAGTTACAGGATTGACCATTTCTGATATATCCTTTGGTATAGATTTCTATTGAGGCGGTGGAGAAGAAGAAGTCGGAACAATAGCAGAGTCTGAAGGTTCTTCAGGTGATTGATCAGCTGAAATAGTAGCTGTTTCTTGAACTGGTTGCTCAGCTGATTCTTCAGTTGTTCGAACCACTGAAATTAAGGTAGGCTGTTCAGCTGGCACCTCTTCAGATAATGTTTGTTCAGTCGTGGCGGATGGCTGAACTGCTTCTTCACTTGTAAAAACTACATGTTCAGTTGTGGTAGTCAACTGAACTGGCTCTTCAGTTGTTTGAAAATGAGCTGGTGAAGCTGGCTTGTCAGTTGCGAATAATTCTTCAACTGCTTCTATAGTAGTTTGTTGAATATCAGAGGCAACTAATTTAATGACTTCATCAATGTTTGCCAATGACAATTCAACATTAGTGTAGACTTCAGATCCTGCAGTTGAGGAATGAGGAGCAGCAGTTGACGTTTGCGCTTCCTTTGAAGAAGGAGAAGTTATCTGCTCAGCAGATTCAGCAACTGGTTCCATGGATGTCTTTTTCGGTTGAACTAATTGTTCAGCTTGTTAGTCTGGTGAAAGATCTTGGGAATCTTTTGGAATGATCAGTTCTTGATCTAGTTCCCAATTCTTAATCGCCATCTGCAGATTTAAAAGATTTATGTCCAGCTGGTCATGAACTGCTTTGTCATTAAAGGCAGTTGGGCTGGTGGTATCATAGTTTTGGCACAGCTGAACAACCATCTGTTTTAGCTTCTTCGCCCGTACTTGATCAAAGAAATATTTCTTCCTCTGCAACGCCTGAGCCATTGAAGCTGCTTTGACCAATCTTAGAACAATGGTTTCCAAGGAAATAAACTTCTTCAAAACTGATTTCTTTTGCAATTGCCTGGAAAACACGACAGTTCTAAATTTTACCCATTCATCATAGGTTTTGAGCTTAGCCTCGGAAAATTCATTGACCTCTTTCCAGATGAGGTCAATGTGGGTCTGAGATCTTCTATCTTCTTTTCTTTGCCCTTTGAGTCAGTTAGAACATTTGAATGCTCAGTCCTGACCTAGTTGCATCATTTGTTCTCTGATCACTGCCCCTTTAGGTCTGGCAGATGGAAAAAAAATTGGGCCAGAGATAGTGATGAGTGGAGCTTTAACTCCAACAGGTTTCTTCTTATCATCAAATTCGGTGATAGTCTTTATGATCGGAGTAGTAGATAAAGATAATTGATCATCAGTTTAAGATCCAACTGGTATTGCTCTCAGTGGAGTAGCCTTGATCGGCTATTCAGCTCCAGATTGTATTAACCTCTCAGTCCGGATGGTGCTCACATTTAATGCTGCTTTTGTCTTATGATTTCTGGGCTTCTTGGAGATCTTGGGAGAAGGAGTCTTCTCAGAGTCAGTTTCACTGACAATCAGTTTACGTTTGATTGTCTTTTTCTGGATTGTCATTATGGCTTTCTTAACTTATTTGGGAGCCCCATGCGTCCCAATCTCCTTTTTAACTTTGACAAATTGCTCGGGAGAGATGTCGAGCTTGAGCTTCGGCAGCTGAACACTCTTGGCATTGAAGATCTTGAATTAGGATGATCTCTCATATGAGTCATCCAATAAGCCCTTGCTTTTTAGCAGATAGCTAAGCTGCACAGCAAATCCCTTTGACTGTTTTGAGGATTGAAACATATTCTTCAGAAGGTGAAGATGATCCCTTTCTAGTTCAGTCTTTTTCAAGTCATGATAGCAGTCATGACTTGGAACTTCTCCAACGTAAGGGCTGCAAAAGATCCGGGTTTGGCTAGAAGCACTTTGGCCACAATATCAGCCAGCAGCTGGATTTCAGGCTTCAATTCCTTCTTGGGATCAGAAACATTGATTTTCCGACCATCGACAGACAAGAGAGTTTGCATCTCCTCAACATCAGAAGATTTTACCTCAGATATATTTGCTAGCCCTAGTTGGCAGCTGAAAGAGGTTGCTGAAGGAGTCTTCGTCTATTATCAGCACCTGATTGTTGACGATGGTTGTGATATTGCTGTCAATAGAGATAAAACCGTTGGCATAGAGATATTGAATCTCTTTAGGATAAATTTCTTGGGAACAAAGTCCCAGAAATGTCTTCAGACCAGCAGATTCTATTTTGATAAACACACTTTTGATATCCTCGTCCTGAACAGACATGACTGAATCAAAATCAATAGCCATAGTGTTCAACATGTGTGCAGGAATTTGGTTTGCCATTTCTGAAGACTTGATTTTCTGCGAGAAGAAAAGCTCGGAGTGTTGATTTGCTCTAGAGAGTAAAATGCACATAAAAGAAGAATAACTGAAATGAGGCGGGGATAAATACGTTTTTATGTGACTATTCAAATTTTTGGACACGTTTTAGTCCAAGATAAATTAAATAGCATCGTGTGCACGTGTGATGAAAGCGTGTGTAGAATTCAAGTGGACTACGTGGGGCCATGATTTAAAAACTATTCATTGAATGACGTACATTTAATGCGTAATTATCATTCACATCACTTATTACGGAATATTTATCGATTTATCAGTTAACTTATTGGATAAGATCAGTTAGGTCAGTAATTGAGTGATCAGTTATAAGCTGAATCATTTCAGTTAAAGACCAACTGTCTTCTCAGTTAACCATTTATATTCGATAATCCCCCTCAATAAATGCATATAAATAAAAGAAAGAGTAAAGGAAACTTAGTCTGGATCAGTTAAGTCCATTCTGATAACTGATGTCTCTCCGTCTTCCTCATGTCTCTTTAAGAGCTGTCTATAAATAAGACCATTGTCATTTGATAATAACATCTAAACACCGATGAATAGTTCAAGTAGTTCTAACTTCCCTCATCGTGCATTGACTCCTCGCCGTTCAGATAAACTAAAGAAGGCTCTTGAAAAATTTGTCTTTTCAAAGGTGATATCCACTTGGGCCAAAGTTAATGAACTCCAAACGATTCACCGTGATGAATTAGTTGCTATTGCCAAGCACAGCACAACTGCAAGAAAGTATAAGAGGCGTGCTGAAGTCAACCATATTTCAGAGCTTGTCAATGATGATGTTCTTATACATCTGATGCTTATGAAAGAATGGAACGTGATGGAAAGTATTTCTTCTTCAGAAGCCTTCAGTAGAATTAACAGTTATGAATTGACTAATTGGTTGTCTCTTTGGCAATATACCGCTGAAACTGAAATGAATCGTGTAACCTGGTTTAGATTTTATCAATAAAATTATTGTTTCGATTCATTCTTCTTTCCTTATCTGTAAATGAACTGATATCAGTTGACAAATAGTTAACTAACTGACAATGACTAACTGAACAGTTATTAATTTAAATATGACTAACTGAATAAAAATGACAACTGACATAATCATATTTAAAGATTGATATAATTAAGATAAATAAATTAAACCAAGAATATTCGAAAATGAGAAAATTTAGTCTCTGGTAATGGTTTGGTCAAGATGTCAGCTGCTTGTTGTTCAGTTGGTATGTACTCCAGTCTGATAGCTTTCTTCAGAGCATGATCTCTGATGAAATGATGTCTAACATCAATATGCTTGGTCTTGAAATGAAGAACTGGATTGTATGTAATTTCAATCGTGCTTGTATTATCACAAAATATTGGTGATCTTTTGCAATGATTTCATAGTCCTTCAGTTGTTGCTGAACCCAGATCAGTTGTGCACAGCAGCTTCCAGCAGCAAGGTATTTTGCTTCAGTTGTGGAAGTTGCTATGGATGTTTGCTTCTTGCTGAACCATGAGATCAGTCTGTTTCCTAGAAACTGAAATGATCCACTGGTGCTCTTACAATATAGCTTACATTCTGCATAATCTGCATCTGAATATCCAACTAAATTGAAAGAAGAATCCTTACCATACCATAAACCCAAATTTTGTGTGTCTTTAAGATATTTTAAAATGCGTTCGACAGCTGGAAAATGCAATTGCTTAGGATCTTCCTGAAATCTAGTACACATGCAAACAACAAATATAATATCAAGACGACTAACAGTTATGTACAATAATGGACCTATTAAACCTCTGTAAAGTGTCGTCTCAACTGATATTCCCCCTTGATCATTGTCTAGCTTGATTGATGAATTCATGGGATTACCTGTAGCTGAACATGTTTTCATGCCAAATTTCTTAAGCAATTCCTTTGTATATTTAGTCTGATTGAGAAAAGATACCAGTCTCGAGTTGCTTCACTTGTAGACCAAGGAAAAATGTTAGTTCACCCATCATACTCATCTCAAATTTTTCATTCTTTAACTTGGCAAATTTAACACACAATTTGGGGTTAGTTGACCCAAAAATCATATCATCAACATATATCCCACAACGATTTCCTGTTAGGATGACCTCATCAGTTGATTCTCTAACTGAACAAGTGTGTCTGTCAAACTGAACTGAGAATTTATCGTCGCATAACTGACTAATGCTAGTCAAGTTATACTTCAAATTCTCAACTAATAAAACATATTTCATCGTAAAGTTACCATGGATATGCTTACCCTTACCCACATTTTTACCTTTGGAGTTGTCTCCAAAACTGATGTTTGGACCAGTGTATTTGATCAGTTGGGATAGCAGACTTGCATCCCTTGCCATATGATGTGAGCATTTACTGTCCAGATACCAGATTGATTTTTTGTTTGCACCTGTCATCTGCAATCACACACAATTTATAATCTTGGCACCCACAACTATTTGGGTCCTAAACTGATTAGTCCTTTAGGAACCCAGACTTGGACCCGTCTAACTGACTTTCCAGTTGCTGTGTTCCAGATAGTTTTTCTCGGCTTGTGTGTGCTTGATGTGTATTGCGCAGATGAAGCAATATGAGTTTTAGTCTTCTTCAACTGGTATTCAACCGATATCTTTTCTGAACTGGCTTGCTGTTATAGTAATTGGAGTAGTCGTTTGAATAGTTTAGGTATTTATTACTGAACTTTTTTTATGACTAACTTTGTGGGTCAGTTGAAATTTTTGGGCTATAACTAATACCATACTTTCTAGCCTTGTTCTTATTTTCAATAGGTTATATAACTGGTTTACTTGGCTCTGATTATTCTTGTACCACAACTGATTTTACAAAGTGGATATATTTCCCTTCGTTCATTTTCAGTTTTGGCTGAGTATCATCGGTGGAAGTTTCATCTTGGTTGCTGAACCCTAAACTAGTTTTATCAGTAACTGATTTTTTCTTATCTTGTATTTCAGCTAATGCAACAGATGATTTGTTTCATTCTTTATTAAGCTCAGTTTACTTTTTCAAGCATCAACTGCTGAATCATTAATTGATTCTTTCTTCTTTCAGCATTGAACTTAGCAATCTCCCGTTTAAGACTCAACAGATCAACTGATTCATCAGTTTCAGTTTTGTTATCTTTGAGATCAGTTTGCTTTGCTCTGGCCTCTTCAAAAGATAAGGCAAGCTTGTGATACTCATTCACCATGTCATGAAGTGTAGAAATGAGTCCATCTCGTGTGAAATCAGTTGAGCTAAAGTCAAATACATGTTGACAAGTTGACTCAAGTTGTGTGTCATCAGTCATTAGAAACTTGACTTCTTCATCATCGTCACTGGAGCAGCTCAAGCTTTCATATTCTGAATCATCACTGTCAGATTCTACCCATTTTGGCTTGCTTTCCTCAGCTAGAAGCATTCATGCTTCTTTCTGTAAGATTTCTTGTCATCTTTCGAGCTTCTTTTGTGCTCATAGGATTTCTTTCTTTTTTCAGTTGAGCCTCGACTGTTCTTATTAGGTTTAGGACAGTCAGCAATTAAATGACCAGATTTGCCACATTTGTAGCAAGCATTAGGTTCTTCTTTGGAGTGATTTTTCTGATAGTCTTTGAAAATTTCCTTGGTTTCTTCTCATGAAACTTCCAAACTTTTTTGACGAATAATGACATAGCGTCATTACTTAACTGATCAGCAGTTTTTTCAACTGAACCAGTTGGTTCCAGCTTGACAACAGTTAGGGCAGTTGTAGCAGCTGGTGTAGAAGGTTCCCCTTCTCTGGTTTGCAACTCAAACTCTTAGGCTTTTAAGTCAGCAAATAAGTCATGAATTTCGATTTTGTTCAGGTCCTTTGACTCTCTCATTACCATGGTCTTAACATCCCATTCTTTGGGAAGACGTTTGAATACTTTCAGTGCTACCTCTTTGTTTGAATACACATTTCCAAGTGCATTTAGTTCGTTTACAATGCTGCTGATTATTTCATCATACTCATGCATGGATTCTCCAATCTTCATCTTGATATTGTCAAACTTTTGAACAACAATAGATATCTTATTCTCTTTGTTTTGCTCATTGCCTTCACAGAGCTGAATCAGTTTCTCCAAAATTTTCTTGGAAGTTTTGCACATTTCTATCTTGCTGAAAGTGACTTTATCTGGCGTTTTGTATAAGATGTCTTTAGCCATGTTGTCCAGATTGGCTTTCCTCTTGTCTTCAGTTGTCCATTCATTTCGGGGTTTTTCAATACGATGTGGTGCCCCATCAGTTATGGCAGCAGCTGTGTTTGCCTTCAATATCTTCATGGGTCTGTCTGTGATAACGTACCACATGTCATCGTCTTGTGCAGCTAGATGAGCCTGCATTCTTATTTTTCAATCATCAAAATCTTCTCTAGAGAACATTGGAATTTTGTTGAATGAAGACATATTGATAAGTTTGTATATAGAAGTATTCAGGAACAAGATTCAACCGCTCTGATATCACTTGATAGGATCGGTTAAAGGTAGGAAAGTGTCTAGAAGGGGGGTTGAATAAACACTTACGATTTTTAATACTTTTCAACTGATGAGTCAGTTTAATGATAAACTGATACTCGGGAATCTTGTAAATCAATATTAATTTGTTAACAAATAGTGTGTAGAAATAAAATGACTGATAAATAGAATAAAAATTGAAATAAGAAGACACGAGATTTTATGGATGTTTGGAGATTTCAAACACTCCTACGTCACCCCTTCTATCTCAAGGAAATGATATACACTAAAAGACTTTGATCGATACAAACGGTTGTACAGACCCACTTCAGTTTTTCACTTAACAATGCCAAACTGAAACTCTTAGTTACAAACTCGTTTACAATTCTCAATAGAACTGAATTAATCTAACACAACTGATCTCTTTAAGATCGAGTAATAAAGGCTATGAATGTATACAATAAGCGTGAGCTTTTATGTTTGCAAGGATTTCAGTAGAGTAACTGAATCGATAGTTGTTCAGAGAGTTCAAGAATCAAAAGGTTCATTTTCAGTTGCTCTTACCTGCTATTTATAGGCTTCCCTCCAACGGTAATATTAAATACAATTTGAACGTTTCTATCTGTTGCATGCCACGTCAACATTCTTCTGACAGTCGTACACTGCAGTTTTTCTGAAATGCAGTGATCCCACTACTTGTTGCAACCAGCTTTTGTCGGCTGAATGTCGTAACTGTTGATGTGTACAGCTGAGGGATCATTTGATTGAATGTAGTTGATAAACTCACAACTATTTGTAGTAACTGATCAGTTCCAACTGATCAGTCAGTTGTCTTCGTAGTTCAGTTGCTTGTTCAGTTGCCTTAAAAAATCTGCGTATTATCCTTCAGTTAATGGCAACCGATAGTTTGCATATTTTAGATCAGTTATCATTCTTTTAGATCAGTTTAGACGCTCAGTTTGTCAAACATCCGAAATTTAGTTTCCAACACAACATATTTTCATCAAGTGTTGGTATATGCAACGTAAGTTCATCAAGTGTTGAGTATCTTTTTGTTGAGTGCATGCTAGATGAGCGATGAGGTAAATTTAATAACTTGTATACATGTAGTTCATATGAACTTTCAAATTTTCGGGACGTTACACTTTTGTTGGAATGTTGACTAAATGAATTGTGTGAATAATATTGAATTCAAAAATTTGTGGGGAATATGAGAAACACTATGTGTTTATTGAACTTGAATGTCCTTTTAAAAAATGAGGTACTTACTAGCGGCAAGAAAGGAGTTATGAATTGTTTTCTTGATATTTGAATTGTTTTGATCTTACTTAGATATAAAGTGTGTTGGAACATTTCATGTTCGCAATATTGATTTTGATGTCAACAAAACTAGTTATTTTGTTTCTAATGATTTACCTAAGTGCACAGGAAGCTGGAACTGATCAAGTTTTGAACTGATCAGTAAAACGAGCCAAACTGAAACTAATAGATGTGAACTGAAAGTGCCAGCCGAATGCCCAAACTGAATTAGCTCAACTTATATATCAAAGAACAATTCAATTGATTGTCCAGCTGATAGGTGGTTCAGCAGGAAAACTTCAGAAGCCCGGCCAGCTGATGAAAAGCTCACTGATGAAGAGCCCAGCTGACCAGTTCAACTGAAAGAGTGAAATCAGTTCAACTGACGAGTCAACTGATTTCACCAGCCCAACTGAAGATCAGTTCAGATGACCAGTTAGGAGCATCAGTTAGGAATCAATCGGTTTCAGATCAAGACAAGCTTATCTAAGTGGATTCCAGCTACACATAAGGGTACAAAAACTTAGGGTACAAAAACTTATGTAGTATTGTAGTACAATAATGGACGTTGCAGTGAAGCATAAAGCCAAAATATTCCAGAATTTCTGTCGGAAAAGTCGAGACACAAATCTCAAGGAACACGATAAAGTTGCAACAGATAAAATTATTGAGTCTCGTTGTACGACCAGTTCCTCATCTATAAAAAGAAGATTAGCGAAGACCAATAATAGGAAGAAGAACATGTGAGTGAAGAAGAGAGGAAACACTTCAAAGTTATATCAGCTTAGTATAGAAGCCCTATTTCCCGCAGTGTGTGAGAAAACCTTCGCGAGGTATTCATTGTTCAGTTCTCTCTCACACACACACAATCACTAACATTTATCAGAGAGTTGAGCTTATTGAATAGTTGAGTTAGTCTTGCACAAAGATAATAAACTTGTGTATGTAGTCTTTGACACACAAACGTTAAACAAGTGTTGATTGGAAGGTTCTGTATTCAATCTAGTCTAGGAGTTCAGTTAAGCAGTTAGGTAAGTCCTAAGATTAGTGGGTTTGTACAAATCAATTGTAGAGATCAAAGTCTTCTAGTGGATCCTACTCGAGATAGTAGAAGGGGTGACGTAGGAGCAGTTGAAGTCTCCGAACATCCATAAATATATCTTATGTATTTAATTGTTTAACTATTGTTTTCAAACTGATTTGATCATTTAGAGCATCCGCCAGTTCAATTTGAACCATAACTGAACTGATATATGTCACAAATGATTCATTTTATTTTCAGTTATTCAATTACACATGATATAAAATATATCATTATTTCTTAACGAATGATTATTTCGAGTGTTTACCACTTAATTTAATATCAAACTCGATTTAATTCATTAGTGTAAACATTCTTAGAACACGAGCTATTGCAGCTCTTGGAGAATATTGTGTTTAAAGCACCTTAAGGTGCCCAGCACACGATCCTTCAATTGGTATCAGAGCTCTGAATATTTCATATCTACAAATCTGATTACCATGTCTTCTTTCACTAAAATCCCAATGTTTTACAGAGAGGACTTTGACGACTGGAAGATTAGAGTGCATGCTCATCTAGCTGTACAAGATGATGATATGTGGTACGTCATAACTGACAAACCAATAAAAATACTAAAAGCAAATACAACAGTGGCTATAACTGATGGTGCTCCCCATCGCATCGAGAAACCACGTGAAGGATGGACATCTGAAGATAAAAAAAAAAGCCAATTTGGATAATGTGGCCAAAGATATTATGTACAAGGCACTGGATAAAATCATGTTCAGTAAAATAAAGATGTGCAGAACAACGAAATAGATTTAGGAGAAACTGATTTAACTGTGCGACAGAAATGAGCAAACAAAAGAAAATAAACTCTCAGTTGCTGTTCAGAAATTCGAAAATATTAAAATGAATACTGGAGAGTCTATGAACGAATATGATGAGAGAGTCAGCGGCATCACAAATGAACTGAATGCACTTGGAAAAGTGTATCATACAAAGAAGTTGCACTAAAATTGGTCCGAGATCTTCCAAAAGAGTGGGATGTTAAGACCATGGCCATGAAAGAATCAAAGGACCTCAATAAGGTCGAACTAAATAATTTATTTGCTATGAGTTTGAATTGCAAACAAGAGAAAGAGAACATTCTACACCAGCAGCTACAACGGCTCTTAGTGCTCATAAACTGGAACCAACTGGTTCAGCTGAGAAAACTGCTGATCAATTAAGTAGTGACACAATGTCATTATTTGTTAAGAAGTTTGGAAAGTTCATGAGGATAAATCAAGGTTCTTACCAACAAAACTATCAAAAGACCAATTCCAAGGAAGAACCAAACTCTTGCTTCAACTGTGGAAAGCAATGTCATTTCATTGCTAACTGTCTAAAACCAAAGAAGTACATCTTACATTCAACTGATAAAGGCAAGAAATTAGTTGAATACAAGAGAAGAGACGGGAATGACAAAAAATCATTCAAGAAGAAACATGAAGTACTAATGGCTGAAGAGAGGAAACCTAAATGGGCAGAGACTGATTGTGAAAGGTCAGACTCAGAAAGCTCAGTCAGCTCTAGTGATGATGAAGAAGAAGTTAAATGCTTAATGGCAAATGAGGCAGAACTAGAGTCTACAAATGAACAGGTATTTGACTTTAGCTCTACTGATTTTACACGAGAAGAACTCATCAACACTTTGCATGACATGGTGAATGAGTATCACAAACTTGCTCGCTCATTTGAAAAAGGCAAAGCTGAGCAAACTGATCCCATAGACAACAAAACTGAAACTGATGAGTCAGTTGAATTGTTGAGTCTAAAAAGAGAGATTGCAAAGCAAAAAAAATTATATGATCGAGAGCCAATCTTTGATTCATCAGTTGAAAAATGAAATTTCAAAACAAACTGATCTGATTCAAGCTTGTAAAAAGTCATCAGTCACTCTGATTGAATGCAGAGTTTACAAAAATCAGTTACTGATAGAACTGGTTTAGGCTTCAATAGCATTGAAGAAACCTCTGTAAGTCAATGCCCAAGTTGAATGAACACAAAGAGAAATACAATAACTTTGTGAAATCAACAGTGGTACAAGAAATCTTTGAACCAAGTAAACCCACTATCCAACCGATTGAACATACAAACAAAGCTAAACAGTTTGGAATTGGTTATAGCCCGAAGAGTTCAACTTATTCAAAAAGCTGGTCACCTAAAAGGTTTAGCTACAAAAATCAAAACTCTAAGGATGATTATTACAATTATTACAACTGTAAGCCAGTTCAACAGAGATATCGGGAAAACAAGAAGTTGAAAAAGGTTAACAATCATGATGTTTCATCCACGCATCACAAACCTAACACACACAAGCCGGGGAAAATAATTTGGAACAGAGCAACTGGTAAGTCAATTAGACTGATCCAAGTCTAGGTTCCTAAAAGACTAATTAGTTTAGGACCCAAATAAATATGAGTATCAATATTATATATTGTGTGTGATTGCAGGTGACAGGTACAACAAAAGATTCAATTTGGTACTTGGATAGTGGATGCTCGCGACATATGACAGGGGATGCAAATTTTCTACACCAACTGATCATATACACTGGTCCAAATATTAGTTTTGGAGAAAAATCTAAAGGTAAAACTGTGGGTAAGGGTAAGCTTATCCATGGTAACATTATTATTAAAGATGTCTTACTGGTTGATAATTTAAAGTATAACCTGATTAGCATCAGTCAGTTATGCGAAAATAATTTTTCAGTCCAGTTCAACAAACACAAGTGTACAGTTAAAAACTCAACTGATGAAATAATCATAACTGGAAATAGATGTGGAAACACTTATAAAGTAAGTTGGATTAATCAACCTAATGCACTGGTATGTTTTGTAGCTTCAAAATCTTTTAAAAACTGATTGTGGCATAAAAAGTTGAACCACTTAAAATTTAAGTCTATTGTTCATCTGAGTAACCATGATCTTGTAACCGGTCGGCCTAAAATAGATTTTTCTGAAGACAAAATTTGTTCAGCATGTCAGTTTTGTAAACAAGTAAGATCTTCATTAAAAGACAAGAGTAGTAAATCTTCCTCTAGATGCTTGGAACTGTTGCAAATGGATCTCTTTGGTCCTATACCAGTCATACGTTTAGGGGGAATGAAATACATCTGGGTAGTCATTGATGATTTTTCAAGATTTACTTGGGTTTTATTTCTTAAATTAAAAGACCAAACTGCTGCATAACTGATTAAACTTTTCAAAAGATTATTAAATAAAAAATCAGTTGGAATTGACAGAATAAGGTCTGATCGAGGGACTGAATTTGTCAATAAAAATATTTCACAATTTTTAGAATATACTGGAATTAAGCATGAGCTCTCAGTAGCTAGAACTCCTCAGCAAAATGGTGTAGATGAGAGAAGAAATCGAACTCTTAAAGAAGCTGCTAGAACAATGCTTGCTGGTTCATGTATTTCTCAAAGTTTTTAGGTAGAAGTAGTAAACACTGCATGTTACACTCAGAACAGATCAATGATTAATAAAAATCATTTGAAAACACCGTATGAGATCTGGCATGGATAATAAAAATCATTTGAAAACACCGTATGAGATCTGGCATGGACATAAAAGTGTGGTGTCTTATTTCAGAATATTCTGCTGCAGATGTTATATTCACGATAATTACGAAAATCATTTGAAAGAATTTGATGAAATATCTGTAGAAGGAATATTTCTGGGTTATTCATCAGTTAGTAAAGCTTATAGAATTTTTAATAAATGTACTTTGAATGTAGAAGAATCGATTCATGTTGTATTTGATGAATCAGAACTAACTGATAAGCCAACTGATCCAGTTGAGCTAGTTGATCGCTTTACGTATATAAGTTTGGAGGATGAAAGTGAAGAAGAAATTTAAATCGAAATCTCAAAACCAGAAATACTGAATCAATCAATTGAACAAGAAAATGTTCCTGATAATCAGTTGGTGGAACAAAACGATGACAATCAGATACCAACTGAAGCAGCAACAACTGAAACTGAAGAGAAAATTCAGTTACCAAATGAAACAGTTGCTGATATCAATATAACCAATGTTGAATGCAGATGGAAGAAATCACATCCACCAGATTGGTGATAGGTAATCCATCTGATCCGGAAGAACTCGGAATCAAATGATTAATTTATTGATTCATTCAGCTTTTTTTCCCAACTGGAACAAAAAAACTGATGAAGCTCTTGCTGATCCTAACTGGATAAATGCTATGCAAGAAGAGCTAAATCATTTTATCCATAACAGTGCTAGAATTTAGTTCTAATACTAGTTTCTAAAACCATTATAGGTACAAAGTGGGTATACATGAACGAATTGAACGAAGATGGTTCAGTTGTGCCCAATAAAGTGAGGCTTGTAGCACAAGGATATAGGCAAGAAGAAGGATTTGATTACGATGAGACATATGCACCAGTTTCAAGACTGGAAGAAATTAGAATGTTCCTTGGAATGCCTCATTCAAAGACTTCAAATTCTACCAAATGGATGTCAAAAGTGCATTCCTGAATGGTCAGCTACAGGAAGAAGTATATGTTGAACAACCACCAGGTTTTGTAAATCATTCTCTTTCTGATCATGTTTATTACTTGAAAAAAGTTTTGTATGGACTTAAACAAGCACCTAGAGCTTGGTATGCGACCTTATCAAAATATTTAACTGATCATGATTGCACTGTTGAAACAATAGATAAAACAATATTCAAGTTTACTAAAAATGATCATATTTTACTTGTGCAAATATATATTGATGATATTAGTTATAAATTTGCCAAGTTAATGTAGGAAAAATTTGAGATGAGCATGATGGGTGAACTGGTGTTCTTCCTTGGTCTACAAGTGAAACAACTGGAAATTGATACCTTTATCAATCAGAATAAATACACGAAGGAACTGCTTAAGAAATTTGGCATGTAGACATGTTCAGCTACAAATACTCCCATGAGCTTATCGATTAAGTTAGACAAAGATGAAGGGGGAATATCAGTTGAGACGACACTCTACAAAGGTTTAATAGGATCTCTATAATACATAACTGCTAGTCGTCCTGATATTGTATTTTTTGTTTGCATGTGCGCTAGATTTCAGGCATATCCTAAGCAATCGCATTTCTCAGCTGCTAAACGTATATTATCTTAAAGCCACACAAAATGTGGGCTTATGATATGCGAAGGACTCATCTTTCAGTTTAGTTGGATATTCAGATGCAGATTATACATGATGTAAGATTGATCGAATAAACATAGTGGGTCATGTCAATTTCTAGGAGATCGACTGATATCAAGGTTCAACAAAAGAAAACATCCATAGCAACTTCCACAACTGAGGTAGAATATCTAGCTGCTGAAAGCTGTTGTGCTCAACTGCTTTGGATTCAGCAACAATTGAAAGATTATTGTGAGGCCCGGGGCCGAAGAGGGCGGGGGTGATCGCCGGTGCCATCAGTTGCACGGACAATGAGCGGCTCCTGCAGGCTTCTAGGTGGAGGGAACATGAATGAACCGACCCACACGGGAATGAGAGGGATTCCGAGACTGTTCAATGTAATGGACTGTACAGTTGAAGATGGCTTAAAAGATTTGATTGGTACTACTCATATCACGAAGGTGCATCTTCTTTTCGGTAGCTCGTCACATAAGAACTCCAAAGTTAAGCGTGCTTGACTTGGGGCAATTTTGGGATGGGTGACCTCCTGGGAAGTTTACCAGGGTGCGTGTGAGTGAGGACATAAGCACGCTGGAAAGACTCGTCTTTATATAGTGAGGACAGTCGTCGAATCTGGGGCGTTTCAAGTGGTATCAGAGCCGACCTCTCTTAGTACGGTGTGGTTCGGGGACGAACCAAGCAGAAGCTGGTGGGCATGTGAGGCCCAGGGCCGAAGAGGGCGGGGGGTGATCGCCGGTGCCATCAGTTGCACGGACAATGAGTGGCTCCTGACAGGCTTCTAGGAGGAGGGAACATGAATGAACCGACCCACACGGGAATGAGAGGGATTCCGAGACTGTTCAATGTAATGGACTGTACAGTTGAAGAGGACTTAAAAGATTTGATTGGTACTATTCATATCACGAAGGTGCATCTTCTTTTCGGTAGCTCGTCACATAAGAACTCCAAAGTTAAGCGTGCTTGACTTAGGACAATTTTGGGATGGGTGACCTCCTGGGAAGTTTCCCAGGGTGCGTGTGAGTGAGGACATAAGCACGCTGGAAAGACTCGTCTTGATACAGTGAGGACAGTCATCGAATCTGGGGCGTTTCAAGTGGTATCAGAGCCGACCTCTCTTAGTACGGTGTGGTTCGGCGACGAACCAAGCGGAAGCTGGTGGGCATGTAAGGCCCGGGGCTGAAGAGGGCGGGGGGTGATCGCCGGTGCCATCAGTTGCACGGACAATGAGCGGCTCCTGGCAGGCTTCTAGGTGGAGGGAACATGAATGAACCGACCCACACGGGAATGAGAAGGATTCCGAGACTGTTCAATGTAATTGACTGTACAGTTGAAGAGGGCTTAAAAGATTTGATTGGTACTACTCATATCACGAAGGTGCATCTTTTTTTCGGCAGCTCGTCATATAAGAACTCCAAAGTTAAGCGTGCTTGACTTGGGGCAATTTTTGGATGGGTGACCTCCTGGGAAGTTTCCCAAGGTGCGTGTGAGTGAGGACATAAGCACGCTGGAATGACTCGTCTTGATATAGTGAGGACAGTCTTCGAGTCTGGGGCGTTTCAATTATGGAGTCGTTGCAGAAGAATCATCAATCCTCTGTGACAATACAAGCACAATTGCAAACACGTATAATCTAGTTCTTCAGTCCATGACCAAACACATTGATGTTAGACATTATTTCATCAGAGACCATGCTCTAAAGAAGGAAATCAGGCTGGAGTGCATCTCAACTGAACAACAAGCACTTGACATGTAAAGGCCCGTATTTCGTATTCATAATTTTGCGGAATTATTAAAAATTTTCTAAATAAATAAATAAGTTGCCCAATTTATAAAATAAACATGTACATAATTTTAACTTTAACATAACAGCGGAAGTCAACGTAGTATTTCAAACAACAACTTAAAAATAATCCAACATGTTAAAATCGAGTTTGAATGAAAAAAGGTGCATAAATTAAATCATGAGGTCCTCGGGTTTACTACTGCTGTCCCAAGATCGCTCACTGGTCTCCGCCCGCGGTCTCGACCTCATCAATACCTACAACAATCAAGTCTAGTGAGTCTAAAGACGCAACATGTATATATCGTGAATAACAAGTAAATATATCATAAATTCGCATACAACATAAAAATAAAGTGTCGTAACGTGTACGGTGAAAATCGTATCATGAATAATTATAATTATGTGCATATCTGAAAATCATACGTAAAAGATTTGCTCAATAGAGCTTGTCATGTCATATCATAATTTTCTGGTAGAGATAATGTTTCTAAGCTAGTGGCCCATAACATAACGTAAGCGCCTGATCAGACTAAACCAGAGTATACTGGGCGGTAGAGATCAATCACAGCCCTTGGACTGGATGTCCGTACCCATACATAATCATAAACCGGTCGTAATTCACCGGGCGGAGAGGCCCTCGGTTAAGCCTACTGACTTCCAAACCCATAAGCATAAGGTGGCCACAAGACATATAGCATATATCTCAAAAATAAACATTTTATATTTTTATGCACGTAATATAATTATAACCTTATTTTTACCGGATGAGTTGGATCGCTCCCAGGTTTACTACGACTTAACTCTAATATGTGACACATGCAAATAATATTATCTTGACTTAAACTTGACAATAGAACCAACCCTCAATAATAGAACAAAAAATGAGACTATTAGGACCAACCACTTGATTTTTAATCATGGTATCGTACCAACCCGAACCAACCTTAAAGTGACGTTTAACCATGATTAAAAATACCCCAAACATAATGAAAAATATGCATAAGAACTGTAAAACACGAAAATGGGTGAAAGGAATCCAAAAACATAAAACACTCTTTCGAGAGTCATTTTGGCACCTTTCACCGTAAATTCTCGTACGACCTCTAAACTCAACCAGATCACGAACGGCCAAAAACACGACTTTTCTAACTCATTTGGGTACTGTCCAGTCCAAGGCTATGGGCTAAAAGCCAACCGAGAATTCAAACCACCCCAAAAACCGCAACCTAAAGTTGCTGTCAAAAAACAGAATTTCAGCGTTAGCTACTGTGTGTGCGTGAGCTATATCTCTTAAAAAAATGGCCATGGGCTTGAACCAACAACCAGAGACTCTTACCAATATCCTAAGGCATGGCTTGGACCATGGCGAAAGGCTAAAAGTCATCCACAACTCGAACAAACAAATAGGACAACAGAAAGTACCAACCGAGAGCACCTAAATCTGTGTATTGTGAAGTATTGCATTGTTTTGTTGTCATGTGTCGTTCCAATGGCCACTTAATCGACCATGGCTCGATCTAGACATGATGGAGTGTTGTATGAACCATGGCTATGGGCTAGGAGCCAACCATAATCCAATCCACACCCCAAAACCGAAACACACTCACACTGGAAATGGAAAATTTGAAATATGTTCTTGTGCTGTTGTTTAAAATTTTCGAGGGAACCATGAACCAAACCTTGAACAGACACCTTGGTCACGTTCTAGACAAGGTATGGAAGGGTTCTAATCATTGCTACAGTCCTTAGGACAGCCAAGATCCGAATACTCCCTTAAACCAATCAAGGCCAAAACCGTGACTCATGTTGCTAACAAAAACAAACTTGCTGTCATTGCTTTGTGTGTGCGTGTATGGACTGAAACCAATGGACAAACAACATCCTAACACTTTCTAAATCATGCCTAAAAGTAGCCTTGAATTCCTGGAATGGAACAACTCCTGAAATCACGAGATTACACAACAACCGGGAAGCAACAAGCCACCCGAGAAAGCTGTACAAATTTGTTTCAGAATGTTGCTGTCAAAAATTTCGAATTGTTGATTGAATCATGAACATAAGGTGATTTAAAAATACTTATAGGACTTGATTGAAGAGTCAAGAAACCATATATACATGCCTAGAAATTTGTTTTGAAGAAAACACATCAATACGACAAATACAAGCGGCGAAACGGAGTTGAATCTCTTTTCTTATTCCTGCTGCCTTTCACTCGATTCTATGCTGCTGTTTTCTGCTAATTTTCGAAGGTGAGGTTGTGAGGAATGTAGATGATGAAGGTGAACAATATAATAGGTGTTAAAGGTGCCATTATATGCTTTTAGTTTGGGAGTTACAAGTCAAGAAGTGGAATGGTTTGGAATGATTCTTCTTCTCTCTTGTTGTAGTTGATTTTATTCTCTCATTCTTGCTGCTAACTTACGATTTCAATATCCTATTTCTGATATTTTTCAAAGGTGAGAGTGTGGGTTTGCTAAACAATAAACGTGAATGTTATAATGTGCCATAACATACATTAAAATGGGGGTTACAAGTGAAGCTTTGAAGGAGAATTTGAAATGCCTCATTCCCTAGCTGGCCGAGGTTTTTGTTCTTATTCTTATTGCTGCATATTCATGTTGGTATGCTAGGTAATAAGTTGAGGATAAATGTGGTCTACTATAATATTTGAATTACTAATACTTTGTGAATTAAAATGGGAAAATGAATTCAACTTAATGACCATTGAGGGTGACTTGAATGAATTTACTACACTTTTGAATTGTCTTGACCAAATATTATTACTACTTCTTGTATGGTATTTTATTGTTTAAATCTTGTATTTTAATTGCTTAAAGTTTAGCACTCTCATTATACATTTTAGTGAATTTACACATTAAATTTAGGATAGATTATTGCATGGCATTCATGACCTCAAATTTAAATATTCAAATGCTATGATTAATTTCTTGAATATATTATACCTAGATTAATTCATCCCCATATGTTTACATATTTTAATTTAAGCTTTAATTAAGTATTACCCTAAAGAACTTATTTACCAACTTAGCTCTAATTAATTTATTAAATCCCAAAGACATTCTATTTCTTTAAATTAAATTATTCATTGACTTAATTAAATTTAGGAATACTTTTCTTATTATTAATCTTAACTTAAATCTCCAAACTCCGGTCCGACCTCGCGTATTTATCCTGAAAATATAAAACTAAATATCTATTTTTAAAATAAATAAAACACTTCATATATATATAAAAAATATTCATTTTTTGATTTAAGTAATAGAAATTATGCATGACTTATACGAAATCTGATTTTCGGGTTCTACATGACATCTTCACCAAACCATTACCCGAGACTAAGTTTCCGTATTTTCGTAATATTCTTGATTTAATTGATTGGTCTTGATATTAGTTGCATTGTTATGTCAGTTTTTGGTGTCTGTCAGTAGTTGCTCAGCTGTTACTAATTATCCTTTTAAGTTAGTATCAGTTAAATTGGAGAAGAAAATAATAATGAATCGGAATAGCAATTTTATTGATAATACCTAGCTGCTATTACAAAATTAATTCTATCTCTACTGCATTTAGACAATCTGATAACCATCGGGACATATCTTCAGAAATGTTACTAAAATCTTCTGAGAAGGTAATTTTCTCCAGTTTCCTACACTCCTTGTCAAGCATAAGGTATTAGAGACCTTCATCAGTTATAAAGTTTGGAGTGTGAATGACGTCGAGACGCTTCTTATATTTGATTTCAGTTGTCTTCTGCTCATCAGTGGCAACTAATATATCTCGTTGGATAATCTGCAATTCATGTATCTTTTTCTAGGTGGACATGACTTTATCACAGAGGAAGTCTTCAATGTCTTGCTTCCAAGTCTCCACGAATGAAACCCTTTCTGCAATATTAGGCCTTCTGAAACTTCTTGCACTGTCCATCTGTGTTTAACTGATATTTTCTGATTAAATATTATGTATCTGATGAATTTGATCTTATTTATAGATAGACTCTAACTGAAGAAAAAAAAAAGACGAAGAGACATCAGTCAACATAATGCAATTAATCCAAGATGAGATTCTTTTACTCTCTTGTACTGATATGCATTTATTTAGGAGGAATATCGTTTTTAAATTAGTTAACTGATAAGACAATCATAAGTCAGTCTTCTACTGATCTGATTCAGTTTCGAACTGATCAGTCAGTTATTGACCCAACTGATCTTATCCAATAAGTTAACCGATTATTCGATAAGTATTCCATATTAAATGACGGGAATGTCAAATTATACACTTATCACTCATTGTATAGTGATTGATAATGTGGCCCCACGAGGTCCAAACAACTTTTTATTCACATTTACACACCAGGTTCACACGTTTTAACTCAATTAATCTTGGACTGACACGTGTCCAAAAATTCGAACAGTCACCAAAATAAGAATTGAACCCGCTTCATTTTAGTTCTTTACGAGCATTTCTATTCTCAAGAGCATATCATACACAGAGCTTTCTCTCTTATGCAGATTCTCAAGACAACTCAGAAATGACAAGTCAAGTTCCCGCATACATTCTTAATACAATGGCTCTTGACTTCAGCTCAGTCCTCTCTATCAAGGATGAAGCTGTCAAGAATGTCTTTATCAAGCCGGAAGCAGCTGGACTGAAGAAATTTCTTGGGTTATCAACTCAAGAAACTTATCCCAAGGAGATTCAGGATCTTTATGCCAATAGCTTCATCTCTGCTGACGGTAAAATCACAACAACCGTCAACAGTAATTTGTGGATTATTGAAGAAGACTCCTTCACCAATCTCTTCCAACTGTCTTATGATGGCTTGGCTCACTTTTCTGAAGTAAATACTTCTGATGTTGAGGACATGCAGACACTTCTATCTTCTGATGGACGGAAAATCAAATTTTCCGATCCAAAGAAAAAACTGAAGCCAGAGATTCAGTTACTGGCTAATATTGTGGCCAAGGGTGTACTTGCCAAGGCAGTAATGTTTGCTGCCCTCACCCTTGAAAAGTTTCAAGTTATGGCTGCTATCATGGCTGGACGGAGGCTGAAGTGGTCAGCTATCATTTTCAATATTCTGAAGAACATGCTTCCGTCCTCCAAAAGGTCCAAAGGTTTTGTTGTGCCACTCAGCTACCTTCTGAAGAACAAAGATTTGGTGGATGACTCTTCTTAGAAGTCATCCAAATACAAAGTTTTCACTGTCAAGAATGTTCAGCCACCAAAGAAAAAACTAGACAGCTCCCCTGAGCAGTTTTTGAAAATGAAAAAAGAGATTGGGACGAGGCAGCTCCCAAAACTTTAAAGAAGACAAAAGACTTGGCTAAGCCAACGAAAACAATCAAAAGAAATTGATTGTAGGTGAAATTGAAACTGAATCGGAGAAAACCCCTTCTCCGAAAATTCTGAAAAAGACAAGAACTCATAAAACCAAACCAGCTGCTGCTTTGGAACCATACCAACTGAAAGACTGAGGCAAACTGGAGCTGAACAACCTATCAGTGCAATACTAATCAGGGTAGTTCTAGTTGCATCATCAACTGAAATTCAGTTACCGCCTCCAACTGCTCCATCAAAGAAGATTATCACCGAATCTGGTGATAAAAAAAAAAAGTTGGAGTGAAAGCACCACTGATCACTATCACCGGCCCAACTACACTACCTTTTGCCAAACCCAAGAGAGTGGTGATACTTGAAAAGATGGATTCAACAATTTCATGACTGAGTAATTATCATTTCCTCACTGGCCCGAAAGGTAAGGGCAAGATGATTGAAGAGCCCATACCGACCAACCCGATTCAGACTCACATTGACTTAATATGGGAAGAGGTAAATGAGTTTTCTGAATCGAAGTTGAAAACATACAATGAATGGGTCAGATTTAGGACCGAAGTGTTTGCCAAGCGATGACAAAATATATCAATTTTGAATAAATTCATCGCCTTGGAAACTGTAGTCTTAATGGTAGTCAAAGCTGCCAAGATTGCTCAAGAACTGGAGAGGAGAACCTATTTCATTGATCTGATGGGTGCCAAAAAGCTAGCACAAGCCATCGCTCAGCTATGCAAGAACTATGATCCTATCAGTCCAGCTGCCTTCAATGACAAAGCAGATTATGACCAGTTGGACATGGATCTCATATCATTGCATATGAAGATCAAAGATTGAGAAATGGGTCAACAATTGACTATTCCAAAAAATTCCCAAAGTTCATCCTCAAAAGAGCAGGCTGAACCATCAACTCATCAGACAGAGCCATCCGAGGAATCAGTTGTTGAACAAACTGAGCAAGTAAATGTTCCTTCTTCAAATGATGCTCAACAGTCATCTTCTCCTCATTATCTCCTCCAGCAGGTCTTCAACTCTATACCGATGCTGAGTTGTCACTGGCAAATGTCGATGAAGTAATACAATCACTTGCCGCTGATGTAATGCCCAAGATTTGTATTTTATTAATCTGATATTATTGATTTTGAATTGATATGATTATAGACGGATAACTCTGAGACCAAGTTGGGTGAAACATGTGAATTGCATAAAAATTGGACAGAAAGTATGGCGCACGAGCGGTAGTTTTTGACCGCCCGAGTGCCAATGTTGAACAAGCTGAACACTTTAACAGAAGGTTCGGCACCCGGGCGCTAGTTTTTGACCGCCCGAGCGCCAATGCATAATAAGCCTAGTAATCGGGCAGAACATTCCGCGCCCGAGCGGTAATTCTTGACCGCCTGAGCGCCAACCGAAAAGGATGAAAAATGGGACACGTATCTTTACATGCAAGTTGGATATATATACATGTAAAGTTTCTTCAACCTCAGCAGAAAAACGAGGAAGAAAACGGAGGTTCAGGGAAAAGCTTTAATCCTTGATACTAGAATTCGATTTGTGAGAAATCCATCCGTCTGAATTTCAATCCGTCTTCAGTACAGTGATCATCTCGTTACAGGCTTCAATTGGACGTAAGTTTTATTACGTTTTGATATGACTTGAAAATATGCTATTTAAGGAACCGGATAGGATTCATATATGGTGTTTTTGACATATTAGACATCGTATAATTGAAACCGGATTGAAGAACGGTTATTGTATGAAATTATTATGATTTTCAGAATGGAATTGGTTGAGATTTGATATCAGATTGGTATTGTTATTGATTATGAGTTGAGATTGATATCGGTTGATATTTGTATTGCTGGGTATATTGAGATTGTGCAGTTATACCGTTGAAACAGAATTTGATTTAGTTATGATTATATTCAGTATTGATTTGAGTGGTGTATTGATATTATACTCCTCGATATTGTCATTGCCAGATTGAGTATTGACAGGCTTTGAGTTCGAGGCGTCGACAAAGTCAGATTGACAGAAAGAAATGTATAAATCAATGTTAACCGGGAGATCGACTTGAGTTAGATTGGACTCGAGTTTCCCAAAAGTCACATACTTTATTTATTGCATTGATGTTTGCAATTCATGATATTGATATGCTTAGTGTATTGAGTTATAGCAAAGCATGTGCTGAGTCATAGGCGGAGATGTCTAGTCATTGGCGGATATGCCAAGACACTGGATGTTTGGTTTATATCGATGTTTGCTTAGGATCAGACCGGATCCTATCGCTGAGATTCGATATATGAGACAATTTCCAGGAAACCGGGATCCCTAAATTAGAGATGAGTCGAGTTTGAGATGACGAGTCACGAGTTTATATACAGTTTTATACCAATTCATGTTTCAGACTTGATACATGTTATTGATGACTGTTTATGCTTTTATATATGTTTTTATATGATTGCATTTATACATTATTTATACTGGGATATATTTCTCACCGGAGTTATCAGGCTGTTGTCTTGTTTGTATGTGTGCATGAAAACAAGTGGGACAGGATCATGTTCAAGAAGAGGATGAGATAGGACAGTTAGCGTGGAGATCCAGACTTAGAAGTAGATCTGTTTCATCACCTGACATGTAGTGAATGAACAATTGTTTTTATAATTTACTGTTGTATAGGACTTGTACTTAGATCTTGATATTGATCTTGTAAATGAAATATGATTTATTTCATAGGTTGCGTACTCTTGTATTTTAAAAAAAAAATAGACCATGTTTATTTAATTGATCTAAACATTCCCAAAGATGATTAAGAAATGAATTAGAGTTCTGGTCCCCACTGCAGGTGGTATCAGAGCATTAGGTTCTAGAACTGTAGGTTCTTGAGACTGAGATAAAAGCTAGTGAGCGGGGTAGAGTGAGTTTTCTTTCCTGCTTTTTCTTGTGCTAGCATGTTCTACTACCTTATAATGCATGTTACCTGATTATTTGATTTAAATTTGTAATGTGTATTAATGAGAATGAATCAGAACTGTTTCTTGATCAGCAGTAAGATGATCGGAGGGGGGACTTAAACAGATTTGTTGTATTGGGTTACTAATCTTTTTGATATTCAGATATGCCTCCTCGAAGAATCCCGGAACATGGTAGTACTTCTGCGAATCCGATGGATGTTACAGCCACGCCTATGGAAACTCTACTGAAGAGATTTCATTCGTTCAAACCGCCGACCTTGAAGGGTACTGAGACTTCAGTTGATTGTGAGTGTTGGCCAGATGACATTGAGATATTGTTTGATTCGTTGGATTAGACTGATGAGCGTAGATTTCGATTGATTGGGCACCAGTTGCATGATGTTGCAAATAACTGGTGGATTACAACAAAGAGAGCGTTGGAACATCGAGGTACGAATATCACTTGGATTGTTTTTAAGACTGAATTTTATCAGAGATTCTTTCTCGTGTCGTACAGAAAGAACAAGGGTGCATAGTTTGCAAATTTGAGACAGGACCAGTTGAACATTGAAGATTATGTGGCCAAGTTCTCTACCTTGTTGAGATTTGCTCCACATGTTTCCGATCAGTTTATCAATGGACTGAACCCCGAGATCTTTACATTGGTAAACATCGGACGATCGAATAACTTTGATGGTGCCTTGAATAGAGCAAAGAGAGCCGAAGCAGGTCTGATGAGACAGAAGGGAGCTTCGTATGTTCCTCCAGCACCGAGACCACAGCAACCACCTCCCAGATTTGAGAGTGGAAGCAGCAGTGGTGGAAAGAAAGATTTTCTGAAAGCCAGAGGAAAACAATTTAAGAAATCTAGTAGCAGTTCTTCTAGCTCCAATGGTTCTCGATAGATCCAGAGCTATACTGGGGTGTATTGCAGGACTTGAGGAGGGAGACATCCGACCAAGCAATGCCAGGGAGTGATTGGTAGTTGTCGTATCTGCAGACAGCAGGGACATTTTTCTAGAGTATGTCCGCAGAGAGGTTCCCAGGGATCCCAGGGAGCAGAGTTATCTGGATCAGTGGCTCAGACAGATAGATGATCATTTGCAGTTCACTCCTTCCAGCCACCACCGACGACTCCTCAGTCACAACAGAGGCTAAGAGGAAGCCAGAAGGTGAGCCAGCCTCCTAGACAGCAGGCCAGAGTATTTTTTTTGATAGAGGAGCAGGCTCAGGAAGCACCAGACGATGTTGTTGCAGGTAACTGTTCTTTATGTGGTTACCCTGCTTATGTATTGATTGATACGGGTGCTTTGCATACATTCATTTCTGAGAGATTTGTATTGAGTCATGCATTGCATGTTGAGTCATTATCATCTATAGTGTCTGTCTCTTCTCCTTTGGAGACTTGATTGATAACATTGTATGCTACAGTTTGTCGGGCATGAGATTGAGTTAGATTGTATTGTGCTTGGGTTGTCTGATTTTGACTGTATTATCAGTACCGATATGTTTACCAAGTACAAAGCTACTATTGATTGTTTCCACAAGATTGTGAGATTCAGACCGGATATGGCTGATGAGTGAAAATTTTACGGTAAAGGTTCTAGATCTAGAATTCTTTTGATATCCGTATTGTTTATGACTCGATTGTTACAGAAAGGAGCGGAGGGATTCCTTGTCTATTCAGTTGATTTACTGAAATCGAGTCCATCATTGGCTGATTTGCCAGTGGTGTGCGAGTTTGCTGACGTCTTCCCAGATGAGATTCCGGGATTGCCTCCGATTCGAGAAATAGACTTCAACATTGAATTGATGCCAGGTACAGTTCCGATTTCTAGAGCTCCGTACAGAATGGCACCAATTGAGTTGAAAGAATTGAAATATCAGTTGGAAGATTTACTGGCCAATGGATACATTAGACCGAGTGTTTCTCCTTAGGGTGCACCAGTACTGTTTGTGAGGAAGAAAGACGGTTCAATGAGACTCTGTATTGACTACCGGCAACTAAATAAGGCTACGGTAAAGAACAAATATCCCTTGCCTCGTATTGATGATTTATTTGATCAGTTGCATGGTTCTTCTGTTTATTCCAAGATCGATCTGAGATCTGAATATCATCAGCTGAGAGTCAGAGATTCTGATATCTCGAAGATAGCATTTAGAACCAGGTATGGACATTATGAGTTTATTGTCATGCCGTGCGGTTTGACTAATGCTCCAGTTGTATTTATGGGTCTAATTCACCGTATATTTCAGAGATATCTTGACGATTTCGTTATCATATTCATTGAGGCGGGAGACAGAGTATTTGAGGCAGGAGACAGAGTATTCTTGAAGATTTCACCTTTCAGAGGGGTTGTCAGATTTGGCAAGAAATTGAAGTTGTCTCCACGATATATTGGGCCGTACGAGATTCTCGAGAAGATAGGAGATCATGCCTATCGACTCGCCCTACCGCCTTCTTTATCTGGAATACATGATGTCTTTCATGTATCATTATTACGGAAGTATATTCCTGATGCTTCACATATTATTCAGCCAGACGAGGCCGAACTGGATGAGACCCTGAGCTACTTCGAAAAGCCGATCCAGATTCTCGATCGAAAAGAAAAGCAGCTCAGAATGAAGACTATTCCGCTTGTGAAAGTTCAGTGGAGTCGTCATGGTATTGAAGAAGCTACATGGGAAACTGAGTCAGACATGAGATAAAGATTTCCAGAGTTATTTCATTGACGTGAGTTTTCTATTTAACTTCTGTTATACCTTCTTATTGACATGATTTGATTGCCAGTGATTTTGGGGACGAAATCGTATCTTAGGAGGGGAGAAATGTAATTCCCGAGATTTGTATTTTATTAATCTGAGATTATTGATTTTGAATTGATATGATTATAGACGGATCACTCCGAGACCAGATTGGGTGAAACGTGTGAATTGCGTAAAAATTGGACATAAAGTATGGCGCCCGAGCGGTAGTTTTTTACCGCCCCAGCACCAATGTTGAACAAGCTGAACACTTGGACAGAAGGTTCGGCGCCCGGGCGGTAGTTTTTGACTGCCCGAGCGCCAATGCATAATAAGCATAGTAATCGGGCAAAACATTCCGCGCCCGGGCGGTAATTCTTGACCGCCCGAGTGCCAACCAAAATGGATGAAAAATGGGACACGTATCTTTAGATGCAAGTTGGATATATATATATGTAAAGTTGCTTCAACTTCAGCAGAAAAACGAGGAAGAAAACGGAGGTTCAGGGAAAAGCTTTAATCCTTGATACTAGAATTCGATTTGCGAGAAATCCATCCGTCTGAAGTTCAATCCGTCTTCAGTACAGTGATCCTCTCGTTACAGGATTCAATTGGACGTAAGTTTTATTACGTTTTGATATGACTTGAAAATATGCTATTGAAGGAACCGTATAGGATTCATATATGGTGTTTTTGACATCTTAGACATCATATAATTGAAACCGGATTGAAGAACGGTTATTTTATGAAATTGTTATGATTTTCATAATGGAATTGGTTGAGATTTGATATCATATTGGTATTGTTATTGATTATGAGTTGAGATTGATATCGGTTGATATTTGTATTGCTGGGTATATTGAGATTGTGAAGTTATACCGTTAAAACAGAATTTGATTTAGTTCTGATTATATTCATTATTGATTTGAGCGGTGTATTGATATTATACTCCTCGATATTGTCATTGCCAGATTGAGTATTCACGGGCTTTGAGTTCGAGACGTCGACAAAGTCAGATTGACAGAAAGATTATAAATCAATGTTAACTGGGAGATCGACTTGAGTTAGATTGGACTCGAGTTTCCCAAAAACCACATACTTTATTTATTGCATTGATGTTTGCAATTCATGATATTGATATGCTTAGTCTATTGAGTTATAGCAAAGCGTGTCCTGAGTCATAGTCGGAGATGCCTAGTCATTGGCGGATATGCCAAGACACTGGATGTTTGGTTTATATCGATGTTTGCTTAGGAGCAGACCGGCTCCTATCGCTGAGATTCGATATATGAGACAATGTCCAGGAAACCGGGATCCCTAGATTAGAGATGAGTCGAGTCTGAGATGACGAGTCACGAGTTTATTTACAGTTTTATATCAATTCATGTTTCGGACTTGATACATGTTATTGATGACTATTTATGCTTTTATATATATTTTTATATGATTGCATTTATACATTATTTATACTGGGATGTATTTCTCACCGGAGTTATCCGGCTGTTGTCTTGTTTGTATATGTGCATGACAACAGGTGGGACAGGATCAAGGTCAAGAAAAGGATGAGAGAGGACAGTTAGCGTGGAGATCCGGACTTAGAAATAGATCTGTTTCATCACCTGACATGTAGTGAATGAACAGTAGTTGTTATAATTTACTGTTGTACAAGACTTTTACTTAGATCTTGATATTGATCTTGTAAATGAAATATGATTTATTTCATAGGTTGCATACTCTTGTATTAAAAAAAAAAAATTAGACCTTGTTTATTTAATTTATCTAAACATTCCCAAATATGATTAAGAAATGAATTAGCGTTCGGGTCCCCACTGCTGATATCCAGCTGAATGTTTTAACTTAAAAATCGGTTGAAGACCCGAGCAAAACTGAACAACCAGCCTCAGAGGCTATTTTACAAGAAATTGAAGAACCGGTTCAGTCGCCTGCAATGACTAAACAAGTAGTTCAAGCTGAAACTGAAGTGGCTCAGTTGTACTCAGAACAACCTGAATAAATGCCAACTGAAGAGCCAACTGAAGTATCAGTTGTAAGCCAACTGAAGAGCCTACCAGCTCAATTGCTGTTCATATTTCCACTCCTTCTCAAGAACCTCAACAGGAAGTAGTTGAAGAAATTATTCCAGAAATGGGTACAGTTGTGATTGAATCAACAAATAGGGCCTTGATAATCTTTAATGGAGAAGACAAAGAGCAAGAACCAGAATCATATGTAGCTCTGTCTTCTCATATACCAATGGCTACTGATACCATGATAGGAGACATTCAGTCCAACCTTCTCCATTTGATTTCATCTATTTCTGATATCAAGTCAATCCAATTGCTGCACACATTGAAGATTGATTCTATGAAGGAGAATACAATGAAGAACCTATACTAGGTTGCAAAGGATATCAATTCCTTATTTCTCCAACTAGATCAATTAAAGAAAGACCGAGTGACGATTCAGGGACATTTCCAGACTCAAGACACTTTCAAAAATTGCATTGAAATTTTTGGAAACAGTAGTGACAAAGAGAATAGATCTGATGCAAGAACAAATAATGAATGCAATATCTAATGTCACCTCATAATTACGTGCGTTATCCAACAAGATTGATGGGTTTGACAAAAAGAAGAAGAGGAAGAAGAACATCAAAAACTATCTAAGAAGAGACCTAGTCAACCAACTGATCAAGGACTAGCTGATAAAAGAGCAAAGAAATGAAGAAGTCCAGATTAGTTAGAAGACGGTCTTTATATTTAGTTGAGATTTTTTGGAAGATTTTCAGTCAGTCAGTAGAAGATTATTTTATTCGGAAATTTTTTTATTTCTTCATTTTTTGTACGAATCTGTACATTGAAAAATTTATCAATAAAAGATTATTTTATCTACAAGAGTTCAGGTTGATCAGTTCATAAATTCTAAGTTTTTTCAAGTACCTAAAAGGGGGAAATTGTTAGAAACTTAATTTCGGAGTTTGAAAAATTGAGCATGAAAGGATTGAACAATTGATCAAGAAGACTGAAAGCAACTAAACTAAAGATTCGTAAATTGATAGTTTCCCTAACTTAATGCGTGTATAATCAAAGGCAACTGAACTAAGAAAAGCTAACTGAACTGTGTAGTCAACTGGATGATCAGTTGAGACTGATCAGTTACACAACAATCAGTTAATCCTATCGGCTATGTCAACTGATAAATCAGCTTGACACATCATCAGTTAAGGAACGTAGCTATCACCCAACAATTGTACTAGAGCAGAATGCAACGTGTTGTGGAAACGCCGCATTTCAGAAAAGCTATAATGTACAATTGTCAGATGAATGTTGACGTGGCTATACAACGGATATAAAGATTCAAAATGCATTCATTGTTACCGTTGGAAGAAAACCCTATAAATAGCCGAGAAGATCAGCTTAAGCAGGGTAATAAAGTTACGAAGTTGCCCAAGTTATCAAGCAATACAGTCAAGAACTCTGCGCATATTCTTTCAAGTTTAAATGCTCTCAAAAGCTCACACTTAGTATACACGTTCGTAGCTTTTATGCTATACTTTGAGCTTAAAACACAAACACTCATTGTTGTATTGTTGTGCTAAGAAGTTACACATCAGTTGTGTACTTAAAAATTGTATTGATACTAAGAGTTTCAGTCTTGACAGTGTTAAGTCTAAACTGAAGTGGGTTTGTGCAAATTTTTGTATAGATCAAAGTTTTTTTTAGTGAATACCATATCTTTGATATAGAAAGGGTGACGTAGAAGTGTTTTAAATCTCCAAACATTCACAAATTTTGTGTTTTTCCTTGTCAGTTTTGCTCTATATGTCCTTCAGTTATTTCCGCACTTTCATTAAGTTAACTGATTGACATTAACAAAAAGATTCTAGAATTCTGTTTATCACTAAACTATTTCATTATTCGAAAAGGTTGAGAAAAATGTCAAGTGTTTATTCAACTGATTGACATTAACAACAAGATTTTAGAATTCAGTTTATCACTAAACTGTTTCATTATTCGAAAAAGTTGAGAAAAATGTCTAAACACTTTTTCACTCATAACCGATCTTAACAAAGTGTTTTGAACAATTTTCCCTACATCAGGCCTCAAATTTAAACCCTAGGAATAAATGAACAAATTGATCAGTTATTCATACCCAAAGAAGTACAAATATATAAGAAATGTAAAAAGACAGTTTCTATTACATCAGGCCTCATATTTACACCCTTGGAATAAATGAACAAATTGATCAATTATTCATACCCAAAAGAGTACAAATATGAAAGAAATTTACAATTGAAAAAGAGAAATTCTTTTTTTAAAAAAAAAAACTTTGAAAAAAAAAATATGTAAGGTGTTGTCGGCAAAGACTTTTCAGAGTTGGCAAATTGAGGGGGGACCAATAAAGGAAAATAAAAACGTGGGAGGAAAATTCATTGAATGGTGTGTGGTTGGAAGTTTCACAATACGCGTTCATTATGCGTAAGGAGCTCCTATAAATAGAGCTCACCTCCCCTCATTCTAAATCATCCCTTCTTCGAGTTTTCTCTCATCTTATAAGCATTTGAGTGCTTAGTTCTATAATATTTGTGAGGTGTTTGTTCTCCTGTATTAAGAGAGTGTGTGTTCTATTTGGAAACACAGTGAGTGAGTTGTACACCAAAAAATATTATAGTGGAATTCTTTTCATCTTGCCCGTGGTTTTTACCCTAATAATTTTTAGGGGTTTTCCACGTAAATCTCGGTGTCCATTTTATTCTTTATTTTCAGGTTTTATTATCTCAAATTCCGCACGTGGGACCAACAAGTGGTATCAGAGCCTTGGTTTTAAATTTCCTAAAATTCTGAGTATGCTCTGTGGTTGCAGCCTAGACTGATCTTCCACATCAGAAAAGATTTTTTGAGATTTTTTATTTAAGGCGGGATTATTTTGTCATGTCTACTAAAATTGTTGTAGACATAATGGCGGGAAGGTACGAGATAACAAAATTCAATGGAAGCAATTTTATGCTGTGAAAAATAAAGATACAAGCAGTTTTAAGAAAAGAGAATTGTTTGGCGGCTATTGGAGATAGACCGGTGGAGATTACAGATGATGGAAAGTGGAACGAGATAAATGATAATGCGGTTTCCAATTTACACCTGGCTATAGCTGACGAAGTTTTGTCAAGTATCTCTGAGATAAAAACAGCAAAAGTTATCTGGGATACTCTGACAAAGATGTACGAGGTTAAGTCGCTACACAACATGATTTATACTCTTCGGAAGCCTACCGGTTTCATATGATCAACTTATCATCAACATAACCAACAATATTCGCATGGGCTTTCTAAGATTCGACGATGTCTTAACTGCGGTTCTCGGAGAAGAAAGCCGGCGTAAGAATAATGAAGATAGGTTGGTATCCTCGAAGCAGGCAGAGGCTTTAACGATGATAAGAGGAATGTTTATGGACCGTGACTCCAGTGAGAGCCAAAGACGAGGTAGATCAAAGTCGAGAAGTAAGAAGAAAAATATTTACTGCTTTAAATGTGGCGGTAAAGGGCACTTCAAGAGAGAGTGTACGAGTATCGAGAAGAGTTCTCAAGGAAATGTGGCCAGTGCTTCAGGCAGTGGTGAAATATTATTCAGCGAAGCAGTAACAGTTGCAGAAGGCATGCATAAATTTTGTGACTCATGGATTATGGATTCAGGAGCGACGTGGCACATGACGTCTTGGAGAGAATGGTTTGATCATTATGAACCAGTCTCAGAAGGATCTGTATTCATGGGAAATGATCATGTCTTGGAAATCGCTGGGTTCGGTACTGTCAAAATTAAAATGTTTGATGGCACCATTCGCACCATACAAGAGGTACGACATGTGAAAGGACTGACGAAAAATATTTTATCCTTGGGGCAATTGGATGACATCGGGTGCAAAACTCGTATCGAGAACGAGATCATGAAAATTGTGAAGGGCGCGCTTGTGGTTATGAAGGCAGAAAAGGTTGCTGCAAATCTGTATGTACTTTTGGGAGAAACACACAAAGAGTCAGAACTAGCTATTGTATCAATTGGTTCAGGATAAGAATTAACAGTGTTATGGCATATAAAGCTCGGGCATATGTCAGAACGAGGGTCGAAAATTCTCTCAGAACGGAAGCTGCTGCCGGGACTTACAAAAGTGTCACTAACCTTTTGTGAGCACTGTGTTACCAGTAAACAACACAAATTAAAGTTTGGCACTTCTACTTCCAGGAGCAAAAGCATATTGGAGCTGATTCATTCGGATGTTTGGCAAGCACCGGTTGTGTCCCTAGGAGGAGCGAGATACTTTGTCTCGTTCATTGATGATTTCTCTAGGAGATGTTGGGTGTATCCAATCAAGAAGAAATCAGATGTGTTTCAAGTCTTCAAAGATTTCAAAGAGCGGGTTGAACTTGATTCTGAAAAGAAAATCAAGTGTCTGAGGACTGACAATGGAGGAGAATATACCAGTGACGAATTTGATGCATATTGTCAACATGAGGGCATCAAAAGACAATTCACGACGGCTTACACACCTCAACAGAATGGAGTGGCAGAGCAGATGAACAGAACTTTGTTGGACAGAACAAGAGCTATGTTGAGGACTGCAGGTCTAGAAAAGTCATTTTGGGCAGAAGCAGTCAAAACCGCTTGTTATATTATCAATCGTTCTCCTTCAGTGGCGATTGATCTGAAGACTCCGATGGAGATGTGGACCGAGAAGCCGATAGATTATTCTCATTTGCATACATTTGGAAGTCTGGTGTATGTTCTGTACAACAAGCAAGAAAGATCAAAGTTGGATTCAAAATCCAGAAAATGTATCTTCTTGGGTTATGCTGATGGAGTAAAGGGGTTTCGCTTGTGGGATCCTACTGTTCACAAGCTTGTCATCAGCAGGGATGTTATCTTCGAGGAAGATAAAGTAAAGGGAGACAAAGGCACACCGAATTCAGAAACTACTATTTTTCAGGTGGAAAATAAGACGGATGAAATTCAAGTTTTTTGTGAAACAGTACCAGAGCACGAAGAACAAGAACATGTTGAGTCTGAGGTTTCCAATGTGAGGCAGTCAACTCGAGACAGAAGACCACCAGGTTGGATTTCAAATTATTTCACTGAAAGCAACATTGCATATTGTCTATTATCAGAGGATGGTGAGCCATCGAGTTTCCACGAGGCTACTCAAAGCTCGGATGTATCTTTGTGGATGATAGCAATGCAAGAAGAATTGGAGGCATTAGACAGGAATAAAACTTGGGATCTTGTTACACTACCACGAGGGAGGAAAGCCATCGGTAACAGATGGGTCTATAAGATCAAGAGAGATGGCAATAACCAAGTGGAGCGGTATCGTGCTAGATTGGTGGTAAAAGGGTATGCTCAGAAAGAAGGCATTGACTTCAATGAGATATTTTCCCCTGTGGTTCGGCTTACAACAGTCAGAGTGGTGTTGGCATTGTGTGCGGTATTTGACCTACATCTAGAACAGCTAGATGTGAAAACGGCGTTTCTTCATGGAGATCTTGAAGAAGAAATCTATATGCTCCAGCCAGAAGGTTTTGTGGAAATAGGCAAAGAGAACTTGGTTTGCAGGTTGAAGAAATCTCTGTACGGTCTCAAACAGGCGCCGAGGTGTTGGTACAAGAGATTTGATTCCTATATCATGAGCCTTGGATACAACAGACTGAGTGCAGATCCTTGTACATATTTCAAGAGGTCTGGTGATGATTATATTATTTTGTTGTTGTATGTGGACGACATGTTGGTAGCAGGCCCCAACAAAGATCAGGTCCAAGGATTGAAGGCACAGTTGGCTAGGGAATTTGATATGAAGGACTTGGGACCAGCAAACAAGATTCTAGGGATGCAAGTTCACCGAGACAGAAGTAACAGAAAGATTTGGCTTTCCCAGAAAAATTATTTGAATAAAGTCTTGCAACGCTTCAACATGCAAGACAGTAAGCCAATATCGACCCCTATTCCTGTTAACTTCAAGTTATCCTCCGAGATGTGTCCTAGCAGTGAAGCAGAGAGGATGGAGATGTCTCAAGTACCGTGTGCATCAGCAGTGGGAAGTTTGATGTTCGCTATGATCTGTACAAGACCGGACATTGCTCAAGCAGTGGGAGCAGTTAGTCGGTATATGGCGAATCCTGGAAGAGAGCATTGGAGCACTGTTAAGAGGATCCTTAGATACGTTAAGGGTACCTCGTATGCTGCATTATGTTATGGAGGATCATATTTTACACTCAGGGACTATGTTGATTCAGATTATGCAGGTGATCCTGATAAGATGAAATCTACTACTGGTTATGTGTTTACACTTCCAGGAGGAGCAGTAAGCTGGGTTTCAAAACTACAGACAGTTGTGGCGTTATCTACAACAGAGGCAGAATACATGGCAGCTACTCAAGCTTGCAAGGAGGAAATATGGATTAAAAGGTTATTGGAGGAGATCGGGCACAAACAAGATAATGTTTCTTTGTTTTGTGACAGTCAGAGTGTCTTTCACATCGCAAGGAATCCAGCCTTTCATTCCAGGACGAAACACATTGGAGTACAATTTCACTTTGTGCGGGAAGTAGTAGAAGAAGGAAGCGTGGATATGCAGAAAATCCATACGAATGATAACATAGCTGATTTTCTGACCAAGCCAGTGAACACTGATAAGTTTGAGTGGTGTAGATCCTCAAGTGGCCTAACAGAAACGTAAGCAGCAGGGAATGGCAAGATGGAAAGGATGTGTGGAGATGTGTTTGATTCTCAATCAAATCTCCAAGTGGGAGAAATGTCGGCAAAGACTTTTCAGAGTTGGCAAATTGAGGGGGGGCCATTAAAGGAAAATAAAAATGTGGGAGGCAAATTCATTGAATGGCGTGTGGTTGGAAGTTTCACAATACGCGTTCATTACGCGTAAGGAGCTCCTATAAATAGAGCTCACCTCCCCTCATTCTAAATCATCCCTTCTTCGAGTTTTCTCTCATCTTATAAGCATTTGAGTGCTTAGTTTTATAATATTTGTGAGGTGTTTGTTCTCCTGTATTAAGAGAGTGTAAAACACAGTGAGTTAGTTGTACACCACATAATATTATAGTGGATTTCTTTTCATCTTGCCCGTGGTTTTTACCCTAATAATTTTTAGGGATTTTTCACGTAAATCTCAATGTCCATTTTATTCTTTATTTTCGGATTTTATTATCTCAAATTCCGCACGTGGGATCAAAAGGTGTGAGAGCCAAATAAAGAAATTAAATCCAGTTCCTAGGCTAAAAAGGGGGATGTATGGAGATGAATAAAATCAGATGCAAAATCTGGTTGTGAATAAATTGATCGATCAAATATTGTATTCTCTTTCTCTTGTATATTTTAACAACAATTGATGGCCCTCATTTGAGCCATAAGTTATGCTTAAAAAAACCATAGCCATCTATGTTTGCTGGTTAGTAATTAGTGGATAAAATAACGTAGAAGAGGGAAATTTACACCAACATGTTGATTGAAATTTCTTAAAGACTTTGGATAATGGATCTATTTGAAACGCATAAGAACAGAACCAACATAAGACATACACACTCAAATTTTAGTAGAAAATACAATGTGTAAGCTTCAAGGGATGTGAGAAAACTTGCATTGGGCGTTGAGTAATGGGAAATATTTTGCATCTTCACTGAGGCATAACTAAACCATGAACTCACCAATAAGCTGATTTTTATTTTGTTATGCTTTATAACCTATTTTTCTTGAAGGCGAGCAAATGGATATTTGATAAATAATTTAAAAATTAATTATTTCATCATGTTGAATTAGTTTAGCTTAACTTGAGAGAGTGTGTTAACAAATTAGATAATCTTGTCTAAAGCATGAGTGATAGTTGAGATCAGTTATTTGAAATAAACGAGGGATAGCGAACTAAAATTCACAACGATTTCTTTCTCACTTGATGTTAATCTTCATTTTGTATTTTCGAGTTCTATTTATTTTTCGAATTTTAACTCTAAAATCTAGTTTAAAATTTACTAAAGCTCAATTTCTGAAAATACTATTTGTGTGATATAGTCTAGGTAGGGCGATATCGTACTTCGTACACAATATTATAACTTCACTCGTGCACTTGCGTATCATTCGAGAATAAACATTTATTTTATTTTTATGAGAATTTACAGTGTAAGAATAGCTCGATCAATGATGAATCATCTTCAACTCTTTTCTTCACACCCTTCCATACACAAACTATTAGACAGATGGGAAGGAAGGCTTTTAAAAAGGTCGTGAGAGGAGAATGATCAAAAGATACAAACATGAGGGAAATGCTGAAAATAATGCATGAAGGAGAGAAAAAAAAAAAAAAGAAGGATGAGAGGATTACTTTAGCAAAAAAACATTATGTAAAAATTGCTCAAAATATGGAAAATAAGTATGAAATGAAGATGATGGAGCACGAGGGTGAGGGACCAACAAAGAGTGGAGATGGATCAAGAAAATCTAATAACAGAGAAAGATATTAACAATCAAAAGTTGAATGACGTTACAGTATTGCATGAAGATGTAAGATTAAATTCTTTGTAAAAGATTTAATTAATAATTTATTTAATTCATATTTCATTATATTTTAATTGTTTGTAAATTTTTTTAATTTTGTGCATTTTTAATATTGTCTTTATTTCGTGTAAATTTTAAAGATAAAGTTGTCAACTTCATCACACTAACTTCACCACACGATTTTACATGCTCTTGTACCGAGCTTTCATGTCAAACATTTTTAAATTTGATATTCTTGTGTTAAAAAAATGGAATATGAATAACTGATAAAGCCACATCAACATATGATCAGCTTAAAAAGGCATTGCAACAAAATGAAGCGAAACAATCGACCGAAACATACATAACCTGCCCCACGTATTGATAACAAAATGCAAACTTGAGTCTCAAAAGAATGAATGGCAACTTTTATTTAATGAAGGAAGCATCAAATCCTGTACATGCTTGGGAAAAAAGGGGCTTTCAAAACCAGTAAATTCAATTGCATATTGCAATCCGCAAGTCACTCTTTATTTTTGTTTTACGCCTGAAACCGATTTGGCAAGTGAGAGAGATAAAAAAATGAGAACGAATACCCATTCCCTCAGAGGTAGATGATAACAAAAGGTATGTACACAAGGGCCATAGTTTAGCTCCTCCCCTTTTTCATCTTTTGTCGTCATTAGCTCCTCCCCTTTTTCAACTTTTTCGTCATTCGTCGTGCATAAAATATATATGGTAGAAAACCAAAAGACTAGACATTTTCCTGCTTTCAGGGTAGAAGCTAACTAAATAACTTGAATCTGGAGCTATAGAAAGATTCTTCCACCAATGACATACAACCCATGTGAAGGAGAGAGCATGATCATCTGTATCTTTGAAAAGTACTCGAAAGATGAATCAAATCTGCAAAATAAAGTATCATATCTCAGAGAAAACAAATTTAGCACATTCATTGCATTTTTCTGGATGCACTAACGCATTTACGGCAGTAAGTTGTCTAGTTTGTGAGATAGTGAATATATCCTACCAAAATACAGAGCAAGGAAATATACCCAAACCGGGACAAGGGATAAGTTTCAGCACAATTCTATTCATAATGTTATTTCTGTGTATCTGAAAGGAAATATGTGAGTTTTGAAACTCTTCTAGTTTATTCTTGGACTTCGTTAAAAAAAATTAACATTATTGGACTAATGACAGGTAGATTTGAAACCAAGCTGTTTTCTGAAGTAGCTAAAGAACGAAGAACAAAAGGCTTCAAATAATAAGAGCTGATTATTTTCAGTTGAAACTTGAAACGGTACCAGATGTTCTCATACAAAATCCAAACATTTCTTAAATTTGACCACCCAAAATTTATGAGGACACATTTGAGACAACCCCTAAAACAGCCAAGTATGCACAATCACTAGTGCTGCAGTTGAGAGGTTTGGATTCACATTCTGACCACCAAAAAACAATTTAAAAAACGTTTGATAAATAAGTGCTAATATTATATGGATACGCCTCGTAGATATTGACAAATTTGAAAAATTCAACATTCCAATAATGCCATGCGCATCTCGAATTGAGATTTAGGGATTCCAATTTGATCAGAAAAACGAGGACGAGGTGCATGTATTTCAATGATGCTTGAAACAAATATAGCCAAAGTAAGCACATGCAGGCAGTCCTAGTGGACCAAGTCAAATCAAGAGTTGAGTAATGAAATTAAATGAAGTTCAAATGTAACTAACATTAACGTGGCAATGAGGAACCTGGAGGCTGCTTTAACAGAACACCATGTTGCCACTAATTTAACCAAATCCAAATCCTTCGCTAGCTTCGTGGATTGCCAGCAGCATACGTTCTTGAAGTTGTTCCTTTGAAGAGTACTCTGGAAGGTCTAGCTGATTGAAGCTGGAAAGAATTTGTACACAAGATGAACTTGTAGGATCAGATTTCAAAACAAAAATTTAATTAGCAAGAACAGAATTTATCAACTCTCTACTCCACATTTCAAGAACTAACCAGGTATGAGCTGAAGGAAGTCTTTCAGGAGCTCCATATGCTTTGTGAACCTGAAATCTCTGGGGACCAGATATGCCTTGCAATGCCTTAAAACCTTCTAAAGGAACCTAAAAAGCCAAAATCCAATTTAGTGCTGGAAGAAATGTTTCTAGCACATATCAAAAGATATCCACTACAAGGGACATTCAATTGTTTTGCACCAAGACAAAAATTATTCCAAGAATTAAACTTCTGTGACATATGAAACTCGAAAAGTTCCTTCCTAATTATGGTGCATTTATTTTCTAATCCTCTATCTTTCACACACAACCACACACGCTCAAGCTTTATTGCTGTTCCAAAAAGCAACTGTTCAAATCAGCCCCAGAACCTTTTGTCTCAATATAATAGAAACATCATGGTTCAAATCGACATATATGCCCTTTCAAATTGAAGCTGAATATAGTTCAGATATTGACCATCGAATTAGCCACACAAGTAATTTATAATAATTCAGGATTACGCAAATCACCTTGGAGGTTCCAGTCACAAACTGAAGCAATCTTGCCATGTCTTCCTTATTGAAACCCTTGACAACCTCCCAAAACCACTGAACAACATTTGATGCTGCTGTGTAGCCCGTATACTCAGTGTTGGCCTTCAGATCATCCACTGCAAAAATAATCAAATCACGAGGATATTTTCTGAATAATAAAAATTATCACATGAAATTGAGAATGGAAAACAATGCATAGACTTACAGTCAATTTCAGGAAGACCGCTAATCAATAATTCAAGCTCTTTATCGTTAAAAATAGATATAAGTTCTCGGGGTACTAATTCATTGAAACCTCCAAGAAAAGAAGTGATCTGAGGCCGGATAGCATTCGTCAAAATGTGGTCCGCTACAAGATCTACGTACTCATGCTTTGTTTCTTCCGTTAATCTTATGTTTCTTCCTCCCGGCTTCAGCTCATAATCAGTAACCTTTTCACAATAGCATATATATAAGAGATACTCAACAGTCCAGGAGTCTTATAACATTTTAGATGAACTTAGCAATACGATGGGGGAAAACTTCCCAATGAAGTATAATACATATAATTCCTACATCTATACCTCTGTTTTCTCGTAAAGGATTTGTTTTTCTTCATCCGCATCTATGCTAAATGTCAAATCTGGTATATCACTCACATCATTCTGTCACAAGGGAAATGACATATTTAGAAACTACTTAACAAACTCCCTAGGTTAAAACACAAATGGTGGCACTCTTAGTCCCACTCACCTCAAGCATCCATTTCAGATTTTTATAGTAATCAGGATCAACAGCCTCTATGTCATGGTAAGTCACCTTCACACCAAGGATGTGCTTGTAGAAGGAGCGAGTAAAATAAACATCCAGCAATTGCCCATCAAACAGAGCTTTGGCTACCTATAAATAAGATGGAGACAAAAAATATTAGAAGATGAAAATACAATTACAAAGAGCTATAAATTTTCGAGCTCAAAATAGGTACTAGAACAATTACCACACGGCCTACAAATCTGAAATAAGAGAGATGTTCAGTTTGATATACAGAATTGGGATTTGGCTGAAAAGTCGCATTGTTTCCAACAGTCGTGAAAAGAAGAGCTCCTTTGTCGAATAGGACCCTCGATAGTAACTGATACCATTCTCTAGTTAAACCACCAGCATCAATGCCCTCTTCACCTTGAAAATGCACATTCAACCGCCCTTTAAGATCTTGACTTGGTCTCTTGCGTAGCTGGTTATATGAATCCTCCAAAATGTATGGGCGCCTAACACTAATTCGCAGTGGACCTGAGAGGTGTTGATCATGCTGCTGCCTAATCCTGGATCGGAAATAAGCCCTTTTGTTATCGAAATCAATCAGCCGAGAGGCTTTCAGCATCATACAGAGTGATTTTTCCAATAAAGCAGGATTCTGCCTTATAAAAGCATTAAGAAGGCGACGGTGCTTCTCAGCAAACCTTGCAAATGTGACAGATCCATCTAGTCTTCTGCAAGGATCCACACATTTGGCAGATGATGGAACTGAGCTCCCAGTAGACTCTTTCACTTCTCTCGCTGTCACATTGAAACTATCTTGATGCAAAATTGTATTGTTCACCTGTATTTTCTCGCATAGAACAAAAAAACCCTCAATAAACGGCAAGAGTCTCTGACTTCCAGGGGGAAGAGGGGGGGATGCAGGTGAAACTTGCATCTGCTCGCCAATGTTAATACTGGAAACTGGAGACTGGGAATTCTGACTTAGCTCTGACTCCACAGCACTGATGCACTCACTTAGCTCTTCCCATAATGATTCCAGTGCGACATTTAACTTTGACATGGTGGTATGCTCTTCCTGCACCTCATCATCCACTATGTCCTCGTTCAAGTCACTGCCAACTGAAGTAACTGCACTGAGTATCTGGAGCACACGAAGGACTGAAGCCCCAGCCATGGATCCAGAGCTCAATCCCAGCATGTGTGTATCTCTAAGTGTTATAAGTTCATTAACAGCTGATCTGCTCAACCTGTGGGCTGACTCAGAAAGCTCCGAAACAAAAAATTTGCGATGAGCAACAGCAACAAAGGCCAACTTCTTTAGCACCTCGCCAGCCATTGAGTAAACTTTGTCTGAAAGCCTAATGATAAATGTTACAGATTAACATGGTGGCATTACTTTTCTGTCAGTCCTTCTAAGATACAAAATTAGGTAAAATGTCAGGAAGTGGTGGGATATGAACAATGAGGTAGAACCCTACGTTTTTAATAAAAGCACAAGCCACATGGAATTTTCCAAGAAATACATAGGTAACAGTCAGAATTTAATAATAGTACCCTTCATGACCTAGAAGGCTGCAGAGATTATGCAAATCCTGCCTCGGAATCCGTACAAAGATATTACGAGTTGTATCACTTTTTTGACAATTTGCTTTGGAGTTCAAAGCACTGGAACTCTGGTCAAGAGGATTAGGTTTTACTTCATTTACATGAGGATCTTTCTGAATGTCGATTGCAGTTTCATCGCCAGAAACATTTTCAGTACTGACATGCAGTTTCCGCCACACTAGACTTAAATTCTACCTTGGCTGCCGCAGCAAATACAACCACCTGGAGCAGACCCATGACCTACATCATGACAAGAATTTAAATACTAAGATAATGCAAAACCTCTTCAGGAGCAGTTGGTATACACGTGGCAGTATGAGAATATTACCTGTTCTAGATGAGAAATACTCCGCAGGCAAAGTGGCTGGCTTAAAAGTCTAAAGAGCAATATCAACGGGACATCCCCGTTTTTTGAGCTTTCAGAAAGGCTAAGATGGTGCTCTTCTCCAGTGAATTTTTCCTTACCCTTGTCGCTCTTTCCTCCGGAATGACTTCTGATGGAAGATTCAGAAATATTTGAGGCATCAAAGTAGAAAAGAAGACTGGCAATGCCAGAATGATTTGTAGACATATAGGTCAGAATCTCGAGTACCCGTCGCATTACAATTGGAGGAACACCTTGGGAAAAAAAGGGTTATTATTGTAAGACCTATTGGACATCATCAGCAATAAAGATTAACTCATACCATCACGCAATTGAGATCGACCATTAATATCGGACTGACATCCATAAAGCCTGTGTGCATTTTTTGCAGTCACTCCACCAGCTATACCTACAGACTCAGGATTGATCATATCAAGCAGAAGATGAACCAGAATAGCTCTTGTCTCACTGTGGGTGCATAAGTTTAACAAAAGTCTCTGCAACAGACCTTTCCCAAGAGGCTAAAGGTGACACACAACAATATGTCAGTATCACACATGATCAAAACAACAAAGAGAATACTAAAAAAGCAGCAGATGTCTGTATTCTGGAATCTACGAAATAAGGTATTTTTAAGTTCAAAGATTCTGAACTACCTGTGCCAGTCGTAATAGGCGAATTAATGCTTTCAAGCCCTTAGAGTTCAAAAGTGGTTCTCCATCAAGCTCTTTCAACTTTAAGTTATCTACTGGAGAAGATCCCCCACCAATAGTGACTCCGACACCCCTGTCCATCACTGTCCGCCAATCAAAGCCCACTCCCAATCTATTTCCTCGACTATTGAGCCCCTGGCTATTTCCAAACAAACTGCGAGCATGATAACGATTTAAAGCTCGGTCTCTGAGCATCTGTGCTTCAGCAAGTAATGGAGATGGTAATGCAGATAAAACAGCCTCTGAAGAAGTCAAAAGAACCTGATAGATGGAAGAAAAATTAGCAAATTAGGCCAAAGCCAATAGGTCTGCGATTTGAAACAACAAACCTCTTCACGTAGATCAGCTGAAAAGGTGGCAATAATTGATGCGTTGTCCATATCAACGGGTTGACCATCCGATTGCTGTGCAATTATTTGGACTCTTTGTTGGGCAAGCACTTCAGCTTGAATATCAAGTGGAAGAGCAGCCAAAAACTCAGGATCTATATCTTCAGCAGTAGGAGGTGCATAAGTAGGAGTTGGAGCCTGAGCTGGCTGAGCTAGTTGTGAAGCAAGAACCTCTGCACGTAGATCTTCTGGAAGCGCATCCAAAAATGTTGGATCTATACCATTTGTATTTGAAGCCTCGTTATTCAACCTACTTTCATCTGCTTGACCTGAATCCCGAATGATCAAACCACTTTGTTGTAATGATGGCTCCTCTAGATTGATCTCAGAACGTGGTAATTTTTGAATACCCATTTCAACATCACTATTTTCTGGACTTGATGAAGCATGATGATTGCCAAGAACTTGCAAACATGATCCAGAAATCGATGGAGCATGAGAACTGGACTGATTATCTTGAACAAAAGACATATCAGAACCCTCATCTTGAGATGGAATGCCATCCCTTGAAGTCATATCAAAGAGCACTCCATTTTGAGCAATCAAACCTGATGATGTCTCCAATGACTCGCTGCCAAACACATTTCCTCCCCCCATTTCAATTATATCACTAACAATCAAACTTGGAACATTTTCCCTTGCTTGTTGGCACCCACCAGCTTGTTCAGCGAGGACCTCTGTGATGCCCATCTCAAGTAGTCGAGGTTCAACTACTTGATTAACTTGACCATCATTATCGTGACTCCGATCATCATTCTGCAGAGCATCAACAATACCCTCCAGTTGATTGTCAGCAATGATGGAATCTCCCCCCTGTTTATCTGGAACTGCTAGGTTTTGTGAAAATTTATCACCATTATCAGCAGTAACATTATTGCTCAATCGAGAAACAATGATGGAATCTCCCCCTTGTTTATCTGGAACTGCTAGGTTTTGTGAAAATTTATCATCATTATCAGCAGTAACGTTATTGCTCAATAGAGAAATGAATTTCTCTTCCACTGCCTGCGCAATTGCAGTGGCTTGTCCACCAGCTTGGGGTTGGCCATCATCAGTCCACCGGCCATCACTTGGTCCCCTTCGACCTGACACATGCAAGGACTCTAAGCCAGTAGAAAAATCAGCTAGTGGGGGAGGTGCAGACCCACCAAGTCGGTCACCAAATATGTTCGAAGGAGAATTTTCATGAGGAAGAATGGAAGCATCAAACATATAGAAATGGGCCACATCAAGGTTTTCAGTGCCTCCTGAATCGTGGGAGGTATTTCCACTAGATGCCCATACTGACACTGAATCCCCAGAATGTAATGGCCTCAAAAGGAGAGGATGTTGAAAACTATTCCCTTCTGTAACTGATCTTTCATAGGAAGTTCTATTAGCTTGACGCCGCCACTCAAAACCAAAAGATCGACGCATTCCAAATAAGTCATCAACAGTCACGCCTTCAAAGGTTTCAGCTACATCGATTAACCCTCCTCCAGTTCCTGTTTGTCCACGTACCTGCAAATGATCTAAGCGATCAAGGGCTTCCCTCCACCTCACCTCAATGACACGATTTTCATAGAAATCATCTTCTTCATCAATCATATCATCAACATATTCATATCTGATGCCAGTATCATCACGATCCTCCGCATCTGTATCCGCCAGGGACATCAGACCAGTGCCGTCTTCTGCTATATCTTCATCCTCATCATCATCTTCTCCGTCGTCGTCGTCGTCATCCTCACCATCATCACCCATGACATCCTCTTCATCATTCATATCGTGATCTACTCTATTCTCCACACGGAAAGTCATTTCAATATGTGTTGAATTGGGTGAGGCACGACTTTCTTCCATTTCCTCATGCATGTAATCCAACTCAAGTTCCATAGGTGGACTAGCATTTGGAATCTCCTCAGTTCTCATCTCTTGCTCCATGGACACATTCAAATTTGTAGTTTGATTACTATCATTCTGAGGCATAACTTGGGGATATGCTTCTAAACCAGTATTACTAATGGCCCTATGTTGCTCATTCCCATCCTCGGTGGTTTGCAATTCTTGAGAAGCTGGAATTCCTTCATGTTGAGCATCAGAACTTCCACTTCGGCAGATAATTTTTTTCTTATTTAGAACATCAGATTTAAGAACTTGTTCGCTTGCATTAGCGGCCCTTGTCAAGCTTTCCAAAGACTTGAGTATGAGATTCACAACTTTCGACGCATCAGGGTGGTCCAAATCAATAGCTTGAAGAATATCTGATAAGCAATGCACAATACCACCATCTATCATACTTTTCGCAATGTCAGGTGAACACCCAGATCCAGGTAAGTTTCCTGAAGAAGAATTCTTTGATAAAATGGAATACACCAAATCAAGAAAAGCAAGGATTTTCTTGTCAGGTAAAAGACTGCTACAAAAAGGATTATTCTCAACTTGTGAAAATGAAGATAGCGATTTGAAAAGTTCATTGAACACCCTTCTCCTTCCTTCACTAGAGCGGCCAGCCAAAACAACCAAAAACCATGAAGCTTTTTCAGAAAGTTTGTCTCTCCATTCATCTGAGCCAAAAGATTTATCTACTGAAATGGGAAGAAGACAATGCAGAATATGATGAATTACGCCCCCTTGTCCAGGATAGCCTATATGACCAGACATGCGCAGTTGAGACATTTCCAAATCTCGTTTCAATATAACTCCTCCAGCATGAACATACATCAGTAAAATGTCGCTCAATAATTTGAGCACAAAAGTTATCTTAGCTAGGGATGCCAATTGGTCTGCCAAACCGTCTGATCCTAAGTTTAGCGTCTCATCAACCTTTAATTTACCCTTCCTTTTGGTGGTAGGTTCATCTACCTCCATGGTGATCAGATGACCTGCGCAACCATCCTCCTTCATAGGATATGCCAACACAATTTCAAGGAGAAAATCAATCACTTGAGTAAGATTTGCTGAAACCTTTTTATGTCCTTTAGAGTACTTACTAAACCCATCATGAGCCTTATTTTCAACAATACGACATTCATTAGTAGATGATCCAGCTTCAACACCAGATGCTTTTGGCTTTTCTTTCTCTTTATCTTTTGATAACATGATAATGGAACTCCCTCCCAATGACTCCAACTGACAGACGGAAAGTGCCGCTCTCATGAAGACCTCTGGATTTCTAGATATAACAGGTGCCATCGATGTCAAAAATGTTCTCACAGATACGCCACCAACATGTCGATTTCCACCAAGAGTTTGGCGTATCTCCAATTCAATGGCTGTTTGCAATGTCTGAGGATCTTCAAGAAGATGTCTGATGATAGCAGAAGCTAATGTAACATAACCGGGAAAAAAACTGCCTCTTGGAATGCCAAAAAGGGCAATCATGCCACCACTTTCAAGAAATTGCAAAGCCAGAACATGTGATTTTGTTAGCCGAGCACATAACTGAAGAACAGCCTGCATTACCATTGGTGGTACATGTCTCTTTATCAGGTCACAAGCAATTACTAGTGCCTTAGAACTCTCCTCCATCGTCAAATAACCAGTTGGCTTCCCAAGCATATCTTCAAACTCAGATCCATCTAGAGCACAGTCATTCTTATCTTTAACAATTGGAATTGACTTATTTTTTGTCTCAGAAGATTGATTTTCTGTTGAGTCAGATGTTGGACCATTTTTTGCTCCATCAGTACCATCACCGCATAATTTAGGCCTGGTATGCGAGAGATTATCCAAGATGAGAAGTAAAGCACTAATACATTTAGGAACAAGGAGCCCATTTGAAGCCTCCTTCTTGCCCATAAAATTCATCAAGATATCAATTACAATTGAGACAATCCCATTCTGCGCAGCGATTTCCCGAGCACTTCCATCTTCTGAAATAATCAATGCTAAAGTATGTGAGATCATACCCAGTGGACTGCTATCCTTGGAGAACTCCAGTGGGTATAGCTTTAACTGTTGAACAAGATAAGAAATAACTTTCATACGGTCTTCCCCGGTGTTCCGGTTGCAAACAGTAACAAGAAAATCTGTCAGCCGGAAAGCCAATGTATCACTGCCTTGGAACAATTTCATAGCTGTTGCAAGGATGTCATCAGCAGGAGGTGCTTTTGCTTGTCCCTCTTCTAGTAGAACATGCACAGATTTATCAGCACTATCAATCTTAGGTGTTTCTGATGAACTACCAAGAGATAAAGCCAGTGCACGAGCCAACTCATCATCCTCCTGCACAGGATCTTCCGCATGATTAAACAACCATTCCATTGCCATCTCAACACTATTTGTTTCCGCCCTTCTCAGTGCTTCCTCTGCCCGCGCTCTTGAGAAGCCCATCTCAATTATGGTCACAATGATTGCTTCATCAGGAGGAGGCATAAAACGTTGGCTCACAGTCCCAGAGAACCCACCACGACTCTGTTTTACATCACTAACACCATTGCACACGTGAATCATAAGTGAAATGATTGAAGTGATGAAACATGGAGCACATTTAGGAAACAATGGATGACACCAAATGGGACGTATCACATCTAAAACTTGGGACTGCAACATGCAAATGAATGCTTCTGGGTCCTTTGGAACAGGAAACAACCCCAATGACAAACCAACATCAACAGGTTGCACAAGTATCTGAGAAGCAGAGGTTGAAGATAACAGCAAACCAGAATTAACAAAATACTCAAGTTCACGACAATGACTCCGTAACGTATCAAGCAGCCAAGAGCTTTGAGATGGTTTTCCCCCCTCACCAATCTTAACAATATCGGCACCGGAATCCGAAACAACGCAAGGAAGAGTCCAAAGCAACTGACTTGTTGCTTCAAAAGTTGTAAGAAGCTCCTTGAATGTCCCATGGACATAGAAATTATTAATCATAGCATTGTAACAAGCGCGCCGCCGGCTATCAAATGTAAGAGCCGCCATGTCAGCCACAACTTTCCCCAGATAGCGACACTTGACTGAAAGTGATATATCATGTCCATTAGAGTTGGAGTAACCCGAGAAACCCAAGGCCTCGAGAAAATTTTTTGCCAAAGCAGTTCCGACACTATTAGCAGCAGAGACCAGGGATGCAGTTTCAGTCCTTCGACGATTTGGGAAAGTAAAACCTTTCACTAGAGCTGTGAAGAATGAGCGCATTGTTGAAGCAAGCTTATTGAGGTTTTCCAAAATTAGTATTTCGGGATTTTTTTGCTTCATTACACAATAAGAAATCTCTGCATTACTTGGTCCAGCTTCAGAATCCATTTGGAAAGCTTCCAAACACCAGCCAATCCTGCTACCCCGAAGACGAGCCAAACTATGCCGACTGCGACGACTGGAACCTTCACCTGAACGGACCGTTGGTATAAACTCACGCTCAACTGCCCAATGTGAGTGAGGTGCATTTCTGACAGCAGCAGGATTAATGTACCTGATAGATGGAATATTAGCATCATCATCACTCTCCCTTCCAACGACAGTAGACAGTCCCCTATCTGCACTTGCAGGGTCCGGTTCAACATTCCGCTTCTCCTCTACTTTCAACTCACAACACAAAGATATTTGCCAAAGAATTTCACGATAAACCTTGCCAAGATCCTTAAACACATCAGCAGCAGCAGAACCCAATTCAGAGATAATGGTAGTAGTACCTTTTAGCAAAGAATTGCAAAGGTACAGGATGCCTTCCAAACTGGAGAGACACCTCAAGATCTTTACTCTTTCAGAAAATTCAATCTGAGCAAATTGGGATCCCCCAATTGAAGTTAAAAGCTCATTCGTTAACTTCAAATGGTCTCTCAGAAATAGACACAGTGCACGAGCAAGTGAGGTAGAATGCTGAGGAGAAAAGTTTTTAAATGCAACAGTGATGCTTTGGCCAAGAGAAGCTGAAAGGGGTATGAGAGGTAAAGTAAACAATTGCAAGACACACTCGATCCCTTTCTTTTCAACAAAAATTCGGCATGTATCAGAATTCTGAAGAACTGATTCGAGAAAATGAGAAGCATTAGAAATACAATCAGGCAAAAATGATTCCACATTCATCGATGAAGCATCCAGAATTAATTCCGATGATCCACTTTCGGGTTTATGTGAATCTCTAACATCTATAAAGGGTAAATATCTGTTCTCAGATTCAATTTCCATAGGAACAGGTTCAGAACAGCTTAAAGAATGTGTAGACTGAGAAGCTGCTTCAAGCCCAGATCCAATTTTTGCAATATTGTTCAGTATTTCAATCAGCATATCAACTCCTTCGCCACGCAATGAGGAAGCATGGCGCATTAGTTCATCCAAACCACTAGATAACGAGCCAAGAGTATCAGCGGCAAGGGCTCGTAGGTATGTTTTGGATGTAAAAACTTTTACAAAGCACCTCAAAGCATTACGTTCTTTCACAGCCTGAAGACCATTGTTGTTCAAACAAAGAGCATCCAGACATTGTGGTATACAAGTAATCGCCTCAGCAGAACAAAGAACACCATCCATGATAGCATCTATAAAAGCGGAAGGAAGACCTGCTCCATCTAAGACAGAGATACAAGTAGGATCTTTATGAATTAAATCACTCATGAGAGTAGCTGCCAATGAAAATACACCACCACCAAAGTCTTTTGCTCTTTTAAATATTATGCATATACAATGTGGCAACAGGCTCTCTTCGGAGCCATACACGTGAGTTGTTGTCCCAGGTGCATAAGTACCAAGAGATATAGCTCGCAATAAGGCTTTCATCAACAACCGACGGTGATATGAAACCAAAGCTTCAGAAAAAAGAGGTAGCGAACTATCAAGTTCAGCAAAAGTATCTGTCATAATTTGCGAACCACCACGGCCAGCACAGTCAAGGTCAACAGAAATGTTATGTTGCTTTGAACCATTTTCAATATAAGATACTTCTACCATCAGGCGAGTTATTGTGTCATCCAAACCTCCCAAATCTCGAAAAAGAGCAGCAGCAGGGTTGCTGTAATCCATAAATGCTTCTAGAACATGCACAGCTGTGCTAACCAAATGCAAGTGCTGAGGATTCACATCTTTCAGTAGAGGTAAAAGAGTCGGTATAAATCCCGCTTCACGCATGGCTGAGCAACCTGATGAAGATGATACTAACATCGTAATAAGAGATAACAGACACTCTGCAAAAACAATAGAACACTTTGATGGATTGTTCACAACAGAATCAACAGCTTTCAGCATAAGGCTAGATAGAATACCACGGTGCCCCCCCAATGTGACAACAGACAATACTGTCGGCTGACGAGACCTATCTTGACAAAGGGAAACCAGAGAAAGAATGCATAAAATCCGAATTTTTCCAGGTATTGCATCTTCATAGCTCAACAAGGTAACCAATTCATTGATGAACTCTGGCTCAGTGTTCAAGTAAGAAACCAGGTCATCAGTATCACTGCAGGCTTGAACAAGAACTATAAAAGCATAGAGGCGGATGCATGTGTAATGATGGCGTGTAACTGCTGAGCTAAAGGCCCTAGCAAAACGCAATCTTGTCAGAAGAGAAAACCTCAAATCATGCGGAACTTTATACTGTACGACTAACTTATTAAGAAGTTCAAGGTCGGACTCCTTCATAGAGTCAACTGCAGATATGTGTATGACTTGTAAACCTCTGGTCGTCTGCTCAGAAGAAATCGATTCATTTGCAGTTTCGCTCACAGCATAAAACTGAAAATGCAGAGAGCAACCCAACTCGAAAGCAATTGGGTCCAATCCATTTTGTAAAGCACATGAAATCAATCCAAGACCATCTTCCTTCCTCCCCCATCCTTGGGCAAAAGCAAATAATCTTGAGCGTAGAGAAGCATCTATTAAATTGTATTTTGCATTAGATTTCTTCAAAAAAGCAGCCAAAGTTTGTAGAGAAGCCTCCACAACATCCGAATCAGTGGAAGAAAGCAAAGACGATAAGTGATGCTGCACAGCAATTAAAAAAATTTGATCAAGATCATAATTGAAACATATAAAGCAAGCAATGAAGTGCAAGTCTATGGCAAAAATGACAACACATATAAACTAGGGCAACAACAGCGAAAATTAAAATATGTAAGCGCTTTATCTAGAGGCAGAATGATATTTATAGTGTTTGGTTTTCTCAAATGCAAGAAGCTTAAAAGATTGCGATCTCAGATATTAAAGAACACTGGCAATAAATATGTATCCCCACCATCTAAAATCAATCCCCCCATGCTTCGATCTTTCGAACAGTTACCTCCCTACTCTCTCACTCATGTCTCATCCTACCTTGCAAATCAACCACCTTCTAAATTTCCCACCATCAAAGGCAAAATCAACCAAAACTGACCACCTAGACGACTATTAGTTTCTTCCCTCATTAATTACCAACAATATGCACTTAGTATGATTTTTTTAGCATCGTAAAAGCGATGGAGTGTACACATAACATCATGGGCATATTAGATTTTAAAAAATGAACTGATTAGACTTTGATTTCTGATTGAGAAATCCCTAGTCTGGAGTAAGACTTGCCCATTACAAAAGTTAATAGCAACTTCTATCAAGTGCAACGACAAACATATGGGCTAACACCAAGGAGTTTTTAGCTTTATCCTATTTAGATGACCACATAAATCTTTAAATTTAGCTGCTCAGAAATAACTATCCATGTGGCCGAATGAGGGTAAAGAAAGGAACCTCATAAGAGCTGTAAAAATGTTTATTGGTGCAATTTTCTAATATTATCCTTATGACACGAAGTATATGTAGAACAGCTTCCCTTGGGAAGGGTGGATCAGATTCCAAAGAGTTGTCCCCAAGCTGCAAATCCTTCCTTGGCTTGATGTATTTCTCAAAATAGGTATCGAAATGATTAAACAAGTCAACCCACTGATGAAAATCTCCCTGCAATTACAAGTATCGTTATTATCAAAGCAGGGGGAAGGAATTTGCATAGTTTGTGGGATTTAAATATGCACCTTGTCAAACACCCAAAAGAAACTTTTCAGAGAATCTTCTATATTCTCTGGCGGTGTAGCGGTAACATTGTTGATAAAGGTTTTAATCTTAGAAGGCTGCGGAAAAAAAACGGAGAGGAATATCAATTATCCCAAAAATAGTAAAAAATATAACAAATCGAGAAAAGGACAAAGAAAAACACAAAAGAAAGAAGAAGATAACTAACCAGATAATTTTTTTAAAAAAAATCATATGGATTAGAGAAGATTTTATAGCTCAAAGATAAGCAGCTAAAAAGAAACAGAAATATAGCTGTTATTTTCTATCGCGACTATTCTCTGGCGCACTGTGTAAACTATTCAAAACAGATTAACCCTTGTGAGTAGCAATTCATTATTACATTATTATCACAGGAAACATCTATGTTGATGTAATCACAAGAAGTTTTGCGACACGCAAAGATGGACCTTTTAGATGAATTTGCATTAAAACAAGACATTCCCCGCTAACTAGAACTTCTCAAGCAATGCATTACCATGTTATCGAAACAAGTTCAGTAAGCAAAATCAACCATTAAGGAAACTTCGCCCGGAAGAATTTCAATCAAGCAGACAAATCAAAGAGGAGCAAGAAAATAATTCCACCGACCACTTCATGTGCCCTCCTTCGCTTCAACTTCATCTCTTGCTATCAATCAAACGTGCCCATTACCCACTTCAAGGACCACAAACTAATGAATCAATCGATTCAATAACAAATCAGAACGGAGAACACGAAAGAACACGGGAATTGAGGGATTTGAAGAGGGTGGAAAAATATCATGGGATTGAAAAAATTTGAGAAAATCCGAATCAAATACAGAAAACTACTCTATGTGTGAATCAATTACAGGGTTTTCGGAACGAGGGGTTTTGTATGCGATTGTGATCGCATAGGATTTTCGTGAGGTGGTGGCAAGAAAAGGGAATTTTTCCCATAAAATTAAATAAAATAATAATAATAATAATCGAAATACATTTGACATCAATGGCAAATTTTATTAATAAATTATAAGTAATTATTGATTGGGGGATTTTTTGATAATCAAATTTGGTCTTGAATATCAAATCAAGGGTTAATTTCCAAATATATTCTTACTTTCCTCTTCCTTTTTCTTCCAAAATTTCAATTTCAACACTCATTACAATCCGATTTAATCCTAACATACAATCAGTGGAGTTTGACCACAAAGAATGATATTTCCACATATTTCTCTTTCCCCAGGAAATTTGTTGCTCGTTGTGTAATGTAATATCACATATGTGACATTAATTTTAATTTATATTACAAGTACTCGGTTGTATGTGTTGCATATTTGTAACGAAAAACAAGAAATAATAAAATAAATTATAAAATAAAAAATATAAAAATGACGTTTTTTGTAAATAAATACCCACCAAATGACAAAAAATAATAAAATGTGGTATTTCGTAATTAAATAGATATCAAAGGACAAAGAAATAGTCATGACATTTCTTTAATTAAATAGTCATCAAAAGACAAAAAAAATATTGAAATGTTTGAAATTACCAATTTGTCTACTAGTTTTAGTTGTGATTAAAATTAAATTAAGATACAATCATAAATTTCTCTAAAACTACACCAAATTAATTAACAATCAGTTACCAAATATGCATAACTATATATGGTAAGATGAGACAATATATATATATATATATATATATATATATATATATATATATATATATATATATATATGTTTTATATAATGTTTTGTCATCAAACTATTGAAAGTGTAGTAGCACTCAATTTGATTAGTTTTCTGAATGAAATTAGATTTGTGCAGAATTTTTTCCTTCCCTATCTTTTTTACTCATAATGAATATTGATTTGGCAAAAAAAAAAAAAAAAGATAAACTTACAATAACTCCTCGTATCTTTTTGACTCATAATGAATATTGATTTGGCCAAAAAAAAAAAGATAAACTTACAATAACTCCTCGTATTCAAACTTAACTTTCTCCTCATTCCTCATTCCTTCGAATCTTTGTTTGAGCTCCCCAATTTTTTAAAATTTCAAAAAATATCATCAATCTTCATAATTATGGTACTGTAGCATTGTTTTACCAATCGAGCATGTTTTTAAAGACATATGACCTAATGACATGCAAAATTATGCAAGGTTTTCAGCATATATATCTTGTTCAGATGATCAATTTTTTTTATTGTCTCATCATACTTCCGTATAATAAATTTAAATATTTACCTCTTTGACTGGAGCACCGTCGAGTCATATCTATTGGATTTTACAAACTGCTCCTCACAGTCAAACCACGCAGTCGCAATAGATGGTTCCTAACGTAGATTCTTTCAACAACACCTAGAACAACCATGTTTCATTTCCTATCTCAGGATGTATACTAAAGTAATTCGATTAAAAAATAATACATGAGAGGACAATAAGCCTTGATTTTTTTACTCAAAATACAAACTATTATTATATAATAACCTCCTGTATAAGAGGAGAACTTGCCTAGCTACCTATAATAGCCGGATTTATAACACACATAAACTAGTACGATAAAATATTACAGTTTATTCGAAAGAAAAATGAAGATGTTAAATGATGTCTTCATCTTCCTTCTGCTTTGGTATTTATAGAAGTATTGGTGGATTTAAAATCCGAACTTCAATTCTGCCAATTGTGGCCGACAAGCATCTTATGAGTGATGGTCCATTCAACCACGAGTTGGTGGCTTTTCTTTAATGGATGATTGAGAGGTTCATTTTTCCACTAGTTAGTGGAATTGTCTTTTAGTAGTAGTCCATCATCCATTTAATGGAGTGGTTAAATCACATGTCTACTTTCCTTGTCGAGGAATCTTTTGTTTTTTTATTGTCCCCGAGAAAATTGCTATTTGTGTGGTCCTTTACCACTTGGTCTTGTTTATGCAAAATGCTTCCGGTCCGATCTCGGCCTAAAGCCTTTGCCAAATTCTGGCTCCTTTTGGTTCGGGCATTCTAGACAAATGTTTCCTGATCATCTTTCAACATGAGCTATGTTACAGAATTTCCAACAACATTCTTTACTCTCCGACAGCTTGTTATTCCACAGAAGATTTCTTCTTCTTTTTTTCAAATAGTTTTCTGCAAAACTTGTTGTTTTTCTTGTCGTATTATTTAACATGAATGATATATTTACAGAATTATGATAAAACTTAAATTGAAACTTGACTTTTTCTATCTCGGTTAGACAGAGCCATAGACTGCATGCACTTCTGGTAGAGATTTCATCTTCAGTTATTGAAGCAACAAATTATGTTTCTTCTATTTGAGGATCCTTGATAAACTTTTGAATATTTGTGTCTAGCCTCATTAGCTTGATAAAATGAAAAGCTTCATGTGAGCCTTTTTCTGCTGGTTCTGGTATTGTACTAAAACAGTATAATTCCATAATGTCTCCTCTGGACAAATAGTCGTTAATTACCCATGTTTCATGAATATCTTCTTGGATTCATTTAAGTAAACTTGAGATTTTTGGGAAGCCGAGTGATGTAGTATAAACCAATGTGTCTGGGACATTAGAGACGTTTTTCAGTATGTTAAAAGGTCTTAATATGCATGATGTAGGCTGTTATGGTACATGATAGTAGGGGCTGCACAGTTTTGGTGTTTGGGGGGAAACTAAGGCAGGGCTTTGACTATTGGGAAAATTTTTTGAAGGAGTTTGTGCAAGGGCTGACCAGGTAAGGGGCTGGGCTCGTGAGGGTCCTAGCCACGGGCATGATGGTCTAGTCCAAGGACGACTAGTGGGATGGTTAGGGTAGGCGGCGCACGACTACGGAACTTCCTAGTCGTGGCTGCGCATTTTTGAAAAGAACCATGCACGTTCGTGTGCATGGGCTGTAGGGGTAGTCTAGGAAAGGTCTAACGGTTAGGGTCTCAGGAGGGTCAGCTAGGGTCTGGTTGGGTCGGTCAAGGGCTAGGAACGAAGGGGCATATGGGTTGTTAAGGTTATGGATTGATTCAAACATGGGCAGAAAATTCAGAAGCTTCCTAGGCTTTTCTGTGGGTTCGAAACGGCTAGATTTGGGTTGCGTAGGGTATAGTTGGATGTGATTAAGCTATGGTTCAAATTTGGTAAATTTTGGTTAAGTTTCGAGTCGATTCGGGTGGAAACCAAGAAATAGGTTCAAGTTTCAAAACGAATTGTGAATATAGTTAAGGAGCTTAAGTTTAAGTCAAATGTTTATGGGTGTATTTTAATGGATTGGATGGATTTAGGTTGTCGTTTTAAGGTACAAAGGTAAATTTCAGGGACAAAACAGTCATTTTACACCTGAAAATGTTAGACGTCCTACCAGTGTCTTGAATGTTGTAATGAATGTTAAAATGTTTTTTTTGATGGAATTTTATGATAAAAACGACATATGCTAAAAGATATGTTGCGTTGTTGGTTTAAAAGAAAAACGTTATGTAAAGTCCAAAAAGAAGATAATGTAACATAACTTCATGAAAATTTAGGAAAAATGGAAAATGAATTAAATGGTTTTAATTGTATAATTTAATATGGTGTGCATGTTTGCATGTTTAAAATGTACATTTCTACATGAATGCATAAAACTGTGTTTTAAAAGTGTTTTAAGACGTGATCGAGGAACGGAGACCGGTGACCATAAGGGAAAATATTTTTATTAAATAATTATTTTAAATTTTTTAAAGTGTGGTGTATTTTAAATGGATTTTTCAAATATGAGGTGTTTTTATACGCCGAGATGTATTTTAAACAGGTATTCTATTTTCAATGAAAATAGAGACTTTTTTGAGAACTCAGCTATTATTTTCACAAAATTCCCTTAAAAAAGTATTTTAAGTATTTACAAATAGGCTTAATGGACCTATTATATTAGGTTAATGAGCCCAAGCTTGCACCTTGTATTATATATCAAATATTATGCCCTAAAACCCTAAACCTAAACACTATAACTCATGCCCAACCCCTCTAAACACAAAGACTCTCTATCAGTCACACAACACGGCATACACCATACGATTTAAAGGGAAAATCACGTGAATTTGAAGGGAATTCAGAAAGGTCCTCCCCACGTCGACGTTCTTCGCATCTCAACTCGTTTTCAGTGCGTAATAAGCACAAAGGCACGCATTAACCTCATTTTTCTCATCTATTAAATCATATTATGTTTGATGCATGTTTGCGTGAAAAAGTTGTTACCCTTTGGGTTATTTTCGTTTTTACGCCATGTTATGACCAAAACTCAAGTTTTTATGATTTAAAACTCTTTTTATCGATGCTGAAGGGGCTGCCTTGGTAGGGACACCAAAATGGATGAATTTTAGAGGGTTTAATGGCCTAGAAAAGGTTTCACAAGGGCTGGACATGGAGGTTAACTAGGTTGAACGAAAATTGTATGTTTTTTAGTACTAAGGTTTCGGCTAGGGCACCCTTGAGAGCCACAGTTGTAGCTATTGTTAGGGCATGACTAGGAGACCGAAGAGGCTGCATGAGGGTCCTAGGGTGGCGGCACAAGAGTTGGTTCGAAGGGCTAGGGTGATCGCGTGAAGAAAGGGGGAGCCGCGGACGTTTGGGACGGATTTGAGGGGCTGTGGGATTTAGGCTTCTCAAACTCGGTCCAGCAGAGTCCATAGTCCATTAGGGTCCTAGGGTGGCTGCACGGTGGCTGGTATGAAGGCTATGGACGGGTACGCAAGCTTGACGTCGTGCATGGCTCCTAAGGCACGGCTTGAAGGGCTGGGCACAGTTGGGGTGCTAGGCCTGGTCTAGTAGGTTGTCAAGGGCTTGAGTAGTGTCCTAGGGTCGATGGTTAGGGGCTGGATATGATGCAAAAAGTCTTTGTTTTTGTCAAAAAACGATTACCGATTTAAAATAAGACTCACATGTAAAAACATCTCAAAAGACATCATTTTCAAAAGTTACGTTTTAAATATACCATATATCAAATAATTAAATATAATCATTTAATAAAAATATTTTTCCTTTACAGTCTCAGTCTTCGTTCCTCGGTTGCATCTCGAATAACCTTTAAAACACATTTTTATTCATTCTAATATAAAATAATATTTGTAACATGTAAACATGTCTGTCACATTTAATTAATAAAACTAAAATTATTTAATTAGGTATTTTCCATTTTTCCTAGATTTGCATGCAGTTGGATTACGTTATCGCATTTTGGACATTACAATATATGAGTTGAAAGGACCGTATTGTACGCTAACCATGATTAAAGGTTCTTGCAGCCACTATCAGTGATACCTAACGGTCATGGGGTGATACTACTAGACGCTCTTACCATGCACCAATGGGTGCAATCATAAATGAGTTCTGACATTTTTTATCAAGGAGTTGATGAAAAGAATAGGGCTAACCAGGGTAAGCCCAAATAATAATAAATGTCATTCTGAATCACATGGAGATGTGAACCCACAGCTAGTTGTATCTCTGAACCATTGAAGGTCACACAAGTATCAGACTATGTGTTCCCGTTGAGATAGTCATATTTCAAAGAGTTGAAATTTGGCGACTATAGTTTGATGGAGATCGAATAGGAAGCTTATAAAAGAGTTTATGAGGTGTTTCCATAGGATGAAAAAATAGAAGTGTGCATGATTGCTAAATAAGGAAGGAGAGTAGAACTGTCTGTTTTATGAAGGATTTTACTATAACTGACAGTTGCCAAATATGGTATGAAGATTTTGATCTTCGAAATTTTCAATTTTCATTATATGAACAAGACTCGTATCCTTGATATATCGACGCTCTCGGATCGTCGATCAGGGTTATAATAAGTTCGGGATAATTTATTTAGTGAATTTGGAATTTACTAATTAAATGTTGGTACTAGTGTGGTAATTACTAATATGTACGTATATTATTATAAATATATCATGTGTTATCAATTTGATAAACACATAATATAATAAATAATAATATAAGAATATATATAATGAAATTAGAGTCCTAGTAGGATAAGGACTTAGAGTCTTAGTAGGGAAGGGACTCTTAATTGGATTAGGAGTCTACTCTATATATACACCACTATGACTCATAATTACAGTCCATAAGTTTTTGCACACAAAAACACAACAAAGTCCCCTCTCATCCTTCAAAAAAGTCTCGGCCACTTCTTGTTGGAGAGCAAGGAAATTTTTGGCCACCTTCTTTCATCCATCGTCGTGCCGCCGCCGTCGCACATTCTCCAGATTTTGAAAATTCTGCGTACTTAGTCTCAACGCTAAATTGTTTGAAGTTACTAATTCAATTCAAACAAGGAATTTATTCTCTGGTCTTATACCTAATTAGGCGATCAATGAAAGAGTCGTTCGCAGGAAATTACAAGAAAGATTATCTCCGCCTCGCACCGGAATAGTTTGGAGTCCAACGTTTAATATGCGAAGGTATAACTCTTAAACACCCAATGAATGAAAGTTTAAACACCCAACGTCCAATTGACGTTTCGATTGTCGAAACGAAAAATTTTAAACTTTCGCTGCATCTAGGGTGCGAGAACACGATTTCCCAACAGTCACCACAATTTCTGTTGTTAACATATCGAGCTTTTCCCAAGCTCTAATCCTCATGAGTAAGGGCTGCAACATATTATGTGTTGATATATTCCATTTGTTTATTGTTTTTATATATGTTGCAAGTGCAGATACTTGAGTAGTGAGTTAGAAAGAAAGTGAGAACTTTTAATCGTCATTTGCTTCAACATCTAGTAAGCTTTTTCAGGTGTACTAGAAAATATTGTTCCACCAACAGCTGAATCTATTGGGATTCTCGTCGATGTGTTCAAACCAATATAAAACAGTTCAACTTGAACCCAATCTGCATAATTCTGATTTGGGCATCGTTTGAGTAAATTTTTAAATTCCCTCATGCTTCATACAACTGCTCAAACTCTTGCTACCTGAACGTGATTATTTCAATTTTTACTTAAACAGATTTCGCAGGTGGAAAATATTTTGCCAATAATTTAGATGTCATATCTACCCAAATCATGATACTACCCAGTGGTTGTGATTGGAGCCAACTTCTAGTAATATCTCAAAGAGAGAACAAAAACAAGAACAATCTAACTGTATTATCATAAACATCATTAACTTTCTCATATGAAGATGAGGATCTACAATGGGTGCGCCCCCAAATTGCTTCTGTTGCACCATATAGATCATTTTTGCTTCAATTTGAAATTATTTGCATCAATCATTCCATAAGCTATGCCAAAGTAATGTGTATTGATCTCCGAATTAAAGTGATATCTAATGGGTACCTCAGTAGGAGGTGGATTTGCATTATTCTCTCTGTTTTCAGCCGTGGTCCTTAGCTTTTTTCTTCGTGATTTTCTCATTACTTTGACAACTTTTCCAATTATGGATAAAAAAAAACAACGAATCAAAACTTTAAGTCTTTCGCATAAGCTGCAAGACAGAAAAAAATAATTTCAATTATAATAAATAAAATCTAAATTAAAATTAAGCCTAATAAACAACAGTATTAGTTTAAACTAGATTAATTCATTCGTCACCAATGACACCAAAAACTAGTTGTGTTATTTCTTACCGTAAATGTAAGGTGTCAAGTTTTAGTACTCGGATAAATACGGATATCATCTCACAGAGGATGAATAATTTACTAATTACTGTAATTAGAATGATTTTAACTTTATTCTGAAAATCAAATATGAGATTTATAATATAAATTAGAATTTCACACAACTAACCTACAACTAATGAGAATTATAAGGAGAAAAATCAATGAGATACGAATGTTGGAGGTTCGATTTCACCTGACTATCCACTATGATTAATTCCTACTAATATTCTAGTTTAGTAGCCTATAATTCCTAATCTTTCCTACTACCTTTCTCAAATGATAACCAGAAAATAATTATCTAACAACGAAGTCAATATCCCTACTAGAGATCAAATATCAGCACAAGAATTCTTTCAATGACTTCCATGGAGTTACATACCTCTAGAACTATATAAACACCAACAATGTGGTTTTCAAAAGTCCTATTCAAAATCCTCTTTTCCGAGTAATAGATTCCAAATAAATAAGAAAATTCAATTAATGAACAAGTAATATAGCGCATTCAATTTATAAAACACAAATAAACTAACCGAAGAATTAGAATTCGTAAATTAAAAGATCAAACCATAGTTGTCAATCAAACTATGTTGTCCTCTAGACAAAGGAATTAGTTCATGGAGGATTTAAATCAAAACAAAACATGTTCTTGAACATATTCAAATATTAAGGGTCATAGAAAATAGGATGAAGATCGACGAAACTTCTTCATCCTCAGATGATGCTTCTTTTCTCTTCGTGCAATTTTTCTTCGATCCCTTCCCTCTCTTCAGCTGCCTCCTCCATCTTTTCTTCTTTTTGTATGTTTATGGATGCGTAGTTGTGGGTTCTCACCTTAAGGGCGGTTATCAATTTAAAATTGTTCAAATTTTTTCACAGCCTGAAATTCTCGAGTTACTTTTTGCATAAGAATCTTGTTGCTTAGATGTCGAGTAGGTGGCACAAAGGCGCCTCATGTTCATCGTTCCTCATAATTTTGGTGGCTTCAGGCACTAAGGCACCACATTTGTGGTGTCAAGGCACCGATTTCTAGGATTTTATTCTTTCGTTCTTCATGGCAGGTGCTTAGGTGCCAGGTTCTTGGTGTAACGCCCAAAAAATTTGAAGGCCCACGTGAGCCACATGCATGCAAGTTATTAAATTTTCTTTGGTATTTTATTAAATTGTTTTAAAGCATTAAATGCATGTTTATTCTATGAATTTGTGTAATTCATGATTTATTTAGAGTTCATGCAATCTAGGGTTTTATTTTAAATTATGGGTTTAATTATTTTGTGCATTTTATGCATAATTCATGCATGAAATTTTAAAGGTTCGTGCATTAAAGATTTTTAAGTTGCATTTCGCGTTCGAACGAGGATCGGAGACTGGAGAATTTTCAGAAAAATTATTTTATTACACGAGTTATTTTTATAAATTAATTTAAAGCATTTTAAGTGTATTTTTCGAAAATGAGAATTTTTGGGCATTTTTACCCGTATTATTTTAATTTTTAACGGCACGCAAATTTTATCGAATCGGGGGACTTTTTAAGGGTTAGGCTAATATTTTCAAAATCTTTTCAATACGAAATATTTTTCGGGAGCGTGTTTGGATTTAATGGGCCTACTTTGTAGTTTATTGAGCTTAAAAAAATCTTTTTAAAATTTTAAAATACCATTTAGGGCCCATTATCTCACTAATTGACTATTTATTTATACCAAAGGAACCACTAAACCTAAAATCTAACTCCCACAGCTGACTGCCCCTCTTCTCTTCATTTTTTTAGTGGTTTTCAGCAGCCATTTTCATGGTTTTTATCAGCAAGCTTCGGCCATGGCTTGTGCTTGCAAAAGAAATTCCCCGACGCTTTCCCCGACATCCGTTCTTCATCGTTCTTGCGTAGGAATCATCAAAGGCACGCTTTTAATTCCGTTTTCTCATCACTTACGCCCTAAGTATGCTGTAATATATGTATATGTACGGTTGTTCATCGATCTCGTATGTGGCTGCATTTTTGTGATGTTTTTGACATGAAACTTGCATCATGTGTTTTTGTTACTCACGTTTATGGTGTTTCGCGTGCAAAGGGTTGCTGAGTGCTGTTAAGATCGAGGTTATGAATTCTAAGGGCTGAAGTTGAGGTGTGATCTAGTTTGGTTGGAGATCGATCAAGAGATGTAGGTGTTGGCTTCGGGTTGGTGTTTTTGTGAGAACCGCGATCGTGGGGGAGCTGCGGTTTGCATGGTGGAGCAGCCGTGGTTTAGGCTGGTTCATGAGGGTCCAGTCGAGGTCTAGGAGAGGTTGGTTAAGGGCTGGAACAGCTGGTCTCGGTCCAGGAGCAGATCGAAGGGGGTTTAGTTGAAGAGAGCTCGGGTAGTTGTTCTTGGAGAGGCTCGACCGTTACCATTTTTAGTTGCACAGCAGATGCTTCGTTTAGGCTTGGTTTAGGAGTTCATTAAGGACTAAATGGTGAGTCATAAAGGCTGGACATGTGGTGGTAGTTGGGTGGACCGAAGGAAATTAAGAAATGGAGCCATGTGTTGGGTTTAGGATGTTGCTTGTGGGGGTGGCCGAGAATTATTGAGTGATGTGGGTTAGCCGTAGGTTAGAGAGCTAATTCTGAAGATTTTAGGGGTTCTTAGAGGGTATAGTAATTATGGTAAAAGTTTGAGAAATTTTGGGTTAAGTTTCGAGTCGATTCGGGATAAAAACCGGGACCCGTGTCTAAGTTTTAAAACGAATTAGAAAAGCTGCGATTTTGGCTCGAGTTTACGTCTAGGAATGCTTTTAAATATGTTTTGGGACATTTTAAGGAGTTTGGTAAGTTTCGGGTCAATTTAGAGGTCCAGGGTTGAAACGATAATTTTTGGGTTCCAGGGGCAAAATGGTCATTTTGCACCCGGGGTGAGATTTTTGTCTTGGCACCGCCCTGAGCACAAATTATGATATTTTTAAATGTTCATGCATCATGTTTATGATTTTTACGAAATTATGATAAATACGGTGCATGCTTCGTTTAAAAGAAAAATTATGTATATGCATGCTTTTATTAAGTGATGAATATGATGACACGTTTTGAAGGAAGTGATTTAGTTGTGACTAACACGATGACACGATGATATGATTGGAGATATCGTGAGGGAAAAAGCCCCAGAGGGAGCCCGTTTACGGGAGAAAGCCCCAGAGAGAGCCCGACGATCGTATTTCCATTGACTTGATATGATAGGCCCGGACTCAGTGGGCAGGTAATGCCGTCGCTGATGACCCTCGCCGCCGGGTACCGCGGTTACACGTAGATGGATCCATCGACTGACATGATGATACGAAAGTCACAGCTAATGAACAGAATTCAAATTAAGATTTTAACACGTATATGTTGATATGATGATACATGCTGTTACCATGTTTTGACAGGTCACAGTTTCGCATACGATATGATAACATGATGAGACATGTTTTTGATACGTTACTATTTTACACGACATGTTTATGGTCATGTTTTTAAGCTCATGAAATGTATATTGATTATGCTATTTTTCACTTCTGTGTGCTACGTATATGTACTTGTTATTACTGGTACAGGTGTGTTGAGTCATTAGACTCACTAGACGTGTGTGATGCAGGTGAGCATTTTGAGTAGGAGACAGGAGGTGCTGAACTCTGAGTAGGCAGATCTGGTGCAGTGACACGACCTGAGGACCACATGTTTTACGCTTTATGATTTATGAGATATGAGATGATATGAACATTTTTATACGTTGATGATTTTAAGAATTTTTATACGTTTACGTTTATGTTGATTTTGGATGACGTTAGTTATTTTTTTAAACTGCGTCATTATTGTTGGTAAATAAATACGAATATTTTAAATGCAATTTTATAATTGCAAGAAAAAAACAAATATTTCCGCACTTTTAAAACGAGTAGACGTTTCAGTTGGTATCAGAGCAAGGGTCCTGTAAAGGGTTGTGCCACCGCCAGCTTCTGCCGCTCAGTCTTCAAGCCTCAAGTCTGTAAGCCTTTATGATTTAAATGTTTTAAATGTTTTTAATGCTATCACCTGCATGTTTACATGATATATTCTTTACAGTACATGTTTATCTGTCGTTATGTTTTGAGATTATATGTTTCAAAATTTTTATGCATATTACGACATGAGTTGAGAAATTATATGATTTTCTTGCATGCTGGCTTTGTGGTGGAATTGGACATGAATAAGAATTTTGCTATTGGGAATTAGGAGAGGTTAGAAATGATTTGGCTATATTAATTTTTTGTTAGTAGTATTGATATTTTACTTGTGGGTCATAAGTTAAACTTAACAATTATGGATGCTTTTGGGGCATATAGGTTTTCTAAGAAAAAATATTGATGGTTCATGGTTACTAGTCGAATTATTTTTTGAGGATTTAATGTAAGGAATAATGATTCGAAAACTACGACGATCTTTGGAAGTGTAGAACGTAGAATTTATTTAGGGTGCATGCTCTACCTAGTGGATTTAAGGATTGAATTGCATGAATTGAGAATCTTAAGGATCTAATTGTAATAACCAATAATTAGAGGATCTAAGTGCTAAAATAAAATTCTAAGGGACTATTTTCAAATTTAAAGAATTTTGGGATTTAATTCTGAGTTTCGAGAATTTAAAGGTTTAATGAGGCAAAGATGGAAAATTTTATGGGGACTAGAAATGCAAATTTCGTAGGGTTGTAGGGCCAAAATGGTAATTTTCGAGAATTTTAAGGGCCAAATTGCAAATTCCGAAATTTTAAGGATTAAATTAGAACTTGGAGGAACACTTGGGTTAAATTAATAATTTTTCAAAGTTATGAGAATTGATTTTTGGTTTAATAAACTTAAATTATTGAACTTTATGTTACGAGAAATCTATAAAGTGGAATTAGGAACGCCAAGAACTTATGGATAATTGTTGGACCTCAAAATTAAGGACAAATTGAATAATATTCGAGGAAAGTAAGAATTAATTTTGTAATTTTTATTAAATTTGGGGACTAAGTTAGCAGTAAGTGAAAATCGAATGGTTTAAATGACCGGAATTTTTATGATTTAGATTTAAAGGGATATTTAGAACCTTGAGATATCTGGGTTATAATGTTATAAGAAATGATAATCAAGAAAATTGTATGATGAATCAATCTTGGGCTTAAAAATATAAGTGTTATGTTGTGGCAAATTAAGAAATTAAAGTGATGACAATTTAAGGTGAAGTTGATAAGTTAGTTAAGTTATAAGAGTAGACATTGAGTTAACAAAATTTTGGGAACTTAAGATCTTAAGAGTTAAATTTATACCTTTGTTGGGGTAAAGTTTTTCTAGAAAGTTGAGTATGATGGATGGTTAGGTTACTTGATAGACGCATGTAAGAATTGAGGTAGACACCTTGTCTTGATAATTTTTTTGGTAAATCATTAAGAAACTTGGGAATGAGTGAATACATGTGTTGGAATTATTCTATCTAATACTACTTGGGTTGAGTAAGCTTGAATTTCAAGTTTATGAGATAAGTGTTTATACGGAAATTTTGGGTGAAATGAAAACAAAGGGGAATTAGTTGTGTTCAGCATAGGTTACCAATGGACGAATATTAAGATTCTCAGCGAGTAAGAAATCTAAAATTTTGATACAGATATTCTAGAATTTTATGGGTTGTCAGTGAAGTTGATTTATTAGAATTAGTTCAGCATTAACATGGGATAACTTAGTAAGTTTTATACGCTAGAAGTAATTAAATATTGAGGATACGTAAGTATGTGAAATTCGTTCCAACGAGGAAGGCCAAGGGTCTTAAGCATCAACTAAATTGTAATTGGGAAGAAAATAGTTTAACCATGTGATTGATGCTAGAAGGATTTTATTAATTAGGTAGAAGATCGATAGTGTATATTTGGGTTTTATGGATTAACGTTACTCAAATTTAAGATTTGCAACAATTTAATATTTGGGATGTACTTGTAAATAGTAAGTTGCGTAAGTTTGGTGCCGTAAGATAAAGATTCGATTCAAGAATCTTAGGCTAATTTTGTTATGGAGTTGACATAAGGTTTAATTTTTAAGTGTATCATCGATGATAAAAGTTGATCAGTAAAGTTTGGTACTAAGATTTCTTTAGTTAAACAGCATAAATGACAATGTAATAGGTTGATAAACATTATGGGTATAATATAAGAAAAGTAAGACGAAATAAAATTCGGACTGCCATTTCTAATACTGGGAAGTTTGAGAAAAGTTGAAATTCGAGGTATTAGTAGAATAGAACTAAGTCACCATAAGTTGTTTTAAGTTGCGATTCACAAACGAGAATTTTGGTAGGCAAATTTATTAAGGATTTAGGAGACGTAAGGACAAATTAACGCTTATTGTATCGGAGTAGCTCAGCGGAAGCGCGAATTATTGGGATATTAGAATTAAGAGTCTATATTTTTATTTATTTATTTATTTTTTTTGAATATCAAGGATAAGCGAATTTCGGGGACGAAATTCTATTTAAGGGGGGAAGATTGTAACGCCCAAAAAATTTGAAGGTCCACGTGAGCCACATGCATGCAAGTTATTAAAATTTCTTTGGTATTTTATTAAATTGTTTTAAAGCATTAAATGCATGTTTATTCCATGAATTTGTGTAATTCATGATTTATTTAAAGTTCATGCAATGTAGGGTTTTATTTTAAATTATGGGTTTAATTATTTTTTGCATTTTATGCATAATTCATGCATGAAATTTTAAAGGTTCGTGCATTAAAGATTTTTAAGTTGCATTTCGCGTTCGAACGAGGATCGGAGATTGGAGAATTTTCAGAAAAATTATTTTATTACACGAGTTATTTTTATAAATTAATTTAAGCATTTTAAGTGTATTTTTCGAAAATGAGAATTTTTGGGTATTTTTACCCGCATTATTTTAATTTTTAACGGTACGTAAATTTTATCGAATCGGGGGACTTTTTAAGGGTTCGGCTAATATTTTCAAAATCTTTTCAATACGAAATATTTTTCGGGAGCGTGTTTGGATTTAATGGGCCTACTTTTTAGTTTATTGAGCTTAAAAAAATCTTTTTAAAATTTTAAAATACCATTTAAGGCCCATTATCTCACTAATTGACTATTTATTTATACCAAAGGAACCACTAAACCTAAAATCTAACTCCCACAGCCGACAACCCCTCTTCTCTTCATTTTTTTAGTGGTTTTCAGCAGCCATTTTCATGGTTTTTATCAGCAAGCTTCGGCCATGGCTTGTGCTTGCAAAAGAAATTCCCCGACGCTTCCCCCGACATCCGTTCTTCATCGTTCTTGCGTAGGAATCATCAAAGGCACGCTTTTACTTTCGTTTTCTCATCACTTACGCCCTAAGTATGCTGTAATATATGTATATGTACGGTTGTTCATCGATCTCGTATGTGGCTGCATTTTTGTGATGTTTTTGACATGAAACTTGCATCATGTCTTTTGTTACTCACGTTTATGGTGTTTCGCGTGCAAAGGGTTGCTGAGTGCTGTTAAGATCGAGGTTATGAAGTCTAAGGGCTGAAGTTGAGGTGTGATCTAGTTTGGTTGGAGATCGATCAAGAGATGTAGGTGTTGGCTTCGGGTTGGCGTTTTTGTGAGAACCGCGATCGTGGGGAAGCTGCGGTTTGCATGGTGGAGCAGCCGTGGGTTAGGCTGGTTCATGAGGGTCCAGTCGAGGTCTAGGAGAGGTGGGTTAAGGGCTGGAACAGCTGGTCTCGGTCCAGGAGCAGATCGAAGGGGGTTTAGTTGAAGAGAGCTCGGGTAGTTGTTCTTAGAGAGGCTCGACCGTTACCATTTTTAGTTGCACAGCAGATGCTTCGTTTAGGCTTGGTTTAGGAGTTCATTAAGGACTAAATGGTGAGTCATAAAGGCTGGACATGTGGTGGTAGTTGGGTGGACCGAAGGAAATTAAGAAATGGAGCCATGTGTTGGGTTTAGGATGTTGCTTGTGGGGGTGGCCGAGAATTATTGAGTGACGTGGGTTAGCCGTAGGTTAGAGAGCTAATTCTGAAGATTTTAGGGGCTGTTAGAGGGTATAGTAATTATGGTAAAAGTTTGAGAAATTTTGGGTTAAGTTTCGAGTCGATTCGGGATAAAAACCGGGACCCGGGTCTAAGTCTTAAAACGAATTAGAAAAGCTGCGATTTTGGCTCAAGTTTACGTCTAGGAATGCTTTTAAATATGTTTTGGGACATTTTAAGGAGTTTGGTAAGCTTCGGGTCAATTTTTAGAGGTCCAGGGTTGAAACGATAATTTTAGGGTTCCAGGGGCAAAATGGTCATTTAGCACCCGGGGTGAGATTTTTGTCTTGGCACCGCCCTGAGCACAAATTATGATATTTTTAAATGCTCATGCATCACGTTTATGATTTTTACAAAATTATGATAAATACGGTGCATGCTTCGTTTAAAAGAAAAATTATGTATATGCATGCTTTTATTAAGTGATGAATATGATGACACGTTTTGAAGGAAGTGATTTAGTTGTGACTAACACGATGACACGATGATATGATTGGAGATATCGTGAGGGAAAAAGCCCCAGAGGGAGCCCGTTTACGGGAGAAAGCCCCAGAGGGAGCCCGACGATCGTATTTCCATTGACATGATATGATAGGCCCGGGCTCAGTGGGCGGGTAATGCCGTCGCTGATGACCCTCGCCGCCGGATTACGCGGTTACACGTAGATGGATCCATCGACTGACATGATGATACGAATGTCACAGCTAATGAACTGAATTCAAATTAAGATTTTAACACGTATATGTTGTTACGATGATACATGCTGTTACCATGTTTTGACAGGTCACAGTTTCACATACGATATGATAACATGATGAGACATATTTTTGATACGTTACGATTTTACACGACACGCTTATGGTCATGTTTTTAAGTTCATGAAATGTATATTGATTATGCTATTTTTCACTGTTGTGTGCTACGTATATGTACTTGTTATTACTGGTACAAGTGTGTTGAGTCATTAGACTCACTAGGCGTGTGTGATGCAGAGCATTTTGAGTAGGAGACAGGAGGTTCTGAACTCTGAGTAGGCAGATCTGGTGCAGTGACACGACCTGAGGACCACATGTTTTCCGCTTTATGATTTATGAGATATGAGATGATATGAACATTTTTATACGTTGATGATTTTAAGAATTTTTATACGTTTACGTTTATGTTGATTTTGGATGACGTTAGTTATTTTTTTAAACTGCGTCATTCTTGTTGGTAAATAAATACGATTATTTTAAATGCAATTTTATAATTGCAAGAAAAAAAATATATTTCCGCACTTTTAAAACGAGTAGACGTTTCACTTGGATCTTATGCTTCTGTTCCATGGAGTTTCTTCAATATTCGACGTCAAGGTGCCACTTAGACAGCTCTAAGGTACCTCTCTCACGACTTTCGCACTTTCTGGCTAGTTCAAACTTTATCAAGTTTTCCAATTATTTTCTCCTTGGTATTTTTCCTTATCAGAAACATCTCAACCTCTTTTAATTTATTTTATTTATGAAACACAAAACTAACAAAAAAAACGCATAATCCTGCTCCAAACTAGCATAATCCAATCGAATTCTCATCACAAATTAAGTGCGAAAATTGCACTTGTCAATCCTCCAACATAATGGTTCCTTGGCCTCGAACCCAACAATACTTGAATATGTTTTTGATCCTTCAAACCTATGTAAGATGATCCTTTGATGTATTGTTGGTTCTCCGGGTCTGAGTAAGAGAATCTAGAGAAGTATTGCTCACTCCCTAGCATTATAGCTAATGATCCCCCATTATAAAGTACAATCTCTGATCTTTTGGTTATGGATCTCAAAGGATATGACTGTTTTTTTCATTAAACTTTTCGATCCTCAATGATTTGACTTGTTCCTTTGCTTCACAACCATGAGTCATTGGCCTTAAAAAGAGTTTCTCCTAAAGTTTGATGCATTCATCATGTTATAATTATTTTTTCGTCACTAATCATTTAATTGAAACATCTGATCCTTGGGTATCCACACATCCTTATGGCTTCCTTGAGGTGATTATTTTTTTTCCAAATTTGAGCGTGAGTGTTTTGCTTCAAATTCTCTTTGAGGATTCAATATTTTCTTTTATCTTTCTTCAGATATTTCATCTCTCCTTATTTTCTACTCAATTTTTTTCCTTGATTGATCAATGTATCACTTTCTCCTATCTTGCCACCCGAGTTGTTTTATCATTCACTACAGTCTTGGAAACATAAAAATCTTCTTCATTATTCATTGGATTATCCTTATGGGAAAAATTTTCTTTCATCTTATTTATGCCACTTAAAATTGAATTCACAAAAATATTATCATCACTTACCTGAAAATCTCTTACACATGTTCTACCAATTCACTCTTTGTTGTCGACATTATCTTGGTCGTCTTTTTTGTCATACAACTCATGGATTCCTATAAACATCTCATGACACTTGACGTCGTAAATCCAATTTCTCAAGTCTTTTCTAGTACTCCAAGTTTGAATAAACAGGAGGGATTAAAGGTATTTTAGGAATTTCTTTGTGGTGCTCATTTAGATACACTTTCATTGTGTAATGTCTAAAATACGATGACGTAATCCAATAGCATGCAAATCTAGGGAGAACGAAAAATGATTAATTAAATGATTTTAATGGCATGAGTTAATTATGATATGTATGATTACATGTTCAAAAATAGGGTTTACTTTTAGAATGCATAAAAATGTATTTTTAAAAGTTATTCGAGATGCAATCAAAGTACGGAGACCGATGGCTGAAAAAGAAAAAAAATACTATTAAATGATTGTTTTTAGTTATTTAAAATATGTTTTATGATATTTTCGAAATCGAAGTGTTTTGAGGTGATTTTATACGGCGAGACGTAATTTTAAACGGTATTCGATTTTCGACGAAAATATAAATTTTTTGAGAACTCAGCTAATATTTTCACAACTTTTTCTAAATAAAATGTTTTAAAAATTACGTAATGGGCTTAATGGGCCTATTATATAATGTTAATGGGCCTAAGCTTGCACACATGATTTATTTAACAAATAAAAATCCTAAAACCCTACCCACAACCCCCATATCACACGCCCCATCCCCTCACAAACACACTAGAATTCTCCTAGCAAAACACACGCACACACACAAATATCTTGGAAGGAAAATCCACGGTTTTGAGGAGATTTCAACCTAAGGTTTTCTACGTCGCTATTCTTAGCATCGCCAAGTTACTTTCGAGCGTAATATACGTAAAGGCACGCCTTAACTTTCTTTCAAACATCTTTCACACCATATTATGTATATTTGATTAAATTTGCATGAAAAATGTGTGGCATAAGCTTTATTTTCGTTTTTATGAACATACATGCATATAACTCATCTTTGATGATATAAAACTCATGTATATGATGATAAGGGGTTGCCATCCTAGGACAATAAAAAGGGATGAATTTCAAAGGAGTTTAAGGGCCTAGGAGAGCCTGCATGAAGGCTAGATATAGGCGAGCTCAGCTTGGACGAAAATTACAAGAGTCGTGCATAAGGGATTTAGTTAGGGGGAAAGCAAGCATGCGGCTCGACCAAGGCTTGACCAGGGCTCAGGCCGGACATGGCTACGTATGAGGAAGAGTCCTACCATGGATAGGACTCATTCACGGCAGTTGGGGAAGAGTCCATGCGTGATGGGAGTCTTCCCATGCAAGCCGAGAGCAACAGCTATGCGAGGAGGTCACGACTTGGCCAGGGGGTCCAGGCTAGGTCTAAGGGTGGTTCAGTGAGGGTCATGAGGGTTCGGGCTCGGGTGAGGGGTCCTCGACGAGTTTGGGTTTATTATTGCACTATCGACCACGACTCATGTGCAGATTTGTGGTGTGGGCTAGGGACTGGTTCAAGTGGTCAGGGCTGGTCGGTAGAGTCCCTAGGTGGTCTGGTCAGGGTTGGTGTGGGGACCCGGACGCTAATCCATTTCTTAATCATTCTTGGGAATAATTAAAAACAATTAAGATAAATGGGGTCTAAATTTTTTTAAAAAAAATACGAGAGTGCGCAACATATGAAATAAATCTTATTTCATTTACAAGATCAATATCCAGATCTAAGTACAAGTCCCGTACAAAAGTAAATCATAATCACTACTGTTCATTCACTACATTTCAGGTGATGAAACAGATCTACTTCTAAGTTCGGTTCTCCACGCTAACTGTCCTCTCTCATCCTCTTCTTGACCCTGATCTTGTCCCATCTGTTGTCATGCACACATACAAACAAGACAACAGTCAGATAACTCCGGTGAGAATATAATCCCAGTATAAACAATGTAAGCATGCAATCATATAAGAACATATATAAAAGCATATAACAGTTATCATTAACATGTATCAAATCTGAAAACATGAATGATATAAAACTGTAAATAGACTCGTGACTCGTCAACTCAGACTCGATTCATCTCTAATCTAGGGATCTCGGTTTCTGGACATTGTCTCATATATCGAATTTCAGCGATAGGAGTTGGTCTACTCCTAAGCAAACATCGATATAAACCAAACATCCAGTGTCTTGACATATCCGTCAAAGACTTGGCATATCCTACCAATGACTAGGCATCTCCGCCCATGACTCATTACACCCTTTGTTATAAATCAATAGACTAAGCTTATCAATTTCATTCAATTGAAAACATCAATACAATAAAATAAAGTATGTGGTTTTACGGGAAACTCGAGTCCAATCTGATTCGGGTCGATCTCCCGGTTAACATCGATTTATACCTTTCTTTCTGTCAATCTGACCCTGTCGAAGTCTCGAACTCAAAGGCTGTTAATACTCAATCTGGCAATGACAATATCGAGGGTACAATATCAATATACCACTCAAATCAATACTGGATATAATCAGAACTCAATCTAATTCTGTTTTAATAGCATAACTGCACAATCTCAGTATACCCAGCAATACAAATCAACAGATATCAATTCCCACAAATTATAATCGATAACAACACAAATCTGATATCAAATCCATTCTGAAAATCATAACAATTTCATTCGATATCTGTTCTTCAATCCGGTTTCGATTATACAATGTTTACTATGTCAAAAACATCATATATGAATCATATCTGATTCCTTCAATATCATATTTTCAAATCGTAACAAAGCGTAGTAAAACTTACGTCCGTGTGAAGCCGCTAACACAAGGATCACAGAAATATATTCAGATCGAAGTTCTGACGGACGGATTTTACATAACTTTCAAATTCCTAAAATAAAAGGTGCAAGGATTTCTCGTAGCCTTTTCTCGTTTCCTTTTTCTGAATTCTGAAGGAATGATACTTACTATATATATATATATATATATATATATATATATATATATATATATATATATATATGTGTGTGTGTGTGTGTGTGTGTGTGTGTGTGTGTGTGCATCCACTTGCATGGTTAAGATACGTGTCTCATGTTTCTTGTATCTCATGCGGTGCTCGGGCGGTTAAAACCTACCGCTTGAGTGCGGAAAGTTCTGTCCGAGCACTTTTATTTTTGAACACTAGCGCTCGGACGGTCTTTTTCTACCGCTCGGGCGCCAAACGTTCTGTACACACTTTTTATTGTAGTGCACCGATGTCCGGCTTCTCCCTTCGCATCATCCTTTAGCTCCTGAAATCTCAATTTTGTTAATTAATCAACATCTGATTATAGTGATAAAATATCGGGTATTAAAGTTGGACTCGGGCGTGGCTCGAAGAAATCGCGAGATGGCTCGAGGGGAATAAGCTAGAGTTCGGTTTTTTTGAGTTAAATGGCTAAGGGGTCGAACCATGGTCCACAGGGGGTCGGTTCATGGTTCACAAGGGTAATTTAGTTAAAAAAAAGTCTATGTTTAAATTTTGTGATTAAAATATTAAAGTTTGAATTAATTCGGAAATTAAACGCTTCACGACTTTAATAAATATGACATTAAATCAAAAGCCTAGAATTTAAGCTAAATAAAAATATTATAAAGTAAATTTAAGCTTAAATAATTATTTGGGATGGTATATAGTCAATGAAAGTAATAAAAAATCAAAATCGAGAAATTGTATGTCCAGGGGTAAAACGGTCATTTTACACGGAAAAATAATAGACATCCTGGAAGTGCCCTGAATGCTGTAAAATATGTTAATATGTTTATTTAAATGTTTATGATATGTTATAATGAAACGTTAATGTTAAAAGACATGTTGCATGCTTGATTTAAAAGAAAATGATTTATATGGACATGAATTTTTATAAATGATGGAAATATGAAATTTTAAAGGAGGTGAATTGATTGTGACTAATACGATGATACGATTATTATGATGATACGATGATATGTAAGGCCAAGGTTCAGTTGACGGGTGAGAGTGTTGTTGATGTCACCGCTGCCCAGTACTGTGGTAATACATAGATGGATCCATCGACCTTCAGCTAATACAAAAGTCACAATTGAAGATCTGAATTTAATAAAAGGAAAACATATAAGTATATGATAAAGGGAATTATGATATGATATGAAAATGTTTAAGTTCATATATGTTCATGAAATGTTATAATAAGTAAAAGTATTTTCACTGTTGCTTGTGATTGTATATGTATTAATTGCTATCATGGTTAAGATTTGCCGAGTCAATAGATTCACTAGGTGTGATCGATGCAGGTGAGCATGAGATTGAAGTTAATGGGGGATTTGATGGTTGATCTTGCTGTACTGAAGGTGCACACAACCCGAGAACCAGTGCTAGTTTTTCGCATTTAAATTAATATGATTTAAATTTACGTTAAATATTTTATGACTTTTATAATGCTTTTGAGAGGTTTTCGAAATGATGTTAGAGTTAGGTTGATTTTGAAATATTGTTAAGTTTAGGTTTGGTAAACGAATTACGACTTATGTTTTGAATTACTTTATTTTAGGATTTTCAAATAATAGTTGGTTGTTTTTATTTTTAAAATGGTGTATAATATTTATACATATAATCGGCCGAATTTATGAAAAATTAAAAAAGAATCTAGTACATTTTAAGAAAAACAGTAGTGGACATTTCACATCGTCTCCATTTGTCTCAACATGTGTTAGAAACTGAATTCCGGTGTTTGACAAAAAGATAAACCAACTGAACTACGCAACTGAATTTAGCTAACTGATCGACGCAACTGAATTATAACTGAACAGCTAGCTGCTCTTTCAGCTGAACAACTCTTTAGTCATTCTCGTCAACTGACTCTTTACCAGCTGATCTCTCAGCTGTACACTTCATTAGTTGAAAGCAACAACCGACAAATAGTACAACTACCTGCAACTTATAGTGGAACGTCGCATTTCAGAAAAAGCAGTGTACGACTGGTAGAGTATATCGACGTGGCAATCAACGGTTAGAATATTCAAATATCCTTTAATGTTACCGTTGAGAGAGAAGCCTATAAATAATCGAAGATAGCAGCCGAAGAAACAACGACTGATTTCAGCTATTACATTCTACTTGCTGTTACGCTGCAAAAATATCTACTCACATTCAGAAGTTAAAAGCTCACGTTTACCAGTTATATCAGTAGCATTCAAGGCTACATTCTCGAGCTTAAATAGCACTGTGTAATCTTTGATAAGCTTTTCTAAGTTGTGCTAAGATCAGTTACCATCTGTAAAAATGTTATATACTAAGAGTTTCAGTTGTGGAAAAGTGATAAGTCCAAACTGAAGTGGGTCAGTGCAGTATCTTGTATTTGATCAAAGTCTTTTAGTGGATATCCTATCTTCGTGATAGAAGGTGTGACGTAGGAGTTATTCAAGTCTCCGAACATCCAGAAACAAATTGTGTTATCTTTACTTCAGTAATTATTTTCTTTGTTAGATAGAGTATCTAACTTTGTCTCAACATGTTATGAAAAATTCCTCATGTTGATCCTTCTTTAAATCCTTACTTGTCCTTCATGTGGACCCCATCTATCTTTTTTAAAAACACATAATCATATGTATCTGAAAAATCAGAAACCATGTATTCTCAAGTATTAAATAATGCATTCAATTCCATTCTTGTGAATGCAACCTTATGTTGTATCTTTCAAATATATTTTGTCTTTTTTATCAGTAAAAGATTCTCGAGGGGTCGATAACTCATCTCGTAAACATAACCATACGGACTTTCATGTTTTCAATAATTTGTTCGTGCACTCCATTGATGTAATGAATTTCCTTAATAATATTCTATGTCTTCCTTCCATTCTTTCTCGGAAAAAGTTACCTAAGAAATCCATGTTGCATCATGTTAAACATGATAATATAAATATGGAAAATTTGCACCCATATGTCCCATTGGACGTGCCAATTACTTTATCACAAAAAATTGCATAGGTGTTTCTGGCATTAATATCAAATTCGCAAATGAGATTAAATTAATTTTGCCTGTCAAACAAAATAAACATTTTTACAACTAAAAGGAATTATAATAAAAGCTGAAGAATTTAAAACTCAAATTAGAAAAAGAATTTAAATGTGAATTATATAAGCTCACATAATTTCTAAAATGAACAAAAATATTAAAGAAAAACGATTGCTGAACTTTGATTGGAATTTGCTCTATGTTTTTGCATGACATGGAACATGTAGTAGTTAATGGCTTGGTTCATTTTCCCAAAACTTGGTCATACCCCCAACGACCAACAATTATATCGACAAGGATATTTTGTTGTATTGGTTGAAAGCCCATTTTAATTGTTAGATTTCAACAATATTACTAAATGAACTGGGCCAAAACTATTATTTTTATGAGCTCCACCAGAATATAGTTAGAAAATTCAATTTATACAATTTTTTTCCTCCCTATTTTAGATATTTATTTCATGAGTATTTTAATGATAGTATAAAAATTATTGGAATTCACTAATAAAAAAATCAGGATATATTCATAAAGGAGTCTAACTAAAATTATTAAATATGAAGACTTGACTCTATATTTGGAACAAATTAAAAATGAAATGCTCTCAATATATTTTTTACGAATGAAATAACATGTATATACATATATATTTAATATTCTTTAATACTCAAGCATCTTGTTAGGATAAAAAATAAATTTAGAGGAGATGGATAAATTTATTTCAAAATAATTTAGTTGTGTTAGCAATACTAAAATTTAGTTCTTGTCGGTTGGGTTCTCAGCAAGTCAATCAGTGTGAACTGTGTGGATGTAAGATTATTGAAACGGGTTGAACAAGTGGCTTATCAAGAAGGTCGGTAAGGAAGGTGGACTGGAAAGTAGATAAACAAAAGGTTGTTTCTGGATGTTCGGAGATTTCAAAACACCTACGTCACCCTTTTTTCCTTAAGGAAGGTTTGCACCAAAATACTTTGGTAATTAAAAGTAATTTGAAATCACCCACTTAAATAAGACTTAACACTACCTAATTGAAACTCTTAGTAAAACTTTAATCTAAATACTTTGAGCAGTAAGACTTCTTACTCTCAATTACACAAATTTTCACAGAGAAATTCTAAGCAAAAATTTGATCCTCAAAATTATCCGATAATGATATAGCGTGCTTACTATTTCAGTTTGGCTCTCGGAAATTTTTTACGTAGAATATCAATTTGCTTTTATAATCCAAAGATAGATGGTGTAACTGTCTAACTTAGAGTTTGTACAACTGATCTATTTACATATTTAATCTACAACGGTAATCTTTTCAAAACATGTCGTTTCCAAATGCAGATGTCGTTGTTGCCAAGTCATCGTCCTTTCCGACATGTTTTGGTAGTATGTCGAAATCTGACATTGTGTTTAAGGTTTAGTGACTGTTAGTACAAACAACTTTATCTAATATTTCAGTTGGGCTCTGATCCTTAATCACTGATCATATTGATTCCTCGCGAAATATATGGATTCGGTCTGACTGATCAACTAGATAATGAATTTAGGTAGTCAAGAATAGAGTTTAACTGAGAACCGAAGCCGTTAATCTTGTCATTAAAGTTTGCTTTAAATTCCTCTATAAAAAAGAAGATGAGAGTGGGACTTGATTTGATCTGATCCAAAGTTGTTTCATCGGTTAAGTCCCAATCAAGGAGAATGTCTCTATTCTTGATAGTTCTTTTGATTTAGTAAGTGTGAGTCAAAAAGCATGACTGCTAGAAGGCCCCATTTATTCGATCATTAAGATTCTTGATTAAGCCTGTTCCTCTTCACTCAAACTGATTTTTTCTTTAGGATCTAGATTATCTTGCTTAGCCATTGTTATCTCAACTACTTCTTGTAAAACACCCCGAAAAAAAAACAGGTTCATCAGATTCAATCGTAATCACGTCCTCAATATGATGAATTCTGCATTAGAAATCATTGCATCAGTATTCTTGGTCAAAGGAGGTGTAGAAAGTAGTTCACTCAATAACAATTCATCATCATCATCATCATCATCATCATCATCATCAACATCATCATCTTGTTGTTATTCTGCAGTTGATTGAACAATTTCCTTAACATTGTTAAGAGTGATCTTCCTCAAAGGTGGAGAGGTGATAGTATATGACTAGGTGGACAGTTTGTCTTCCTTGGAGTTAGTATATGTCGGCCTCTCAGAGATAGAATGAACTGAAGAACCACCCACTTTCTGCTCCATGTCATTCACTGGCTCAAACAATTTGTGCTCATTTTCCTAAAATTTAACCTTCATCTACAGGGAGGCCACATCCATATCTAGTTGATTTATCACAACTATACCATCAAATGTGGTTGGGCAAGAAGGATCATAATTGGAGCTTTGTTCGGCACAAACTGTATTAAGCTTTTGAATCTTTAGAAGATCAAAGAGATCATCGCGTCGTTGAATAGCTTCATTTATGACCACAATCTTGACTTGTTGTAGAACAAATTTTTCTAATGCTATGCACCTCTTCAGCACATCATTTTTCTTCAATTTTGATGCAAGGATGACTATCTTGAATTCCACACATTCATAAAAGAATTTGATCTTCTCTTTAGTAAATCCATTCACTTCATCCATCCGTAGGTCTATTTGAGATTGGATAGCTGATATTGGTTATGAGACATGAATTTCAGCTACGCTTGGTGGATTGAAGAGAATCTTAGATGATTACACCATTTTTTGTCTTGGATGAGAAAGAGTCGTTGGCATGTTGATTTTTCTGGGTAGAGCTACCACCGCTATCAGTTTCAATTTTTTGGCTAGCTGGTCAGTATCCTCGACCACTTTTATCCAAGAAAAGTTGTCGCCTTGATTGGTGTGACACTGATCTATTTTTGTTGTTTTGGACTTTTTTAGATGAGAAGGATTTGTTACCTCAGATTCACTAGATTGTATAATCAATTTCAACTTTCATAATCTCGATTGTCAACGAATCACCACTAGGCACCCATAAACTGCTTCTATATCTGACAATGCCGTCCTCCAACGAATACAAAGTACCGCCCTTCAATTCTTCCCTCGTCTTCTACTTATGCAACTGCTCATCAGTAGACTACTCAGAACGAATGCGGTCTCTCAAAGTGGACTGCACCGTCAAGATAGATAATCTCGGGGCATGGCCACTTGCATAAATCTCAAGGTCAAACCTCTGAATCTCTGTCTGGAGATGTTTATGTAATGCTAGATGGTCTATTATTGTTGTCTTTCTGCTCAATGCATCGACCACCACTTTAGCTTTCTCCGGGTGAGCTAATGTCACATTCATAGTCCTTAACCAACTTCAATTATCGCCTCTGCCTCATGTTCAGCTCTTTCCGAGTAAAGAAATACTTGAGGCTCTTGTGATCAGTGAAAATCTTGCATTTCTCACCATACAAGTAATGTCTCGAAATCTTAGGTGCAAAAACAACTGTAATTAATTCAATTGATTGATTTTTTCAAAATTTTCAAATCTTAGTTAAATGTGTAGAATATAGATAAAATCCTAAGAAGATTTGAAACATGTGTCGGATAGTTCATCTCATATTTTTCCAATTGTCTGGATGCATAGGCGATCACCATATCATTCTGCATCATTACAGTGCCCAAACCGAGCTTCGAAGCATTAGTGTATAGCACATAATCCCCTTGCTCGAAGGGCATCGCTAGAACTGGTGATGCAGTAAGTGCTTGCTAAAACTTCTCGAAACTGCTCTGGAATTCGGCACTCCATACAAACTTGACATTTTTCTTTGTCAGAGCTGTTAAAGACACTGCAATAGATGAAAATATCTTGATAAACTTGCGATAATAACCAACTACGAATCTCGAATACATTACTAGGTACTGACCACTCCTTCACAGCTTCGACCTTAAACAGGTCGACCTCTACTTCATCTCTTGAAATAATGTGGCCTAAGAACGCTACCTTCTCTATTCAGAACTCACACTTGCTGAACTTGGCAAATTGCTTTTGATCACGAAGAACCTGTAGTGCTGTCATCAGATGTTGACTGTGCTCCTTGCGACTTCTCGAATAGATCAGAATGTCATCAATGAACACGGTAATAAACTGATCCAAATACGACTTAAATAAACAATTAATAATATCCATGAAGATCCATGGGGCATTTTTCAACCCAAATGGCATCACAAGAAATTCGTATTGCCCATAATGAGTTCTGAAGGCCGTCTTATGAACATCCGCCTTTTTGAATTTCAACTGATAATAACCGGAACGAAGGTCTATCTTCGAGAACATCGAAACTCCCTGAAACTGATCAAATAGGTCTTCGATCCTCGGCAACGGATACTTGATTTTCACAGTCACTCTGTTCAACTCTCGTTAATCAATACAGAGTCTCAGACTGATGATCAAACAACTCCTGAATCTAATCCTTCAACTCTTTCTTTCTAAGTAGGTACAAGACAATAACGTGCCTTCGAAATTGGCACGGTACCCTACATTAGTTTGATAGAAAACTCCACCTCTCTTTCTGGTAGAACGTCGGTCACGTCGTCAGAGAAAACATCAAGAAATTCCCTGACGACCTCTACCTCCTCAATAGTCCGACTGGTTGTGTCAGGAATCGAGATAATACTAGCCAGAAAAGCTTGACATCCCTTAATAATCAAATTACTCGCGCGCAAGCAAGAGATAATGTGTGGCACATGACTGCTCAGAGCTTACTCAATAAGAAATACTTCCCGCCTACTGGATTAATAGATACTGTCCTCCAATGAATCACTGTCAACCGATCCATACCCAAGATAATGTCGAACTCAGGCATAAGAAGTACAATAAGATATGCTCGAATAGAATAACCTTGTATCTCAAGCTCCATACCTCGAACCACGCTAGACGACAACATCTCCTCTCTCGAAGGTACCATAACTCTAAATCCCAAATGCAACTTCTCAGGTGTGACCCTCAGATGGCTCACAAAAGATTTAGAAAAATAAATGAGTAGATCTAGAATATAACAGCGCATTCGTGGCTACACCCTCGAGATAGATCCTTCCTGTGATGAGAGTAGTGTCTAGCTCAGCCTCCTCTGCATGCTTAACATACACCCTGCCAGATGCAAGCGCCCGAATCTTAGGGCAATTGAGAGCGATATTGTAATGCCCGAAATTTTAGTTTGATATTTTTGAGTTATCATGTATTATGAATAAGGGAATGGAAGAACAGACATGGAGAAGCGACGTTACAATTCGAGTTTTGGTGGTACAGTAGAGTCAGTGCACCCGCGCCATAAAAGTGACCGCACCTGCGGTGTTGGGACAGAGAGGGCAACGCACCCGCAGTCGTTCCTTCTGAATTTGTGGAAGTGATCCAGTATGCTCAGCGCACCCGCGGTGCAGAGTGAGCGCACCCGCGGTGTGACGTGCAGAATAAAGAATGAAACATGTGTCTTCACCATGCAAGATATATATATGAATTGTCTTCGTTTCCTTCATTTTAGCAGCCAAGGACCGATAGCAAGTACATAAATTCCTTCAAGCTTCAAGATGTATTAACAATTTGGTTGTGCAACATCTAACCATCTGATTTTGAATCCGAGCTTAGATTCTTGCTCCTTGCATCATAGGCTTCTAAAGGATGTAAGTTTTGTTATGTTCTTGTTTGATTTGGCAATATGATGTTGGGGAAATCAGATTTTGAGCTATATGATGTGTTCTTGATATGTTGAAACAAGTAGAATTTAAATCGGATCGAAGTAATGATGCCGTGTGCGATTATTACGAATTTCAGGATATCTTGAGTTGAATTGTATAGATGTTGACATGCTGGAATTATAATTGTGATGATCTGATATTGGTTATTGTTAGGACCAATAGAATTCCGATATCTCCACACTGGTATGATATTGTCCACTTTGGGTTTTAACCCTCATGGTTTTGCTTTTGGAACCACCCAAAAGGCCTCATACCAATGGAGATATCATTCCATCTTTATAAACCCATGATCTTTCTCTAGATCTTCCAATGTGGGACTTTGGTTGCATCCCAACAATCCTCCCCTCAAACGAAGTTCCACTATTATTCTCACAGTCCGAGCCTCCCCTCAAGCCTTATTCGTCCCCCAATCGAGGTTACTCCACTTCATTGCGTTGGAGCGCATGCCTTACATGAATACCGGGAGCATCAACCACCTCGAGAGTTTAATCAAGGATTTTTACCGGGAGCCCTCACCTCCTTCGTTTAGATGTCGAGGATTCTACCCACATGGCTCGATCTAGACCATGGCTCTGATACCACTTGTTAGGACAAATGGAATCCGGATATCTCCACACTGATATGATATTGTCCACTTTGGGTTTTAACCCTCATGCTTTTGCTTTTGGAACCACCCAAAAGGCCTCATACCAATGGAGATATCATTTCATCTTTATAAACCCATGATATTTCTCTAGATTTTCCAATGTGGGACTTTGGTTGCATCCCAACAGTTATTCATTATGGAGATTTGATTATTATTGTCAGTATTCCCAGTATATCGAGACTATGCAGATATGCCGCGGAAATGTACCGAAATGGAATATTGATAAGTACATGTATTGATTGAGTTAGGAATTGATAGAATGCATCTTGAATATGTCATTTCAGATTTGTCTTGACAAGCTTCAACATCGACATCGACAAAGACTGAACAACGAAAGGTATAATTCAATGTTGATTCGGGAAGAATAACTCGAATCAGATTTGGTTTGAGTTTCCCAAAAACTACATACTTGTTATGTTTGTACTCTATATTGATTTATATACTTGTACGGAGATAGGAGAGTCATTGGTAGATATGCCAAGTTTCTAGACGTTCGGTGGTATCGAGGCATAGGAGAAGATCGACTCCAATTATAGATATTCGATACAGACAGGGCCGAAGTCTAGGAATAAGATGTACCGCTACCCCGATTGGGAGAGTAGGTGGGAGACTTGTTACGTCTTATTCACACCGGGATCCCTAGACTTATATATGAGTCGAGTCAAGAATAAGAGTCGAAGAGTTTTATTTATATTCACTCATATGTTATGATTACTGATTCATGTATTATGATTTTATCATTTCTTGCATGACATGCATGTATACATGTTTTATACTGGGATTTTTTCTCACCGGAATATCCGGCTGTTATTGTGTCTGTATGTGTACATGACAACAGGTGGGACATGATCAGGGTCGAGACAAAGATGAGAGATTGGATAGCGTGGTGATTACAGGCATAGAAGATAGATTAGTAGTTTTTACATTTGATATGTAATGTGTTTCAAATACTAGTTTGTGTAAGTATGTAATGAAACAAGACATGTACCTACTTTGTTGAAAATAAAATAGAGGTATCATTTGTGTATGATTTATATACAATTGTTTTTGATATTAAAAGCAAAAATTTTGACCCACTTTTTCTAGCAAAGATCCAATTAATCCCAAAGACAATATGCCCTTGCTCTCCACATTTGAAGCACTTCCGAGAGAGCCACAAATACTTACCATAATTGTGGCGGTTGCATTCCTTACACAATGGCTTCACATCACTCTTCGGAGAACCTGGTTTTTGATTCTTTTTCGGTGTTCCCTGAGGCCTCTGCTGACCTTGATTCCTGCTAGGACCCGTGAATGGCATCTTATTCTACTGGCTAGTTTGCTGAGCACGGTTTCTCTTGCACTGCATCTCCCACTCGATGTCCTTCAGTGACTGCTTAGCTCGAAAAGCTCTAGCAACAACAGCATTATAGTCGATCGGATCTACCAGCAACACATCCCGACGGATAGTCGGCCTCAAACCATCCAAGAAATGATGTAGCTTCTCTGCAGTATCATTTGCAATCAGGGGCACAAAATAACAGCACTGGTCAAACTTCTGAAAAAATTCAGCAATAGATGAATCCTCTTGGAGGAGACTCATGAACTCCCTCTTCAACCTCGAATGGACATCGACGTTGAAATAATTCTAAAAGAATACCCTCTTGAAGGCCTCCCACGTCAAAGTCGCCAGATTCACTCCTCGCTCCGCTCCTTCCCACCATAACGAAGTATCATCCTTCAACAAATAGATAGTGCAATGAACTCAATCAGCGTCCGCCACATCCATATATCTAAATATCATCTCCAAAGACCTGATCCATCCTTCAGCCACGAATGGATCAGTGGTGCCAGAAAATTCCTTGGGGTCCATCCTCCTGAACCGCTCATATACTACCTATGGTCGAACCCTCGCAGCATTCCCAACATGCTGCTCCAGTAATCGAGCCATACCAGCTAGCGCACGAGCACTAGCATACTGATTAGGAGGATGCGGTGGAATCTTCTCTTCCCAACCTATCCTCACTTCTCTGCGAAGAACTCGTCTAGGAGGCATATATGTACAAGTCGCTCAACCCAACACGTAACTAACATGCAGTTTTAAAATAAAATGCGTCTAACATTTTTCTCTGATAGTCATATAAGCAGATATATCTAAACAATTAAAAACTTTAAATAAATAAAACTTACAGACTTGAGGCGTAACTTTTCGAGCTCTTCGGAAACGACAGGCATAACCCTTTTCAAGAAGCACCGCTCTGATACAAACTGAAATGAACCTAACTTTTAAATTCATTTATTTACACTAGTTTTTTTATTTTTAAACCATGCATAATTAATTCATCATAAATAAACTAGCATAAATAGTAAAATAAATGAATTCATAATGTCAAGACTCTTTAATGAGAAATACGTAAATAAAACAATAAAAGTATAAAATTTAAGCTCAATAAATTCTATCATCCTAACAGTCTGTAAATAAAAACAATCATCCATAAAATCATCAAAATCTTTAACATATGCGGAATTTATAGGTCCTCGGGTATATACTACGCCTCCCAGATGACTTGATAGTCTGCATCTCACGACTTAATATCATCATCACCTGCAAATATTCAAACCTAGTGAGTCTATTTACTCGGCATGCTCAAACCCGATATATCAAGTACATAATTATACAATCACATGCGTAAAAATTACGTTTATTTAAAATAGATTTGTCATGCAAACGCAAAACCTTCAAAAATATGCAACTTTTGAAATCACGATTAGATATGAACTTTCCCATAAAAATATCGTTTTTAAGTGAATTTCGCTCCTCGGTAGTGAAAACATTCAGCCGATTGATCAATAAATAAATCATAGTACTAGGCCGTCGGGTTCAACGTCCACTTCTTTGAAAATCCCTCCGACTATCACAAAATAACTTCACCGCTTAATTTTTCAATGGATCCATTATTATTGAGATTCTCGTCCCTTTTTCGATATTTCACTCCCTTTTCATTGCAACGTCACCGTTCTTATTTTCAACGGATCCCTTACAAATTTTAAGTCACGATCAATTCACATTACTCAAAAATATTTTCCTTTACTTTATCATTTCATAAAAACATGCATAACTTTTCATATTCTTTAAAACTTTTAAAAATGGCTTATATCATACGTACACGTCGAGACTGCTAAAAATAACATATACATACAGATACGTTAAAACTTTTGACAATAACATATATTATGCATATACTTTCAAAATTCTAAAAATAACATTGAACATGATATGAAATTGTTTTAGGAAGTTGCATACCCCTCAAATTTTCGTCTAACCGACCGCCAACGTTTCAACTCTATACTTACCCGCACAACCCCGGACTTTGTCCTAAAGAAAGCGAACCAATTCCACAATTTTAAAATACCCAAAATATCCAGAAACTTGCTGAAAATTTCATCTTAGGACTTAAGTTTCAAAAACGACTCGACTCGCTCACTGAACGACTCTTTTACCCATGTTTTCGTGTTTTTGGGCAAACAAATGACCAAACTACCCTTCTGTCTCGAACCAACATGATACCAGACCTTTATTAACATCCTAAGACCCAATTTAAGCTATTGGAACTTCCCAAACCCAAGCCAAAACCGAAACTTGAAGAAAATTTTTAACCTAGGTCCCATTCGTCTCTATTTTGACACGTTTGGATAATTTACGACTCCAAATGGACCACAGCTCGAAAGTCTAAACGACCCAAAACTAGGCCCTAGACCTCTTACTTAGACCTAACTAAGACCATGATCAGACTCTTTTGGACTCAGGCACGACGCCCTAAGCCCTAGACCTCTCGCATCAGCAGCTCACCACACGTGTCCCTTGTGTGCAGCAGCACCCCTCGCGATCCTACTACCAATGCAACCCTTGTCTCGGCTCATGGATCACATCATTCCCTTATCAGGACCCTAAGACACTTCCCTAGCCTCTGGTCCAGTCCTTTCCACCATCCCATAGCCCTATTACTGCAAGCAACAAAACAAGCCAACAAGTGAAACTTTTGGAGTCAAGGCCATAGCGTCATACCAGCTTGTCCAAGCCTTGACCAAACCCATCCTAGACCTTCCTAGGACCCTAAACCTTTCCTTCAGACCTTGGCTAGGACCCCACCCAATCATCCCTTGCTCTTGGCCTGCACGCGTTTTGCGTGCAAGGCTGAACCAGCTATTCTAGCCTCCTTTTTGGCTTTGTCCCTTCTATAACCTACTCCTAAACGTTTAGATCGACTCTTAAATCTCTTGGTTTGCATCCCACCTTCAACAATTCTCAAAACGTCAAGAATATTTTATGAAAACATGATATGCACATGTATGAAAGTTAAAACCATCATCCTTATGAATTTTTACACAAAATCGAATACATGCAATATTATGGATTGGACTATGCATAAAGAAAGGATTAAAACATGCATTGATCGTTTATGCTTATGAATAACAAGCGACGATGCGTTGACAAACGAACGGGACTCGCAAAATCCTTCTCTCCTAGCTATGCACCTTCGGCCACCTAGGGTTAGGAGTGTGTGTGTTGTGTGTGCTGAAAGTGTGAGGAGGCATGAGAGGTGAGGATGTACGATAGGATTTTATTTATTTTGTTGGATGGGCTTTTAGGTATAATTTAGGGCTTCTAATTCTTTTAAAAAAATCTTTGCTAATATAGACTATTAAGGAGCTAATTAATTCAATAATTATTCCACTAGAAGTCCAAGTAATAGTTAAAAATATTTTGTACCACTCGTTTCTGGTATCGTAAGTCCGAAACTTCTCATTTTCTAGGCAATAGTTCGTTATCGATTAAGTTTGTCCCTTAATATTTATAAATTAGTTATTTTCCTATTTTGGATCACTAAATTTCGAGTTTCTAATTTATAAAATTCTAAAAATAGACATTTTATCAAAATCGTCCTCGGTTCCTCTCCTTGGCCGTACATCGCATATTCGAATGCAGAAAGTTCATATTCATAACATTTGGTTGAATATTCATTAAATCATACCAATACTTAAACATACCTTTAGACCATTTATTTAAATAAATTCTAATTAACTTTCATGCATGCATGTGGTTAGCATGTTTTGGTTTTCGGACGTTACACATATGACACAGATACATGTTGTATGTAACTCGGTCGCAATGTACCTCAATTCTTAGTCCCCAGTTTACTGTAGCTCTATCCGATATTAGGATTTCAATACAGAAAATCAATCTACATAATCAAAATATGTATTTCAATCAACGAATTCAATCAAATGCACTCTAATAGCGTATTTGAATGTATCAATTCGTTCTACGTTATTCAATTTAACATTTACATTAGTTGTATAATTATATGGCATTATAAAGCATAATAACTCATTGTTATACAATCATGAGTATACATCTAACGTTTTACAATCAAAATTTCTACTTTCAAAATTGTTTTGAAAATTTGAAAATTCATATAAAATTCCAACTTTGAAAGTTAATTTCTCGTCGGCTATTTTATCACATATATTGATTTCAAATTCAAATACATGTTATTACATCAACTTAATAAATAAAAGCTAAATCCAAGAGAAAAATATCTCGAAAGTACGCTCTAAACACGAGGATTCCAAATATTATTTTTTCCAGTTTCAACAACGTTTCGAGGTAGATTTTGACGATAGAATTTGATTTTTCACATTTCTTTGTAGAAAATAGAGGAAGAATATCTACATAACCGTGCTTATCAACCTTAAAACATGTGCAGCTAAGGCGGTGGGCGTGGGTGCAAGAGTTCTGGCACGGCCGCACTCTTGTTGTTGTTCAGAAGGAGTTTGGCAGAGCTTGACGACTTTCTGCGCAGGTGTGTGCCTTGTTTTGTCTGAAACTCTATTTTACACTTCGAATTAGCAAAAGTCTTCAACATGAAAGTATTAGATCTATATCTTGGCTTTCATGTGCCATTGACATTTGAATATCGGACATGAAAGTTAAGCTCATTCTCCTAAAATGTGTCATTGCAAGAACTTCAATGCACGCGATACACTTGGGGATGATTTTGCTCATATTTACAAATGGATTTGGACAAAACTCAAAACATAAATGTTTTAGTGTTACGTATCATCTTTCTAATGAATATTTTTTTTTATTTTATTTGAAATAGTACTCAGATAATTATGCTAGAAACTGTAACATGTGTCACTTCTCTATTGTTGTCTAGCATATTTTTCAAACTTAAATCAATTACCAATACAATATTTCATTATCACAACATATTTTCTCACTTTCATTGTCAATTATATACTTCATATACTTAATAATATGACAAATCTCATGAACTATCGAGAATCAAAATATGATTTACAATAATAATATGATGTGAGATCTTTATGAATTAAGGCTCTCTGTGTTTTTCTTAAGGTAAACATGGGCACTCCTAATTGATATCAGTTTGGCAATTTCCTTTCGGGTAAGATCCTCAAAAAGCCCAATTTTTAGGATGATAGGATTTGTGGTCGAATTATAGATTTTTTATTCCAACAAATAAATACTAGAGACGAAGTTTGTGGTGAGGGCAAGGCAAAATGGTGCAGAAGAGTTGATGAAACCTACATTAAGCGGAAGGAGTAAAAATCAACCAGAAAACACGAAGAAAGGAAAGTAAGCGTAACTAGTAGATGTGCAGTGTATCCAGTAGGATAAAGGAGATCAGGAGAGATGATGTCACATATTGAGTAAGAATTACATCCTAGGTAAGAAGTAAGAATTACTGGCCAGAACAAACAGCTGAGGATAAAGAAAATTTAACTGATTCAAACAAAGCAATGAAGGGACTCCATGAATCTCCTATAATGTCAATGCAACGGAAGATTAGTCCTAAGCACTCCATGCCTGAGCAGCAGCAACCATGTGTACATCTACAGAACCCCCTCGACAGTGGCAATTATACATGTACCTCAGCTAATGTTTCGAGGATTTTGTTTTTAATTTTCATCTGGAGTGTTTAGAGACAGATATACACCTCCACACTGTTTGAAATGAATAATACATATTATTACTTATTGTGTTAGATTTACACTTGTTGTCTTTTCTGCTGGTTTTATCTTTTTTGTGTATAGTTATTATTCTTCATTACATCGTCCGTTTCTACGACATAATATGTGTGAAATTAAAACCACTTACCTAACAACCGATGCAACTGTGTTATCGACTTGAGTTGGAAATGAAAACATCAAAATATGCATAAAAATCATGGTTTATATGATATGTCATTTACATGAGATCTGGTGAACAATAGGGCAGAACCATTCACACTACGAAGGAGAAGTAACCTAGAATCTACATATGTCCCACACACGATTTTCGACAACTCGAATAATTCAGGTGGTATTTGCATTCTAACCTCGCGAATAACATTCTTTGCAGTTTCGATGTCACTACTCAACGGTTTGTCCAAACTCATGGTCATTTCAACATCACTGGAGACGAGCTTTGCCACAGGAAGGCTAGAAGGATATTCTTTTATGGGCATGATCTTTCTCCACTTCTTACTAGAGAGCTTCTCTATGATAGAATCTCTGACATCTTGGGTGGCTGACCCGAAATTCGAAGTCAAGGTTTCCTCTTTTATATATAACCGTCGTCCTGCTCTTAATTTAGAAAGACAGGTAACCTTCAGTTTTCCGCCTGTCCCAGTTTTGTCATGAGCCCAATCTCTGCCAATTATAACATTGTAACCAATGTCTGATGCTATTGAAAACGTTGCTTCTGGCTTCAGAAGCTTGGATATTGTCAAATGGACATCGCCGATAAGGACTCGGGCAGGAGGTTGGCGCAAGGTTAGACCAATGTGCCGACCCGTGCTATAAAGAAGACGCCATTTGCCAGGAAGCAATTCCAGCCATTTCTGAATGTGAACGCAAATTTATCAGTTCTAATGGAAGTTAAAACAGTTGGCGGCCTACCAGATTCAACGAAGGGAGGTTGAAATACGGAATTCAACACATGGAGGCGAGAAAAAGAAGTTACAGTAGTAAAAAAAAGCCAAGTGATGAAGAGATTTGTTACCCTGGGCTTTGAATGTGGGTTCAACATTTCCATTAGCTCAATAAAATGTGCAATTCTTCTTCGCTGAAATGGAACAAAAAAACAAAAAACAGTTCACTTGGTCAGAGGAACTTCGCACAATAATATTCAAAGCTAAGCATCAAACCTTTCTAATTCAGTCTCCGACACGTTGATTATAAATATGATTATATTGATTATAAATACGATTATAGATTCTTGAGGGAAACATTGAAAATTCGTTGAGAAAAAAGTTCAGGTTTTGGATTATATAGCGTAAATTTTGGTTTTATTTTCTGACATACAATCAGTCTGTGAGACGTGAATTTTAGATTATATACGTGAAGATTGAAATATTGGGATTGCTAAGGGCTGACTGCATAAGTTAGAGAGAACGTATTCAACAAACCTGCTGCTTGCCATAAATATATTCCTCAGCGATTCGAACTGCAGTTGAACCAAGGCTCCATCTGATCATTTCCATTGTTGGATCCACTCGCCATAGTGGTCCACACAGGAAAGGGTGCCTCAAAGCATCCAAGCAACTGCAGATGTACCAACATAATTCAATTAATAAAAAATGATCTCGATGCGTCCAAATGCATCTTATCAAGCTTTCAAAAATACTGCTGGTGAAATGAAGAAAACTTGAGGTGCATAGGCTACGCAACAATTATATACAAATCTTTTGCTCACTTGATGCTACGCGCAGCTAATATTTATTGATATGGGAGGAACACAGCACTAAACAATAACTACCCATGTAATGGTACCTAATTCCCTGTGATGGTTTCGTTGCAAGAAGCAAGAACAGCAAGTTCCAACCCGCTCCCCAATTTCTATCAAGTATCTGCAAATTACAGCATCAGTACAAGTTGGTATTAAGGGGGAACTAGGAACTAGGAGTCAGCTATATGTGTAATGGGAAGTTTTCCAACCTGGAATCCGATTTTTCCAGATGAAGAATTTCTATTGATAATACTAATCAAAAACTCACGCAAGCAGGATGGGTTGTTTCCCTGAAAAACACAAACAAAAGAGAACAATGACGTTTCTGTTGAAGCAAATAATCCCAATCCACTTAATTTATAATACCTTGGAGAGAAATGTTTTGAACTGTGAGAAAATCGTGGGATCCATAAGGTCTCTCAGAACCATTTTGGCCATAATGAATCCGACACATCTACCAAAAACGTTTGGACAAAAAAGGTCAGAACAAGGGTTCTAGATCGTAACAAGGACAAACGAATTTCAGATAGCATTTCCAACCTCATGTCAAAAGCAATCATCATTTTTCGTCTATCCATATTGCTATCGAGTTTGCTATCATCTGGACTGGAGTCGTGGAAATCGGAAGCATTTCCCAGTAGTCCAACCTAAGATATATAAAGAAACAGATGATGATGGTTCCTTATTGTAAACCAGAAAATGATAGATCCAATTAACCAAGTCAAGTATAGGAGAGCACATCAAATGCTATAAGTAGCAACAACCTCAATTGCTTTGTTTCCATTAGAAGATAATGAATAGTTCATACTCACTTTAATATGCCTATCAACGGGGCTAATATGTAAATTTTCAAGTCTCAGCTCCGTATGGGCAAGTCCATGGCTGTGCAAGTAATTCACCTGGCACATGGTAAGGAAAAAAAGAAACATGGTTAACCGCCAATGTGCTTTAGCCACAAAAGAAACCATTTACACCAATTTTGGAGATAGGATGAGCTTGATTCCTACCCCAATTAACAGATCACGCATTAAGAGTCGAATTACGCGAAGCTGTCGGGAAACTGCTGGTCCTCCCACTGTATCATCTCCAACCTTCCTGACGGACTCCTCATCCAGAGCAAGAGTAGCTTCCAAAGTTGGAAGCCAATCAGACTGTTGAAGCCAATGTCTCAAGGAAGAACTTCCATGATACTACATGACAAATTCAGAAAATTACATTGGACATCTGATAGCCTGATAAATCGAGGAAGAAAGGAGAATTAATCATTTGACCATGCACCATCATAGTTTACAGTACAAAGAAAACTCGCACATATTTTATGAACTGTCACAATAAAAAATGAGGAAACTGAGTCTAACAATGGTCATACAATCAATACCGTCTCTTTTTCATGAGTTAAACCAATCATGTGTACACCGTATTGATGATTTGTATTTTCCTTATGCCTGGAAAATTGACACAAAATAAGAAAAACTGGCACTAGAGGAAGCAACCTACTCCATGAACTAGAGTGAACGAATCACTATCCTCGGTTGTGGATGAGCAAACATAACCATGTACTTGCATTGAGTAAGAATGATATAATCTGCGGCTGCCTAGTCTTCTCAACACCTAGAACAATTTTTTTAAAAAAAAAAAAAAGAAAACAAGTTTAGAATAAGGTCAGCAAATTTTCAATAATATTACTAAAAATATCATTCTTGCCAACCTCCATTGCACGTCTTCCTCTTCGCTTAGCCAGTGTACCAATCAGTCTCCTAAGCACAACTCTTGTGTTAAACAATGGACTGCATTTCTAGAAAGAAACTGATATTAAAATCTCATAAATATTCTTTCAAAACGAGCTTGACAAGTCTGGAAGAAGAAACAAACCTACGAGGGTCCTTCACAGTGGCTTCATATACCACCTCATCACCCTGCATCACAACTTATCCCAAACGTAATAAAATGAGGACCCAATCATTGATAAGAGAATATTTTGTAATAACAAGAGATTTTGCTAAAATATGCACTATTTTGAAAGATATGATTTTACAAAAAAATGTAGAACCTTAGGCTTCTACTTCGCTACCATTCAGAAAACGATTGTTGACTTTGAAATTCCCAAAGTTCAATTATGAAAATTTAATTATGCTTTTCCATTCAATAGTATCCAATTATCTCTGAAAGTGAGATATAAGTCTCAGGAAACCTACTTGTTCGTTGCTAAGTTAGCCTTCAAACGTGCTAGTGCCGAACAACAGTATAGATATAACAGCACAACAGCATTTGCATGATATCAAATTCGCAAGAAATTGTCACGTACCCTTTCTCCGAGAGCAATGGAAACGCGGTCGTGAATCTTAAAATCCGACATCTTGAACTTAATCACATGACTTAATTCATCATCCTCCTCCGAACAACTCACACCAGCATTATCCTCGGATTCTAATTCTTGAGATACATTGCCTCTAGAAGCAAAAACCTCTACACTCGACCTCCTATCTCTGAGTATAATATAGTGATTCCTCATGGCCACAGGCAAAGATCTTTGCATATTCGACGAATTATTTCTACAACTCGATAAACTCATCAAACACTGAACTTGAGAATAATCAAAAGCTGAACTGGAGCATACTCCAATTGGTACAGCCATCACAATCTAAAAAAAAAAAAAAAAAACAAAAATCAATTCAATTCGAGTCAACGAATTAGTAAAACATCAATCACCGCTAAAATTCGTAAATACAGAGCCTTGACAACGGATCACATCCTAATTACCAAAAAAAATCAAAAACACTCGTTCGCAAAAACAATCCTGAAAATTTCCAATACTTTAACCGACAATTATGTAGACAGAGAATTTAGCATACCTGAATGCGAGGAAATGGAAGATTGAGATATACACAGGAGGAGTGCTACAAATAGACAACGCGCGCGTGATGGTTGCGTGCACGAAAGCTGTGGAAGCGTTGCAACACGAGCCAATCGCAAGTCTGCGTCCGCCCGCGGTGTATATATATATATATATATATATATGTTAACGAGCGTGCATATTTGACATTTTATGGATTTTTATGGATAGAGTTGGAAAAAATCACCTCTCTATTCAAAATTTGACTCCATGTTATTATTGCTTCTAGCGATCACATCTGGGGGTGCATAAATTTTACCTTTCCAATTATGATAAAAACTTGTATGAGTGGATCTCTTATTTTGGTTATCCATGAAAAATTATTACTTTTTATACTAAGATTATTATTTTTTATTGTGAATATAAGTATGTGATTGATCCATCTCACATATAAAGATTCGTTAAACTATGTCACAAAAAACCTACTCATTTCATTATTCAATTTTTTTCAACAGGTAGAATGCTAATTATGAGGTGTAGTATGAGAATTATCATCACAATAAATAGGGATGACATTGAAAAATAACAAAAATATCATATCAACATTCCATTACCATAAGCACAATAACCTAGAAAAAAATTGCCAGATTATGTGAGTGATTGACTAATAGTAATGAGTTCGATTCTCTCAATTACATTTTTCCCAACGAGTATGTCATATAGGTTTGCACTATGCGATTTATCTGACTAATATGGTCTGAAAACTACTACGTTAATTCGGGATTTAACCAGTATGCACTGAATCATTAAAAAAAATGTTGTTATAGATCATATCAAATTTGGTTAGTCTAAATCTCTCATGATTTATAATATAGTAGAGATAATAAAGATAATATGGATATATAAGGTATTTAGGTCTAAACCAGAAGTTACGATTCTGATAAAAATGTGGATATAATTCTTGTTTGGTATTTAATGATTTTTAACTTAAATTCATTTTCTTTTTTTTATATATAAAAAGTAACGACAAAGAAAAATAATAATATAAATTGTGAGATAATTAAACTTATTAAAATTAAATACTTAAACTTTATAACACAAAATATTACGGGATGAAACCCAAAATAGTCCATATAATAGACATGATTCCCAATTTGATCCCCATCTTTAAAAGTCCTCAAATTAGTCATTAAACGTTTAAGCATTTGCCCATTTTGGTCCTTCAAACTAAAATATCTTCAGAAATTCTCAAAATAACCTGTTTCACAAAATTGCATAAAAGACAATGAAAATTGTATCAGATCCTCTTTCAGACATGTTAAATTATTATTACAGTGAAACTTTTCAGAGGAGAAATATATTTCTTAAATTGTAGATCCGAACATATGTTCGAAATTTATTATTTTCAAGTTTAATTCTAATATTTAAAACAAAGATATATAATTAAGATTAGATATCAGAAGCAATTAAGAACAGATATGATTAATGAGATAAAATATTATTCAGAATAATATATTCTTATAGATAGTTCTGGATTACTATAAACTCTCTTGATTTTTAGAAAAATAAAAAAGATAGTACAAAATGACGACAATCAGCTATTCTATGTATAACAAAAGTTTAAAGGAATTCTCAAAAAATAAGAAGAAATTCTTGAAATATTGAAGATTGTTCAAACAAGAATCCAAATCTAAAATAATAGCCCAATTCTAGTCAAAAGAAAATGGGAAGAAAGTTATTGACATCATTTGGTATAGATATAACTTCTACTACTAAAATATTACTAGAATTTTTTTTTGAAAGCTAAGTTGGAAAATACTCATACACATGAATGCGAATAAAAAGAGTCAACCATTTAATAAAAATGACTGCAGTTAAATAAATCCTAAATATCATCAACTCCCAAACTATTGTTTTGAAAAGAACTCAACATTTTCATAGCATAAAAAGATACAAAAACAAGCCAAACATTGTTTACTCCTGTCTCATAAACACAATATGCGGAAAAATGCAAGGTCATCGGGTTATCGTGCACGCTCCCAGCTCCACCTACTAAGTCTTCAGCACCTCCAGTCTCTACCTCATCATGCTCACCTATATCGATCACACCTAATGAGTCTAAAGACTCAACACACTTGAACCGATAAAACAATTACATTTATATAACATGAAACAATGAAAAGTACTGTAATTAAAATAAACTTCATGATCCTTACAAGCGTGAACTTAAACATAACGTAACATAAACATATTCAAATTATATATCATCATGTAATCATATACGTGTTCATTTTCCATTATTGAAATCAGGTCATTAGTTGTGACTTTCGTATCAATTCTAAATCGATGAATCCATCTACGTATAACCGCGGTATCCAGAGACATGGACATCATGTACAATTTTACCCATCCACTGAGTCTTGGCCTTACATGTTCGTGTTTATATTAGTCATAACCAACTCACATCCTTCAAAAACATGTCATCGTATTCATCACTTATAAAATTCATGCATATATGTATATTTTTTTAAAACCAAGCATGCAATGTATTTTCCCGAATTTTCATAAAAAATCATATTCATAATAAACATATACATTTTAAACATGCAATTTTGATTATCAGGGCATTTTTAGGACTGCTAACTCGACCCGGGTGCAAAATGACCATTTTGCTCCTGAAAACCCTAATTTACCATTTTACCCCTGGATCTCGAAATTTCTACCTGAAGCCAACCAAACTTAATAAAACACATCAAAACATATTATAACCATTTTCTAGACGTAAACTCGTGCCTATGCATCAACTTTTATAATTCATTTTAAACTTAGGCTGGAGTCCCAGTTTTAACCCGAATCGGGTAGGATCCCGGTTTTTACCCGAATCAACCCGAAACTCAATCAAACTTTTCTAAATTAAACCATGACTTGAACATACATGATCAGCCCTTAAACCGCTTATTTTTTACCACCTAGACCCTCGAAAGTCCTCGACCAGCTGCTGAAATTTACTGCACGTATCGAGATTCAAACCCTATTGCATCTACCCTTCGACCCTAGACCCGAAATCGATGCTTCCAGGCCTTGGCTAACCCCTCTAGGACCATGACCAGAGCAACGTGCACTGACTGGAAAAACCTAACCCACGTCTACAGCCCTTGCAATCGGGATCACTTGAACTCGACCAAAACTCGACCTAGCTTGTCATCAAGCTTCGATCAAGCCTAGCCCTTCTACCAGCTGACCATGGACCATTCCCAGCCCTGACACAAACCCCACAAAACTTGAACCAGCGCCTGGAGGAGCCATCACGACTGTCCTCTCACTTTCACCTGATCTAACCATTCGAACCTTAGAACCAAGAGATCACCATCGACCCTTACCCTTCAGACCAGATTTGATATCACCCCCTTAAACACCTTCGAAACCTGCTGTAAAATTATCCTAAACCTCAGAGCCTGGCGGCCCTTCGAACATGTAAAAAAAACGTGAGTTACATGAGTAAAAGTGAAGTTCTTCCACGTAAATTCTATCCATATGCACATAAAATAATAAATATGATGTTTCTCATGCATAAACACACAAATAGACATATTTTGGTGTGAATGATGAGAAAAACGAGGTATAGGACGTGCCTTCGCGTAAATACGCTCGAAAACCTTGACAAAAATCGCGTAGAAGAGTTACTATGAAAATTTCTTGAGAAAAACTAGCAAGGTTGCTGCTGGAAATCACGAGCAGCTGCTGGATTTTTTTGAGAGGGGCGACCGAGTGAGAGTGAGGGAAGATTATGGTTTTGGGGTAGGGTTTGATATAGTATTAAGTGCATATTGGGCCCATAATTAAAATAATGAGGATGTGTAGGAGTCTAGGCCTAATATATATTAAAATAGGCCCATTAAGTCCCATAGCACACTCGTAAAATATTTCGTTTGGGTACGTTTTTGAAAATATTATATGAACCCTCAAAAAGTCATCCGCTTTGCTAAAATTTGCATACCAGTTAAAGATATGACTCGATGCGTAAAAATACCTTAAAGCCCCATTTTTTGAAAATCTATCATATTTACATCATATATTAAATAATTAAAAATAATTATTTAATAAAAACATTTTTCCTTAACTGTCTCCGGTCTCCGTTTCTCGTTCGAGCATAAAATACTGCTAAAAGCCCTACATCATGCAATCTTAATGAATCAAGACATAAAAACACATATTCATGTCACAATCATGCATTTAATGTATTAAAATAATTAAACACTCATTTAAAAAAAAAACCCTAGATTTTCATGCAGTCGGGTTACGTCGTTCGAATTTCTAGACCTTACAATAGAACTCTTATTATATCAAAAGAAGAAAGTCAAAATTGGGCAAAAACATCTAACTTATGAAAAAAATTGTCAATCTTATCAATAAGGTCTCAAGAAATAAGTAACATGATGACAACCATAAAAAGGGTTGGTCTTAATAATCTTCAAGATCTTGAAGAATTTTTTATAAATCTCAAAGTCGTGTATCTAATAATGAACACAACTCAAGATGATCGATCTCTAGTTACCACTAGAACATTTATCAAGAAACATCGAGAGGAGAAAGTGTGGGATCCCATGAATAAACATAGGAGAGAACCACACCGATTTCCATGTTGGAAGGGAATCACATCCAGCATGAATACGGTCAAGAAAGAATCAAATTTCCTTGCACCAAACATCATATGGGAAGACTATTTTATAACCAATATATCCTTATGAGTTTATTTTTAACCTCGATGTGATGAATTTAAAAAACGGAAAAGAGCTCATAGATGATTGAACATCAGTTATGAGAATCACAACAATAACAGTTGATCTTAACAAAGAATGATTTATTAAACTTTCAGAAATGATTTTTATATTATCAGTCAAAATCACTTGGGACATGACATCGGCATAAACAAAAGAATCAATTCTAATTAGAGAATCTCTTCGAAATTGCATGAAGAATGGCTACCCTAGTTAAAGTATAATTCATATGGGTTGACTATTTTAATAGTCATGATACGGAGAATAAAAAAAGTATAATCAATTTTTGTATAGACTTCAATTACATGATATTTGTTTAATAGATCAATACATTATGTTATTCGTTAAATATAATTTAAATAAAGGAGTTGAAAAAAATATAACAATTCAACTTTTCGTCGCCAAAATGTCAATTCCTTTTAGGGAAATGCTAATAAGAAAATACATCCCAGCAATCCATATTCTCAGACTAGAAGAGCATCTTTTCTTAAAGGAATCCACAAAGACAGAAGATGAAAAATTTTAGATCTCAACCTTATGCCAGAAGTGAAAGAAATTTTTGGAAACCATGAATAGTATGGGCTACACATAAAGGTAGTGGTGTCAATTCGAGTGGGTTGGTAGGTTGAGCAATAGTACTATTCAAAAATTGATCAACCCGAACCCAACCCGAACCTGTGCCAACCCAAAAATTCTCAACCCGAACTTGAACCCGAATCAACTCGATCAACCCATAAACTCGTATAAGCCGATTTTGAATTTTTTAAAGAAAAGATAAATAAAATTAAAAAAAATAATAATAATATTTTAATTTAAACACATAATAACAAAAGCTCCCTCATATATATGATTTAAATTTGAAAATCTAATCGTAAAAAAATAAAGTATATTTACTAAATCAAATAAATAATTATTAAAAAATAAAATTTTTCAAAATAAATATTAAATTATGAAAATTTATGATATTAATATACAATAAAAAAATTAAATTTTCGGGTCAATCCAGGTTAACCCGAACCCAACCCGATCATTTTTTTCGGGTCAGCTATCGAGTCCAACCCAATTTGACCCGAACTCGAAAACCTCAAACCCAAACCTTATTTTTTCAGGTTGAACCGTTTCGGGTTGGTGGGTCATGTCGGATTTTGGCACCCCTACATAAAGCCAAATCTTATAAATCTGGGCAAAAAAGTGTACCATCACGAAATAGAATGTTGTCCAGGCATCGAACTCATCTCGAATCACGAGACAAACACCGACAATAAAAACTTTCAGAAGAGCTCACACCAAAGTTAAAGGAAAGTTTTAAAGATTGTAATAGTTGGATATGTGCAGCAAGATGTCACAATTCGACCAAATGTCTAGAAAACAATAGAAAGGGAATAAAGTTGATGCGAACACGGATGGTCAAGCCCCAAGGAAAGCGTGGGACCCTTTAGAGTTGCCGGAAGGACCAATCACGAAGGGACGACTAACGAGATTCAAGGAAGCATTGTAGGGGCTTATGAGCAAGGAGGAAGGACTTACAAGCGAGGTGCAAAGTGCTGAAGGGTTTTTTATGCATGGGAGTGAGTTTGGGAGTCACAAGAACATTATTCAAGTGATAGATGAAGATGAGTCCAGAAGCATCGGCGCCCGAGCGGCCAAAGATTACCACCCGAGCGCCACACTTACTGTCCAAGGCGGAAATTTTCCAGAAAGCCTCGCGCCCGAGCGGTCATAAACTACCGCCCGAGCGCGAATAGTACAGAAGCCTCGCGCCCGAGCGGTCAAATTCTACCGCCCGAGCGCGAGTCAGTTGCGGGAAAATCCTAGTTTCCTTGTTAGAGTTTTGATTATTTTGGTAACTAGATTTGCAATCTTTATTTAATATGTAAGGATATTTGCACGAAATTTTGAACACTTTTCAGATTTCATTATTGATTTTTATCAAGGTTTTTGAGTTTCTCTCAAACTTTTGCAAAGCTTCGCTTTGTGTTCATCAAAAATCAAACTTATCAAGATTCGTTCTTGTGGCGTTTGTCGGTTGATTTCATACGGATTGTCAATGGCAAGTTCTTTGAAGGTTCGTTTGTTTCTCAATTGTTTAATCGTGAATATTTGTTGCTAAGTTTTATAATTTAGAGGTGAATATCACACTCCAAAACTTGATTCAAAAGATCGGGACATCAACGATTCTTTGTTCGTTAGTTACTGAATTGAGGGCGCGATTCGATTTTAATCGTGTTTGCTATTCGTTTGTACAAAGATTCACATCATTTGGTATCAGAGCCTAGGTTCATTGAATTCAAGTAAGTATCTTGTTATTCAATTTTCAGATCTGTTATTTCTTCGTCGTTTCCAGATCTTTTTTCGTTTATCGTTCTTCGCCTCTTCGTGAATCTGTGATTCTCGAAGAAAAGTTGCTTTTTTTATTTTTTTTTTTTGGTGATTTTCGAGCAAGTACTCAGCCAAAAAAAAGTACAAAAATTCCGAAAATTCACCATTATTTCTTTTTGATATCTTGTTCTACTTCCTTTAGAGAGTCATAATCAATTTCCTCTCACAGTAAAAAAAAAATTAATTATGATTATTTATCTTCAAATTGCTCGTCTACGCAGTCCAAGTGAGTCGGTCACAATCATTCACAAGTTGAAACTTGATTGTTTGATACACAACTACAAAGCTTGAGCACCTTGAGAGAGCTCTCGAATTTGAGTGACATTACTTGAGTGCGAGTGAATTTCTTGGAGTGAACGGTGAGTATTTGTTGTGTGCAAAAAAAAATTGAGAGAAAAGACGAGTGAATTTCTATGGAGTGATCGTGAGCATTCGGGTGAGGATTATTTTGTTTCTACTAAAGTTTTCTTGCAGGTACAAATTTGAAATTAAATGGAGAGGGAGGTAGGAGATAGTTCGAACCCGGGGTTGTCTAAGGTTCAAATGGAGGCGTTGTTTGGGCATTTTAGTAGGATGATGACGACTCAAATGGAGTCGTTACATGAAAGGTTGGATAAGCTTGAAGTTGGTACTAGTGGGGGTAAGGCTAAGTCTAAAGATTTGGGTAGAGGAGAAGAAGAGGAGGAATATGATTTGGAAGGAGAATAGGGGAGTCAAAATGAAAATTGGGATAGGAATGGAAGAGGTAGAGGATTCGGTAGAGGAAAAAGAGAAGCCGTGCGGGGTAGATATGATGGGAATAGGGAAGATGGTAACATGGGTAGCATTAAGATGAAAATTTCATCGTTCCATGGGAAGTCTGACCCGGAGGCGTACTTAGAGTGGGAAAAAGGGGGTAGAGTTTGTGTTTGAGTGTCACCATTACTCCGAACAAAAGAAAGTGAGGTTGGCGGTGGTATAATTCTTAGACTATGCTCTCATTTGGTGGGATCAATTAGTGACCACTAGGAGGAGGTATAATGAGAGACCCATTGAATCTTGGGATGAGATGAAGAGGGTCATGAGGAAGAAGTTTGTGCCCAATCACTACTATAGGGAGATGTTTAAGAGGCTACAAACTTTGAGGCAAGGGTTGAAGAGTATTGAGGACTACTATAAGGAGATGGAAGTAGTCATAATTAGGGCCAATGTGGAGGAAGATAGTGAGGCGACCATGGCTCGTTTTCTTTGTGGTTTGAACAGGGAAATTCAAGATCAAGTGGAGCTTCGGCACTACTTGGATCTAGACGAGATGGTGCAAATGGCCATAAAAGTGGAGCAACAACTCAAAAGGCGTGGAGTTGGCCGCACCAATCAAACTGGAGGATCATCATATTCTTGGCGGTCAAATGGGGTGAAACGTGAGGAGAATAAGTTGGTGGCCAAGCCCAAATTTGAGACCAAACAAGAGGCGCCTAAGCAAGGAGTGCAAGGTAAATCTAAAACTCCTCTTACTCGTTCTAGAGATACTAGATGCTTTAGGTGTCAAGGGTTAGGACATATTGCTAGTGAGTGCCCTAATAAAAGAGTAATGATTTTGAATGAATTTGGTGAGTATGAGTCTCAAAGTGAGGGGGAAGACGATGATGATGAGATGCCTGCGTTAGAAGATCCTGATGAGGGATATGGGGCGGTTGTAGGTGAAGCACTAGTGACTAGGCGTATCATGAGTGCCCAAGTCAAGGAGGAGGAGATTAACCAAAGGGAAAACTTGTTCCATACTGGGTGTTTTGTAAATCAAAAGGTTTGCAATTTAATCATAGATGGGGGGGAGTTGTACCAATGTAGCTAGTATTGAGATGGTTGAAAAATCGGATTTACCTACATTAAAGCATCTCCAACCATATAGGCTTCAATGATTGAACGATTGTGCGGAGGTGAAGGTGAACAAGCAAGTTTTGGTGTCTTTTTCTATTGGGAAGTATATGGATGAGGTCTTGTGTGATATGGTACCTATGCATGCATGTCATATCTTGTTGGGTAGACCTTGGCAATATGATAGGCGGGTAACACATGATGGGTTCAAGAATAGGTACTCATTTGTATTGAAGAAGGAAACCATTGTTTTACTTCCTTTGTCCCCAAAGCAAGTGTTGGAGGACCATTTGAAGAAAAAGAAGAGAGATGAGGCCGAAAAAAAGAGTGAACTAAAAAGTGAGATGGCCTTTGAAAACAAAAATGAGATGGCTGAAAAAAGAGTGATAAAAAGAGTGAGATAGCCATACAAAAGAAAAATGAGAGGAAAGAAAATGAGAGGAAAGAGGCAAAAAAAAATCATATATGGCCCAAAAAGGTGAGTTAAAACACTTGTTGCACACACATGAACCACTTGTGTTGATTCTTTATAAAGAGATCTTCTTTAACACAAGTGATATAGTCGGGTCCCTTCCGAGCATTGTTATTTCACTATTGCAGGAATTTGATGATATATTTCTGGAGGAGCTACCTCAAAGACTACCACCATTGAGGGGGATTGAGCACCAAATTGATTTGGTGCCCGGGAGTGCATTACCAAATCGTCCAGCTTATAGGAGCAATCCGGAGGAGACTAAGGAGCTTCAACGGCAGGTAAGTGAGTTGTTAGATAGGGGTTTTGTGCGTGAGTCCATGTCACCTTGTGCGGTACCTGTTTTATTAGTTCCTAAGAAAGATGGGTCATGGTGTATGTGTGTAGATTGTAGGGCAATCAATAACATAACCATTAAGTATAGGCATCCCATACCTAGGCTAGATGATATGTTAGATGAATTGCATGGTGCTTGTATCTTTAGCAAAATTGATTTGAAGAGTGGTTATCACCAAATTAGGATGAGGGAAGGTGATGAGTGGAAAATGACTTTTAAAACCAAGTATGGGTTATATGAGTGGATGGTCATACCTTTTGGCTTAACTAACGCTCCTAGCACTTTTATGAGGTTAATGAACCATGTCTTGCGTGCATACATAGGAAAATTTGTTGTTGTTTAATTTGATGATATCCTAGTATATAGCAAAGACTTGGATGAGCATGTTAATCACTTGAGACTTGTGCTAATCACACTAAGGGCTGAAAATTTATATGCTAACCTAAAGAAATGTGATTTTTGTACAAGCAAACTTGTCTTTCTTGGTTTTGTGGTAAGCTCGCAGGGGATACACATGGATGAAGACAAGGTAAGTGCTATTCGAGATTGGCCGACGCCTACTACTGTTGGTCAAGTCCGAAGTTTCCATGGACTTGCAAGCTTCTATAGGAGGTTTGTAAAGGATTTTAGTACATTGGCAGCACCGATGACGACGCTGATCAAGAAGAACGTTCCATTCCAATGGGGCGAGGAGCAAGAGAAGGCCTTTAATATTATCAAGCAAAAATTAATTAATGCTCCTTTACTTGTTTTGCCTGATTTTTCTAACACATTTGAAATTGAATGTGATGTGTCAGGTGTAGGTATTGGCGGAGTTTTGATGCAAGGAGGACGGCCAGTGGCGTACTTTAGCGAGAAGCTGAATGGAGCAGCCTTGAACTACCCCACGTATGATAAGGAGTTCTACGCACTTGTGAGGACTCTAGAGACGTGGCAGCACTACTTGATGCCTAAGGAGTTTGTGATTCACACGGATCATGAATCTCTAAAGCACCTTAAGGGTCAACAAAAGCTGAACAAGAGGCATGCCAAGTGGGTGGCATTCATAGAGACATTCCCCTACATCATCAAGTACAAACAAGGTAAGGAAAATGTAGTGGCCGACGTACTATCACGGAGGTACTTACTAATCTCTACTTTGGAGTCTAAAGTTTTGGGATTTGAGCATGTGAAAGAGTTGTATGTGCTAGATGATGATTTTAAGAATGTATTTGAAACATGTATGCATGGTCCGCATGACAAATTCTATTTGCATAATGGTTTCTTGTTTAAAGAAGATAGGTTGTGCATCCCTAGATCATCTATTCGTGAATTACTTGTTAGGGAAGCGCATGGGGGTGGCTTAATGGGACATTTTGGTGTGGCTAAAACTTTAAGTGCATTGCATGAACATTTCTATTAGCCACACATGAAATGTGACGTTGAGCGTGTTTGTGATAAGTGCATTACTTGTAGGCAAGCTAAATCTAAAACACAACCACATGACTTGTATACACCACTTCCCGTCCCTAGTGAACCTTGGGTTGATATTTATGTGGACTTTGTTTTGGGATTGCCTAGGACAAAGAAGGGGAGGGATTCTATATTTGTTGTTGTGGATAGGTTTTCTAAGATGGCACATTTTATTGCTTGTCACAAAACTGATGATGCATCTCACATTGCGGATCTATTCTTTAGAGAAGTCGTTAGGTTGCATGGCATGCCTAGGACTATTGTTTCTGATCGCGATGTCAAATTCTTGAGTTATTTTTGGAAAACGTTATGGGCTAAACTTGGCACAAAATTGTTGTTTTCTACTAAATGTCATCCACAAACGGATGGACAAACTGAAGTTGTCAATAGAACTTTAGGAACACTTTTGCGTGCTATTCTTAAAAAGAATTTAAAGAGTTGGGAAGATTGTTTGTCATTTGTTGAGTTTGCGTATAATCGTTGCATGCATTCAACTAGGGGTGTTCAAACATCGGATAAAACCGAAAATCCAAACTGAAAAAACCGAACACTAAACCGAACTGAAAACCGAATTTTATAATTCAGATATAAATGTTAAAACCGAAATTAATTTGGTTCGGTTTCGGATTATAAATGTCAAAACCGAACCGACCGAAAAAACCGAAATTTAATTAAATTAATAATTTTATTTTTATTTTATATTATTTATTGAGATGATATTAGTGAATGAAGAATTATTTTGAATAATACTTAGTTGATTATTGTTTATGTAATTCATTTGTACTTTATATTTAAATATTTTACTAAGAAATCATTTAAAAAGATAACATATTATATTTTATAATATATTTATATTGTTAATTTAAATAATTGTATCAAAACCGAATAACCGACCGAAATAACCGAACCATTTCGGTAAAAAAACCGAACCGAACCGAAGAAAAATGGTTCGGATATCGGATTATATATTTGTAAAACCGAAAACCGAAATAAAAAACCGAAAACCGAACCGAACCGACCGATGAACACCCCTACATTCAACTACGAATTACTCGCCATTTGAGATTGTTTATGGTTTTAATCCTTTGAATCCGTTGGATTTGATGTCTTTACCTGTGAGTGAAAGGTTAAGCATGGATGGCAAAAAGAAAGCTGAATTTGTTAGGAGTTTGCATGAAAAGGTCAAGGCTAATATTGAAAAGAAGAATGAGTAAAATGCCAAGGAAGCCAACAAGGGAAAGAAGAAGGTGATATTTGAGAAGGGAGATTGGGTGTGGTTACACTTGAGGAAGAAAAGGTTTCCCGAGAAGAGACGTTCAAAACTATTACCTAGGGGCAATGGACCATTTCAAGTCCTTGAAAGGATCAATGACAATGCCTACAAACTCGATCTACCAGGTGAGTATAACGTGAGTTCTACTTTTAATGTTAGTGACTTGTCGTTGTTTGATGTAGGTGATGAGCTAGATTTGAGGACAAATCCTTTTCAAGGTGGGGAGGCTGATGCGAACACGGATGGTCAAGCCCCAAGGAAAGCGTGGGACCCTTTAGAGTTGCCGGAGGGACCAATCACGAGGGGACGACTAAAGAGATTCAAGGAAGCATTGCAGGGGCTTATGAGCAAGGAGGAAGGACTTACAAGCGAGGTGCAAAGTGCTGGAGGGTTTTTGATGCATGAGAGTGAGTTTGAGAGTCACAAGAACATTATTCAAGTGATAGATGAGGATGAGTCCAGAAGCATCGGCGCCCGAGCAGCCAAAGATTACCGCCCGAGCGCCACACTTACTGTCCAAGGCGGAAATTTTCCAGAAAGCCTCGCGCCTGAGCGGTCATAAACTACCGCCCGAGCGCGAATAGTACAGAAGCCTCGCGCCCGAGCGGTCAAATTCTACCGCCCGAGCGCGAGTCAGTTGCGGGAAAATCCTAGTTTCCTAGTTAGAGTTTTGATTATTTTGGTAACTAGATTTGCAATCTTTCTTTAATATGTAAGGATATTTGCACGAAATTTTGAACACTTTTCAGATTTCATTATTGATTTTTATCAAGGTTTTTGAGTTTCTCTCAAACTTTTGCAAAGCTTCGCTTTGTGTTCATCAAAAATCAAACTTATCAAAATTCGTTCTTGTGGCGTTTTTCGGTTGATTTCATACGGTTTGTCAAGGGTAAGTTCTTTGAAGGTTCGTTTGTTTCTCAATTGTTTAATCGTGAATATTTGTTGCTAAGTTTTATAATTTAGAGGTGAATATCACACTCCAAAACTTGATTCAAAAGATCGGGACATCAACGATTCTTTGTTCGTTACTGAATTGACGGCACGATTCGATTTTAATCGTATTTGCTATTCGTTCGTACAAAGATTCACATCAAAAGTGATTTAAATCAACTTTGGATATCAAATAAGCGGTTTATTATCAAGTTCTGATTCAAATATACCAGTTTGAGGATATTCTTATGACAAAATTATATATTAAGTAGAAGAAGTTTTGAGACAATAAGAGTAAGATGGAAAGATAGAATCATAATCCGACTGAAAGACGGAATGTTTCGACACAAAAATATATGAAGATTTTTTTTGGTTTCTTTATCCACACAACTTTATCTCATAACATGCTCAAAAAGAATATGAGAGAAAATATTAGCTCACATAGATGTCAAGAATTAACTATAAAACATGTAAAAAAGTTCTTAAGAAATCTTGATCTAAGAAACAGAAAGCATCATCTAATCAATAATGTTTCCATAAGAAAAATGAAAATCCAATGGAAATTATGGAAAACCATATGGATATGCAATTAATTCTTTTTGAAGAAATAAAAAAAGAAACAAAAACTCAAACCAGAAGTAGAATGAACCATATTTTGGATTCATATTGAAGCAGTTCATATCATGTTAAAACCTAGAATAGATTCACTCATTGATATTGCTATATGTGTAAACGAACATTGAAGATTCGATACTGGGAACTACTTTAGAGAATCTATGTTGCAAGAAAAATTGTATGAGTAGTTTACCCAAAATTTGTTACAACCTGGCAAATCAATATTTCAGCCGAGCCTTGACTTTGCATAAAAAATTAGAGGAAAAATATTGATGAAAGAAGGTAATAGACCATATTTTAATACAAATCATATTTAATATGTTTTTTCTAATACGCATCATTTAGAATTGTCTATTAGAAATTATTTTACCGAAATACCTTAAAATTTGGATTAATGAGTGTGAAATTGCGATCTACAATTGAGAGTGTGCTAGGAGTTTCAATTAAACAATAGATAAATCATACAATTAAATGTGTATTTTTGAAGTATTTTATGTATCCTTCAAATACCAAAATATTACATACTAAATGTTTGAAAAAATCCTTCAACCAATTTTTTTCTTAACTCATTTAACTTGCATATATTTTAAATGCTTTACAATTTATTTATTCGATTTCTACAAAAAAATTTATTGAGTATCTTCCGCTTGGCTTGAAAACTAAACTCGATTTAATTCATCGGTGTTCAGCATTTCAAGAAACGAACTATTGTAACTCAACGATTATCCCACAATCGTTCAGATCACACGGTTTGGTTTAGTTTGGAATTTTGTAAAACATATTAAATATGGTTTGGTTCGAATATATCTAAATCCGAACCAACCGTAGGTTTTTCAAACAAAACCATATCATAGTCGAACACTCCTATATGCACGTATTAAATTAATTATAATAAAAAAATTAAAATATAGTAATTATATACAGACAATATGTAAATCTCCCAGATAGCTTAACAAGGTGTTAGATAAAAATACCTTACAATAAAACTTTTGGTGTGAAAATGAGTTCAAGGTATACTAACCATAAAACTTGTTGCTCTCATGAGCAAAAATCTGCTTTAAAAAATATATCAGATTCAGATTATCCGTCATCTACCACTTTATCAATGATACCCCATGGATGGGCCCGCTACCCCTGGCCCATCCCAAGCCCAAATGAAAGACAAGCCCATCAAGGGCCCAAGTAATCTCTTATAAATACCAGGTTTGAGTGTTCAGTTCAGGCATTCAATATATTGTTTTCAGCAGCACCCTTAGCTGCTCCCCTCATATATCCTCAGTCACTGACTTGAGCGTCGGAGGGGCTACGCCAGGACACCCTCCTGGCCCCCTCCTAACGATCTTATTTGTGATTTCAGGCTCAGGGTAATTTCAAAACCTGCGTCTGGACTAGTGACACTTGCTGGGAGCGGACCCTAAATTTCCTGTGAGTATCACTTGGCGCCGTCTGTGGGAAGATTTGAGTTGAGACGTAGAGATGGTAGGGAAGAGAAGCTACCTCAGCATCATCGCGTCCTCAGAGGGGACCCGAACAGTCTCATGCTGAGGCAAGGCAGGAACAACCCCATCAGGAGGCGAGAACAGAACAGCCTCGTCAAGAGAACAGGGTTGAGCAACCCCGTCCTAATGAAAATGTGGGGAACTTGACCCTGGAGCAGTTGGGCCACTTTATCACTCGGACAGTGGATGAGGCTATGAAGAGGAACAAAGAATCTATCTTTGCTGAAGAGCAAGCCACTCGCAAAGAGCAAGAGAAAAATGCTGAGGGCCACCAGAGCAGGGTTGAAGAGACACAGCCCCACCAAAGTGGAGAGATTGGTGAGATGACAGAAATGTGGAAAGAAATACAGATGTTGAGGCAGCAGTTGGGAAGCAGAGCGCCGACACTCAAGAGAGGAAGTCCCTTTTCACTAGCCATTTTAGAAGAAGGACTTCCTCCAAATTTTCGACAGTCGAATGTTGGAGAATATGATGGACATACCGACCCAGAAGAGCATTTGGGAAGATTTGAGAATGCGGCTCTGTTGCACCTGAAAGCGACCGGTTACGATGGCCGGAAGCGCAACGGAAGTCAAAAATTTTTATTTTCATGCTAGAAAATTCGGTCACCTCATTTTGTGCAACATTTACAATAAAAACACATTCATAGAGTGTTTAAGAATATTACCTATCAACCTCTTGAGGTTGATGTTTGGCTCCCACTTTGTTGTGAACAACAAAGCTCTTCAAAGGAAGACAAGTCTACAAGCTACCTCATTTTCTTCAAAATCAAGCCCACCACTTGCAAGGTAAACCCCCTCAAATATTGCACTAGAAATATTTGAGGATTTATCAAATAGAAGTCTTTTATTCTCCAACACTTGAAGAACAAAAGAGAGAAGAAAAATTTGAGAGAAAAATGGTATGGAATTTCGGCCAATTGGTGAGTGAAAATGAGGGAGTGAAGTGTAGTCTTGGTAGTGCAAAAAGGTGATCCACATGTCTTGCATTATTTTATTCAAAAATAATGTACACCCCTTCACCTCCCAAGCATGCAAACCCTAGTGGGCTTGCAACTTTTACAAGGCCCATGGACTCCTTTTAATTGTCTCAAACATTTTGAGCCCAATTATACTTTACTTGATTTTACTCAAGCCCACTAGTCAAATAATTATTTTCAATTGGGCTCTACAAGGCCCAATGTTATTTAATTAATCCAACACTTGAATTAATTTAATTATTTGGACTCTACTAGCCCACTAGTGTTTAATTAATGCAACACTTGAATTAATTTAATTTAGTCCATAATAATGTTTATGAAAATCACAATTTTCAAATACATTATTCACTTGGCCAAATTTTAATCTAAGAACACTTCCATAAATTAAAATTTATATTTCTCTCAGAGAAGTCATACTTCTATTTTTCTTTACGCTTATAAACACATTTATAAGCCGTTCAACACATTGAACTATTTTACTTCCCATCGGGATTTACAAAGCTAGTACTTGTGTGGCCCTCAATGGTTCATTGATACAACTAGCCGTGGGTTCACATCTCCATGTGATTCGGACTAAACATGTCCTTATTCGAGCATACCCCAATTGCTCCATTCTTACTTATCAACTCCTTGATAGTAAGAACGTCAGAACTCAAGTCTGATAGTACCCAACCAATCACGTTAAACGCCTAGCAGCATCGCTTACGTGATTCCCTAGGTATCACATGATAGTGCCTGCAAGAACCATTCAATTACGGTTAGCGTACAGTACGGTCCCTTCAACTCATATATCCCGACCGATTCGACAACTATTGGTTTATCGAGAGTTGTCAATGAATCGATACTATGTGTCATGTTGTGGTTGCATCGATGGTGTAATCTATGAAACCCCTTTCATAATTACCACCATACTCTGATCAGAGATTTCAACCCACATATACATGAGAACACATAGGATATCCATACCCGAAGGTAAGCGGTGAATCCCCGACTACAATGCATCGACTCCTATATGTTTCGCCGTAACACCCAACCTTGCCACCTGATGACCCCATAAGAGTCGGTAAACAAGTCAAAGTGAAACTCTAGCACATATAGTCTCAATTTTGTCCCGGGTCATAAGGACTAATGGTGTACAACCATAAACTAGGACTTTTCCACTCGATAAGTGAGAACCACTTGGAAAGTCCTTTATAGAGGGTTGTTCAGTGCACTCTACAAGGAGCACCTATCTGGATGTTCGGACATCACAATGTCCCCTACCAATGAAACATGGTACTCTTATCGCAGATACTAGTCTCTAACTCGAGCGGCCTATATCCTTCTTAGTGGCGGCTGAATCGACTAGGAACCGTTTAGAATATACAGTATTCCAAATATGAGTTTCATGATACTCATCATATGAGCATCTCATATTCTTTCTATTATTTGTATATTCAAGGGCTTTATCTATGCAACTAGCATGGGTATACAGATAAAGATGTGCCAAAATAATAATTTCAAATATTACTAAAATAAAGATTGCTTATACATAGATTTTCATTGTGAACACTCGGCCAACACTTGGCTCGACGGGCACCTACTCCAACAATCTCCTACTTGCACTAGAGCCAACTACCCAAATGCTTCAAACCCATTGATTCGCGATGCATCTCGAATAATGGTCTAGGTAAAGGCTTAGCTAGTGGATCAACAACATTATCTGCGGAGCCGACAATGTCAAAAGACACTTCTCCTCTTTCCACAATCTCTCCGAGGATGTGGTATTTTCTCAATACGTGTTTGGACTTGTGATGAGACCTGGGCTCCTTCGCTTGAGCTACAGCTCCCGTGTTTTCACAAAACACCGGGACAGGAGCAACTCCATTAGGAATGACGCCCAACTCTTGGACGAAATTCCTTATCCAAACAGCCTCTTTTGTTGCATCTGATGCAGCAATGTATTCGGCCTCTGTGCTGGAATCCGCAGTATTGTCTTGCTTGGAACTCTTCCAAGAGACAGCAGCACCATTGAGCATGAATACAAACCTAGAGGTTGACTTCGAGTCATCGATATCGCTTTGGAAGCTAGAGTCGGTATAGCCTTCCAATTTCAGTTCTCCACCCCATAGACCAAAAACAATTTATTGGTCCTTCTCAACTACTTGAGGATGTCTTTCACAGCTTTCAGTGTGGAAGACCAGGGTTCGATTAATATCTACTCACTACACTTAGTGCGAAAGCCACGTCAGGACGTGTAGATATCATCTCATACATGATGCTACCAATCGCAGATGCATAAGGAATGCTTGTCATCGCCGCTATCTCTGCATCAGTCTTGGGAGACATAGACTTGGATAGGGACACGCCATGACACATTGGTAGATGTCCTCTCTTGGACTCATCCATCGAGAACCGCTTCACGATGGTATCAATGTATGTGGACTGGGTGAAACCAAGCAATCTTCTTGATCTATCTCTATAGATCTGTATTCCCAATACAAAAGATGCTTCACCCAAGTCCTATATCGAGAACTCACTTGCTAACTATATTTTAGTTGATTGCAACATTCATACATCATTCCCAATGATTAGAATGTCATCAACATAAAACACCAGGAATGTCACTACACTCCCACTGACCTTCTTATACATACAGGGTTCCTCATGATTCTTAGCAAAATCAAACTCTTTGATTGTTCTGTCGAATCTGAGGTTCCAACTCCTAGATGCCTGCTTTAGACCATAAATAGAACTTTAAGTTTGCATACCATATGCTCACTTCCGATAGATGTAAACCATCCAGGTTTGAGACATGTAAATCTCTTCCTTAATATCCCCATTAAGAAAGGCTTTCTTGACATCCATCTGCCATATCTCATAGTCATACCATGCAGCTATGGCTAGCAATATCCTAATAGACTTGAACATTGCAACTGGTGAAAAGGTTTCCTCATAGTCAACTCCTTGTCTTTGAGTATATCCTTTTGCCACCAATCGCGCCTTGAAGGTCAATACCTTCCCATCCGCCCCAAGTTTCCTCTAGTAAATCCATTTACACCCTATAGGAACAATTCCTTCAGGTGGATTCACGAGATTCCACACTTGGTTGGAATGCATGGAATTCATCTCAGATTCCATTGCTTCAAGCCACTTGGATGAATCAGCATCAGATAACGCTTCCTTGAAGGTCCTTGGATCACATTCAAGGTTAGGCTCATCATGGCCCTCTTCAAGAAGCAGAACATACCTCATAGGTGGTCTCGAGTCTCTCTCGGATCTTCTAGGAGATTGTATCTCCTCTCTTGGCTCTTCGGGTGTGGGTTCTACAATTGTGGGTGTCTCTCGAACCTCTTCGAGTTATATCATCTCCTCTTTTCTATCCAATAGAAAATTCTTTTTCCAAAAAGGTTGCATTCCTAGAAACAAACACCTTTGTTTCTTGGGGATGATAGAAATAATATCCAACAAAATTCTTTGGATATTCCACAAAGAAACATAAAATGGATCGACTATCCAATTCATCTCCCACTACGTGCTTCATATAAGCAGGGCTCCCCATATTCTAAGATAAGAATATTTGGGAGGCTTACCCATCCATATCTCATATGGTGTCTGCCTTTGAATGGACATTTAATGGAATATCTTTCAATTTTAAGTTATAGAGATCGTTTTCAAGTTCACCAGTACCAATCAAACATTCATTCATGTAAATGTTGCAAACACTTTTGCAAAATAAACAAGAATATCCATTTTTATCAGCATAGAAATGGAAACAATGTTTTTCACAAAATTAGGTACAAACAAAACATCTCATAAAAATAACTTAAAACTATTGTTCAACAATAAGTAAACATCTTCAACAGCCTTGGCAGCAACTCTTGCTCCATTGCTCATCTTCTAGAAGGTCACACCTTCCTTAATCTTTCTACTTCTTCCCATCACCTATAACTCATTACAGAGATGTGAGTCACAACCGGTATCTAATACCCAAGAAGTAGAGTTAATTGAAATGTTTACTTCAATTTAGAACATACCGTTTTCAGAACTCTTCTGGGCCAGATATTCCTTGCAATTTCGCTTCCAATGTCCAGGCTTCTTGCAGTGATGACATACATCATCAGTCTTGTCAGCCTTAACTGGTCTGGCTGCCTCAACGGGATTCGGAGATTGCCTCAACAAGGGCACGTTCTTCTTGGGACGTTGGAAAGAACTCTTCTTTCCTTCCCATGTGGATCAATCTTCGTACCAGATGAAGAACCCACATAAAGAACCAACTTCTCTTTCTTGATGGTTGATTCAAACGTAACAAGCATATTCACCAACTCCTCAAGGGTGGGCTCCATCTTGTTCATGTTGAAGTTCACCACAAAAGGATCAAATGAGCTAGGCAATGATAACAGCAACACGTCGGTGGTCAACTCCGAAGGCAAGATCATATTCATGCCAACGAGCTTATCCACGAGCCCAATCAACTTCAGGCCATGCTCATAGACCGAGGCCCCATCTCGCATGCGCATAGTGATCAGCTCCTTGACGGTAGCATGCCTAAGAGGCCGTGTTTGCTCACCAAAGAGCTCCTTGAGATGCAAAAGAATGTCAGCAGCACTCTTTGCATCCCCAAAACGCCTCTACAGCTCATCATTCATAGAAGTCAGCATATAACACCTGGCTATCAAGTCATGGTCACACCATTCTTTGTAAGTCTGCAATTCCTCAGGAGTGCAGTCAGTCGGAGCCTCAACAGGGGCGACTCAGTCAGTGTATATGCTACCCTTTCCGAATTCAAGACGATTTTCAGGTTTCTTAGCCAAGTGAGGTAATTAGGTCCAGTTAATATGTGTTTGTCGAGTATTACGGATATCGGATTGCGAATCGAAGACATTGTCAATTTGTACTGAAAAGTAAAAACAGATAAATGTTGATGATTATTTTAAAATATTTAGTAAGATATGAAGTTTGGACTTTTACTTCATAAATATTTGCTCTCACTGTTTTGACATCTTTCACTACCCTCTAGTGAAAACGGGAAACTCCTTTCCTCAGTAGGTACGTAAGGTCCAATTAGCGAATTATGATCCCGAATAATATCAGCCAATCACAATTCCTAAAAGGTAGTTTCCCATTGCATCACAATGCAACCCTCTACGTAAACTTTTGTCTCACGTTTGATTATGACCCAATAATATGACGTCGTTCATCTTCACGTGTCAAGCCTTACCCATCGATGTTGAACCTTAATGGACGGTCGCCATGAGTTCCCCAAATAATATGAGCCAAAATCATGGGAGTTCCACGTAGTTCACATCACCATGTCAATGGATGTCACAGCTTTCCGGCACCCAAAGCTCCCCCAATAATATGAGCCGAGCCCCGAGTACGGGTAGCGTTCATCATGCACCCATTGTCGATGGAAGACATGGAAATTATAAACAAATTTATAATTCTCCTTTTCGGGCTTGATATTAATTTTGAATCTTATTCAAAATGAGGGTTTTTAATTTTGAAAGGTCTCATCATTAATTTTATTTTAAAAGCTCGCCATGTTTGATCGTATGTTTGCCGGATTCATGCAACTTTGTTATTATTATAATAATAACGCACATACTCATTATTTATAACATATCATGCATATATTATAAACAGTAAACAAAACAAGGATGATCAATCGCCCCAATACTAACGGACCGTGTGAGCTAAACACGGGCCTAGGTCCAATCCTAGGGAAATACATGGGATGCAAATGCAACTATTACATAAGCTTCCAATATTTACATGTCTTCGATCTTCATAATCATCAAGGCCACCATCTTCCAATCTTGATCATCCACTATACTAATATTTACAAATAAATATCCATGGCAAATAGAGATACATCTCATGGGGTGGGAACGTGCCACAAACCAAGCCCACTTTATAAATTGATAATTATTACAATCATTCAACACAAAATATCCTAGCATACACCTAGCAAATTGGGCTTGGGCTTTTGATCATTCTTCATGCATAATATCACATATCATACACCATCAATTAATTATCACAATAATTAATTGATCCACTATTATATATCTTGATCAAATCACTAACCGCCACGATTATAAACTAAATTAACAAAGTATACAAACACCTTTGTCTACTTTCCAATTAATTTATTTATAACCGAATTTCTTGTAAATCACCATTTACTATAAATAAAGTCCAACTTAAAATATTTATTTCATGAGAAAATGTTTGCAACTTTTGTAATTTTAAACTTAAGGGCCCAAAAATTCATTTTTCACCAAAACATTTTGGCCCATTTAAAATTCACAAATATGTTAACCATCTAATGGCCCAACAACATCAAGGCCCATGACACTTTGATTATCCAAAACACTTTTGGAAACCCTAGTCGTCATCGCCGTCGCCGGAGCTCCGTACGCCGGATTCCGGCTACAAATTTTTTTTTATATTAAAGTGTAGGGATGGGGCCTGGCCCTTGCTGCCCATTTCGGGCAGCCCCTCGGGCTGCCCAAGATGCCCGAAATGGGCAGCAACTTGCTGCCCAAACCCGCCCCAATCCGGCCTTGAATTCGTTGCAAAATTTTGTTCTCATGCGGTTAGAAATCAATCTCAACATAATATCTTGTAATTGCTACACAAAATCGTAACCATAGCTCTGATACCACTTGAAAGCGGACTGGTTATGGTGGCCGGAAGCGCAACGGAAGTCAAAAATTTTTATTTTCATGCTAGAAAATTCGGCCACCTCATTTTGTGCAACATTTACAATAAAAACACATTCATAGAGTGTTTAAGAATATTACCTATCAACCTCTTGAGGTTGATGTTTGGCTCCAACTTTGTTGTGAACAACAAAGCTCTTCAAAGGAAGACAAGTCTACAAGCTACCTCCTTTTCTTCAAAATCAAGCCCACCACTTGTAAGGTAAACCCCCTCAAATATTGCACTAGAAATATTTGAGGATTTATCAAAGAGAAGTCTTTTATTCTCCAACACTTGAAGAACAAAAGAGAGAAGAAAAATTTGAGAGAAAAATGGTATGGAATTTCGGCCAAGAGGTGAGTGAAAATGAGGGAGTGAAGTGTAGTCTTGGTAGTGCAAAAAGGTGATCCACATGTCTTGCATTATTTTATTCAAAAATAATGTACACCCCTTCACCTCCCAAGCATGCAAACCCTAGTGGGCTTGCAACTTTTACAAGGCCCATGGACTCCTTTTAATTGTCTCAAACATTTTGAGCCCAATTATACTTTACTTGATTTTACTCAAGCCCACTAGTCAAATAATTATTTTCAATTGGGCTCTACAAGGCCCAATGTTATTTAATTAATCCAACACTTGAATTAATTTAATTATTTGGACTCTACTAGCCCACTAGTGTTTAATTAATGCAACACTTGAATTAATTTAATTTAGTCCATAATAATGTTTATGAAAATCACAATTTTCAAATACATTATTCACTTGGCCAAATTTTAATCTAAGAACACTTCCATAAATTAAAATTTATATTTCTCTCAGAGAAGTCATACTTCTATTTTTCTTTACGCTTATAAACACATTTATAAGCCGTTCAACACATTGAACTATTTTACTTCCCATCGGGATTTACAAAGCTAGTACTTGTGTGGCCCTCAATGGTTCATTGATACAACTAGCCGTGGGTTCACATCTCCATGTGATTCGGACTAAACATGTCCTTATTCGAGCATACCCCAATTGCTCCATTCTTACTTATCAACTCCTTGATAGTAAGAACGTCAGAACTCAAGTCTGATAGTACCCAACCAATCACGTTAAACGCCTAGCAGCATCGCTTACGTGATTCCCTAGGTATCACATGATAGTGCCTGCAAGAACCATTCAATTACGGTTAGCGTACAGTACGGTCCCTTCAACTCATATATCCCGACCGATTCGACAACTATTGGTTTATCGAGAGTTGTCAATGAATCGATACTATGTGTCATGTTGTGGTTGCATCGATGGTGTAATCTATGAAACCCCTTTCATAATTACCACCATAGTTTGATCAGAGATTTCAACCCACATATACATGAGAACACATAGGATATCCATACCCGAAGGTAAGCGGTGAATCCCCGACTACAATGCATCGACTCCTATATGTTTCGCCGTAACACCCAACCTTGCCACCTGATGACCCCATAAGAGTCGGTAAACAAGTCAAAGTGAAACGCTAGCACATAGAGTCTCAATGTTGTCCCGGGTCATAAGGACTAATGGTGTACAATCATAAACTAGGACTTTTCCACTCGATAAGTGAGAACCACTTGGAAAGTCATTTATGGAGGGTTGTTCAGTGCACTCTACAAGGAGCACCTATCTGCATGTTCGGACATCACAATGTCCCCTACCAATGAAACATGGTACTCACATCGCAGATACTAGTCTCTAACTCGAGCGGCCTATATCCTTCTTAGTGGTGGTTGAATGGACTAGGAACCGTTTAGAATATACAGTATTCCAAATATGAGTTTCATGATACTCATCATATGAGCATCTCATATTCTTTCTACTATTTGTATATTCAAGGGCTTTATCTATGCAACTAGCATGTGTATACAGATAAAGATGTGCCAAAATAATAATTTCAAATATTACTAAAATAAAGATTGCTTATACATAGAGTTTCATTGTGAACACTCGGCCAACACTTGGCTCGACGGGCACCTACTCCAACAGCACCAATATTCAGATGGAGTCAGGTGTAGGGTTTTTCTGGGCACGTTAGTGAGGTCAGCCCAGCAGTGGTTTAACACTTTGCAGCCCAACTCTATACGTTCTTTTGAGGACTTCTCAGCTGCCTTCTTGCACCGATTTGCTAGCAGCAAGAGGCACCAGAAAAATTATTTGAACCTGTTCGTGATGAAACAACAAGAGAATGAAACTTTACGAGAATTTGTCCAGCATTTCAACAGTGCAGCGCTGGAAATACCAGCTGCTACTGCTGACATCATGATAAGTGCCTTCACACAAGGATTGAGGTGAGGGGAGTTTTTCAAGTCACTGGTCAAGAAGCCCCCGTCAAGCTATGATGAACTATTGGCTCGAGCTGAGAAATATGTAAACTTGGAAGATGCCCAACGGTACAGAAGGATGGAGAACCGGCACGGAGGAAGTAGAGTTGAGGGAGTGGAGAAAGGAAGAAGGAAGAGGGGGTGGGGGCGAGAGAGAGGATGATAAGGCTAGGGACAAAAGACAATTCTCATCACATGTTCCTCTGAATAGGAGTCGTGACGAGGTGATGGAGGTGAGGGAGCCCGAGGAGAGGTGGGAGAAGTCGCGAAGGGCGAAGAGCAGTGCTAGGTTGCCTTCGCCGGACAGACGAGAAGGATCTGCATCCGGGAGTCGACCGAGGTCTCGCCCATCCCCTAGGCGTGGTCAAGGCCCTCCATGGATAAATCAGAGAGTCGGGGAGCAGAAAGATGAAGGTCGAGGTCAAGGTGTTCCTCAGGAACTCGTCGAACCGAGGAGAGGAATGAATGAGGATAACCACCCTACTAGAGGAATGATTCATATGATCTCGGGGGGTGTTACTGATGGAGACTCTGGGCAAGCTCGGAAGGCACATGGGAGAAGGTTGGAGAACTTTGAGATATCTAAGGGTGCTGTAGTGACCCGTTCCAGAATCACCTACTAATCAAGAACTAAGCATGCGATTAACTTAATTAATAATAATCAGAGATAATTGCGGAAAAGGCCAACAAACGATAGTTATACAACCCAATCGAAAATCCAGAACAACTCAACTAAACTGAAATATACGGTACAACCATATCGAAATAGAATAGTACTGAAAACTAAACCAACCAGCTACTCAACGTCCTCCTCCTCCTCCTCCTGAGCTGTCCAACCTGAGGCCTGCCCCGTGGGAATGGGGTGTCCAAGATAAACAAAACCGAGGACGTGAGCGATAAGAACGCCCAGTACAAAAGCATGAGTATACAAGCCTATATGAAATGCACATGCTATGATATGATACCAGGGTAGTCAAGAAACAGGAGTAACAAAGGATCTCAAAATGCTCAGTCTAGAGGCGCCAAGTGGATAGTGCCGCGCGGTACTCCTCTGGGTCACTGCATCCACTACAAGAACAGACGTGGACCTAAAATGTCCCGGATCACCGAAGCCCTCCCGACCCGTCGGCCACTGTGTACTCTCGGTGTCCATGCGTCCACAAGACAAGACAGGGCTGAGCGGCCCCACAAGATATAGCTTATCTCGAAAGAGATACAGCTCAACAGTAAAGGCTATCTCGAAGGAGATACGGCTCAACATGCAGTAATAAACGTGACATAATAGCATGCATCATATGACATATATCAATGCACCACATAATCATGCAACACATATAAGAATGTATACTCAACCAGGATATCTCGGATAGTACTTTCGTACCTCTATCACAGCAAGCCTAGCCTTACGCAACACCGCTAATCAGGTCTAGAACAAGCCTACGCATCAAAAGCATACCCAATGAACAATACTACCATGCTCAACTAGCAAAACCAGTACTACCAAAGGTTTAGGGTTTACCTTCGTCCGTCGACAGCCCTTTGATGTCGATTGCCTCGTAACTCAGGCGTCGCTACACTACCAATCCTGGCAGCTCTTGGCTATCGCTCGACCGACAACTAACCCTAGAAACCTTCCAAACCTCTCAAAATGAGACACAACTTCAAGAACTTGCCATCCAAAATGAGGAATTCCGAGCACTATTTATAGGCTATGTTCGGATCCACCGAACCCACTTCGGAACGTCCGAACTCCTACGTGTCCATCAGCTCTTGACACCTCACGATCGGATCCACCGAACCTACACTTCGGAACGTCCGAACTCCCACGTGTCCATCGGCTCTTGACACCTCATGATCGGATCCACCGAACTCACTTCGGATCGTCCGAACTCGTCGGTGCTACCGAACCATCTTCGGTCCGTCCGATCATGACCACGGTCAAAATTACACATTAAACCTTCTTAATCACCATTAATCCGTTAATTACCCAATTTGGAATTCGGGCTACTACATTCTCTCCCCCTTAAAAAGATTTCGTCCTCGAAATCAGGCTTAGAGGATGAACAAAACGAAATAACAACATCGTTATTACATCTCAATTGTTGTTGAACACAACTGATCTAGAAAATCCCGAAAGACTCGATTCATCAGATCCATGAACACTGCTGGCGCATTCGTCAATCCAAATGGCATAACTAGAAACTCGTAATGCCCATATCGAGTACGAAATGCAGTCTTGGAAATATCATCATCTCTGACTCTCATCTGATGATAACCCGATCGCAAGTCAATCTTGGAGTAAACAGAGGTACCCTGAAGCTGATCGAACAAATCATCGATACGAGGTAATGGATACTTGTTTTTAATCGTCACACGATTCAGCTGGCGATAATCAATGCACAATCGCATCGACCCATCTTTCTTCTTGACAAACAATACTGGAGCTCCCCAAGGTGAAACACTCGGGCGAATATAACCTTTATCAAGAAGATCCTGTAATTGCTGCTTCAATTCTCTCATTTCTGACGGAGCAAGACGATAGGGGCACGAGAAATCGGTGCAGTCCCTGGCATTAACTCAATGCCAAATTCCACCTCTCTAACTGGAGGAAAACCAGGAATCTCATCTGGGAAAAACATCAGGAAATTCACAAACCACTGGAATATCATCTATACCAACACTACCTGTGGAGGAATCAATCGCATAGATGAGGTAGCCTTCCCCGCCCGCCTCTAAAGCACGACAGGCTTTCAGAGCAGATACCACTGGCATCGGAGGTCGCGCTCCCTCACCATAGAAAAACCAACTAGAGCTCTCAGTCGTACGAAACTGAACAAGCTTCTGGTAACAATCCACGGTAGCTGGTAGGTAGTCAATAGGTCTATACCTAGAATACAATCAAAATCTTCCATCTCCAAGATCATAAGATTCGCAATCAATTCGTTACCCTCAAAATCTAAGTGACAACCCATCACTAGACGCTTTGCTAACACCGAATGACCCATCGGGGTAGAAACGGAAAGAATGACGTCTAGAGAAACATACGGTAACTTATGACGCTTACGATCGTCCTGGTCACCCCAACGACCTACACTTCCCTGACTACTCTCATCACCAAAGTGGTCAGCCATCGCTACAAGATAGAATGGGGAAAATGGTAAAATGGTCCACGAAAAATCCCAAAACAGAATCTATATCCCAAAATCGTAAGCATGCTCTGATACCATAAATGTAGTGACCCGTTCCAGAATCACCTACTAATCAAGAACTAAGCATGCGATTAACTTAATTAATAATAATCAGAGATAATTGCGGAAAAGGCCAACAAACGATAGTTATACAACCCAATCGAAAATCCAGAACAACTCAACTAAACTGAAATATACGGTACAACCATATCGAAATAGAATAGTACTGAAAACTAAACCAACCAGCTACTCAACGTCCTCCTCCTCCTCCTCCTGAGCTGTCCAACCTGAGGCCTGCCCCGTGGGAATGGGGTGTCCAAGATAAACAAAACCGAGGACGTGAGCGATAAGAACGCCCAGTACAAAAGCATGAGTATACAAGCCTATATGAAATGCACATGCTATGATATGATACCAGGGTAGTCAAGAAACAGGAGTAACAAAGGATCTCAAAATGCTCAGTCTAGAGGCGCCAAGTGGATAGTGCCGCGCGGTACTCCTCTGGGTCACTGCATCCACTACAAGAACAGACGTGGACCTAAAATGTCCCGGATCACCGAAGCCCTCCCGACCCGTCGGCCACTGTGTACTCTCGGTGTCCATGCGTCCACAAGACAAGACAGGGCTGAGCGGCCCCACAAGATATAGCTTATCTCGAAAGAGATACAGCTCAACAGTAAAGGCTATCTCGAAGGAGATACGGCTCAACATGCAGTAATAAACGTGACATAATAGCATGCATCATATGACATATATCAATGCACCACATAATCATGCAACACATATAAGAATGTATACTCAACCAGGATATCTCGGATAGTACTTTCGTACCTCTATCACAGCAAGCCTAGCCTTACGCAACACCGCTAATCAGGTCTAGAACAAGCCTACGCATCAAAAGCATACCCAATGAACAATACTACCATGCTCAACTAGCAAAACCAGTACTACCAAAGGTTTAGGGTTTACCTTCGTCCGTCGACAGCCCTTTGATGTCGATTGCCTCGTAACTCAGGCGTCGCTACACTACCAATCCTGGCAGCTCTTGGCTATCGCTCGACCGACAACTAACCCTAGAAACCTTCCAAACCTCTCAAAATGAGACACAACTTCAAGAACTTGCCATCCAAAATGAGGAATTCCGAGCACTATTTATAGGCTATGTTCGGATCCACCGAACCCACTTCGGAACGTCCGAACTTCTACGTGTCCATCAGCTCTTGACACCTCACGATCGGATCCACCGAACCTACACTTCGGAACGTCCGAACTCCCACGTGTCCATCGGCTCTTGACACCTCATGATCGGATCCACCGAACTCACTTCGGATCGTCCGAACTCGTCGGTGCTACCGAACCATCTTCGGTCCGTCCGATCATGACCACGGTCAAAATTACACATTAAACCTTCTTAATCACCATTAATCCGTTAATTACCCAATTTGGAATTCGGGCTACTACAGTGCAGACTTACCACAAGACCCTGTCATCAGCTTTGGGGTAGAAGACCTTCGAGGCATTGTGACTCCACATAACGATGCCTTGGTGGTAACGACCACAATTGCCAATTATGGTGTGGCGATGATATTTATTGATAATGGAAGCTCCGTGAACGCATTGTTCAAAAGCACGTTGGATCAAATGAAAAGGGAAGGATTTGAGTTTGAGCCGGTATCCACCCCGCTGTATGGATTGGAAGGACATCTCATCCCGTCGCTCGGTCAGATTGTCCTTCCTCTATCTTTGGGACATGAGCCTCAGCGGGTAACAAAAATGACAACATTTACTGTGGTGGACACCCCATCTGCTTACAATGGAATTCTGGGGCGACCAGCCCTAAAGGATTTCAGAGCTGTAGCGTCCACGTACCATCAGAAGTTGAAGTTTCCTGTAGGGAAGGAGGTTGGAGTTTTATGCGGGGATCAGAGGGGCGCGCATCGATGTTATGAAGGGGCAGTGGAGGAGGAAGGGAAAAGAGCGTGTTTGGATGTTAACATGATTAGGAAAGGAAGAACTGTGTAACTTTGTCCTGGGGAGGTACAAGAGGAGCAGAGATAAAAGTTGGAGAATGCGTCGGGCAATGGTCTAAAGAGGCTGAGGAACGCTTGACACCTTAGAGAATATTAATCTTGACTAAAATTTTGCTGTATTTTGTTTCTGAATTTATCTTATGTTATCAGTTGAAAGTCAATAAAATCAGGTTCTTCATTTTAATTCATAAATGTCGTTGTATTGGAAGGAGGAAAAAAAAATTCCTACTAAGGCATCGCCTAGTAGAGGAGCAGAGTTGGGGCGGGGAGAAATTTATTTTTTCCTACTAAGGCATCGCCTAGTAGAGGAGCAGCGTGAGAAATTAAATATGCCTGCTAAAGTATCACCTAGCAGAGGAGTTAGAGGGTGAGAGTGTTGAATTTTTATTTTCCTGCTAAGGTGTCACCTAGCAGAGGAGTTAGATGGTGAGGAGGTTGAATTTCTATTTTCCTGCTGAGTTATCACCTAGCAGAGGAGTTAGAGGGTGGGGGTATTGAGTTTTTATTTTCCTGCTCAGGTATCACCTAGCAGAGGAGTTAGAGGGTGGGGCGTAGAATTCTATTTTCCTGCTAAGGCATCGCCTAGCAGAGGAGTTAGAGGGTGGGCGCATTGAATTTTATTTTCCTGTTAAGGCCCGGCTTAGCAGAGGAGTTATGAAATGATGAGGTGAGAGTTTGATTTTTCCTGCTAGGGCCCGGCTTAGCAGAGAAGTTAGATGGTGAGGATGTTGAATTTTTATTTTCCTGCTATGATATCACCTAGCAGAGGAGTTAGAGGGTGGAGGTGTTGAATTTTTATTTTCCTGCTAAGGTGTCGCCTAGCAGAGGAGTTAGATGGTGAGGAGGTTGAATTTCTATTTTCCTGCTGAAGTATCACTAGCAGAGGAGTTAGAGGGTGGGGGTATTGAGTTTTTATTTTCCTGCTCAGGTATCACCTAGCAGAGGAGTTAGAGGGTGGGGCGTTGAATTCTATTTTCCTGCTAAGGCATCGCCTAGCAGAGGAGTTAGAAGGTGGAGGTGTTGAATTTTATTTTTCCTGCTAAGGCCCGGCTTAGCAGAGGAGTTATGAGATGATGAGGTGAGAGTTTGATTTTTCCTGCTAGGGCCCGGCTTAGCAGAGGAGTTAGATGGTAAGGAGGTTGAATTTCTATTTTCCTGCTAAGCCCTGCTGAGCAGAGGAGTTATGAGATGATGAGGTGAGAGTTTGATTTTTCCTGCGAAGGCCCGGCTCAGCAGAGGAGTTATGAGATGATGAGGTGAGAGTTTGATTTTTCCTGCGAAGGCCCGGCTCAGCAGAGGAGTTAGAGGGTGGAGGTGTTGAATTTAAATTTTCCTTCTAAGGTATCACCTAGCAGAGGAGTTAGATGGATGAGTTGAATTTTATTATCCTGCTAAGGCATCGCCTAACAGAGGAGTTAGAGGGTGGAGGTGTTGAATTCTATCTTCCTGCTATGGCGTCACCTAGCAGAGGAGTTAGAGGGTGGAGATGTTGAGTTTTTATTTTCCTGCTAAGACCCGGCTTAGCAGAGGAGTTAGAGGGTGGAGGTCGTGAATTTTTATTTTTTTGCTAAGGCATCGTCTAGCAGAGGAGCAGAGTTTGGGAGGAGAAAAAGGTTATTTTCCTGCTATGGCGTCGCATAGCAGAGGAGCATAGTGGATGAGGAGAATTAAATTTATTTTTCCTGCTAAGGTGTCACCTAGTAGAGGAGCAGAGTTTGGGAGGAGAAAAATTTATTTGGTTAGTCGATAACAAAAGATGTTTACGAGGAGCAGAGTTTACGGGGAGCAGAGTTTACGGGATTGACCTGCCCGGTCAGGTCGCGGGCGTGCCTTGGGCGAGAGCATGTTTGGGCGTCGGGGCGAGCTGGCGGATGAAGGGCGAGTGGATGTGGGCTGAGTGGGCGCGGGGGGCCGGGCGAGCGTGAAGCAGGGCGCCGAGGGCGCGCGGGGGCGGAGCTGGCTTCTTGGGGCGAGCTGGGTGGCGCTGGGCGAGCGTGCCGCGAGGACGGCTAAGCATGGGCGAGCTGGGTGCCTTGGGCGAGCTGTGGCACTGGGCGAGCGTGCCCGAGGACGGCTGGTGCTTGGGCGAGCTGGTTGCTTGGGCGAGCTAGTGGCGCTGGGGCGAGCGTGCGCGAGGACGGCTAGGTTGCCTTGGCGAGCTGGTTTGCTAGCTGTGGCGCTGGGCGAGCGTGCCGTTTATGAACGGCTGTTGCTTGCTTGGGCGAGCTGGTTGCTTGGGCGAGCTGGTGGCGCTTGGCGAGCGTGCCCGAGGACGGCTGGTGCTTGGGCAAGATGGTTGCTTGGGCGAGCTGGTGGCGTGGGCGAGCTGGTGGCGAGGGGCGAGCAGAGCACTCGTGGGCGAGCGTGGGGAGGGGGCAACGTTGCGACGGGCGAGGAGCGAGTGCCGAGGACGGCTGTTAGGGGCGACGCTGCGAGGGGGCGAGCGGCGAGGGCGGCTGTTAGGGGCGAGAGGCGAGGTCGGCGAGGATGAACTGAGCGAGAGTGCGAGGGGATGAGCAAGCGAGTAGGTGGGAGCGTGCGGTTGTTTAGACGAGGGTGTGCTCGGGCTTGAGGGCGAGGCTGAGCGGCTGTTGGGAGAGGGCTAAGGGGCGAGAGAAGGGAGGCGAAGGCTAGGAGTGTGCACGGAGGGGCGAGGCGCTGGGCGTGCAGGCGCGCGTGGAAGGGGCGAGGCGAGCATGCTCGACAGTGAAGGGCGAGGGGCAAGACTCTGCAGTGAGGGGCGAGGGGTTGTATCGAAGATGGCGGCAAGGCTGGGTAGAGTGGCGATGCTGTGATAGTAGAGGCGAGGGGCGATACTCTGTATATGGAGCAGACGAAAAACGCTCAACTCACACCTTGCAAACCAATGACAACACAATTAATCGAACTTCGAACCTGCGATTCAGTTCGACTCGGGAGGGGGAGACTGGTGATACCCCATGGATGGGCCCGCTACCCCTGGCCCATCCCAAGCCCAAATGAAAGACAAGCCCATCAAGGGCCCAAGTAATCTCCTATAAATACCATGTTTGAGTGTTCAGTTCAGGCATTCAATATATTGTTTTCAGCAGCGCCCTTAGCTGCTCCCCTCATATATCCTCAGTCACTGACTTGAGTGTCGGAGGGGCTACGCCAGGACACCCTCCTGGCCCCCTCCTAACGATCTTATTTGTGATTTCAGGCTCAGGGTAATTTCAAAACCTGGGTCTGGACTAGTGACACTTGCTGGGAACGGACCCTAAATTTCCTGTGAGTATCAATCAAAAATTATACTCGATAGAAGTACGACTTTAATCTTATAAATTACATTACAGCACACATATCACGTGTCAATTATATTGTACCATATCAAAATATATGTTATTTTGGAAAATATTTCTCCTTTTTTAACAATAATCAATTCAATATAAATCATTAAATAATATAATTTATGAATCACCAAAAAAAAAAAAAAAATCAGATTCCTCAGTAAATTGATACCAACCAATATATAAAGAGGAAAATGAGCTCTGCAATTGTAAAAGAGCAGCAAAACGACCTTCTTCATCTCTGCTGCTAAAACACCAAAAAATACTTATTCTGGTACGATTTATTTCATTTTTAGTCATTAATTATTTATTTATTTTGGATAGATCTAAGTTGTGGATCTTTGGGTTATATACGCAATTATTTGGGTGATGATAGATGCGTGAAGCCCAAAAAATTCGAAAGAATTGGACTAGGCGGCGGCGGGAATTCACGGCTACCGTCGTACTAAGAACATACAGGTGAAATGAAAGCCTTTTATCATATTAATGCTGCAATTGTGAATTTGCTCATTTCTTACTCCAGGGCAGTTCGTGCAAGAATATTATTTTAAACCAATAATATTTGATTTTTTGGGGGGTGAAATGCAAAATTGTAAAGATAATATTTTTCGATTCTAACGTAGCTTTACGATTATCGAACTTCTGGTTTGATACAGATTCCCGTACTGTGTGTAATATGATTATGCAAAACAATTTAATCGAATCTTCTTTTTTTTTTTTCATTGGTCACTTTTACGAATATAATTCACTGATTATTATTTCAATAATAAAAATAATTTTTTTATGATACGAAAATTCTACCACAGTTTTTTACTTGTCAAGCAGTTGCCTGCGAACATTTATATTTCTTAAAAATTAATTAATTGAATTGGTGACGAGCATATGCGGCGTATTTGAGTGACATTATAGAAAAAGAAAAAGAAATCAAGAAAGGAATGCTTGGAAAGAATGCCATTTTGAAGTCAAATTATATGCTAGAACTAGTGTTGCCTTTTATTATTTAACTATTATAAATATTCTTCATTGAAAAAATTAAATTTTCCTACGAATCAAGAAAAAATAAATAACAAAGTTATCTTAGAGAAGGAAAATGGTTAGGATCCCTTTCAATTATAATACTATGTTGTAACCTAATTCATGAACTTTCGGCAGCTTGAAGCTTTACACATGCAAGGGACTTTAAACTCGTCGGGTTCGTCGGGATCGAACAAATAGTCGTACCTGTCACAATGACCAAGAAATACGTAAGATGGTGAATTATAGTAATTAGAATGTGCTATTGCCTCCTAGAGAGAGGAAGATGTACGTTAATTCGTCACCAGCAGGCACATCTGCCTTGGCGATAAGTACAATCCGGCTTTCATCATCACCTACACTCATGATCCTCGCATAGCAATTAGGCATACACTGCAAGAAATGGCAGTGGTGTCAACTAGAATCAAGTCAGACAACGCGTGAAGAAAAGGGACGGATAGATGGGTGAAATCTTGGGAGGGAACTTACCGAATGGTTGATCAACCGAGCGATATTTCCCGAGTCAGTGGCATCAACTACTACTTCTTCACTAATTTTGAATAACTGGAGCAAAAATAAAAGAATTTTAACTTGACAATGTTGGTTTGAAGAAATGAGGTTGGGTGGGAAAGAAAACAGCGGTAGAACCAGTAAGGAATATAGAGGATGGCCTATTGAATATCAATTTTTTATCACTAAATTTTCCAAAACTCACGTAGCAGTCTTTGCCCTCTGCTCGATAGAGGGCTTCCCTAAGATCTGCAACGCTGCGCCGGACCTGTTCACCGCGATATTCCACAACCTGGACATAGAAGCACAAAATTTTATATAAAAAATACATATGCAGAACAATTTGGAAATCTAAAGAAGGAATGGCTTCAAAAGTTGGAAGAATTCAAGGAAAATGATGTTTTTAGATCATTTGCCAAGCTATAACTCAATTAGTTTTGCATGCATTCCGTCACTGAAGGCAAGAGCCTTTGACCAAATGTTTGCAGTTCTAATCCAACAGCAACTGTAATTGTCATGTTTCTATCCCTTCTAAATTTATTGTGAAATACCTTTTAATAACCATGCTTGCCACAAAAGAAACAGATTTCTAGTTTTATACCATTTAATATGGTTAGTATACGTTCCACATTTACCATTTGAGAAACATGTGAGAGAGTAGGACAGTAACCGAACACTGAGTTATTAAACATGACGCAAGTACTAAGAATCACAATAAAGAGATGAAATCTATGTGATTAACCCCAACTTTGGGATCTATTCGATGTTCGCTAGTTATAGATCATATAAGAAGTCAGCAAAGATACCATTTCTCCTTCAAGGATATTTCTTCGCGCAAAGAGGCCCCATCCATGGATTTCAGATCTACCAAAGCATACTCTATCATTTTCTGTTCTCTGGAGTTATAGATGAACATTTCAAAACGTTAACATAAGCTCCAACAGCAACAACCACAAAACTCTAAAAACTATATAATACCAACCTGTAAATGGTGAAGCCGTTCTCTGAATGTAGAAAAGGTCTTTGGCTTCTCTTTTTTCTGTACCAGATAAGAAAGGGTACATGGATTAATTTTCAGTTTTTCCATTCTCTTTCATCAGTAAATTTTCCTATTCTAGTTTCACTCTGACTAGATGAAGCACACATCGAAAAGAAACAAAAAACAATATATTTACTCGGTTAATATTCAAGCTCAATATTGCACTTATAGAATGATGATGAGCTCCCATGATTCGATGGACAACTGCCTCCTTCCTCGCCTGATAATAGAAAAGAAATGGTAAAACATGAAGTAGCTGCTACTTCAAAATCTCGAGTTACCATAAAAACTATTGGCTAAAATCTTTTACTTTTACATTTTCTTTTGAGCTCGAGTTTGTATTAATATGTAACGTACTAATATTTCATTGCATATACCTTTTTGCAAGTTCTTTTGAATACACGGCATCTTGCTGCGGAGAATGGGTCGACCTCTTCATTCTCAACTGAAGTGGATTCCTCAACTTTCAATCGGCTAGTTGAGAATAGCCTCGATCCTGTTAGCCTTTTGTTATGGAGCAGGCTTTTAGTCGAGAAAGTCCCCTTTGGAGTCTCCACAATTAGAACCGTGTCTGGATTTGGAACCCTGCACAAATGACACCTCTTGTGAGACCCCATACGCAATTAACAATTTAAACACCAATTTAATATAGAGAGCAGTACCGATGATAGGCGCAATACGAAACCATTTTTGTCACTTGTTTCCCATTCTTTTCCAGAGAATGCAACTACATTTTTCGCCACATATTAGATGAAATGCTATGTCAGCACATACTTAGCATAGTTATGTATATATAAAAACACAGAAGTCGTGAATCCATGTTAACCAGCAACTTGATAACTCGAAAATAACCAATCATAAATCAAATCAGATCATGAATACTAGAATCTAAAGCATTGAAATATATATGTCTCCGTAGCATATACAAACTATTTCAGATAATAACGCAAAAAAATATATATAGTTAATTAAGTCATCTCACCTCCATGCGAAACCCTGCCCTTGATGCACACATTGCATGATAATACGTGGAACACTTGCAACATTGTGTGCAGGAACCATGAATTTGCTTGCAAACTACACAAATCTGAAATGTAAAAAATCAGAGGAAACCGCATGTTTCAGTCAAAAATTTCTTCCAGATATATCTCAACATGTGGAGCCCATAAGCACTCAATCAAGTACATGAATTGAACAATTAATGACACCATTTTCTTAAGGATCAAGGCCAGTCTCCATAAAAGAAATACAGCAAACTAGAATAATCAAACATATAACCAGTCATGAAGTGTATAAAAGTAAACCACGTCGTGAATGTGAATAAAAAGTACCTTCACAAAAGAGCTTGAAGGAATTCTCAAGATTCCAAGTGCAGGTTCCATCTTTTCGTCGCTGGCAAAGGAGACTTCTGGTTGAAACCAAGCACAAGTAACATGAACCCATAATGGGGCAACATCTGTAGGCTTCAGAGCACCCCCTGAATTCCCAAACAAATATCAACGCCAAGGACAATGTTATACACATGTTGCATGTAAAAATTTACGAGTCCATAATTTCGACACGAGAATGATAAATAGTCAGTTTATCATATTAAAAAGGTTATGGTGCTAGAACTATCTAGATGCATGCCTTTAACAGGACAGAGGCAACACTCCCGCTCAATATCAGGTGTCTCGCAGGCCCGACAGACCCATGAAGTAAAATCACGAACATTTCTCGCTCCATAACATTCTTGATGAACAGCTATCTGACACCTGAAACAACAAAGAAGCATCATATAATTTTTCTTTAAACAAATTTAGTAGTGCATTTCGTAAGTTGGCATATCAGTCCAAGTAGTCCAACACCTATTCTACCTCAAATAACATAAGAGGGAATGGAAGATTTTCTAAAGTAAATCAGTCAAGGAGACGTGAACTCCCAAGGTTGCAAAAGAACAAATTAACATCCCAGTCACACAATACTACCAGAAACCATACACGAGCATTGCGAACATATGTCATTGGATGGTAACAAATGCAATTTAAGTTCTTCATATAAGCACTAAATTTCCAGAACTTATCTTCAAACGATGACGGTTAAGAAGCTCAAATTTGACCATACCTGATGCATATAATTATCTTGTTGTAATCCCAATCTTCGACCCAACGACATACTGCACATCTCTCTGTTGTCCAGTTTGCAGGAACAGGTTCATAATTTTCTATCCAATCAAAGAACTGAAAAGTTAATCCCTCAATTCATGCTACAGCCAAATGTATAGGTGGATAGAATGAAGCAACTCATCAAATTTTACAAGTCAGGGATAGGATGAGAACCTTGTAAGAAATTAAGCAACTTCTCTCTCCGTACTTTAATAGAAGGACGCTTGAGGGGTTTGGCAGGTATAAGATTTCGCTCATGATACTCTGCCATCTGTAACATCTGTCAGGACAAAAAAATATGTTCTTGATTAAAATTAATCATAAGAAATAATAAATTGTGAAAAAGGCAAGTAATCATCCGAGTAAAACAACCACGATCAGTAAACAATGGATACTCAGAGAAGAAAACGCAAGTACTCATTGACACGTGCAAATTGAAGTAAAGACGATATCAAAATATAAAGCCGCTTCAGGAACAAACCCATTGTTCGAGAGGTATCAAGGAACCTTTCACCCTGACACTAGACTTCCAGTTTTTGGTTTTAGAACCCGTGTGCCTTTCCCATTCATTAAGTTGCAGCTTCTCTATTCCACAATAGCCGCACTTGCAGACAACTCTGTAACATTAAAAAAGATAGCATTGTCGCTACTGGTACATGAAACGCCTCTAAGGAGATGAAATTTCGAGGGCCGTGTAAATAAAAAGGCGACCGAGACTTACAAATGAAGGCTAGGAAAATATACTCCCTCCACACCTGAGCACACAACAGCAACCTTACTAGGTAAAATGGAGTTCGAGTTGCTCTTTTTGTTATAGCTGCGTCAAGAATTATATATTTATCAGCTATCTGGAAGCACAAATAAATTTTCGAAAATTACATATTTGAAAACTTTTTAGCTGAATGTGTACCAGCACTTACCTATGCTTAACCTGTAAAATTTCTGAATCGGATAGCTCAAAACTAAACCGAGCTTTGCATTCAGGGCAGTAATAATCAGTTCCTAGATCCTAGAGCCACGGTAAATAAAAGAGATCACAAAAACAAAACAGCAATTTCTATAAATAAATCAGCAGTCATATGGGATAGAATAAGTAAACATGCTTGAAAGAATACCTTGAAATTGTTTTTTGGAAATTTGTCACATTCTGCATGGACCCAAACTTTACAGCCATTACACCGCACCTTAATCATGTCATAAAAAGAAATGTTAAGAGAATAAAACAATCACATATTCAGAGGAAATAGTTAGAAAATAACAGCATTAACGAAATCATAAAAATTGTCCCACCCAAGTTCCATTGTCTGTTTGATTCCAAATCTTCTTGCATATGCCACAATAGTGCTTTCTTTTTTTCAACTGAAACAAGAGTAAGTAGTCATTAATACAGACAAGCTGCATAGTGGGATAATTTTGAGGAAGACTTTATTACATCCAACATAAAGAAAACGACAAACCTTGGCACAGGAAATACACAATCGATTGGTCACAACAGCTGAATCCTTTGATTTCCTTGAGTTCGGAATGATGCTCATGCCACAGGCTTCACAAGATTTTGTTTCTCTCTTCATAAATGGATCCTGATAAACAAAATAAAAATTGAACTTCTTTCATACAAGAGGGCATTCAATTGTTTCTACTGTGTTGGTTTCCATAGAAAATCAGATACATAAATATTAGCGGTCAAGAAAACTTTCCAATAAGTATAAAGAATCTTAATGCTCCAACGAGAACAATATCGAGTAAGCAACAGTGGAGCTTACCCGTTTTGCCAAGTTGCAACCTTGATTATGATTAGCATCTGAAGTCTCACAGACTCCTCCAGTAACAGATCGAAGATAATCTGTGTTGCCAGAAGCTGCATTTAGTTCGATCGTCAACATCTCATTGAAGCCATTTTCAGCCAGAAATGCCTCCTCTATGGCAGACCGAAGATTACCCTGATTTCTATCATTCAAATCAGTCTGCCCCTGAAACCTAAATCAACAAATTCACAGTGGAATTGACAAACATCAAAGACACAGGCAGTAATGAAAATTAAAAGAAAGAATAAATGAGACAACTACTAAGCACCTGTCTACATAATCGACAAATGGAAATATCATCCCAGGTTTAATCCAAGCATATTCCTGCACATAAAAGATTGGATTAGATTCATAATATTCATAACTGCAATCCCGTTTATTGTACACCAACTTGATAGAACAAAGAATAGATTACTGTAACAAAAACGTAACGCTAGGTATTAAAGGATAAAAAGTAAAATATAGTTTACCCGTTGTGTCCCATTCCCTGAATAACCAAAAAACATCACACAAACTGCACCAGCAACTCGAAAATTCAAAACTTGTTGGGGAACTTGTGAGAAGAGATTAAGAACAATAGCTGGCCAGGAAGGGCACTTCTTCCCGGATATTGCCCACACTATGTCACCCTCTTCAAAATCCTCGAAACAGTAAGATCTATCGATGCCATATAATTCCATCAACTCCTCCAATTCCTCCTCGTCCTCCAACCCCTCGTGCATCGAGGTCATCGAACTCCTTGAGATTGAATACTTCCTAAAATTATAACTCCTCAATCCGTCAGACCTCAGCTCTTCTATCTCATTCTCTGACAAAGGTGAAAACTTGCGGCATTGGTTGGCAATCTTATCCTCTTTCCGCTTCTTATTAACCGCAGCATGGCCACGGATTTTCGGGGTCTTGAGGATGAATTTATTATCCTTCTCTTTAATTGGTAAATATTCAGAGTCCCCAGCAGAATCTTTCGCCTCATTCTTACCGTTGCTTTTCTCTTTCTTCCAGTTAGCAAGAACTGAATCATTAAATCGAGACGGCAGTACCTGAACCCTCCCACGAGAAGTTCTCACCAGCGGCGGCCGCGGATTTTCCTGCGATTTCGGAGCCTGAGCACACCATGATATTTCCGTCGCTCCTCCGCAGTCGTCGGCAGCGGAGGAGGACGATGAAGACAGAATTTTATGCAAACCATAGCCATTAAACGGGATTATTCCGGCGGCAACGTCGCCGAGAAGACGCATAGAATAATAACCATTGGCAAGTTTGCGTTTCTTCCGATTGGCCGAAGATTCATCGTCGTCACCCGCCAAGTCTCCGACCCGGTATCGTTTCAATCTCGGCATTACTGTTTTCAAGCTCTTCTTTATTATCATCCTACTCGGAAACTCCTAAATTCCCCTAATCACGCAATCCAAAACCCTAATCTTGTTCACACACTCCCCCGGCAACGCAAGAAAACTCCACACTCAGTCAAAACCCATTAAAATTATTCATCCCAATTAGCTAAAATCGATTGAAATAAACAAAATTCAAGGAATTTAATCGTTCCCACGAAAAAAAAATAATCAACCCTTTCCCTTGAAGTTCGACTAGAGACACAAAAATAGGGGATCTCTGTTTCAACACACAGACTCTCTCTCTCTCTCTCTCTTTCTAACTGCTCTGCGTATCGATGAGAGAGATAAATACACAGTAATACAAATTTATATTATATTCGACATTTAGATACGGAGTGCGTGTGTATATATATATGCGTGTGAATCAATACAGATTGATATACATTATTTTATTAAATCAAGAAAAAAATTTGGATGCCGCAAGTTTCCTAAATAACATTGGTCTGGTTATATATATGTATATATATATATATATATGCATGGACTGAGAAGGAGATTTGGGAAGAGAAGTTTCGACGTAACGAACGTGAATGCAAGAGCGGAGATTCTAACTTGCGCCGTGCGTTTTGAGCGCCCATGAAGAACCAAAATTGAGATTTGTAGGCATGGTGGGTACCTCCTATGGACATGGCTCGTTTTCTGAATTTGGGTTTCCTTAAATATTTCTACTTTTTTTTTTGTTTGCTGAGGTCGAATGAAAAGAAGAGTGGATTCGAAGAAACTAGATGCAAACAAGTGTTATGGATAATTGGATATATATATATATATATATATATATATATATATATATATATGTGTGTGTGTGTGTGTGTGTGTGTGTGTGTGTGTGTGTGTGTGTTTAAAAAATTATGATGATGAATTCATTCTCGAATATTTTTTTTTTTTTTGGGTGGGTTGGGGGTTGAGGATTTGGTCACTTGAGAGTTGAGATTTTAGTATAAGATTGTGGGGTACGTAGATTCTTGAAATTATTATTAATGTAAAATTTATGTTCAATTAAATTTCGCCCTCACGATTTTGGTTTCGATTCATAACGAGTAGGGTGAAATTTGGCATGAATTCCTATGGAAGATTATCAGGATGTCCAGAGTTTGTTTATTTATTTATTTATTTGTATCGGCCAGAGATTCAGAATGAATGAAATGAGAAATTTGAAGAGTGGAATTTACCTTTTTGTTGATTTCTTGGCGATGGAACGAGATTTGGTCGGGATCTTTGAAGGCAACAATCGTATATAATTTCAATATGTCGGTGTAGGTGACAAATTTTAAATTAAAAAAAAAGGTCAAATCGGGAGATGGAGAAGTTGAGGAGAACAACCCATCTCGACCACCATCGTGGCGGTGACAAGTTGGCGGTGGAGGAGGAGAAGTGGCAGGCACCACCTTGTGTCTTGTGGTGGCTATGGCGGAGGAGGCTCAAAGGAGTTTCATTTGTATTGGCCATGGTTGAAAAAATTCTCTGTCTTCGTTGCCCTTCTTATAATATAATATATATATATATATATATATATCTCGAAGAAGACTGTGTAATGAATCGTGGTGTTACCATTTCTGTGAATTTGGGAAATAAGTTTTAGATTGTTTAAATCAATGAATTCGAAGTCAAAGGGTGAGACCCGGATATAAAATATAGAAAATCATATAAAAAATGATATGATTTTATAATATATATTTTGCTAAATTTATATATTAATGAATCAGAGAAGGAGAGTAGAAGAATTGTACCTCTTCGAATTTTGGTGGAGCAAGAAAATTGTGGTCTTGTCTCAGTCTACGCATGGATCTTTTAGTGGCAAAAGTTGAATATAATTTTGATGCAATTTGTGGGCATAGCTGCTGCATAGGCGTCTGAATCTCATGGCCGACGGACAACCCGACGGACAACCACCAGTCCACCGCCACCGTGGACTGGTGGTGGTGGTGGTGGTGGAGGAGAAGAATGGAGTGGCAGTGGAACCACAGCGCTCACTTTAATTTGTGGGTCGATTTTGTTATTTCTTGGGTTTTTGTTGGCTCTTTTGATGATGTGAATGGAGTTTCTAAAGAAGGTCATACTAGGTGAGAATTAATTAATGGCTATTTCACTATTTTGTGACGATAACTGTGGAAAAAGGTGTCATGAATAAATGGTAATTATTATTATTTAGATCGTTTTATATTATAAATTTTTAATAATAATATTTTTAGATATAGTAAAATCTGGAAAATTGAGAAAGCTAAAAGACAATGAAGGTGAGAAAATAACAAGTTTGTCCAGAATCTACGAGTCTTTTTTTTATGTTGGGCGATGGAGTTGCCAGGTGTCAGTTTAGGTAAATATTTTAAGGCATGAATTGAGAACCATATGTAAATTATCCAAGAAAAATAAAATTTAAGAGAAATATATTCATTTAGGCAATAATTTACATATACTTATTTTACTTCCGACCATTAAATAAAAAAATATCAAAAAAATTTAAATATTTATTTTCAAGTGAGAAGATAGTTCTTCTGATCAAAATAAAAAATCAGAAGATCTATGTAATATTGACTCATCCTCTGCATGTTCGAATCATAATTCTGGAGTACGATAAACAGACGATTGAATATTATCGAAGCATTTATCATCTTCTAAAGCCTATATATAATATTAATAAGATTAAGTGTATTCAAACAGTTTTTACATAATACTCCGTGCAGATCTCTCTTATTCAGCTGTACAAAAAAATATGTACATGTTTTCTATGCCATTTGATCTACATCACAGGTTATTCTAGCAGTATTCAAGAAACATAGCAGTTAGCAAGCAGATCCATCCTTGAGCTTCAACTCTGCCATCTAAAGTTACCACAATTTCGTTTTCTTTCCCGCGTCATGTCTACGATCTATGATACCATGCCTTTAATGTTTACTTGTGTTTACTGCTTTTTCTAGTTATTCAATCTTTGCAAATCGTCCGCGGATTCTTGGCTGGCTGTCGGCCAAAGCTTTCCTGCAAGCATACTGAAACAAAAAACAAGAAATGAGTTCTGTAAATATGTTGTCCTTAACGCAATTTCTTTCCAGGTTGAAGTGTGGTTTTGAACTCGCCTTGACTTTTCGGCCAAAGTTTCTTCTGGACTTCTTACTCCTGTATCTAGAGAGCTTTTCCTTGCGATCTTCGGAAGGGCAACTGCTGGTACTTGTTGGTTGCCCCAGAGGAGATTTCCCCAGGTTCATATTTCCATCATCGGTAGTCTGTCATAAAAATGTAGAATCGATAACCGTTCCCTGTCCTGTTGAAGTGGGCATGAACATCTATGCATGCGTTTCGCAGAACAGGCTTAGACACAAAACTAATGGATGAGAATTCAAAACAGGATGTTCCTTGATATTTAGATGGTATAATTTAAAAGTTTCTAGAGATATTGAAAACTAAATGGGTTTAATCGAAGTGTGTAAGAAAAACTGGAAGTTGAGAATTATGTATTATAGGTCAAAATGCCAAGAAAGATATATTAGAGCAATAAGCAAATTCAAACCTTCAAGTCTCCTTCGCTGAACGATCTTCGAATCCCATTAAGATCCCCAAAATCCATAACATGAAAATCAAGAAAACAAGGCTTCGATGGAGCCTCTTGCACATTTTCCAATGAACTCAGACAACTTGAACTAATACTCTTTTGGAACGAAATCTCTTCAAGCAATTTTTTATCCGCGTTATTGTTTTCACCGGTCATGACAGTAGGACTCCTGGTTCTGAGGACTTCAGATAGATGCGTTTCATCTCCTTCCTTAGCCAAAATATCCTTCTGGCACTCATAGAATACCTCATTGAGAAGGGTTTCACTCTCAATTGATGATCCGATATCTAACTCAGTCAATGGTTGTTGGGAGATGCCATTTTCTCCACAAAAAATGGCAGCGGCCACTGGATCAATTCCAATTACTTGTTCTTCGATTACAGGATCTGGAGCCTTGAAAAGATCCCCGTCTTCTTGAAGGTAGTATTCAGATACAGTGGATGTCGGAATCAGGTTGCCTTGTACATCCTACGTTAACAATCAAAAACACAATTTTGTATAAGTTCAAAAATTTCCAACTTGGAGAAGTGGACACACTGATCATCAAAATTAAACTAAACAAGTGAATCCGCAATCGCATCTTCATCCATTTTAACAAGTTCCACTCTATTGAGATTAGTCACTGGGATCAACGTACACAAGTCGAATAATACATAAATGCCAGTATTTAACGTCGGAAACCAGGGAAATCAAATTGAGGAGACAAAAGGCATTCACCCCTTCTAAATGATAAAGATCTAAAAATTTTGTATGCAACTGAATTAATAACAGCAATAAGTTTTTCTGCTAAAAGACCTTTAACCGTCCCTGAGTGAAAATTTCCAAGCCCACCTCTATTAGAACCTCAGCTAGTACGTCCAAAAGATAAAGACGGTGAAGATTATTTTGAACCACTACTAAAGCAGAGGTTATCTTGTGATAAACTTAATGTGACATTCTCCACTATAGGATCTAGATATCTATCTATTCAAGATACCTTGACACAGATCTTTGTATTACTGATAAATCATCGGACATGTGGCTGATAGGTCTTTCCTTCATTTTTTTTTATCAGTATAGGTCTTTCATATCATGGAACATGGATGAAGTTCTAATGAAAGTTGGTAAGCTGGCTCACAAACACAAAGAAGCAGTAAAAATGTGGTCCAAATGGGCATGGAAAATACTATAAAATAGTTCCAAATGCATGAAGAAAACCGTACAGGTCACATATATAAAATTTAATTGTAAAACAAGGTGGCCTTCCAGAAAATTCAGACAAAAGAAGCCAAAAAGCGTGAACAAAGTTACTGGTCACTAGACGTTATCGTCACCTACTTGAGATTTTATATAAACCCTGAAATACTAACGATATTATAGGTCACTACACGTTGCCACTTTCTAGAAATGTTGGGTAAGAACCAACTCAAACACAAAAGATTGAACTGTGAATTAAACCCTCTAGCAAATGAAAAAGAAGGAAAGGTAAATATACAAAAAGCTTCTCCAAGAAATGGAGATCCCCCCAGAAAAATGGAAAATCATTCACAATAATTGACAACCATGAAAAGTAGATTAGCTTGCTTGGCATCGGTGTTAACAAATTTTACAAAGTGGAATTATGTGAAATAAAAAGATGAGACATGGCATATTTCTTTCATTTTTCAATGGAGAGAAGAATATATAAATGCAAGTGCTTTCCATTTTCGCCCAGTTTGATCGCAATTTAAGAAAAAAATTAAAAAAAAAGGTCGAATCTTTAAACAAAGGTAACTTTCTTTTCTTCGCTTCTTTTCCAGTTTTCTTCTTCTCATGGTAGCATCTTTCTTTTTCCCTCGTTAGAATTTGAGGATACGTATACACAAATTCAATGTAACATCAAACCACCAAATAAATAAGGAAAAACAAATATTTGCAATGCCCGTTTACTTCTCCCCTTGATTTATCCATCAATAAGGCAACAGAAGTAAGAAGTTGGTGCATGGCAAATTAACCCAACTTTAACTTCAAAAAAAGAAAAACAAAAACAAACACACATTAATTATTCCCCAGAACAAGATATTTAGCATTACACCACGAATCAAAAACACCCACCCCAAATAAACATCATTAATTAAAACACACACACAAACACACACAACAAAAGAAGTTCTTTTTTTTTTTTGAAAAAAAAAAAAAGAAAGAGAGAGAGGGAGGGAGGGAGATCATTTACCAACGAAGCATTGGGCTTTTGCGAGCAGCAAAACTCGTCAAACTGATGTACTTGTTGAGGGAAGTCTTGAAAGTGCTGGAACATGAGCTCTTTTTCTGCATACATTCACTTAACAGTACTAGTATTTTTCTTGTTTCCCTCTGTGAAAAAAACTAAAATAAATAGAGACCCAAAAAAAAGACACACACAGCGTGAATCAGATGTATGGGTAGCATTAATGGTGGAGAGGTGTATGTGTTTATTTATTATGGGCACCAAACAGAGTCGCTGCTCAAAATTGAAGGAGAAATTTGATTTTACTTGCTGCCTCATTCTCTACATTAAGTTATATTATATTATTATTATTAAAGGAGAAATTTGGTGAAAATAGTTTTTAAAGTTAAATCATTTGTTTGGTTTTTAGTGGCGATGCTGAAGAGTCATCTTCTTGAGCTTATTTAATATCATTTTTTACTTGTCGATGTGTTCAATATTTACAAGAAATATATATTTATATAAACTTGTTTAGAAAACAACTATATGGAAAAAAAAAAGTTAATCTTATATATTATTTTGATTTAGGAAAAGTTAGGGTCATAAAAATTTAGGAGTATCTATCCTATAAGACTGTCTTACGAATTTTTTACCCGCAATAAAAAGTGATAGTCTTAGCATAAAAATAATATATTTTCATGAATGACCCAAATAAGATATATATACGTCTTACAAAATAGGACCCATGAGACCGTCTCACACAAATTTTTGTTAAAATTTAGATCATAAATCATTTTTTGATGTTTTGAAATAAGGATATATTTTTAAAAAAATTGAGAATGAAGTTTGTTATAATTAAGTATTGAGTCTCGAATATGAGAATGATGTTTTCGGGTGAGCTATTATAAGTAATCGAAAAGTAATATAATTTTTAATCGAGTAAAATATTTAAATTTTGTTTATTTTTTATATAATAAAGCTGAAACTGAAATATTAAATGTAACATTTTTCAACTTTTTTTAAAAAAAAATTCATAACGCAAATCAATAAAACCTTATTCTTTTATTAAAAAAAAATTATATTACATAAGTTTCTACATGGAAAAATACTTTAATTTGCTTTAGAAGCTACAAAAGAAGTATTTGTTTCTTTATTTCCTTTTTAAATAAAATAAAGAAATGTTTTTTAGTTATCGTCATTGTTGAGAAGTTACGAGTCTTCCTAAAAGAAAAACGAAGAACTTACGAGTCAGCAGTACTAAATATACTAAAATATTATGTGAAATTTGTACGCACGATTGTGATGGAAATTATAAAATAATTACTTTTTCTAGATTTTTTAAATATAATAATCGTCAATTATAAATAGGTGATTAATATCTCAATGACAAGGACAATTTTTTTCATAGAACAAGGAATATTTGTTAAGATAAAAAAAATATAGTTGTTAGTCAAGGTGATACTCACAAGAAATTTAGGGTCCGCTCACAGCAAGTGTCACTAATACAGACGTAGGGTTTTGAAATGGTCCCGAGCCTGAAATCACGAAAAAGACCGGTAAGAAGGGGCCAGGAGGTTGTCCTGGCGTAGCCCCTCCGACGCTCAAGTCAGTGACTGAGGATATATGGAGGGAGCAGCTAAGGGTGGTGCTGAAAACAATATAGTTAATGAAATATCGTACGCTCAAACCTGGTATTAATAGGAGAATATCTGGGCTTGTCATGGGCCCTTCACCTGTGAGCTACCTGTGGGCCTTAGATATGGACCGAGGGTTTGGGTCAGATCTTGATGGGCTCATCCATGGGGTATCACCAGTCTCCCCCTCCCGAGTCGAACTGAATCGTAGGTTCAAAGTTTGTTTAATTGTGTTGTCCTTGGTTTATCGGCGATGAGGATGTATCGTAACAGAAAAATTAATTTCGTTTGCCGTTAACGAACAATGTTCACGGCTGCGAAAATTACGGGGATCGACCTGCCCGGTCAGGTCGTGGGGGTGTGGGAGCAACGCCCCCATAATTTTTTCAGAAATAAGCAGTCGGAAGGGTGAGGCCGTGCGGAAATTTGAAAATAAATCAAATCGCAATCTTCTCCACTTCTACGCTCGCCGCCCGTGTCTGCTCGCCTTCGCCGAGCTCGCCCACCAGCCCCACGCCTCGCCCTCGCTCGCCTTCGCCGAGCTCGCCCACCAGCCCCACGCCTCGCACTCACCCTCGCCCTCGCCCTCGCCCAGATAGCCTCGCCCACGCTCGCCGCCCCTGCCTGCTCGCCTTCGCCGAGCTCTCCCACTAGCCCAACGCCTCGCCCCTCCTCGCCCAAGCCTAGACAGCCTCGCCCATGCTCGCTGCCCATGCCTGCTCGCCCAAGCCCAGACATCCTCGCCCATGCTCGCCCACCAGCCCAACGCCTCGCCCAAGCCTAGACAGCCTCGCCCATGCTCGCTGCCCCTGCCTGCTCGCCCCTCGCCACGCCCCACCCTTTAACTCCTCTGTTAGATGATATTTTGGCAGGAAAATTCAATTTTTCACGCAGCTCTTCTACTAAGCGATGCCTTAGTAGGAAAATAAAGATTCAACACCTCTACCCTCTAACTCCTCTGCTAGGTGATACCTTAGCAGGAAAATAAAGATTCAACACATCCACCCTCTAACTCCTCTGCTAGGTGATACCTTAGCAGGAAAATAAAAATTCAACCACTCCCCACACTCTAACTCCTCTGATATGTGATACCTTAGCAGGAGAATAAAATTTCTCCTCTCCATCCTCTAACTCATCTGCTAGGTGATCTCTTAGCAGGAAAATAAAATTTATCCTCTTCTTCCAAACTATGCTCCTCTACTAGGCGATGCATTAGTAGGAAAACAATAATTCTCCACCTTCACCCTCTAACTCCTCTGCTAAGCGACGCCATAGCAGGAAAATAAAATTCAACATCTCCACCCTCTAGCTCCTCTGCTAGGCGATACCTTAGCAGGAAAATAAAGATTCAACACCTCCACACTCTAACTCCTATGCTAGGTGATACCTTAGCAGGAAAATAAAAATTTCACCTTGTCACTCTCTAGCTCCTCTGCTAGGCGACGCCTTAGCAGGAAAATAAAAATTCAACCTCCTCACCCTCTAACTCCTCTGCTAGGTGACACCTTTGCAGGAAAATAAAAATTCAATCTCCTCACCCTCTAACTCCTCTGCTAGGTGACACCTTTGCAGGAAAATAAAAATTCAATCTCATCACCCTCTAACTCCTCTGCTAGGTGATACCTAAGCAGGAAAATAAAAATTCCACATCTCTACCATCTAACTCCTCTGCTAGGTGATACCTTAGCAGAAAAATGAAATTTCACCTCGTCACCCTCTAACTCCTTTGCTAGACGACGCCTTAGCAGGAAAATAAAATCTCTCTTCCATCCCAACTCTGCTCCTCTGCTAGGCGATGTATTAGCAGGAAAATAAAATTTTTCTTCCACCCCAATTCTGCTCCTCTGCTAGGCGATGCCTTAGCAGGAAAATAAAATTTTTCTTCTCCCCACCTCTGCTGCTCTGCTAGGCGATGCCTTAGCAGGAAAATAAAAATTTTCTTCTCTTCACCTCTGCACCTCTGCTAGGCGATGCCTTAGCAGAAAAATAAAATTTTTCTCCTCCCCAACTCTGCTCCTATGCTAGACGGTGCCTTAGCAGGAAAATAAAGTTTTTCTTCCACCCCAACTCTGCTAGGCGATGCCTTAGCAGAAAAATAAAATTTATTTCATCCTCGCAATACAACAACATCAACGAACTTAATATAAGAACTTGGCTTTATTAAATTTCAACTGAGAACATAAGACAAATTCAGAAATGAAATACAGCAAAATTCAAGTCAAGATTAATATTCTCTAAGGTGATAAGTGCTCCCGGGCCTCTTTAGAGCCTTCCCCGGCGCATTTTCTAACTTTTTTCTCTGCTCTTCTTGCACCTCCACAGGACAAAGTTACCCACTTAGAAGCTTATGCGAATGACTCTACAACTGTAAGACTGAGCTCAAGCTTCCATGCGAATGCTCGCGACCTCTCTTTTCTTCTTCCTTCACGATTCTTTCATAACAACGACGTGCGACTTTTTGGTCCCCGCACAAGACTGCAACTCCTTTTCCCATAGGAAACTTAAGCTTCTGATGATAAGTGGAAGCTACGACTCTAAAATCCTTTAAGGCTGGCTGCCCCAGGATTCCATTATACGATGAGGGAGTATTCACTACGGTAAATGTTATCATCTTTGTCACCCGCCGAGAGTCATGTCCCAAAGATAGGGGAAGAGTAATCTGACCCAGCGGCGGGATGGCATGTCCTGCAAACCCATACAGCGGGGTGGAGACCGGCTCAAACTCAAATTCTTCCACCTTTATTTGATCCAACGTGCTCTTGAACAAGACGTTCACGGAGCTTCCATTATCAATAAATATCCTTGCCACATCATAATTGGCAATGGTGGCCGTCACCACCAAGGCATCGTTATGTGGAGTCACAATGCCTCGGAGGTCTTCCGACCCAAAGCTGATGACGGGGTCTTGTGGTAAGTCTGCACCACTATATATCTCAAAGTTCTTCAATCATCTCCCAGGTGCTTTCCAAGCTCGCCAATAGCCTCCATCAGTAGCACCGACCGAGATCATATGAATCATTCCTCTCGTAGGGTGGTTATCCTCATTCGTTCCACTCCTCGGTTCGACAGGCTCCTAAAAGACATCTTGACCTCGACCTTCCCCTCTCTACGGATCCTTCTCGTCTGTCCCGCGAAGGAAATCTAGCACTGCACTCAACCATTCGTGACTTCTCCCACCTCCTCGCGGGCTCCCTCACCTCCATCACCTCGTCACGACTCCTATCCAGGAGAACATGTGATGAGAATTGTCCTCTACTTCTAGTTCTGTCCTCCTCTCTTTCCCCTGCACCCCTCTTCCTTCCTCCTTTCTCCACTCCCTCAACTCTACTTCCTCCGTGCCGGTTCTCCATCCTTCTGTACCGTTGGGCATCTTTCAAGTTTACATATTTCTCAGCTCGAGCCAACAGATCATCATAGCTTGACGGGGGCTTCTTGACCAGCGACTTGAAAAACTCCCCTCCCCTCAATCCTTGTCTGAAGGCACTTATCATGATGTCAGGAGTAGCCGCTGGTATTTCCAGCGCTGCACTGTTGAAACGCTGGACAAATTCTCGTAAAGTTTCATTCTCTTGCTGTTTCATCATGAACATGCTCAAATAATTTTTTTGGTGCCTCTTGCTGCTAGCAAATCGGTGCAAGAAGGCAACTGAGAAGTCCTCAAAAGAACGTATAGAGTTGGGCTGCAAAGTGTTAAACCACTGCTGGGCTGAGCTCACCAACGTGCCCAGAAAAACCCTACACCTGACTCCATCTGAATATTGGTGCAACAGAGCAGCATTCTCAAATCTCTCCAAGTGTTCTTCGGGGTCTGTATGTCCGCCATATTCTCCAACGTTCGATTGTCGGAAATTTGGGGGAAGCCCTTCTTCCAAGATGGATAGTGAAAAAGGGTTTTTTTCTTGGGTACCGGCTCCCTGCTTCCTACCTGCTCTCTCAACCTCCGTATCTCCTTCCACGTCTCCCCCATCTCACTAATCTCCCCACTTTGGAGGGGATGCGTCTGTTCAACCCTGCTCTGGTGGACTTCAACATTTTCTTCACGCTCCTGACAGGCGACCTGTTCCTCTACAAACATAGACTCTTGATTCCTCTTCATGGCATCATCCACTGTCCGGGTGATAAATTGACCCAACTGCTCCAGTTCCCCACATTTTCATTAGGACGGGGTTTCTCGACCCTGTTCTCTTGACGAGGCTGTTGTGTTCTCGTCTCCTGATGGGGTTGTTCCTGCCTTGCCTCAGCATGAGACTATTCGGGTCCCCTCTGAGGACGCGATGATGCTGAGGTAGCTCTTCTACTCCCTCTCTTTCCTACCATCTCTACGTCTCAACTCAAATTTTCCCACAGACGGCGCCAAGTGATACTCACGAAAAATTTAGGGTCTGCTCCCAGCAAGTGTCATTAATACAGACGCAGAGTTTTGAAATGGTCTCGATCCTGAAATCACGAAAAAGACCGTTAAGAGGGGGCCAGGAGGGTGTCCTGGAGTAGCCCCTCCGACGCTCAAGTCAGCGACTGAGGATATATGGGGGGAGCAGCTAAGGGTGCTGCTGAAAACAATATAGTGAATGAATATCGTACGCTCAAACCTGATATTTATAGGAGAATACCTGGGCTTGTCAAGGGCCCTTCACCTGTGGGCTACCTGTGGGCCTTAGATATGGGCCGAGGGTTTGGGCCAGATCTTGATGGGCTCATCCATGAGGTATCACAAGGTATAATTTATTTTTTTAATATGTGGTGTACACACATACAAAACGAATATAAGATATTGCACCTACTTGGGTGTCAGTGGATCGATTTGTTAAGCAAATGTGTCCGAGAATGACGTGACTCACTGTTGGTGTTATTTCATATCCCTTCGAAATCAGTCTTACCATTTTTAACGTAGGTTATATCCCAAACATAGAAAATATTACTTGTTCAGATTTGACATCTCTCTTTTACGACTCACTTAATCAAACATATCAAATGGTGTAATGTCATCAACTTAAGAGCTTTTCAGAGGTCAATTATCTCAATAATCATATCACCCATAAACATTAAACCCAACACAAATCATGATATATTCCTAAATATTCACCATAATGTTTGTATTCTTATTCCATATTTTTCATCAACATACTAATATCAAATTTTGATGTTATGTATCTAACAATTGAACCCAACATATATAAGCATAAAATTGCTTTTGATTTGAATCATCTTGAATTTTCTACTGATTAATAAATGGAAAACTCAACTACAAGATTTTGAATTATACAATCATACCGTACAATTGCACCAAGGTCAAAAGTTAAAGTCAGTTCGCAGCATTTTTTTAAAACCAAAATAATGCATAGTTTTGGACATTGACAAATATCAAAGAATAATAAGAACATTAATAGAAAACAAAAAAAGTATATGCATCATTTAAATAATTATGCACAAAATTCCAATCACTGATAAATCATATAATATCACATACTATGATTCAAATAGAAAATTTTTATTTTTCGGCAAAATTTCAAGTAATTTAAAAATTACGATACATTACACTAACATTTCAGGAATTTGTGCATATTGTATTCGATAAATCGTCAATTTGTCATGATAATAATAATAGCATACATGATTTAATTAATACAATAAATGCTACTAAGCTTGATTATAGAGGTGATCATGAGATAGATTTAAGACGAACGACTGGAATCATTCCTGAAGCAAGTCAATCCATCCATAATGAAACTACACAGAATCAAGCCGCTAAAGAAATTGAGCCAATGATTGATCACCAACCAGAAATACCTCAAGAGGAGAATCTTGGAGATACCAATAAAGAACCAGAGATCCAACAACAAGATCCAAATATATTTGGACCAAGACTCTAATAGAATAAAAAACATCTTCTCGAGCTGGTCATCGATAACCCAAACGTCCCTCTTAGAACTAAAAATCAAATGATTGATGAGTTCATGTATATTGTCTTTGTCTCTCAACTTGAACCTGAGAAGATAGATGAGGTCTTAGGAGATTCAATACAGGAATGTCTAAATCAGTTGAAGAGAAATTAATGTTTAACATCTAGTTCCAGACCATCTAATCAACATGTTATTGGAACAAAATGAGTGTTTAGGAATAAAATGGATGCGAGTGGATCAATAGTATGCTATAAAGTCGGGCTCGTAGTTTAAGGATATAGATAGGAAGAAGACATAGATTTTGATGAATCATTTGCTCATGTAGCTAATTTTGTGAAACCATTTAACAAATTAACAAAAAAATTCATAATAAACTTATTCTTTTGTCAGATATTCGATAAATTTTTCAACCGAAAACAAATCAAAATAATTTTATCTAGATTATTAATAAATAACATATCATGTTTATTCAAGATAATTAACAACAAATATATGATTCTAATTTGATATCAAGCCAATATTATCTAAGAATACCGGTATATATTAGATCATATTTAAACAACAAATATCCTGAATATTTGATAAGTGCAAGAATTATACTTAATTTATATGAGAATCTATTCGAATTATGTTAGTTACAGACATAATTACGCTTGGTATTTGTTGTTTTTGTGTCGTGCAGGATATGTACAACTATCGGATGGTTTATGACAATTAGAGGTGTTTTTGATCGTAAACTGTTGGTGAACAAAAGCCGCAACACCAAGGATCAAGCGTTGTAGCACTAGGGCTTGAAGGACCAGAACAAGCGCCTAGGCGCTGACCAGCAGTGCCGCGACGCTTTAATTGCTGAGAGATGAGCGTCTAGACGCTGACCATCAGCACCGCAGCGCAAGACTGCCGAACAATATGCGCTAACCAACTTTGAAATATCTTAGATCTTAAATCATAGATATAATATTCTTTAGAAATATAAACAATCATTTATATTTTAAATTATAGATATCGCTAGATTAACAATTTTAACATCAATTTGTTTCAAAAATATCGATAGATTTTAGATCATATTAAATTTTCATAAAAAATTGTGTTATGCTATTTCAAGAATATCAACATAAAATTATGTTACTTTAGGAGAATCCAGTAATTTAATATAAAATAAAATATTTAACAATAAGTTGTGCTTTTGAGGAAACAAGTTAAAACCAAAAAATATTTGTGTTGATAACATATTATAAAAGTAATAAGAAAATATAAAAAAATAAAGAAAGAAAAGAGAGTTGGGAGATTGACTCCAAATTATTTTATTTATAACTGAGAATCCATATTTATAGACTATAATTACATGAAAAAAATATGTAAATAGATAAAATGAGCTATCTATATTAACCTGAAAATCTATCTTGATAACTATCTATATTTAAATCCATATCATAACATCATTTTCCCGCAAATTTAATTCTTTACATTGCCATTTAAATAAATTTGAACTTATAGCATGCACTATATTTATTGCGTATATAAAATAATTCAGTGATCACTGTTGGTCCAAATTTTTTCATGTTCGACAAAACAAAAACCCACGTACTCATTGAATCTATAAGAAGACTATAACATCTCAATCAAATCGGCCAAGTAGTATTTTAAACTCTTGTAAAAAGCAAACAACCACATATCCTCTTTATAAAATTAAGCTGTGGCCTCCACCTCAAGTTTTTTCATTACCATCGTTCATTTCTTTTTCGAAATGAAAGTCCTCAATGAGAATTTACATATTAGTTGATAATTTTCATTCAGCGCGCACACAAGATTTAGCTCAAGTAAAACTTTAGCTGCGAGAAGTCTTGCTCTGAGTGCAGAATCAAGAATTTCACGCAGTCCAAACAAAAAAAAGCCTCTAGAAGATAGAACAAAAAATAGCACTAGTGGATGACAAGGAGCTTGACACCACATCTAACAATAATCCACTTGACTAATATCATCAGTATCATAGTTTTTCATGATAAAAGCCTCCAGCTAGCTGATCACAAAGGTTCTTAACATGAATACAGTAACTACCCCGCTTCAGGCCATGTTCAATATTGAGGCACTGACGCTTACTTGTGGTCACATGTTCATTAACTTCCATCAAAGTAAGCAATGCCTTTCTTGAAATTTGAGAAAGATGAAATCATATACATACAGGTTTTTTCGCATTTGATACGTAGAAATATAGAAGTCTGTAAGAGGGAAGAGTCCGCCACAACCAAGACATACCCACGTCTGGCGATGTAAGACTTAGCTAAACTTGGCCTTTGAGAAATCCATTTCTGGATGCTGCAAATCAAAAACTACCCATCAGCAAATGCGAGAAATTTTTTAAAGAAAAAGATCAATGTTGGCGTAGAAGATTAGTTTGTTATCACCTCAGCCATGAACTTCTTCATTATCTCTTGTTTTTGCATTTCATCACTTGAGGGAAGGCCCATTTGCTTCTGTCGTTGGTCGAACTGAGAAGAATAGGTCAAGTGTTAACAACATTATATGAAGCAATAAAGACGATGGAAAGATGAGGTGACATGCACATTGGTACTGTGGATAAAAACTCCTAAAATGGTCAAATGACAAACGAGGACTTCGATTTTATGACCATTAAAGCAGATGTAAAGCACATAACAAAGTCATTAAACGTCTACCATCATTTTTTCGACAGTGGACCGTGTTTCAGGATCAAGATCCGACAATTTGCTGTTCTCAGGTTCAACTTTCTGGGTATCAATCTCAGGTTCTCCCTTCACCAAGAACTTCCACCATTCCATCTGGTTTTGCTTTGTTAAGAGAATGGAGATGGATTTCTGGTCCTCTGCAAGAAGTTGAATGATTATTGGCTACTAGCGACTGGGTTTCAATAAATGCTGAAATTTTTAAAAAATCAGCAGACATATGGTAAACTTTTCCATAGATTAATATGACGATAAATAAATCAGTTTTGTAAATGGCAGTAGGTGGTGGCAGGGCGGTGAGTGACCGCCTAGACAGTGTATTAATAAATGATGTTTATGCATAAATGAGCTTCATAAAATTCAACACAATACAATACAATTATACATGATGCAAATAGATATATAAGTGTATTAATAATTTATACAAGATGCAAATAAATATATAACCGTATCAATTTTACCTACCTAAACTCCAGAAGCAGTCATCAACCTTGACAGACTGAAAAAGCTCTCCCTGCAAATTAATAAAGCTCAAAAGAACATTTAAGCAATGAGCAGCGAAGAGGATAAATGTGAATTACAGAACAGCAAGACACACTTACTTCAACCACCGGCGGTTGACCTTTGAGCCCAACTTTAAGATATTTTTTCTTTATTTCGCAAGTAATGAATCTTGACTTTGTTCCAGGAGGTACAGGAACATTAATGTTAACCTCCTGCAAAGATTGACCCCAAGTGTATTTCTCCATGTCGAGGCCATTCCCTTTGTTAGGTGCTGCTCAGGAACAAATAACAATCACCAATAAAGAGGTGGTATGTGCAATAACTAATGTAAGAATCGAATAGAGACAGCTAAAGAATGCACAAGTGATAAAATTGTATTGTGTTGCGAAACATTACCTGGTTAAAACATATATAAAAAATAATAAAACCAGATACAAAATGGTTGTGGAATCATGTACAAAGACAACAAATACATATTAGAAGTGCCGCTCAGGAACAAATAACAACCTCTGGTAAAATTGTACTGCGTTGCGAAACATTACATGGTTAAAACATATATAAAAAATAATAAAACCAGATACAAAATGGCTGTGGAATCATGTATAAAGACAACAGATACATATTAGAACTCAGAAATTATTAATGAGTATTTTTTCATCCTGAGATACATATGCAGTCAATATATAGTTCAGTTTCCTCCTCCCGTTGAGGAATCCGTGATCCTGAGGTGTATAAAATGATTATCTTTAATGTAAAAACATGTATATCAAAGCAGTCCAGCACCTTCTAATAAATTCTCTACACCTAAATGCTCGACATCTCATCCTCGGGTGCAAAACAGATTTCTATTTAGCATGCATATTATGGGGTGTCAAGAAGTTGGGAATTCATAAATAAATTTTGTTCCACATAAAAATAACCATTTCCACTCATAACATGCAAATGCCAAAAAGAGAACATTAATCCTGAGAACTCTATCCATATACAAAAGCAGCTTTGGATGATGCCATGGCAAATGTAACCAATGTCTAAAGTCACGGTAGACATGTATACATCAATTCCAAAAACAACAAAAATGACTTCAGAATGAAGATTGAAAACAATTTTAAGTAGCGTAGGATCAAGGAATTATGATGAACATGGAACTTGCACAATCGATGCAAACAAGTAGAACAGTTCATCCTCATCGAGTTATCAACTTTTCTTGCCCAAGTGTAGGTAAAATTTCAAAAAAGAGAAACAGCACTACCATATCACGAAAACATCAAGCCATCTCAAAACAAAGTAAACGACAGAGTTTTTTCTACTCAATGAAGTAGCAGAAACACGATTAAGTATACAATAACGTCGAGGAAAAAAAGGCATACCTCGAAGCCCATTCTTCTCAATTTCAACTTGAGTCTCACTTCCTTGCTCTACCTTTACCTCCTCCGTCTTCACAGCCGTCGACGTCGAAGGCTGAGGCGGAACCTCCTCCTTAACACTTTTCTCAACTTTTCTATCTACTTCCACCTTCGCTTCTCTACTCTTCTTCTTCTTCTTCTCCTCCTCCTCCGACTCCACTTTATCTTTCACCATCTTCAACACCGCATTCACATCACTCACCAACGAATCGCTCCTAAACAAGTCGCTCTCTCTCGCGACGAACTCGAACACCTTCTCCAAAAACCCAAACGGATCCGACGGATCGAGGGCAGCGTTGAACTGTTTCCTCGCTGGCGGAACCGATGTCGCCGGCTTCTTCTGGTCGTCTTCATCGTAGTCGGAGAGTATCGCCATGAGCACACTGATCCAAGATTGATGATAAAATGGAACTAATTTTGAAATTCGGGGACAATGTTGTTGTCAAAGCCGACCAAGAGTGAAGCAATTTGCAGCAGAAAACTGGGAAGCCGTAGGTTCAGGAGTGTTCTAGGTTATAATTACGGGAAATTAGAAAACGAACCCTAATGTTCGTTTCAAACACCAATTGCCCCAACCCAAAAAGTACTCCACGGTTGTTATTATATCCAGCTATTCTGCATACGCGACGATACGTGTGCATATAGTTTTTTTATCATTATCGATGGATTAAAGTGAATTTTGACATTATGGAGGGACTAATTGATATTTGAACTGTTGAAATATAAAAAATAAAAATAAAGTGTGTTGAAATTTTTAAAAACAAAAGTATAATATTAGTATTATATAAGGGTAAAATTGGAAAAAAAAATTGGTGTTTTTCTTAAGTAGTTAATATTATGTCCTCAACTTTAATAAAATAGAATAAATTTAAAAGGAAGGTTTAGTTCTATCAATATTTTATTGAACGAGTCTCTTACACAATTATCAATATTTTTTCAAACAAATTTGTTGAACAAAGTTTACTCAATATAATTTACTTGACTAACGTTTTTACATACTATTACGTTAACGATCAAGTTTACCTAATGTATAAAAATATAACAAACGAGTGTTTCACCATCTAAAAAAACGAAGGACATAGAAAGCATGAAGCATGGCGATGTATCAAATTCAAAATTTAAAATTTAGAAGTTTATGTGAAATTAGTATAAGATTAAGTGTGAATAAATATTTTAATTATATCAAGTTATTCAGTATAACGTATAAACATACAAATCTTAAATGTATAAATCTTAGTAATTATTCAACTATGAAGGGTAACAATTATTAAAGAATGTTTAGGTGTATATATATATTTTTAAATACATTTTATATTGTCAAATGCTTAATATTTAAAATTTAATTTTATAAAAAAAAAGTTGAATAAAAATTTAGTCTAAAATTCTTAGATATTTATTCTCGATTTTCGTGGTTTTTTCATGATCAACGTGGTCAATGACCTTAGGCTGAAAACTTTTTTCGTGTATTTACTTGAATCGATGATTTTTCTTTACGGTTGACGCTTAATCCATGCTTTTTAAAACATTTATAAAATCATGAAAAAATAGCAATTGATACACCAGCCATTTCTGAAGTTATGTCGTTGCACCGAGACCAAATTTTAATTGAAGCAGAAAATGAAGGTCTTAGAGGGGCAGTTAGAAGGCCGGGGCACCTCTCGGTGCAATTGCCAAGGGATGTCCATTTGCCGAAGTCATTGTCCGGGAACCTCTTCCCGAGAACTTAAAATCTGCCAAAGTAAAAGATTATGACGGCAATGCAGACCCCGAGGAGCACCTGGCCAAGTTTGAAAATATGGCCATGTTACACTGATCTAATCAAGTGTAAGGTGTTCCTGACAACGTTGGTGGATTCTGCTCAAAGATGGTTCGAGAGGTTGGCTCCTCAAAGTATTAGTTCTTTCAAAGACTTCTAGAAGGTGTTTTCACACCATTTTAGCAGCAGCAAGAAATATAAAGAGACTGTTTTTAATCTTTTTGAATTCAAACAGAGCCTGGAGGAGAGTTTAAGGGCTTACATCAGAAGATTTAATAGAGTGGCTTTGGATGTCCCCACCCGCGCCACTGGGACGAAAACTACTGCATTCACCCAAGCTTGAGGGAGGGTGAATTTTTCAAGTCATTGATCAAGAAAGCGCCCGGGGACTTCGAGGATTTATTATCCCGAGCAGAAAAATATATCAATATGGAGGAATCCCAGAAGAAGAAGAGGGAGGCCGTAAGGAAGGAGAGAGAGGACCGGCTGTCTAAGCCCGAGGAGAAAGGACAAATAAGGGGTAATCCAGGGCACTTTTCTCACCATGTGCCTCTAAAGATTGCCCGGGAGAGGGATGTCCAAGAATGCAGTAGAGATCTGGCCCCAGATTATCAACTATCCCGGCTTGAGAAGAGAGGATTTTGCACTCTCCACAAAGTATGTTATCACAACACTGAGGACTGCAAAACGTTGAAGGGAAACTATCCTTACCTTCCGTCCCAAGACCTAGTCAAGCCAACAAGAGACCGAGATTGCCTCCATGGACATCTCGGCAGCCAGGGTCCAGTGCCCGAGGATGAGGTGTATGAAGTAATCCGAGGAGAGAGCCCTAGAGAAGGAGAGAACTAGAGCTTGAGAGGAAGAAGACTTCGGCCCCTGCCATGGGGTTGATTAAAATGATACGAGGAGGCTCCACTGATGGAGATTCTCACCAGGCGAGGAAATCCAGGAGTAGGAGGGATTGCATGGAAGTGGAGGGGATGAGGAGGAATGATGCGGTAATCAATTTTGGCCCGGAGGATTTGAAGGGAGTAAATCTGCCCTAGTCATCCAAACTCGGATGGGCAACTAGGAGGGGGAGATTGTATTGCCATTAACTCTGGGCTCCCAGGATCTTAAAAAGACAGTGATGACCTCTTTCACTGTGGTGGACTCCCCCTCATCATATAACATAATTCTAAAGAGGCCGGCTATGAATGAATTGAGGGCAGTGACATCCACCTACCACCAAAAATCAAATTTCTTGTGGGAACCCGGGTAGGAGAAGCCCGGGGAGATCAACCTTCTTCTCAGAAATGCTATGTGGAAGTAGTTCGGGCTGATCAAAGCAAAACATGGAGGGAAGGGAAGAAAGCAAGAGTTGATAAAGTAGGAGGAAGAGTAGTGGAGAAACGGGAGGTACATTTCGTGGCCGAGGAAGAGCAGGAGGTTGTAGAAGTCGGACCAGGCCAGCAAATCCAGGTGGCTTAGGACCTCAGTGCATCCACCCGGGTTAGTTTGATTAACTGTTTAAAAACTAATATTAATGCTTTTACCTGGTCCCAACAGGAGTTGGCAGGGATCTCACCCATGATATCTGACAATCATTTGAACATTCTCCCGGGATCTTACGCGGTGAAGCAGAAGAAAAGATACTTTGGTCCGGAAAAGGACAATTATTGATGAACATGTGAGAGATCTTCTAAAATCCGGCCACATTCGGGAATTTCAATTTCCTACATGGCTTTCAAATTTGGTGTTGGTGCCTGAGTCCACCGAGAAGTGGAGGATGTGCGTGGACTTCCGTGATCTCAACAAAGATTGTCCCAAAGATCAATATCCCCTGCCCAGAATTGACCAACTGGTGGATTCCATATCGGGATTTGAGCTGCTAAGTTTCATGGATGCTTACCAGGGGTATCATCAAATCCCCATGGCAAAAAAGGATCAAGATAAAGCCAGTTTCATCACATCGGGAGGTGTATTTTATTATGTTGTAATGTCTTTCGGGCTGAAGAATGTAGGGGCCACTTACCAGTGTCTCATGAGCAAAGTCTTTGAAAAACAATTGGGCCGGAGTGTGGAAGTATATGTGGATGATATTTTGGACAAGTCTAAAGAGGTTGCGGACTTCATTGCTGACTTAGAAGAAACTTTTGCCACTCTAAGGTATTATGGGATCAATCTCAATTCTGCCAAATGTATCTTTGGCGTAAAGACTGGAAAGTTCTTGGGGTTCATAGTGACATACCAGGGGATTTAGATGAATCAGGAGAAAGTCAAATCTGTCTTATGCATGTCATCTCTCCGATCTGTCAAAGAAGTGCAGAAGCTGACCGGGAGGATTGCTTCTCTTTCTCGATTTATATCCCGATCAGCACACAGGAGTTATCCTTTCTTTCAGGTCCTAAGGAAGGCCCAACAATTTTGATGGGATGAGAAGTGTGAACAGGTCTTCCAGGATATGAAGATCCATCTTGCGGAGCTTCCTATATTGGTAAAGCCAGATCCCGGGGAGAAACTGCTTGTTTATCTATCTACTACGGAGTATGCTGTCAGCTCAGTCCTGATAAAAGAGGAAGGCTCTGATCAAAAGCCTATCTACTATGTCAGCCATGTTCTAAGAGGTCCCGTGTAAGGCTTGAGAATTGTCCGTGTCATCGATGTGAGACTTGAAGAGGAGAATGCACGACATGAAAAATGAGAGTTTGAGCAAGCATGGCCGAAGCCACACCGCCCCTGCGGTGCTAGGACTACCGCACCCGCGGTGTAGGTGACAGAAAGTTGAGGGAAATGTGCGAAGCAACACCGCACCCGCGGTGCGTGCAAGACCGCACCCGCGGTGGTGAGACCGCACCCGCGGTGATGCAAGTGCCGCACCCGCGGTGATCGAGATTCGGAAAATATTATGGCTGCCGAGAGCTCAGCGCACCCGCGCTCTTACGCTGCCGCACCCGCGGTGCTGCATGCGAAGTGCCACCTTTGTTTCTTGTCTTGACAATTGGCATGATATATATATATATGTTTGTAACATGACTCATCATCCTTATTCAGAAACCTCAGAACCGAGAGCTTGCAAGGGAGAGTTTTCATTCCTTTTGATCTTAAAGTTGTGATTGTGCGCGATTTAGCCATCCGATTTGTGTTCCGAGGTAAGATTTGTGATCCTTGCAACAAGAGCTAGCTAAGGATGTAAGTTTTGTTATGTTCCAGCATGTTTCGAAATTTATATGTTGGAGAAGTTATGATTTTGTTAGAAATATGTGTTTTTAGTATATTGAGTATTATAGAAATGCAATCGGATGGAATATCGGATACCGTATAGATGTTCTTGAATTTTCAGCATATGGTAGACCGAAGATATACAGATTTCAGAATATATGTTAATGTTTTGATGATAGTACGAGTTGTTGGTAATTGAGTATGATATTGTTGAGTTATCGGTATTAAGAAATCACGCCGTTACGCCGTCAAATTGTATTGAAACCGATTTCAGTTTTGTATATTGAGTTGCTTGAGATGTATATTGATAGAGTACACATTGGTTATGCCATTTCAGATTGGTAGTGGTTATTGTGAACTCAAGACTTCGACTACGACACAGACAGTGCGACAAGAAAGGTATAATTCATGTGGTCACGGGATTGCACAACTCGATTCAGATTTGATACGAGTTTCCCTAAATCACATACTAGATTGTTATTACATTTGATTATGTAATGCCTTGTTTATTGATTTATATTCGAGTCCTGAGATAGGAGATATTGGCAGACTTGCCAAAACTAGACGTTTCGGTGTATCGACGCATAGGAGCAGATTTGCTATATGTGCAGACCCTCGATACAGAGTTGACCGAAGTCTAGGAATAAGACGTACCGTTGCCCCGAGTGGTTGGGTAGGTGACAGACCGTCTTATTCACACCGGGATCCCTAGATTAGAAATGAGTCGAGTCAAGATTTAAATGTGAATACAGATTTGTATTCTTCTACATGTTTAGATTTTATTCATGTTAATTGATATATGCTATGCTTTTGTGCATGATTTATGACATTGCATGCATCCATGTTTTATACTGGGATATGTTCTTACCGGAGTTATCCGGCTGTTGTCGTGTCTGTATGTGTGCATGGCAACAGGTGGGGCAGGATCAGGGTCACGACGAGGAAGAGAGAGTTGATAGCGTGGAGATCTCGGGCATGGAAGATTTCTAGTGTTGTCTATTTAGACTTGTATCACCTATGTTTGTAATTGGTATGTAAACACTAGTGTATGGTTGTACTTAATAGACATGTATGTACATTATGTTGGTTATTTCTTATAAAGACAATGTTATGCTTTGACTATACATTTGAATTAATGTTAAAAGCAAATTTTTGACCCACATTTTCGATCAAAGATCCAATTAAATCCCAAAAGAATTGAGTTAGAGCCCGGGTCCCCACAACAGGTGGTATCAGAGCAGTAGGTTCTGTAGACTGAAATAGAATAGAATGAGCGGGGTAGATCGAGTCATCTTCCTTGCTTTTGAGATGCTAGCATGATTATTGCTTTCCCTATTATATGTTGTGTTGTATTATCTGAATTGATTTACAGCATTTCAAGCCTGAATCAGAACCGATTCTCGATCAGAGTCTATGATCAGAGGAGGGCTGAGACAGATGATATTAATTGTGTACTAATCAGTTTGGTAATCAGATTTATGCCGCCTAGACGAGTGCCACAGCCAGAGCAGGGTAGCACATCCGGTGCACAGATGGACGTCACCGCTACACCGATGGAGACCTTATTGAAGAGATTTCAGTCTTTCCATCCGCCTACCCTGAAGGGCACAGAGAGTGCAGTAGAGTGCGAGAGTTGGCTTGATGATATCGAGATGTTGTTTGAGTCTTTGGCATATACTGATGAGCGACGTGTGAAACTAATAGGGCATCAGATGCAGGAGGTTGCCAAGAGCTGGTGGTTGACTACGAAGAGAGCCTTGGAGCACCGAGGCATTGACATTACGTGGAAAGTCTTCAAGGATGAATTCTATCAGCGCTTCTTCCCCGTTTCCTACCGAAAAAATAAAGGAGCTGAATTTGCGAATCTGAAGCAGGGACAGTGGAATATCGAGGAGTATGTTGCTAAATTTTCTGCATTGCTACGATTTGCACCGCATGTGGCCGGGAACGACGAGGCAGTGGCCGATCAGTTCATCAACGGGCTGAACCCCGATGTCTTTACCTTGGTGAACACGGGCCGGCCTAGTACTTTTTCAGAGGCATTGAACCGAGCGAAGGGAGCAGAGGCTGGCTTGATCAGGCAGCGAGGGGCTTCCTACGGTGTTCAGGGGCAGAGACCGCCACAGCCTACTACCGTACAGTTTCCACCACCTCCTCCTCGTTTCGATAGTGGAGCTAGTGGTAGTGGCAAGAAGGAGTTTCTGAAGGCTAAAGGCAAACAGTTTAAGAAATCTGGGAGTAGTTCATCGAGTTCGAGTGGATCTCGACAGAGAGGTCAGGGGTCAGATTATAGTGGCGCATACTGTGGTTCGTGCGGAGGGCGACATACCACGGAGCAGTGTCAAGGAGTTCTGGGACGCTGCAACATCTGTAGGCAACAGGGACACTTCGCTAGAGTTTGTCCCCAGAGAGGTGCACAACGATTCCAGAGCACCGGATCATCAGCACCAGCGCCACAGATGGAGAGACAGGCATCTTCTGTTCACTCCTTTCAGACACCCTCCACACAGACTCAGCAGAGACTAGTAGGTAGTCAGACGGTGAGTCAGCCTCCCCGACAGCAGGCACGTGTTTTTGCCCTGACAGAGGAGCAGGCGCAGGAGGCGCCAGATGACGTCCTTGCAGGTAACTGTTTTCTTTGCGGTTATCCTGCATATGTGTTGATAGACACAGATGCATCTCATACATTTATATTTGAACATTTTGCATTGAGACATTCATTGCCTGTTGAGTCGTTGTCGACAGTAGTGTCTATAGCTTCTCCGTTGGGAAGTGGGTTGATATCTGTGACTACTGTTAGACACTGTATGCTTCAGTTTGAGGGGCATGAGATTGATCTTGATTGTGTAGTACTTGGTTTAGCTGATTTTGACTGTATAGTTGGTATAGACATGTTGACCAAGTACAGGGCCACTGTAGATTGTTTCCACAAGATTGTCAGATTCAGACCCGAGATGACAGATGAGTGGAAATTCTACGGCAAGGGTTCCAGATCTCGGATTCCCTTAGTATCTGCTCTGACTATGAGTAGATTGCTTCAGAGAGGAGCAGAGGGCTTTCTCGTATATTCAGTAGATTTACTGAAGTCGAGCCCAGCATTGGCAGATTTGCCAGTGGTTTGCGAGTTTGCAGATGTTTTTCCTGACGAAATTCCAGGGTTGCCTCCAGTTCGAGAGGTTGATTTCAGCATAGATCTTATGCCCGGTTCTGTTCCTATTTCGAGAGCTCCGTATAGGATGGCGCCGATAGAGCTGAAAGAGTTGAAAGCACAGTTGGAAGATCTTCTGTCCAAGGGATATATCAGACCCAGCGTATCTCCTTGGGGTGCTCCGGTGCTTTTCGTTAGAAAGAAAGATGGTTCGATTGCGACTGTGTATTGATTATAGGCAGTTGAACAAGGCAACAGTGAAGAACAAATATCCGTTGCCGCGCATCGACGATTTATTTGACCAGTTACAGGGATCTTCGGTATATTCGAAGATTGATTTGAGATCAGGGTATCATCAGCTCAGAGTTAGAGAAGTTGATATTCCGAAGACTGCATTCCGAACCAGGTATGGACATTACGAGTTTATTGTTATGCCTTTCGGTTTGACGAATGCACCAGCGGTTTTCATGAGTTTGATGAACCGTATTTTTCAGAGCTATTTAGATGAGTTTGTTATTGTTTTCATTGATGATATTTTGGTGTATTCGAAGAGTTTGACTGAGCATGCAGATCATCTGAGGATCGTATTGAAGACTTTAAGAAAAGAGCAGTTGTATGCCAAACTGTCCAAGTGTGAATTCTGGTTGCGACAGGTTGTCTTCTTGGGGCATATTATATCTGGAGAGGGTATTGCGATAGATCCGAGTAAAGTTGAGGCTGTGATCAGTTGGCCGAGACCGACTTCTGTGCCTGAGATACGCAGTTTCATGGGTCTAGCCGGGTATTATCGTCGTTTTATCCGAGATTTCTCCAGTATAGCGAAGCCGATTACCCAGTTGACACAGAAGAACATGCCATTTGTGTGGTCGGAAGATTGTGAGGCCAGTTTTGTAGAGTTGAAGAAGAGGCTGACTAGTGCGCCTGTCTTGACGATTCCTTCAGGTACAGGTGAGTTCGTTGTATATTGTGATGCATCTCACAGAGTGCTAGGGTGTGTTCTTATGCAGCGAGGGCACGTGATAGCGTACGCCTCTAGACAGCTGAAGTCACACGAGACCCGCTATCCGATTCATGATCTTGAGTTGGCAGCGATTGTATTTGCACTCAAGATCTGGCGTCATTATCTATATGGCGAGAAATTTGAGATTTATTCCGATCATAAGAGCTTGAAGTATCTCTTTTCTCAGTCAGAGTTGAATATGAGGCAGCGACGATGGCTTGATCTGCTGAAAGATTTTGATTGCGAGATCAAATACCATCCAGGAAAGTCGAATGCAGCGGCAGACGCCTTAAGTCGAAAGGTATGTTCTTTGTCCTTGTCGACTATAGGTGTATCGAGTTTAGTAGAAGATTGTTGCTTGTCTGGATTGACATTTGATACAGAGAGTAGACCATTACGACTTGCTGCGATTCAGATTGAGCCAGATCTGATTTCGAGGATCAAAGAAGCACAGAGAACTGATCCGAGCGTGCAGAGATCGATTGATATGGTCAGAGCTGGTCATATATCAGAGTATCAGGTTAGAGATTCTGTTCTGTATGTGAATAACCGCTTAGTAGTGCCAGAGATTTCAGATTTGAGACGACAGATCATGTCGGAGGCACACTGTAGTCGGTTCAGCATTCACCCTGGTGGCAGGAAGATGTACAATGATTTGAAGACACAATTCTGGTGGAAACAGATGAAGACAGACATTGCAGAATTCGTGTCTAGATGCCTGAATTGCCAGCAGGTGAAAGCAGAAAGAAAGAAGTCCCGGAGGTTTACTTCAGAGTTTGTCTGTTCCTGAATGGAAATGGGACCACATTTCCATGGACTTCGTGACGAAGTTACCTCGATCTTCGCGGGCTGTGACGCAATTTGGGTAGTGATAGACAGACTGACCAAATCAGCGTGCTTTATTCCATACAGAATGACATATCGACACGATCAGATGGCGGAATTATATGTCAGAGAGGTCGTCAGATTGCACGGTGTGCCGAAGTCGATCGTATCAGATCGTGATCCACGATTCACTTCTCACTTTTGGCACAGCTTGCAGCAGGCTTTGGGTACGACTTTACACCTGAGCACTGCTTATCATCCTCAGACGGACGGACAGTCAGAGCGGACTATCCAGACTTTAGAGGACATGCTGAGAGCTGTAGTACTAGACTTTGGTACTAATTGGCAAGATTCATTGTCGTTGTGTGAGTTTTCAGACAACAACAGCTATCAGACTAGCATTGAGATGGCACCGTTCGAAGCTTTATATGGAAAGAAGTGCAGATCTCCGTTGTACTGGGATGATATCTCTGAGGTACCAGAGTTAGGGCCTGATATGATTCGTGAGATGACCGAAAAAGTGAAGATCATTCAGAAACGGATGAAGACAGCACAGGATAGACAGGCGAAGTACGCCAATATCAGACGCAGACCGTTAGTATTCGAGCAGGGAGACAGAGTGTTTTTGAAGATTTCTCCTTTCAGAGGCATTGTCAGATTTGGCAAGCGAGGAAAGTTGTCTCCTAGATACGTCGGTCCGTATGAGATTCTTGAGAAGATTGGCGATCGAGCTTACAGACTTGCTCTTCCTCCTTCATTGTCCGGTATACATGACGTTTTTCATGTATCGATGTTGCGCAGATACATGCCGGATGATTCTCATGTCATTAAACCTGACGAAGCCGAGCTAGATCAGACTCTGAGCTATGTTGCAAGACCGATACAAATTCTTGATTGAAAGGTGAAACAACTTAGAACCAAGACTATTCCGCTTGTGAAGGTTCAGTGGAGTCGTCATGGCATCGAGGAAGCAACTTGGAAGATTGTCTTGACAATTGGCATGATATATATATATATGTTTGTAACATGACTCATCATCCTTATTCAGAAACCTCAGAACCGAGAGCTTGCAAGGGAGAGTTTTCATTCCTTTTGATCTTAAAGTTGTGATTGTGCGCGATTTAGCCATCCGATTTGTGTTCCGAGGTAAGATTTGTGATCCTTGCAACAAGAGCTAGCTAAGGATGTAAGTTTTGTTATGTTCCAGCATGTTTCGAAATTTATATGTTGGAGAAGTTATGATTTTGTTAGAAATATGTGTTTTTAGTATATTGAGTATTATAGAAATGCAATCGGATGGAATATCGGATACCGTATAGATGTTCTTGAATTTTCAGCATATGGTAGACCAAAGATATACAGATTTCAGAATATATGTTAATGTTTTGATGATAGTACGAGTTGTTGGTAATTGAGTATGATATTGTTGAGTTATCGGTATTAAGAAATCACGCCGTTACGCCGTCAAATTGTATTGAAACCGATTTCAGTTTTGTATATTGAGTTGCTTGAGATGTATATTGATAGAGTACACATTGGTTATGCCATTTCAGATTGGTAGTGGTTATTGTGAACTCAAGACTTCGACTACGACACAGACAGTGCGACAAGAAAGGTATAATTCATGTGGTCACGGGATTGCACAACTCGATTCAGATTTGATACGAGTTTCCCTAAATCACATACTAGATTGTTATTACATTTGATTATGTAATGCCTTGTTTATTGATTTATATTCGAGTCCTGAGATAGGAGATATTGGCAGACTTGCCAAAACTAGACGTTTCGGTGTATCGACGCATAGGAGCAGATTTGCTATATGTGCAGACCCTCGATACAGAGTTGACCGAAGTCTAGGAATGAGACGTACCGTTGCCCCGAGTGGTTGGGTAGGTGACAGACCGTCTTATTCACACCGGGATCCCTAGATTAGAAATGAGTCGAGTCAAGATTTAAATGTGAATACAGATTTGTATTCTTCTACATGTTTAGATTTTATTCATGTTAATTGATATATGCTATGCTTTTGTGCATGATTTATGACATTGCATGCATCCATGTTTTATACTGGGATATGTTCTTACCGGAGTTATCCGGCTGTTGTCGTGTCTGTATGTGTGCATGGCAACAGGTGGGGCAGGATCAGGGTCACGACGAGGAAGAGAGAGTTGATAGCGTGGAGATCTCGGGCATGGAAGATTTCTAGTGTTGTCTATTTAGACTTGTATCACCTATGTTTGTAATTGGTATGTAAACACTAGTGTATGGTTGTACTTAATAGACATGTATGTACATTATGTTGGTTATTTCTTATAAAGACAATGTTATGCTTTGACTATACATTTGAATTAATGTTAAAAGCAAATTTTTGACCCACATTTTCGAACAAAGATCCAATTAAATCCCAAAAGAATTGAGTTAGATCCCGGGTCCCCACATCCCGAGTTTCGATACAATGAAGTAGAGAAGATTGCTTTGGCCTTGATCATGACCGCCAGGAAGCTGCGACCTTAATTTCTGTCATATCAAATCGTTGTTCTCACCAATAGTCCTCTTGGGAGGATTATGACTCACTCAAAAGTGTCTGGGCGGATGATCAAATGGACAGTGGAATTGGGCGAGTATGACATTGAATATAAGCCCCGGGTGGACATCAAAGCACAGGCCTTGTCAGATTTTTTATTCGAGATGGTTCAGCCCGATGAAGAGGAAGTATGGATAGTTTTTGTGGATGGGGCGTCTAGCCTTGCTGGGTGTAGAGTATGGGTTGTGATAATATATCCCCCGGGAGAAAAGATTAAATTGGCCTTAAGGATTGATTCCCAGGTAACCAATAAATAGGCCGAGTATGAAGTTGTTCTTTTTGGTATCCGAGCTTCCGGGAGGTTGGAGCATCCCAGATTATTCTGTACTCTGATTCACAACTAATCACTCAGCAGATAAAGGGCGTTTATGAAGCTAAGGATGACAAGATGCTCAAGTATTTACAACTCATCCAAGCCCAAGCAGAAATCTTTGTGGATTGGAGTATTGAACAAATACCCCGGGAGGAAAATGGAGAGGCAGATGCTCTGGAAAAAATGGCCGCTTATTTGTCAGAAGTTAGCACCCGGGAAGTCTTGCATGTTTCCCGGTTGGTCCTTTCCGCCGAGGAAGAAATATTACCAGTGCCCGAAGAAGTGGGTTTTGAAGAGGAGCGTTTTGTTTGTTGAGTTTTTGGTTTTTTGGAAGGTTGGGTAATAGAACGATGAGGGGGGACGGAGAGGAATCGGAGCGCATCGCAGTGGACTTGTCACTAGGCGAGCCTCGCGCATTGGCGACGGAGGTGGAAGTAGTGGAATTAGACATGACTCGAAGGACAAAACTTACGAGTTTTTGAAGGAGAGGTTGATCGAGCAGTTGCAATTGTGGAAGAGCACCAGAGATAAGTGATTTTACACGGAGGAGCTTCGTAGAAATATTTTGTAAAGGCTTTGCCGAGGGTTTGAATTTGCCAATGATTTTTTGAAAATATGTGAGCTACTATATATAAGGAGAGGGAGTTAATCTCTACCGTTGATCTAAGCTGATCGGACGGTCGAGATGAATTTGGAAGTTGTGCGGACAGATGAAAGGACACATACGGTTATCGAGTCGTCATACTTATCCACTCCTCGGAATGCGGAACGTTTTTCGACGGGAATTTAATGCTAAAGCATGCGTCATAATGACACCCCTTGAACTGCCCGATAATACTAAACAACCAAATATCAAAGCCCGAGAGACATGAGGCATCGGCATCTTATTCAAAGCTAGGGCGATGTGAGGCCCCGACATATTATCTTGAGCTCGGGTGGTATTAGACCCCGGTGACTCATCCCATCTATGGGATATATGAAGCCCTCGATGATCTTACACATTCTAAATTATGTTTTTACGAATGTACAAGTATGATTGATCGGGACAGCAAGTAAGAATCTAGCCCGACTATTTTAGGGATGGGTGGTGATACCCCCATAAGGATCCGAGTCATCATTAACCTGGTTTATTACTTGGATAGCCCAGATCAGAGCCAAATGCCGGGTACTTTCCTCAATACCCGGGCAATTCTTCTCTTCCGGGGCAATCGAGAGCCCGGGCCCTCACACAATCACCTGGGTACCTTACCTCACGGGTCACCTCGAGAATTGCACCACACTCGAGTATGATTGATACAGGTAGGGGTGGGTACGGTACGGTATACCGTACCAAAATACGGTACCGTATATTGTACCGTAAATATCGGTATGGAATTTTTCCATACCGATACTGATACCCGAAATTCGGTATGCCGCACATTCGGTATACCGAATTTTCGATATGAAAAAAATTCATACCGGATATCGTACAGTTAGAAATTAAAGATGAAGATAAAAATAGAAAATTAGCTTCATTATCAAAGATGAACAACGATATTACTGATCATGAATTACAATCAAATCTTCCCCGTATTTATACACTACTGTGGCTCATAGATAACTAACTGGTAACAAACTAATATTCCTCCACAAAGGATAAAATCTATCCACTTAGTTCTTCTCGATTCTTCTTAGATTTGGACTAGATCATCATGGGCTAGCTGACATAGATTTGTCAATATTTGGGCTTTGCGCTAATTGGGATTCATCATTATCTTGCCCACTCAAGCTGTGCGGAGTTCTGGGAACAACCATCAGCTTGGAACGAAGACGAGTAAATATGATTGCTGTCAAAGATTTGGTCAAAACATCTGCTGTTTGATCAAAGGACGGAACATATTGAATATTAAGCGACCCTAAAGCAAACTTTTCCCGAACAAAATGAATATCTAAGTCAAGATGCTTTGTTTTTGAATGAAGAATAGGATTTTTACTCAACGCAATGGTGCTAATATTGTCACACCATATAATGGGAATGGCAGAACAGTGAACCCGAAGTTCTGTCAGAAGAGACTGAATCCATAACAATTCTGAAGTGGCATTAGCTAAGCTCCGATATTCTGCCTCTGTACTATATCTTGAAACAACAGTCTGCTTCTTCGAACTCCACGATATAGGAGAATTTCCCAAGAACCAACAAAAACCAGAAGTTGATCTCCGATCATCAATATCATTTCCCCAATCGGCGACACAATAACCATGAAGAGATAGGTGTGAGGACGCACTTAAACTGATACCATAATCCAATGTGCCAATGAGATATCGAAGTATGTGTTTCACGGCTTTCCAATGAGTTAAGAGCGGAGTTTGCATAAACTGACATACTCGATTTACACTATATGCAATATCAGGTCTGGTGATTGTAAGATACTGCAGTGCTCCCACAGTGCTTCTATAGAGTGTACCATCCTCAAAAGCCTCACCATCTTTAGAGGAAAGCTTAGCTCCAGTAGACATCAGAGTAGGTAAGGAATTGGCAAGATTCATTTTCGTTTTGACCAACAAGTCTGTAACATACTTGGTTTGTTTGAGCAGCAATGAGTAATCAGAATTTTTAACAACTTCAATACCCAAAAAAAATGATAAAATACCAAGATCCTTCAAAGAAAATTGCTTGTTGAGCTGCCAAACGATTTCGTTAACTCGATCTTGATCACTATCGGTGATGACAATATCATCAACATAAACAAGAATGTAAATAATAAACTTTGTGTCATGTTTAATAAATAAAGACGAGTCAGCCCTTGAATTCATGAATACTAGGAAATGAAGACTACTTCGAAGCTTATCAAACCACACTCTAAGTGCTTGCTTGAGCCCATAGGTTGCTTTGTGTAATTTACAGACAAGAGGTGTGGAACCAGATTGAACTTCGTACCCAGGTGGTTGCTTCATATACACAGTTTCAATGAGAGATCCATTCAAGAAGGCATTGTTAACATCAAGTTGCTTAAGAAGCCAACCTCTTGAAATAGTGATAATTAACACTATGTGATTTGTTGTCGGTTTTACAACTGGACTAAAGGTCTCGGTATAGTCCAAACCTGGTGTTTGAGAGTAACCTTTAGCCACTAGTCTCGCTTTGTGTTGAGCAACAGTCCCATTAGGATTCATTTTGAGCTTATAAACCCATTTTCAACCGATAACAGGTAAGTTAGAAAGTAAAGGAACCAATGACCAGGTATGATTATTAATCAATGCTGCATATTCTGAATTCATTGCGTTAACCCAGTCTTGACTTTGCTGAGCCTCCCCTACAGTCTGTGGCTCATGAAGAGTATATAATTGAGCAATAATAATTTTGGGCTTAAAAGATCCAGCTTTAGATCTAGTAATCATATGATGTTCATTTACAGGGACTACAGGAGAGTTGTCTTGCACAGTAGGAGCACTAGAATTGCTGGAGTATGTTCCAGAGGTAGAGCTGGAATTAGAAGAAGAAGAAGAAGAAACAGATGGAATGACAGAAGACACGGACCTATTTGAGTTAAAAGACAAGGAGGTAGATGGAACGCTAACATTGGGTGGTAAAGCGGAAGGAAGAAAAAGAGGAACGGTTGAGGGAAAATGTGGTTGAGGATTTGTAGATCTTTCCACAAAACTTTGAGCAAAAAGAAATAAGCTTTAATCAAACCGAACATTTCTGGAGATAGAAAGACGACCATCACTAGTAATGCACTTGTATCCTTTGTATTTGTTACTATAACAAATAAATGTGCATTGTTTTGAGCGAAATTCTAGTTTGTGGCTGTTATAGGGACGTAAACACGGAAAACAAAAGCATCCAAAGATTCGAAGTATAGAATAATCTGGAACTTTTTTGAACAACTTTGTAAGAGGAATATCTCCAGAAGGTGCGGAAGTGGGAAGCCTATTAATTAAAAAAACGGCTATAAAGAAAGCATCTTCCCAAAAAGAAAGTGACATAGAAGCATGAGCTAATATAGTGAGACCAGTTTCGACAATGTGACGATTTTTACGTTCAACAACCCCATTTTGTTTGGATGTATGAGGGCAAGAAAGTCTATGTTGAATCCCATTTGTTTGAAGAAACGTGGTTAAGGATCGAAATTCACCTCCCCCATCAGTTTGAAGGGCTTTAATTTTGTGATTGAATTGAACATTAATGTATGTGGTGAATGTTTGAAACACACTGTTGACTTCCGATTTGAGCTTTAAAAAATAAATCCAAGTATAACGAGTGTAGGTACCGACAAAGCTAATATAGTATCGACAACCATTTCTAGAGATTGTGTTTGAGGGAGCCCATACATCTGCATATATTAGATCAAAAGGGGCAGAAAAAATAGTATGAGAATGCGAAAAAAGGAGTTGGTGGATTTTTCCTAATTGACAAGAAGAACATAAAGTAAACTTTTCATTTCTTGAAAAAGGAAGATTACAATGGAGCAACACATTTTTAACAGTAGAAATTGTAGGATGGCCTAGCCTAAAATGCCACTGATTTAGGGAATGAAAAGATGTTGGTGTTGATTGTTGAGGACTGGAAAGACTGGAAACAGAAGAATCAACATGAAGACAAGCTATTGGACCATCTGGAGAAGACAAGGGCTTTCCAAGACGAAATTTATAAAGACCATCAAGTAACCTTCCTCGAAGAAGCACCGCTCGAGTTACTAGATCCTTCACAAGACAAAATTTAGAATGAAATTCGAAGAACACATGATTATCAGAAGCAAACTTGCTGACACTGATGAGATTTTTAGTTATCTGAGGAACATGTAAAAGGTTTCGCAAAGTGAAGGACCGAGAAAAGGAACAAAAATTCGAGTGCCCTACATGAGAGATAGACAAACCTTCTCCATTGCCGATATGAACTTTACCAGTACCAGAATAATCTGAGGCAAGAGATAGATTGCTTAAATCAGATGTAACATGATGAGAAGCCCCTGAATCGGGATACCGCCATTCTTCCATAGGTGGATCAGTTTGTGAACAAGCAACAACAGCAACAGGGGATTGTGATGAAGAACTAAACGAACGTGGTGTCGTAGAAGAAGAATTGCCAGGTGATCGTTGAAGGGGAACAAAATCTGTATCAAAACGATAGTAACATTTTTCAGCAATATGACAAGGAACACCACATATTTGACAAACCGGGTGTCCGAACTTATTGTTCCAACCACGACGACCTCCACAAAAATTTCGTCCACGACCACGTCCTAGAAAAGGAGAATCAGAGTTTGGGTGGCGAGAATTGGACTTTGATGATGGCCGAAATGTAGTAGCTTGCACAGAAGGAGATGACGACTCAACATGAGTAGTATAAGAATCAATCCTTGCTTCATATGCTAATAATAGAGCAGCAACATCATATAAAAGAAGAGAATCAACTCTAGAAGTAACATGAACAACAATATAATCATACTCAAGCCCAATGCCTCCAAGCACATGAAGAATCCGATCATCTTCAGAAAGAAGATGACCACAGGAGGCAAGAGTGTCAATGAGATTCTTCATTTTTCCTAAATAATCTTTCATAGAGAGATTACCTTTCTTTAATGTCTGGAGTTGCAATTTATACTGCATTACCTTAGCTTTGGAACGAGAAGAAAACAAACGGGAAACTCGAGACCACAACTGGCTAGAAGTCAGACACCCAATCATTTGCCCCTGGACACCTTCAGTCATAGAGGCCAAGAGAAAGGAGAACAACAGTTGATCTTGACGACACCAAGACAGAAAGCTAGGATTGAGAATATCAGTTCATGTGTCGTCTTGAATAACTTGGGAAGGGACGAGTGGGTGATCAAGAATAAAAAGATAAAGACCCAACCCACGGATTCCAGCCAAAACTTGAAGATTCCATGAGAGAAAATTATCGTCACTGAGCTTGACTGAATTGATTTGGTTGGCGGGATTTACAATCACAAGGGTTGAGCCACCACTGGTGTGTGTTGAAGGTGAAATGGCTTCTGCCATCACGCTCTGATACCAAGTTAGAAATTAAATATGAAGATAAAAATAGAAAATTAGCTTCATTATGAAAGATGAACAACGATATTATTGATCATGAATTACAATCAAATCTTCCCGATATTTATAGACTACTGTGGCTCATAGCTAACTAACCGGTAACAAACTAATATTCCTCCACAAAGGATAAAATCTATCCACTTAGTTCTTCTCGATTCTTCTTAGATTTGGACTCGATCATCATGGGCTAGCTGACATAGATTTGTCAATATTTGGGCTTGGTGCTAATTGGGCTTCATCCTTATCTCATACTGACACCGAAAATTTTGTCGTTATACCCAAAACATTTTCGGTATACCGACATTTTTTTGGTATACCGGGCTTAAATTTTTTAAAAAATAATAATAAAAATTATTTTCGATATTTCGGTACCAAAAAAAAAATTTCGGTATCATACCGTAACGAAATTTTCGATATACCGATTTTTTCGGTAAGTTCGGTATTTTTTCGATACAGTTTTTTGGTATTTCGGTATTTTTTCCCCACCCCTAGATACAGGCTGTCTAATCTGTCAGAACCATTTGAGCTTGGAGTGTTCTAGAAGTCATCAGAAGCTATAGTATGGGCAACCGACTTGCCATACTTAGCAGGTGGCACGGAAAACGAGGTATCTACCCCATTTTTTTTTATATAAATAGCAGATATATTTCTCATTTAATAATTCTGAATCCTTGAGCTCTTAAGCACTTACATATATTATCCCATATATTTGCTTGTGTTCATCCTCAACCTGCTGACTTAAGCATCAGAGTGGTTACGTCGGACACCCCTCCGGCGCCCATTCACGAGTTTTTTTTCTTGTTTGCAGGTGTTATCGGAGCCATTATCTTCACTCAAATTCCTAAACACTAAAAATTACTGATTTGATCAATTGGAGCTACTTACCCGACTCATCCATTTCAGCGAGATCGCATCAATAACGATAACGAGAATAATTAGTCAGTTGCGATTTAATTTCAAGTTTCTATTCAGTTGTAAATCAAATTTTAATTCTGATATTCTCTGATTTAACTTGTTAAAATTTAAGTTATTTTAATATATCTTCGATCCTTTCCCGCTTTAAAAAACCTTTTAAAAATAGTTCAACAACATCCCGCCAGTTGGAAAAAATGCTTATACAACCAACAACTTTTACGTCCGAATCGAAAACTATTTTGAGTTTAGAAAACTTTTAAAAAAATTTATTCATCATTCACTAAACTCTAAAATCAATCCTAACCACTTTCATCATAGGATATTTGACCCAAAAAATTCAATTGTATGTCCAAATAAATTTTTTTAAAAAAATTAATAATTGTTATTTTTTAACAAAAAATATATATTCATTCTTGTTTAAACGAAATTTTATAATAATAACTTAAATCGAACAAAATAAACTGAATTATTCAAAATTTTTTAAAAATAAAACCGAACTTCCGAATTAACTAGACCATATTTTGGAATTAAATTGGTTTGCTCGGACTTTTTTTCATCCTTAAGATAGAGATAATATAAAAATAATTTGATTTGTATGCGTCCATATAAATCAAAAGATATGAATACATCACCACAAATGCCTTCTAAAGTGAACCCACCATTGCAATACGCAAGTTTTCTCATAGAATCTGAATTTGGGTCATGTCCAAATAAATGATGGTTAAAAGTAAAGGTAAGCGTTCGGTCGGTTCGGTTACCGACCGGACCTTATTAGCCACTGAAACGAACCGAACCGAAATACTTATCCATAATCGAACCGACCGAATTAATTTTCATAATCGATGAAAACTGAACCGAATTAAAATCAGTTAAGATGAGTACGTCTCTTGTGAGACGGTCTCACGAATCTTTATCTGTGAGACGGGTCTATCCTACCAATATTCACAATAAAAAGTAATACTCTTAACATAAAAAATAATATTTTTTCATGGATGACTCAAATAAGAGATCAGTCTCACAAAATATGACATGTGAGACCGTCTCACACAAGTTTTTACCTTAACCGATTAGCTTTAAAAAATATTGTTATTTAACTTTATATATGTAATTTTCTTGAACACTATAGTCTACACAAGTTCTTAAAAACATAAAATCACACAGATCACAAACATATAAGTTTTGTTTGAACACAATTAATACATGTTTTTTATAAAATAACACAACATGAGTGGACGGAGTCTCGACCGGTGACGAGAGATGGGTGAATGGCGGATGAAGCTAAGAGTGGAAAATAGAGAAGTGAGAACGAGAAAGTCAAAACGTTTAGAATTAGAGTTGATTTAATTAAAAATTAAATATATAAAAAAGTTGATAAATAATAAAAAATTAGACCGTCTCACGGATCTTAATCTGTGAGACGGGTCAACCCTACCCATATTAACAATAAAAAGTAATACTCTTAGAATAAAAATAATATTTTTTCATGGATGATCCAAATAAGAGATCCGTTTAACAAATACGACCCGTGAGACCGTCTCACACAAGATTTTGCCTCTTTAAGTATAAACGAAACTATATATTAAGCGAAAACTTTTAAGTATAAATAATTATTAGATTTTAATTATTAAATATTTAAATGTATTATTAATTTATTAAATTAAACTAGTATATACATTATTAATAAATTAACGAAGATGATTTATGATAGTAATTATTATATAAATGAAGATAAAATATAAAAGAGTAGGTCTCTTGCGAGACTATCTCACTAATCTTTATTTGAGAGATGAGTCAATCCTACTGATATTCATAAATAAGAGATCTGTCTCACTCTCACACAAGTTTTTGCCAATAATTTTTGATATGACAAAGATGTTTTGTGTAATAGATATTAAGTTTACATGTTTATCGTCGAACTAAATCATCAACTTGTTACCCATATACATTAATCTCCATTGAAGGCATCCATGTAAGTTTCCTCTACAGTCTACATGTATGATGAGCTTGACCGAGTCTTGGTCTACTGCTTTATTCCATTTATCAATTAATAATAAAAATAAAAAAAATAATAATATTATATCTCAAATCTTTGATTTACCATGTCTTATTACAGCAAGTTGCAACATTGTCGTAGAAATCGATGTGATTTAAATATTTTACATTTATTGACTTTGAAAAATGGTAGTTGATTTGCAAATGTATGTTCAGTAGTTGTCTGTCCTATTTGACAAGGTCAACTTGTAATGAAAGTTGACTTTCATATACAAGTTCAGATTATATAGATCAGTAGCCATACATCATCACAAGTTGAAATCCATCAATTTGTGAAGAGGAAAAGCGTCGTCTCATCTTAGAGGTAATTTTGATTTCTGAAGTTTAGGTCGTTTACATCATTTTTTGGTCGAGTACTTTAACAAGTTAGGATTTCGAGTAAGCGGATTTGAAGAAGAGTGATGATAGTCAAACAAAAGAACTATTTTTAGTGTAAGAATCAATGAAACATCAAGAGTTAAAAGAGAATATCTCTCTATTTGTATATGTCCATTGGTGTCCCTAATACCATTTTGCTTATGCTGCGTTTGTGAAGAAGGGTACAAGTGAATTTGATTTCAAATCCAGACATCAAGTTCATTGTATCCATTTGATTCAAAATTAGAATCAATGGTTTGAATTGGTTCGATAGCTTAGCGTTGGTACATTAGAGTAGGATTTGTGTCTGACTAGGCTAGAAATTGTCTGAATGTGGTGCTGTATACCATGAAATTGTCTGAATGTGCTTTTTCCATTTTCGAGCACAGATTTCATCAAGAAAACCAAGAGCAAAACGGTGAACTGATTATGGCTTCTGAGAAGGAAACTTTTGGCCTCACAGGACCAACTTTTCTAACTTCTGTCGACTGGTATGATCATTATATATAATCTAAAAAATGTTAATTTGTGTAAGATCGATCTCCCATGTTAATTTCCTTTGAATAATATCCGATCCAACAGGAACAACTCAAACCACAGAAGATCCATTGCAGCAAGCCTAGTTCAGGGGGTTTATATCCTCGAACGAGACCGCCACCAAAATCGCCAGCCCTCTCAAGCCCTGGCTCCTCTCTGGTGGGAATCCTTCCACTTCATGCTCCACCGTGTGCTCGTCGATGACCACGATCTCTCCATCTTCGGAGCCATTTATGAGTTCAAGTTCCCACCTCCACACTACGCCTACCCAGGCCTGAACCCCCCTCGGTTCGTGCTCGCGTTTCGCGGACCTATCAACAACTCCAGCAGCAGGGCCGAGGATATCAAGCTAAATCTCCACTGCATGATCAACAATCTAGAAAGCAGCAGTCGCTTTCGCATCGGCATGGAAATGACCCAAGAAATCGTCGCGAAATTTGGCGTTGCGAATGTCTGGATAACGGGGCATTCGATCGGGTCATCCATAGGACTCCTTATTGGAAGACACATGACCAAGAAAATGGGAATACATCTTGAAAGTTACCTCTTCAACCCTCCATTCGCATCGCCTCCAATCGATAAGATCAAGAACGAGAAGGTGAAAATGGGGTTGAGGATGGCTAACAGTGTGATCACTGCGGGGCTTGCTGTTGCTGCAAATGGCGGAAAAATGCCGACGAAGGATACAGTAAACGACCCGTTTCTCGTGCTTTCTACGTGGGTTCCTTACTTGTTTATAAACTCGGGCGACGTGGTCTGTTCGGAGTACGTCGGATATTTCGAGCACAGGGAGAAGATGGAGCAGATTGGCGCTGGTAAGATTGGGAGGCTTGCAACGAAGCATTCGATAGGGAGCATTGTTTCGAGTGCCAGAGGCAAGGATTCTGAAGCAGCGCATCTGATTCCTTCTGCGTATTTGACTATTAATTCGAGTTCTTCAATGGGTTTGATGGAGTCACATGGGATTCATCAGTGGTGGAGGCAGGATTTGGAGTTGAAGTACAAGTTATATCAGTACAAGGAAAATCGATGTATGCATTAAAGGATCATAGCTCAACGTACATGTCATGTATCGATGTATGCATTAAACGATGTGTGTTAACAAAACATTTATTTTATACATCGATATTCAAATTTCAATGTCATGTATGTCACATAAATTCAACAAATAAGGCATATAGACACATATTCTCAATCCAATCAGTCAAATCAATCCAACATAAATCATATAATACAGATACCTGTCGTATGTTACCCGGTCGCAACATACCTCAATTATTCGTTCTAGTTGATGTAGCCTGAAGATATCGGTATAATACTTTATCTACATCAATAACATATTCATTCCAATCAATAACATAATCCAAAATTATTCATATGAGTTTCAAATATCATTTGAAACTTCAAAAATTCATATCAAATCCAAATCATAACATAATTCAATTCCGACTTCGAATATGAGTTTCTTGTCGGTTATTCTACTACATACATGAATTTCAACTTCAAATACATGTTATTCCAGCACTTTGATATTTAGAACTGTTGGAACTAGAAGAAATTTACCTCAACAGGAAGCTCTCTATGCGAAGATTCCAAATATATAATTTGTTTCGCGTTTAGATAACGTTTCAAAGTCGATTTGGACGGAGAAGAAAATCGAAATCTTTTTCTCTCTCTCGAAACTTCTGAAATGAAATGAAGAAAACGAACAGTAAAAATTGTTCTTATCTTCCCACCGCTCTCGAGCTCAGGCGGTAGCATTCTCGCGCCCGAGCGCGAGATGTTCTGCCCCCGAGTAACAATTGCACCGCGCTCGGGCGGTCAAACATTACTGCTCGGGCGCGGCATGTTCTCTCCGAGCACACATTTCATATACCTCGACGCTCGGGCAGTCATTTTCTACCGCTCGGGCGCCACAATTTCTGTACAAAATTTTAGTTTTTGTACTTATTGGCCTCCGGCTTCTCCACTCGAGCTCTTACAACGTCAGTTCATATCCAATACTTATTTTCTCATTTTCATTGTCATTATATACATCAAATACATAATCACATGACAATCTCATAAATTATTGATAATCAACATAGGATTTACGATAATACGATACACGGTCATTACATTAATACTGTACTCAGACTGCATTGAAATTTGCTGGCTTCCTTGTTGAGAAAAAACTGACTTGCATTCAATATTTTTGTGAGGGCCTGTTATCCTAATTACGATTTATTAACATGCAATCATGATTAAGCAGTAAATAACAGAAAAAGTGAGTTAAAAATTTACGTTTGGACATATAAAAATTTCAGCACGAGCTTTCCATAAATAAGATATACCAAAAAATCAAATACTCAAAATAAACATATGATGTAAGGTCTAAAAATTCAAATGACGTAACTTGATTGCATGCGAGTATAGGGTTTTATTAAAATGATTATTTAATGATTTTTAAATGCATGTGATGCAAACACGGATGGTCAAGCTCCAAGGAAAGCATGAGGCCCTTTAGAGTTGCCGGAGGGACCAATCACGAGGGGACGATCGAAGAGATTCAAGGAAGCATTGCAGGGGCTTATGAGCAAGGAGGAAGGACTTACAAGCGAGGTGCAATGTGGGGCCCTTGACTCCTAATCGTTATTACAATGCAATCTGATTAGGGTTTAATTAATCACAGCGGAAAACGAGTTTAAATTTTTTTACAATGAGCCCAAAATATCTCTTGTGATATTTAAATACTAAAAATAGTATCTAAATTCAAATTATAAAACACGCCCACACATAATCAAAATCAATCACATACAAACCACTCATATCCTCGGGACATGCCCCGGTATATAGATACATATACATATATACTGGGAACAAGACATAAACATAAAACATCAGCCCAAGCTGTGGCTTCCTCCAGAAGTACCATCTCCGGTCTCCTGATATCCTGGAGTACCTGCCATTGTCCACACACAAAGACAACAACAGCCCCCCCCTTGGGGGTGAGCAAAGCTCCGTATGGAACAACCAATCATATATACCACAGATATCTAAACAATGATATATGGTATGCAATGCATGTATGTTGTGGAGGTATCAGGTCAAATGCCCATCCACTGAGCACATGTCAGAACCAATCGAATCGCTATCAAATCAAATCAATGCTCGAGCTGGCACACCGGCCGATATGGGAATACACATATGATAGCGTTTGATGAAGCGCCATCAATCCCACATCTCATATCCAATCATATGGGGCCACAATTGTCTATGCTTTACGGGTCATATAATACCGGCATAACGATTGTGTTCACAAACCCTGGAATCCAATCAAATCATATCAGGGTATCCAAGGATCATAGCTCAACGTGCATGTCATGTATCGATGTATGTATAAAATGACGTGTGTTAACAAAACATTTATTTTGTACATCGATACTCAAATCTCAATGTCATGTATGCCACATCAATCATCAAATAGGCATATAGACACGTATTCCAATCCAATCAATCCAATCAAACCGACATATATCATATAATACAGATACCTGTCGTATGTTACCCGGTCGCAACATACCTCAATTCTTCGTTTCCAATTGATGTAGCCTGAAGATATTGATATTACTCTTTATCTACATCAATAACATACTCATTCCAATCAATAACTATACTCCAAAATCATTATTATGAGTTTCAAATATCATTTGAAACTTCAAAATTCATATTAAATTCAAATCATATCATAATTCAGTTCCGACTTCGAATATCAGTTTATTGTCGGTTATTCTCCTACATATCAGAGATTTAACTTCAGATACATGCTATTCCAGCACCTCGATATTTATAGCTACTGGAATCAAAAGAAAATTACCTCAGTCAGAAGCCCTCGACGCGACGATCACAAATATATAATTTGTTTCGCGTTTAGACAGCGTTTCGAAGTCGAATCGGACGGAAGAAATTGATTTTCTCTCGACTTTCTCGAAGTTATCGTATGATGAAATGAAGAAAAAAGGAAGAAAGAATTTAATCTTATCTCCACCGCTCTCGTGCTCGGGCGGTAGAATTCTCGCGCGAGACATTCTGTCCCCGAGTGTTGCTTGTACCGCGCTCGAGCGGTCACAATTTACCGCTCGGGCGCGGCATGTTCTGTCCCATTCCCCTCGCTTCGCGCTCGGGCGGTCACAAAGTACCGCTCGGGCGCGAAGTATTCTGCCCAAACACACATTCCACATACCTTGGCGCTCAGGCGGTAATTTTCTACCGCTCGGGCGCCACATGTTCTGTACAAATTATTGGTTTTGTACTTAATTGCGTCCGGCCTCTCTACTCGAGCTCTTACAACGTCAATTCATATTTAACATTCATTCTCTCAATTCATTTTCATAATATACATCAAATGTATAATCACATATCAAATTCATGAATTATCGATAATCAACATATGATTTACGATAATACGATACACGGTCCTTACATTTCTCCTCCTCTTAAAAGATTTCGTCCTCGAAATCTCAAACATCTTTATATACATAACATTGGCAAACATACATATGTCACCAGTTATAGTACATATCAAAACTAAAATCAGAATAGGGATCCGAATACTTAGAGTACAATGGAACAGATGGATCAGCATCAAATAAATGCGGATATGCATCTCACATTTTGCTTTCCAACTCCCACGTTGATTCTTCAACCCCATGCCGTGTCCATTGCACTCGAACTAGCGGAATCGATTTGTTTCTCAATATCTTTTCCTTTTGATCCATAATGCGAACAGGTTGTTCAACATAGGAAAGAGAAGGATCAAGTTCAACCTCGTCTGGTGCAAGTACATGTGATGGATCTGGTTCATATTTCCTCAACATGGAAACATGAAACACATCGTGAATGGCAGATAGAGCTGGTGGCAATGCCAATCGATACGCAAGATCACCAACTCGATCGAGAATCTCGTACGGACCAACATATCGAGGAGATAACTTCCCTCGCATGCCGAATCGAACAGTGCCTCTAAAGGGAGATATTTTCAAAAATACTCTGTCACCTTTCTGGAATTCCAAGGGTCGTCTTCGCTTATTCGCATAACTCGTTTGACGATCCTGAGCAGCTTTCATCCGTTGCCGAATCAACTGAACCTTATCGTTCATTTCCTGTATCATTTCAGGTCCAGTCAATTGTCTTTCACCAATTTCATCCCAGAATAATGGTGATCTACATCGTCTCCCATATAGAGCTTCAAACGGTGCCATACCGATACTCGTCTGAAAGCTATTATTATAAGAAAATTCAACCAATGGTAAGGCATCTTGCCATCCTATTCTGAAGTCCATCACAACAGCACACAACATATCCTCTAATGTTTGAATCGTACGCTCAGTCTGGCCATCAGTTTGAGGGTGATAAGCAGTGCTCATAGCCAAACGCATACCCATCGCTTCTTGAAAACTACCCCAGAATTTAGAAGCAAACTTGGGATCACGATCATATACAATTGAGACTGGCACACCATGCAGTCTCACAACATTCTCAATGTATAAACGGGCCATTCTCTTATAAGGATAAGTCCGCTCATACGGAATGAAATGCACAGATTTCGAAAGCCGATCAATAATAACCCAAATAGCATCACAGCCTTTGGGCGAACGAGGTAAATGAGTCACAAAATCCATAGCAATATGTTCCCAATTCCATTTCGGGATTTCAAGACTATGGAGCAATCCTCCAGGTTTCATTCTCTCGGCTTTCACTTGCTGGCAGACCAAGCATTTAGAAATAAACTCAGCAATATCCTTCTTCATACGTCTCCACCAGAATTGAGGTCTCAATGTCAAATACATCTTTCGAGCACCAGGGTGAATACTGTATTTACTACAATGTGCTTCTTGAAGAAGGGCAGATTTCAAATCAGAATCATCAGGAACTACCAACCATCCATTAAGTCGTAAAGAACCATCAGAAGAAATCTGGAATCCAGACTGATGTCCTGCCGATACAAGCTCTTTCGACTTTTGGATCTGAGCATCGCTTCGTTGGGCCTTTCGTATTTTCGATATCAAATTCGGCTCAATTTGCAATGCTGAGACAGTGACAGAATTCCAATTCGAGTGAAAAGTCCAACCAGAAGTACATATATCCTCGTGTACTTTGGCGACATTGACAGAAGCTAAAACAGAATCATAAACTTTTCGGCTCAAGGCATCCGCAGTAACATTCACCGATCCAGGGTGATATTGAATCTCACAATCAAACTCTTTGAGGAGATCCAATCACCTGCGTTGCCTCATATTCAGATCAGATTGAGAAAAGAGGTATTTCAGACTTTTATGGTCCGAATAGATAACAAACTTTTCTCCGTACAAGTAATGGCGCCAAATCTTCAAAGCAAACACAATGGCAGCCAATTCGAGATCATGAACAGGATAACGTGTTTCATGAGATTTCAATTGACGAGACGCATAAGCAACCACTTTGCCATGTTGCATCAGAACAAAGCCCAACCCTTTACCAGACGCATCTGTACAAACCACAAATCCTCCGGTACCTGAAGGAATAGTAAGCACAGGTGCTGTGGTTAACCTCGTCTTCAATTCAAGAAAGCTAGCTTCACATTCATCTGACCAAATGAATCTCTGGTTCTTCTGTGTCAGTTGAGTAATAGGTTTAGCTATCTTCGAAAACCCTTCAATAAAACGACGATAATATCCCGCTAAACCCATGAAGCTACGGATCTCAGGAACATTCGTAGGTCTTGGCCAATTCAGTACAACTTCGACCTTCGCAGGATCAACAGATATGCCATGTCTCGAAATGACGTGGCCTAGAAATACCACTTTGTCCATCCAGAATTCACATTTGGACAGTTTGGCATACAAATGACTAGTACGAAGAGTTTGAAGTACCAGTCTCAGATGTTCAACATGCTCCTTTTTCGATTTCGAATAAACAAGAATATCATCGATAAACACAATAACGAATCGGTCCAGATAATCTCGGAAGACACGATTCATTAAATCCATAAAGATAGCAGGAGCATTCGTAAGACCAAAAGGCATAACCAGAAATTCATAGTGGCCATACCTCGTACGAAAAGCAGTCTTGGGTACATCTTCGTCTCGAACACGTACTTGATGATACTCAGAACGAAGATCAATCTTCGAGTATACAGAAGTACCCTGAAGCTGATCAAACAAGTCATCAATACGAGGAAGTGGGTACTTATTTTTCACAGTAGCCCGATTCAGCTGCCTATAATCGATACACATTCGCATAGTACCATCTTTCTTTCGAACAAATAAAACTGGAGCTCCCCAAGGTGATACACTCGGTCGAATGTATCCCTTATCGAGAAGATCCTGTAATTGTTCTTTAAATTCTTTCAATTTCAGGGGTGCCATGCGATAAGGAGCTTTAGAAATAGGCGCAATCCCCGGCACAAGATCAATACTAAACTCAACTTCTCGATGAGGAGGAACTTGGGCACTCTGACCACCCTGTCCTCGATATCGTGGGACACTCGACTGCTGAAAAGATGGAACAGGAACAGCAGGTCTCATCATACCAGGGCCACCTCTAAATCCTGTCTGGGGTTGAGCAGAAGTCGTACCCCTGTTTGGACATACTCGAGAGAAATGGCCTTCCTGCCCACATTGATAACAAGTACCAAACATACCTCGACACTGCTCGATAGTATGTTTGCCTCCACAATGGCTACAGTAGGGAGCAATCACAGGACTCCCTCTTTGTGATCCACGAGAACTCGAAGAAGACGAAGAACCAGAGCCAGTCTTCTTGAACTTCTTACCCCTCGGTCGCAAAGTAGGCTGCTGAGCTGACACCGGTGGTGGAGGAGTATACTGTGGACCTCCCCGCCTAAGTCTAGCCTCGGCTGCCTTAGCTCGTTTAACTGCCTCTGTGTAGCTGGTAGGCAATCCAGAAACAACATATGTATATAAAACAGGATGTAAACCATTTACAAACCTGTTATATTTTGCCCTCGCATTTCCAGCTACGTGAGGTGCATACTTCAGTAACGTAGAAAATTTCGAAGCATACTCTGCAACAGTCATCGTTCCCTGCTGCAGATTATTGAATTCATTCTCCTGAGCAGTATAATAAGAAGGAGGGGAATACTGCTCCAGAAACTGGGCCTTAAAGACATCCCATGTGACTTCAGTCCCGGCCTCTTTCAGTCCAATCTCAGCGGCTTCCCACCAAGATTTAGCTCGGTCTTTCAGCTGATACAAAGCAAGTTTCAGTCTCCGAGCATTGAAATACTCAACAATATTAAACAAGTGCTCGATATCCTTCAGCCAGGCCTCAGCTCTTTCTGCACTCTCATTGCCAAAGAACTTTGGTGGTTTCAAATCCTGGAATCGAGCCATCACCACATCCATGGACAATCCTTCAAATTGCCCAACAATACTCTTAGTACTGTTACTCGCAGTTTCATTTGTGTGATCCATCTACAAATCAAAAGATGAATATCACAATTTCATATCAATTCATAATCTCATCACCTCATATCATCAATCTCATCAGATACTTACTCAAATCAAATCACATAAGAGCAAGTAATACAAATAAGTCAAACAAATACGCACAATTCATTTGTGCCTACTCAAGTGTACACAAGACTCAATAGAGCATTCCCAACTATGCTCTGATACCATCTAGTGTGGGACCCTTGGCTCCTAATCGTTATTACAATGCAATCTGATTAGGGTTTAATTAATCACAGCGGAAAACGAGTTTAAAATTTCTTTACAATGAGCCCAAAATATCTCTTCTGATATTTAAATACTAAAAATAGTATCTAAATTCAAATTATAAAACACGCCCACACATAATCAAAACCAATCACATACAAACCACTAATATCCTCGGGACATGCCCCGGTATATAGATACATATACATATATACTGGGAACAAGACATAAACATAAAACCTCAGCCCAAGCTGTGGCTCCCTCCAGAAGTACCATCTCCGGTCTCCTGATATCCTGGAGTACCTGCCATTGTCCACACACAAAGACAACAACAGCCCCCCTTGGGGGTGAGCAAAGCTCCGTATGGAACAACCAATCATATATACCACAGATATCTAAACAATGATATATGGTATGCAATGCATGTATGTCGTGGAGGTATCAGGTCAAATGCCCATCCACTGAGCATATGTCAGAATCAATCGAATCGCTATCAAATCAAATCAATGCTCGAGCTGACACACCGGCCGATATGGGAATACACGTATGATAGCGTCGACGAAGCGCCATCAATCCCACATCTCATATCCAATTATATGGGGCCACAATTGTCTATGCTTTACGGGTCATATAATACCGGCATAGCGATTGTGTTCACAAACCCCGGAATCCAATCAAATCATATCAGGGTATCCAAGGATCATAGCTCAACGTGCATGTCATGTATCGATGTATGTATAAAATGACGTGTGTTAACAAAACATTTATTTTGTACATCGATACTCAAATCTCAATGTCATGTATGCCACATCAAATCATCAAATAGGCATATAGACACGTATTCCAATCCAATCAATCCAATCAAACCGACATATATCATATAATACAGATACCTGTCGTATGTTACCCGGTCGCAACATACCTCAATTCTTCGTTTCCAATTGATGTAGCCTGAAGATATTGATATTACACTTTATCTACATCAATAACATACTCATTCCAATCAATAACATACTCCAAAATCATTAATATGAGTTTCAAATATCATTTGAAACTTCAAAAATTCATATTAAATTCAAATAATATCATAATTCAATGCCGACTTCGAATATCAGTTTATTGTCGGTTATTCTCCTACATATCAGAGATTTAACTTCAGATACATGCTATTCCAGCACCTCGATATTTATAGCTACTGGAATCAAAAGAAAATTACCTCAGTCAGAAGCCCTCGACGCGACGATCACAAATATATAATTTGTTTCGCGTTTAGACAGCGTTTCGAAGTCGAATCGGACGGAAGAAATTGATTTTCTCTCGACTTTCTCGAAGTTATCGTATGATGAAATGAAGAAAGAAGGAAGAAAGAATTTAATCTTATCTCCACCGCTCTCGCGCTCGGGCGGTAGAATTCTCGCGCGAGACATTCTGTCCCCGAGTGTTGCTTGTACCGCGCTCGAGCGGTCACAATTTACCGCTCGGGCGCGGCATGTTCTGTCCCATGCCCCTCGCTTCGCGCTTGGGCGGTCACAAAGTACCGCTCGGGCGCGAATTATTCTGCCCAAACACACATTCCACATATCCCTGGCGCTCAGGGCGGTAATCTTCTACCGCTCGGGCGCCACATGTTCTGTACAAATTATTGGTTTTGTACTTAATTGGCGTCCGGCCTCTCTACTCGAGCTCTTACAACGTCAATTCATATTTAACATTCATTCTCTCAATTCATTTTCATAATATACATCAAATGTATAATCACATATCAAATTCATGAATTATCGATAATCAACATATGATTTACGATAATACGATACACGGTCCTTACATGCAAAGTGCTGGAGGGTTTTCGATGCATGAGAGTGAGTTTGGAAGTCACAAGAACATTATTCTAGTGATAAATGAAGAAGAAGCCAGAAGCATCGGCGCCCGAGCGGCCAAAGATTACCGCCCGAGCGCCACATGTACTGCCCGTGGAGAAAACTTACAGAAAGCCTCGCGCCCGAGCGGTAATAATCTACCGCCCGAGCGCGAATAGTCCAGAGCCCTCGGCGCTCGAGCGGTAATTTCCTACCGCCCGAGCGCGCGTCTTTTTCGAGAATATTTTAATTTCCAACTTTAGAGTTTTATTTTGTGAGGTAACTAGATTCTAGCAATCTTTTTGATATGTAAACCATATTGGACGAAATTTTACACACAATTCAGATTTCATTATTTTGATTTTTATCAAAGTTTAGAGATTTCCTCTCAAACGTTCAAAGCTTCACTTTGTTATTCAGAAATCAAACTTATCAAAGTTTTTAACTTTGTGGCGTTTGTCGATCGTGCTTGTGCGGATTGTCGTCGACTAGTTCTTCGAAGGTTCGTTATAATTTCGATTGTTTATCTCGTGATTATTTGTTGCTAGACTTTTCATAGTTTAGAGGTGAATATCACAACACACACACTTGATTCAAAAGATCGGGACAACAACGATTCTTTGTTTGATATTGAATTGAGGGCGCGATTCGATTTTAATCGTGTTTGCTATTCATTCGTACAAAGATTCACATCATTTGGTATCAGAGCATAGGTTTATTGAGATCAAGTAAGTTATCTTGTTAAATTTCAGATCTGTGTTATTTCTTCAATCGTTTTCAGATCTGTTTCGTTCTATCGTTATTCAATTTTCATGAAACAGTGTTTCTCGAAAATTAGGTCAATTTTCTTCATTTTTTTTTGGGATTTTCGAGTTGTACTCGGGCCAAAAAAAAATGAGTACAAAATTTCGAAAATTTGCCTACACAATTGTTTTGGTATATTGTTCTATTCCCTTTAGAGAGTCATATTCAATTGTCTCTCACAGTCAAAAAAAAAAATATATATTTCCTATATTCGAATTTCTTGTCTACATAGTCCAAGTGAGTCGGTCGCATTTGTTCACAAGTTTGAACCTTGATTGTTTGATATACCCAGAATACAAAGCTTGAGCACTTCCAAGAGAGCTCTCAAAATTTGAGTGATACAATTGAGTGCGAGTGACTTTTCTTTGGAGTGAACGGTGAGTATTTGTTGTGAGCAAACAAATTGTGAGAAAATACGAGTGAATTTCTTTGGAGTGACCGTGAGCATTTGGGTGAGGATTATTTTATTTCTACTAACCTTTTCTTGCAGGTACAAATTTGACATTAAATGGAGAGGGAGGTAGGAGGTAGTTCGAATTCGGGGTTGTCTAAGGCCCAACTAGATGCATTGTTTGGGGATTTTATTTGGGTGATGACGACCCAAATGGAGTCGTTGCATGAGCGGTTGGATAAACTTGAGGTTAGTGTTAGTGGGGGTAAACCTAAGCCTAGGGATTTGGGTAGAGATGATGAGGAGTATGATCTGGGAGGAGGCGATGAGAGTCAAAATGAGAATTGGGGTAGGAATGGAGGAGGTAGAGGATTTGGTAGAGGAAAAAAGGAAGCCATGCGGGGTAGATATGAGGAGACTAGGAAAGATGGTCACATGGGCAGAATTAAGATGAAAATTCCATCGTTCCATGGGAAATCTGACCCGGAGGCATACCTAGAGTGGGAAAAGAGGGTAGAGTTTGTATTTGAATGTCACCACTACTCTGAACAAAAGAAGGTGAGGTTGGCGGTGGTTGAATTCTTAGACTATGCTCTCATTTGGTGGGATCAATTAGTGACCACTAAAAGGAAGTATAATGAGAGACCCATTGAGTCTTGGGATGAGATGAAGAGGGTCATGAGGAAGAGGTTTGTGCCTAATCACTAATATAGGGAGATGTTTAAGAGGTTACAAACTTTGAGGCAAGGAGCTAAGAGTGTGGAGGACTACTATAAGAGATGGAGGTAGTCATGATTAGGGCAAATACCGAGGAGGATAGTGAGGCGACCATGGCACGTTTTCTTTGTGGTTTGAACAGGGAGATTCAAGATCAAGTAGAGCTTAGGCACTACTTGGATCTAGACGAGATGGTGCAAATGACCATAAAGGTGGAGCAACAACTCAAAAGGCGTGGAGTTGGCCGTGCCAATCAAGGTGGGAGTTCGTCAACTTCTTGGCGACCAAACGTGATGAAAGCAAGTTGTGGACAAAGCCCAAGGTTGAGACTAAGCAAGAGGCGCCTAAACAAGGAGTGCAAGGTAAATCTGAAACTCCTCTTAATCGAGCTAGAGATACTAGATGTTTTAGGTGTCAAGGGTTGGGTCATATTGCTAGTGAGTGTCCTAATAAGAGGGTGATGATTTTAAATGACTATGGTGAGTATGAGTCGCATAGTGAGGGTGATGATGATGATGAGATGCCTGCGTTAGAGGATCCTGATGAGGAATATGAGGCGGTTGTAGGTGAAGCATTAGTGACTAGGCGTATCATGAGTGCCCAAGTCAAGGAAGAGGAGACTAACCAAAGGGAAAACTTGTTCCATACTAGGTGTTTTGTGAATGGCAAGGTTTGCAATCTTATCATAAATGGGGGAAGTTGTACTAATGTGGCTAGTAGTGAGATGGTAGAAAAATTGGGTTTACCTACATTAAAGCATAGTCAACCATATAGGCTTCAATGGTTGAATGATTGTGCGGAGGTGAAGGTGAACAAACAAGTTTTGGTGTCATTTTCTATTGGGAAGTATGTTGATGAGGTCTTGTGTGACGTTGTACCCATGCATGCATGTCATATTTTGTTGGGTAGACATTGGCAATATGATAGGCGTGTGTCACATGATGGGTTTAAGAATAAGTACTCATTTGTCTTGAAGAAGGAAACCATTGTATTACTTCCTTTGTCTCCAAAGCAAGTGTTGGAAGACCATTTGAAAAAAACGAAGAGAGATGAGGCCGAAAGAAAGAGTGAAATAAAAAGTGAGGTGGCCTTGGAGAATAAAAAAGAAATGGCTGAAAAAAAGAGTGATCAAAAGAGTGAGATAGCCATACAAAAAAAGAATGAGAGGAAAGAAAATGAGAGGAAAGAGACCAAAAAGAAAACATATATGGCCCAAAAGGGTGAGTTGAAACACTTGATGCACACACATGAACCACTTGTGTTGATTCTTTATAAAGAGATTCTCTTTAACACAAGTGATATAGCCGGATCCCTTCCGAGCATTGTTGTTTCACTCTTGCAGGAATTTGATGATATATTTCCGGAGGAGCTACCTCAAGGACTACCACCATTGAGGGGGATCGAGCGCCAAATTGATTTGGTACCCGGAAGTGCATTGCCAAATCGTCCAGCTTATAGGAGCAACCCGGAGGAGACCAAGGAGCTTCAACGGCAGGTAAGTGAGTTGTTAGATAGGGGTTTTGTGCGTGAGTCCATGTCACCTTGTGCCGTACCTGTTTTATTAGTTCCTAAGAAAGATGGCTCATGGCGTATGTGTGTAGATTGTAGGGCAATTAATAAGATTACCATTAAGTATAGGCATCCCATACCTAGACTAGATGATATGTTAGATGAATTACATGGTGCTTGCATATTTAGCAAAATTGATTTGAAGAGTGGTTATCACCAAATTAGGATGAGGGAAGGTGATGAGTGGAAAACTGCTTTTAAAACCAAATACGGGTTATATGAGTGGATGGTCATGCCTTTCGGCTTAACTAACGCTCCTAGCACCTTTATGAGGTTAATGAACCATGTTTTGCGTGCGTACATAGGAAATTTGTTGTTGTTTATTTTGATGATATCCTAGTATATAGCAAAGACTTGGATGAGCATGTTGGTCATTTGAAACTTGTGCTAATCACACTAAGGGCTGAAAATCTATATGCTAACTTAAAGAAATGTGATTTTTGTACAAACAAACTTGTCTTTCTTGGTTTTGTGGTAAGTTCACAGGGGATACAAGTTGATGAAGACAAGGTAAGTGCTATTCGAGATTGGTCAACGCCTACTACTGTTGGTCAAGTTCGAAGCTTCCATGGCCTTGCAAGCTTCTATAGGAGGTTTGTAAAGGATTTTAGCACATTGGCAGCACCAATGACAGCGGTTATTAAGAAGAACGTTCCATTCTGTTGGGGCGAGGAGCAAGAGAAGTCTTTTAATCTTATTAAGCAAAAATTAATTAATGCTCCTTTACTTGTTTTACCTGATTTTTCTAACACTTTTGAAATTGAATGTGATGCTTCAGGGGTAGGTATCGGTGGAGTTTTGACGCAAGGCGGACGGCCGGTGGCATACTTTAGTGAGAAGCTCAATGGAGCAGTGCTGAATTATCCCACGTATGATAAGAGTTCTACGCACTTGTGAGGACCTTAGAGACGTGGCAGCACTACTTGAGGCCTAAGGAGTTTGTGATTCACACGGATCATGAGTCTCTTAAGCACCTTAAGGGGCAGCAGAAGTTGAACAAGCGGCATGCCAAGTGGGTAGCATTCATTGAAACATTCCCCTACATCATAAAGTACAAACAAGGTAAGGAAAATGTAGTGGCTGACGCACTATCACGGAGGTACGTACTAATTTCTACCTTGGAGTCAAAAATTTTGGGGTTTGAGCATGTGAAGGAATTGTATGTGCTAGATGAGGATTTTAAGAGCTTGTTTGAAACTTTTATGCATGGTCCACGTGAAAAATTTTATTTGCATCATGGTTTCTTGTTTAGAGAAGATAGGTTGTGCATTCCTAAATCATCCATTCGTGAACTACCTGTTAGGGAGGCACATGGGGGTGGTTTGATGGCACATTTTGGTGTGGCTAAAACTTTAAGTGCACTGCATGAACATTTCTATTGGCCACACATGAAACGTGATGTTGTGCGTGTTTGTGATAAGTGCATAGCTTGTAGACAAGCTAAGTCTAGGACACTACCACATGGATTATATACACCACTTCCCGTCCCTAGTGAACCTTGGGTTGATATCTCTATGGACTTTGTTTTGGGGTTACCTAGGACAAAGAAGGGGAGGGACTCTATATTTGTTGTTGTGGATAGGTTTTCTAAAATGGCACACTTTATTGCTTGTCACAAGACTGATGATGCATCTAACATTGCAGATTTGTTCTTTAGAGAAGTCGTTAGGTTGCATGGCATGCCTAGGACTATTGTGTCTGACCGTGATGTTAAGTTCTTAAGTTACTTTTGGAAAACACTATGGGCTAAACTTGGAACTAAATTACTATTTTCTACGACCTATCATCCTCAAACGGATGGTCAAACTGAGGTAGTCAATAGGACGTTAGGAACTTTATTACGTGCTATTCTTAAGAAGAACTTAAAGAATTGGGAAAATTGCTTGCCATTTGTTGAGTTTGCATATAATCGTTGCGTGCATTCTACTACTAGCTATTCGCCATTTGAAATTGTATACGGTTTTAATCCTTTGACTCCGTTGGATTTAATGTCTTTACCTGTGAGTGAAAGGTTAAACTTGGACGGCAAAAAGAAGGCTGAATTTGTTAGGGGGTTGCATGAAAAGGCCAAAGCCAACATTGAGAAGAAGAATGAACAATATGCTAAGCCAAGCCAACAAAGGGAAGAAGAAGGTGATATTTGAGAAGGGGGATTGGGTGTGGCTACACTTGAGAAAGGAAAGGTTCCCCGAGAAGAGACGTTCAAAGCTATTACCTAGGGGTGATGGACCATTCCAAGTCCTTGAAAGGATCAATGACAACGCCTACAAACTCGATCTACCGGGTGAGTATAACGTGAGTTCTACTTTTAATGTTAGTGACTTGTCGTTGTTTGATGTAGGTGACGAACTGGATTTGAGGACAAATCCTTTTCAAGAAGGGGAGGATGATGCAAACACGGATGGTCAAGCTACAAGGAAAGCATGGGACCCTTTAGAGTTGCCGGAGGGACCAATCACGAGGGGACGATCGAAGAGATTCAAGGAAGCATTGCAGGGGCTTATGAGCAAGGAGGAAGGACTTACAAGCGAGGTGCAAAGTGCTGGAGGGTTTTCGATGCATGGGAGTGAGTTTGGAAGTCACAAGAACATTATTCAAGTGATAAATGAAGAAGAAGCCAGAAGCATCGGCGCCCGAGCGGCCAAAGATTACCGCCCGAGCGCCACATGTACTGCCCGTGGAGAAAACTTACAGAAATCCTCGCGCCCGAGCGGTAATAATCTACCGCCCGAGCGCGAATAGTCCAGAGCCCTCGGCGCTCGAGCTGTAATTTCCTACCGCCCGAGCGCGCGTCTTTTTAGAGAATATTTTAATTTCCAACTTTAGAGTTTTATTTTGTGAGGTAACTAGATTCTAGCAATCTTTTTGATATGTAAACCATATTGGACGAAATTTTACACACAATTCAGATTTCATTATTTTGATTTTTATCAAAGTTTAGAGTTTTTCTCTCAAACGTTCAAAGCTTCGCTTTGTTATTCAGAAATCAAACTTATCAAAGTTTTTAACTTTGTGGCGTTTGTCGATCGTGCTTGTGCGGATTGTCGTCGACTAGTTCTTCGAAGGTTCGTTATAATTTCGATTGTTTATCTCGTGATTATTTGTTGCTAGACTTTTCATAGTTTAGAGGTGAATATCACAACACACACACTTGATTCAAAAGATCGGGACAACAACGATTCTTTGTTTGATATTGAATTGAGGGCGCGATTCTGTTTTAATCGTGTTTGCTATTCATTCGTACAAAGATTCACATCAGCATGTTTATGACATGGATATGTGCTTTTATTTCATGAATTACTAGATTGTATTTAATTAGGCTTTAGCAGTATTTCACGCTCAAACGATGAACGGAGACCGATGATAGTCTGAGGCAAATGTTTTTATTAAATAATTATTTTTAATTATTTAATATATGATGTAATTGATATGATTTTTTTTGAAAATGAGCCTTTTAAGATATTTTATATGTTGAATCATATTTTAAACCAGTATTCAATTATTATCAAAGCGGAAGACTTTTTGAGGGTTCGAGTAATATTTCTAAACGAAATATTTTACTTGCGCGTTTTTGGGCCTGTTTAGTAGAGTTTTGGACCTAGATAACTAACCTCTTTTATATCAAAACTTGGCTCATTCTTATAATCTTTCTTTACCCTAACCCTAGCCCCCTCCCACCTCCATTGGCCTCCCCTCCTCTCTCAAAAATTAGCAGCATCTTTGGCTCTCAGTTTGGCAAGAAAATTCGGTAGAAACGTCTCCCCGTTCTATGGTGTTCATTCCTCGCTTCGTTGGTCATCGTTTTGTATGCGTTTCTTCATTAAGGCACGCCCGATTCCCTTATTTTCACATTGATCACATCATAATATGTGTTTTGAATTGTGTTTGCATGATAATTAATAGAGCTGCTGAAGAGAATCAGTTTTACATGATTTCCACACAAAAATATGCATTGTTCTTGTCATGCTTCTCACGTTTTTGGCTATGGTTGAAGGGGCTGCCTAGATCGAGTTGTGGGGGATTCAAGCACATCTGATTTATGGCGTCTAGATGTTGAGATCTAAGTGGGATCATGCTCATGTAAGGATCTATCGTACATTCATGTTTTGGGTTAGGGTTTTTGGTTCGACCGATTGTTTCGAGGGGTGCAGCGTTGCAAGGGTTGTTCCAGGACGTGGAGTTGACCTGGTGGGTTTGAGAAGTGTCCTGGAGTGGCTCGTGCATAGCTGGTTTCGGGCTAGGAATAAATCGAGAAAGCTAGACGTGGTTAGGGCTCGAATTTTAGATGTTTAGGTGTATCTCGTGTATTCGAAAGTATAGGTTTGAGGGTCATGGATAGGGCAGTGCATGAGGGTTTGGTTGTGGTCTAGGGTAGGTTGGTTTGAGTCTGGTCCGGGTTGAGTGAGCGTAGGATGTCTTGGCTTTGAAATGGAAATTTTGGGTTTTTGCCCGCATGATTGGCGCCGCAGTGCTGCCTTTTCAGCGCCGAAGCATTGATGCATGGCGCATAGGCGCTTAAAAGCGCCACAACGCTACTCAGGCAGCGCCTAAGCGCTAGTCCTGTGCTTGGGAGTTTTTGATTTTGATGAGCATGGTTCGTTTTGAGTGTTGATATGTCAATGTGTTCAAGGTTGTTGATTGTTTAATTGGGTCATACAAGGTTTGGTTAGGAGCCTTTGAAATATGGTTTAAGTTTGGTTAAGTTCAGACTAAATTATGGACTCCGATCTAAGTTTAAGCGAATTATAGAAGTTAAGGTTTGAGCTCGAGTTTACGTCTAAACATTGGTTCTAATTATGTTTTCAAGGCGTTTGATGAGTGTGATTGAGAATAGGTCATTTTTGCAAATGAGTATGTTAGAAGTCCTAACAATTCCCTGACAACTGTTCATGCATATTTAAAATGTATATATTGATATTGAACATATATTTTATGTTAATGTTAGAAACACGTTGCATGCTTGATTTTAAGAAAATGTATGTATATGCATGAGTTTTACAATGGATGAATATGATGGCATGTTTTCGAAGGAGGTGAGTTGGTTGTGACTTATACGAACACAAACACGAACATGTAAGGCCAATGCTCAGTGGACGAGTAAAACTATCGCTGATATCTCCGTCGTCGGGTACCGCAGTTATAGGTAGATGGATCCATCAACTTAGATTTGATACGAAAATCACAATTAACGATATGAATTCAATAAGAAAAAATGAACGCGTATAAGTTGATACAATATGACATGATTTGAAATGAATATGTTTACACATTTTATATTTATGAAGGCCTTGAAACTTATGTTAATAATAGTACTTTTTACTGTTGCTTGATATGTATATGCATTTGTTATTACGATTCCGGAGTATTGAGTCTTTAGACTCAATAGGTGTGATTGATGCAGGTGATCATGAGGATGTGGAGACTGGAGGCATTGAAACTGAGTACGTGAAGCTGGGGGTGCACATGATAACCCGATGATCTTGCATTCTTCCGCATATTATGTTTAGGAGTCGGGATTTTAAACAGTAGTTTCACATGTTTATGATTTTCGTTTATGCTCTGGTGATGGCCAGAATTTAGATATTTATTGGAGTTTTTTAGGTTAAATAGTAACTCCTTGTTGATGTCACATTTTAAGATTTCGTGTAACTGCAGTTATTTTTAATCAGTGATTGGATGCATTTTAAAACGCAGGTTTAATTTATTTAAATGTTTTTGAGTGTGTATTTTTGGTCACATCTTAAAAAAAAATCGGTAGAATTTTAAGTAGTAGACTGAAACGTCCACTATTTTTTAACTTTAAAATCCTATTAATTTTTTCCATACATATTTTCGAAATTCACCATTTAAAATAACTTAACATTTCTATAAATCAAAATAATTTACCATTTAAATTTTCAAGTGCATAAAAATCCCCGTCAATTAACAAAATTCAACTCCAACCTTTAAAATGATCATACTAACTTCAAAATAAAGTATAAAAATCTTTAATTAAATCATTAACAACTTTGACTATCAAGTTAATGCAAAAAATAAAGTCTCTCGGGAGTATACTGTCGAGGGACTTTATGGCTTAATGGCCTATTATACTAGATTAATGGACCTAAACTTATACCATGTATTTTAATGAGTATAAAAAGCCATAAACCCTCCCCAAAACCCACCATAGTCACATGCACACCTCACCCTAAATTGCAAGGACTCTTCTTCAGCAACACCACCACAAACCACACGAAAAAATTGTGAGAGGAAAGTCACATTTTGAAGGGAAATTCAGCAAGGGTCCATCTCCGCCAACATTCCTCGAATTGCCAAGTTGTTTTCGTGCATAATAAACGCAAAGACATACCTTAATCTCATTTTTCTCATCTATCACATCATATTATGTGTTTGATGTAAATTTTCATGACAAATATGTTGCCTTTTATTTATTTTCCTTTTATTGCCTTGCTATACCAAAAACTCGTGATTTTATGATCCAAAACTCATATTAAGATTGAACAAAGGGCTGCCATGGTAGGAGCTTTATAAGGGACGTTTTTCCAAGGGTTTTAGAGAACATAAGGGCACGATCAAGGGCTGGACATAACAGGTAGCATGAGGAACGAAAATAGAGTCCTTGTGGGCAACAGCTCTTCGGCTAGGAGTCCTTGATGGCCACGACTTCTAGATGCTGTTAAGGTATGACCAGGAGACCTAAAGGGGCTGAAGGATGGTTCAAGAGGGGCTACATGATGCTAGGTTTGAAGGGCTAGGTGATCGCATGAGGAAAAGGGGGAGCCACACATGCCTTGGGACGGGTTTGAGGGGCTGTGGGTTTTATTCTTCTCAAGCTCGGTCCAGTAGGGTCCATAGGGGTCCAGTAGGGTCGTGAGGTGGTCCTAGAAGGGAGGTGTCACACCTGGTTCGGGGGCAAAGGCCGACGCCACACTCCATGGTCACGTGATCGTAGGGCAAGCGTAGGAAGGGGACTAGAGTGCATGGTTCTTTGGGGATGGTTGAGAGGTATTCGATCTAGGTCATAGGAGGGTTGGTCAGTGTCTGGTCCAGTCGGTTAGGGCTAGGTTCGAAAGATCAAGCATGGAATGGGTTAGAGTTCGATAAAAGTAAGGACAAAAATTCAGTAGCTGATAAAGGTTGGTTCGAGGGTTTTAATTGGCTTGAATTGGGTGGAATATTGTTTAGTTAGGTATTATTAAGCTATGGTTCAAGTTCGATAAAGATTGATTAAATTTTGAGTTCATAAGAGTCAAACCTAGGATGAACGTCTAAATTTAAAAACGAATTGAGAAAGTAGTCGAGAAGCTTAATTCTACGTCTGAGAAATAATTATGGGTGTATTTTAAGGTCATATGTTAAATTTTGATGGATTTGGGTTGTCATTTTAAGGTCTAAGGATAAATTGAGAAAATTAGAGTTCTATGGGCAAAACGTTCATTTTACACCTGAAAAATATTAAACGTCCTGACAATGCCCTGAATGTCATAATAAATTATTAAAATGTTTATTTCCAATGTTTATGGAATTTTATGATAAAATGTTAATGCTAAAAGACATGTTGCATGCTTAGTTTAAAAGAAAAATGATTTATATGTGCATGAATTTTTATAAGTGATGAAAATATGAAAAGCTGAAGGAGATGAATTGATTTTGATTAATACGATGATATGTAAGGCCAATGCTCATTTGACAGGTGAGAGTGTAGCTGATTTCTCCGCCGTCCGGTATCGTGGTAATACATAGATGAATCCATAGACCTTCAGCTAATATGAAAGGTACAATTGAGGATCTGAATTCAATAAAAAAAGGAAACATATACATATATGATGAAAAGAAATATGATATGATATGCTGAAAGGAAAACGTTAAAGTTTATATATGTTCAAGAAAAACAATTTTATTAAAAGTATTTTACTGTTGTTTGAGAATATATATGTATTACTCGTTATCACGATTAATGTTTACTGAATCAATAGATTCACTATCGATGTCCGGTGAGCTTGATATTGATGGAGGTCTTGGTGGTTGAACTAGCTGAACTGAAGGTGCACACAACCCGAGGACTATCGCTAGTATTCCACAAAAATTATGTTTAAGATTTAAGCTACTTTAAAGATTTTTATGACTTATGATGATTTTGAGAGGTTTTTGAGAGAATGTTAGAGTTTAATATATTTTTGAAGTTTAGGTTGGTTGACGTTTTATGACTTGGTGATTTGAATTACTTTCTTTTGGATTTTCAATAATAGTTAGTTGATTTATTTTTAAATGGTGCAAAATATTCATATTTTAAATACTCAGTGTTTCGGCCGAATGAATTAGAAAAGAAAAAAAATATCAGTATTTTTTAAGAAAAGCGAGTAGTGGAAGTTTCATATATATGAAATAATAAATAAGCAATTGTTAAGATCTTCGTTCACGTATCAAAAAAGTGTATCTAAAGATTGAATTTCAATTCATAAGCCATGATTTTAACGAGATTCTATAATCTATCAATATAAATAAAAATATAAAATAAACGCAATATATAAATTAAAATAATAAACAAGTAATTGTAGACGATTCAGGTATCACAAAACCATATCTAATGATTGAATTTCAGTTCATAAACCATACTTTTGATGAGATTATCTAATCTATCAATATACTATGTCGAACTATATTAATCTAATAAACAAAATGCTTGTGTTATTTAACAATTGCGATTGCATTAACGAACTTTGGAATTCTCTATCTTTCGATTTTTGGTCTATGATTATTAACATGAACCCCAATATCATATGTCTATTCAAGTTGTAGATCTATAAATTATATTATTATATCATATAATAAAACCGGTCTCAAATATAGTATATAAAATCACTTCAAAAGTTGATCATGATCCAAAGATGAAATAAAAGAACAGTAACATAATCTAATATGCTTAAAAACAAAATTCAATCTTCAAAAAGAAATCAAAACATAGATGTTTAGGGGTAGGATCTCCTAAATCATAGCTAAAATAAAAGAGAAAAGGGGGAAACGTTGTTGAGTTCTTGTTCTTCGCTTGTTCTCGATTGATGTTGTTCTTCCTCGTGCTTTGAAACCTCTTGTGCAACCACATATGGTGTATCTGATGATTATTTTCGTGTATCAGGGCTACCATCATATAAAGGTGCATAAAAGAGTCCAAGCAAAATAGGGGGGAAAATCCTTGTGACAAATCTTTCCATATTGAGCTACTCTGGGACGGTCAGAAAATACCGTTCTAGCGCGACTTGTTCTGCCTCGTTCGTCAACTTTTCTTCCGAGCACGATGGAGCTATATAGAATGAGTCTCCCTGTCTCAACTCAGTGCTCTTCATCTTTGCGTGCGGGGGCGTGAGAAATAACCGCCTTATCACCCTCTTCAGTTCGTGCATCTTCAGCTTTTCGCCTAAATTGCATATTCTTGGCCCTTCTTCAAACAGATACACCAATATTCGTGAGGAACAATCCATATGCATAAATTAACAACAAAATGAATGTAATACAACATGAAACAATAAATTCTTGAAGTATTGGACTACAAAAAACACAATAAAATCTTGCAAAAACAACACCTAGCAGTAAACACATGATAAATGGAATTGAGAAGCTTATATCTATGAATATTGAAGCCCGTCAATTCAAAATAATTTGAATAAATCAAACAACGGGCTAGCAAAGAAGATCGTTAACCAAGACAGAGAAACCGCCTAAGCAGTGAAAAAGTAGAGAAGCATCGGCAGAAAGAAGACACAACACAACACATATAACTTAAAAAAACACAGTTCTCTGCAGAATTTTATATTTTCAAGTTTCCAACAAACTTTCATTTTAGCTTTGTTTTCATGTAATTTTCATTCTAGTTTATCATTTTAATATTTTTAGATTCTTATTAGTTTTATCCTATGTGCTAACCATGTGTAAGAGATCGTTTGCAAAGTTCAAGGTTATTCATTTAACAATTTTTTAAGATTAATTTTTTTGTTTTTACTGCATATTAATCTAAGTCCATATAAAGTTAGTGATTCGTCATCGTTCCTATTCTAGATGTCAGAAAGTTTTTTGTTTTTTTACACAAATTGATACATTTGCACCAGATATGACCATAATCTTGAGAATTTTGTGGAAATAACTTCATAATCTCTTCAATTTATAAGATTTGGAGCAGAACATAGAAGAAAAACTGGATATTAATATTGCCCATTCAGCAACTTTATTCATCATCGAACAATAGGATTTCTGATGAAAAATCAAGACTTGGAGACATAGAAAGTATATCGATTAATATGATCAATGAGAATCAGCGGAGGAGTCCCTCCATCAGTGGCGGCAAGGGCGGCGGAATGTTGCTCTTGTTGGATGGTGCCGTCGGCGGAATCAGTACCCCTTTTGGGAGGATGTGAAAGGTAATCTTCTCGGCTTTCCCAATGTTCCTCGCGGCATATGTGCAGTTGGTGTTTCCCAACCCTAATAAAACCACCAAAAGGACCATGTAAGTAATAATATTCATCTTCTTCACTGTTGTTTGGGAAATATTACGCAGAAAGAAACCAATATTTATACTGTATAATATTACCATTTATATGGAAAGTTAAATTTATTGCAAACTGAAAAATAAAATTAAAAAAAAAAATATTTGGGTCATTTATGAAAAAGTATTGTTTTTTATGCTAAGAGTATTACTTTTTATTGTGAATATCGGTAGGGTTGACTCGTCTCACACATAAAGTTTTGTGAGACCGTCTCACAAGAGACATACTCAATTAATATTGTCATTCATGCAAATGCAATAACATTAAAAATGTGATGTAATTCGACGATCGCTAATTAATTGCAGATGCTGTAGATATTGAAATCTGAATATATGATCTCACAATTCAATTTTACAATCTAGATACATATAATCAGTCAACACATAAAAATACACATGCAATTATTCATGATCTAATTCATTGCTAATTAATGAACGAATGATTTAAATATTTAATGATTTGACTAGATTATGATTTGTTATTGAGTACGTCTCTTATGACACGGTCTTATGAATATTTATATGTGAGACGGATCAACCCTACCGATATTCACAATAAAAAGTAATACTCTTAGCATAAAAAACAATAATTTTTCATAAATGACTCAAATAAGAGATTATGTCTCACAAAATACGATCCGTGACACCGTCTCACACAAGCTGTTGTCTTTGTTATTATGATATTGAATTTTTATAAATCTGTCATTACTGAATTTTTAATTTTTTTTTCTATATATATTCTTCATTATTATATCCAATAAAAATAAATCCAAACCTTTTTCAAAGTTTAATAATATAGACATGTTGGCGAACATTGATGGGCTTATACTCTTTAGTAACCAATTTGGTGTCATTGTCTTATTTTAAATTTTACAAAATAACCCTGTCAATTTTGAAAAATTAATCCATTTTTATTTTATAAATTATCATAAAATATATTTAATAAATGTATATTTATTAACTTCATATGTAACTACCATATCTCATAAGCTTTCAAAAAATTTATAATTTCTAAAATATGTCTTTATCTTTATCCAAAATTTAAATTTTCAAATAATCACATCATTTTCACGAAAAAATTATGATAAAAGCCATAAGTTTGTAATAAAAAAAACCATATATTTAAGAATATGATCTGTCAACAATCATGTATTTGCTCTCTTTGTCTTGGTTATTAGAATGCTATGTATTAAGTTGCTATTAAATTGTAATCTAAGGTTGCATTTAATACTTTGGATTTATGAGAGAAATAATTAATATTAGATATTACAAATCTTTCATTTTAATTTTAAATTAAATGGATACAATGAATTTGAGGTATGATTTTGAAATCAAATTCACTCAAATATTTCAATCCAAACGTAATCTAAAAGAAGTCAAATATAATTTAAATTATATGGGTGATACTTTTGAAATATTATATTATAACACTATAAATACTTGATAGTTAGAGAATTTCGTGGTATAATATAAAATATTTTGTTGGAGGGTGATCAATGTATTGAACAAAAATATATGACCCCCAAGGAAATTAAAATAAAGGTGTAGAACCCGTAATTAGACTGCGTATAAGCCATGCATAATTGTAGTATTTTAAATTAAATCGACTTCATTGCATGAGTATTTAAATGCTTTCTTTGAAGTTGATTATTTTATTCAGTAGTTTAGATTTTATTCTTTTCAGTTAATTCAGTGAGGTCGGACCGGAGTTGGAGTAAAAAGATAAAATTTATTAGTAAGAAAACATTTTCTAAAATTTATTTGAGATAAATAATAAGTAAATTTATTGCAAAATAAGGTTTAAGGAATTATTTAAATAAGTGGAGATAAGTAGTAAATAAAGCTCAATATTTAAATCCTTAATTCTCTAAAATATTTAATGGGAAGATAAAACACTAAAGATTAAAAATACAATATTTAAGAGATATTTTCCCTCCATTTTATATGAAATTTTCGGCCCCTTTAATTTAATTTAAAAATTTGTTGGCAACCCATTTAATTAATAGCTTTTCCTATCCATTCATGGTAAATAATTCCCTCAGTTTAAATCCTCACTTAATTAATATTTAAGCAATATTCCATCTCATTTGATTGATAAGAAAATTGGCCCTCTCCCAATTTTAAAAGATTTAATTGTGATTTTTCAACTCATTCTTTAATTATTCCCCCTTAAACTTTTCTAGATAGATATTGTAATGCCCGAGAATTAATCACGGTTAACTAACCATTATTGAGTATGAATTTAATGTGATTATGAAAGGGCTAACCGTGACACGAAATGAGATCACGTGTGAAAATTGATGTGCGAGAACAGAAGGATTGGCGTACATGCGCAAGTGTACGCGCGCACATGCGCGAGAGGTCCAGAGGGGTTGGCGCACATGCGCGACTGAATGCGCGCACATGCGGCAAACAGGCAGAAGACCTCGCGCATATGCGCGGAAGATGTCGCGCATATGCGCGAGCCTATGCAGTTGAGTACCAGTAGGCCTCGCGCATATGCGCCAGTAATGTCGCGCATATGCGCGAGTTGCCAAGATCGAGACCAGTAGGTCTCGCGCATATGCGCCAGAAATGTCGCGCATATGCGCGAGACATGCAGAAGGGAAAAGCGACATTTGGCGGTTGCATGTACGTGGGTTTATATATATATATATATATATATATATATATATATATATATATATATATATATATATATATACAACGTAAATCTGAAGAAAGAAGCAAAAATCGAAATTGAGAGAAACTTTTGATCTTTGAGTTTAGAATTCGATTTGTGAGAAATCCGTCCGTTAGATTTTAAATCCGACTTCGACACTATGTTCCTATCAACGCAGGCTACTACGAGACGTAAGTTTTACTACGTTTTAACATGTTTTGAAATTATGATGTTGTTAGAATTGAATACACATCATATATGTTGTTCTTGGCATGTTAGACAGTATAGAATCGAAGTCAGATTAAGAAACGGACTGAAGATGGAATTGTTATGATTTTCAGAATGAAATTGACTGAGATGTGATATCAGATTGTATGGTGGTTGATTGTAAACGTTTGGAATTGATATAGAAAGATATAGTATTATCAGTATCGCCAGATTGTACTGTTATACGGTCAGAATTTGATAAAACAGAGATGTTGTGATTTGGTTAGAATATTGATACAGAATATTGATATTGTCATTGCCAGATTGAACAGTGACAGACTTTGAATCGAGACTTCGATTGTATCAGAACGACAACAAGAAAGGTATAAATAAATGTTGATTCGGGATTGCACAACTCGAGTTAGGTTTGACTTGAGTTTCCCTAAATCACATACTTTATTTTATTGCATTGATAGTTGCAGATTATCAGATTGATATGTTAATCAGATTGATATGTTAATCTATTGACTTAGAACAGGGTCAGAGTCCGAGTCTAGGGCAGATCAGCCTAGCTAGGGCAGAACCACCGAGTTTTTCTCAGAACCGATAAGACTCTAGACTTACGGTGTATCGAAGAGTCTTAGATGTAGATCTACGTCTATCTCAGACACTCGATACAGAATACCAGAGTCTAAATTAGATTGGGATCCCTAGATTTGAGATAAGATAAGATTAGATCACGAGTCATTGATTCATGTAGTCAGACTAGATACATGTTTTGATGTTTGTTTATGCTTTTATATATGTTTTATATGATTGCATTTAATACATTGTTTATACTGAGATATTTATATCTCACCGGAGTTATCCGGCTGTTGTCTTGTTTGTATGTGTGCATGACAACAGGTGGGACATGTACAGGGTCACAGAGGTAAAGACAGATCGAGATTAGAGTGGTGATACCGGACTTGGACTAGAGCTAGGGTTTAAACACTTGATAGTAGTTGTTGAACCTGAGTATGTATGATTGTATATTTTATCAGATGTATACTTTTATACTGATATGTATAGGAGTTTAATTCCATTACCTTCCGCATTTTAAAAAAAAATTAGACCCTGTTTATCTTAATTGATTTAGTCCCAATAATGATTAAGAACATGATTAGCATCCGGGTCCCCACAACAGGTGGTATCAAAGCGATAGATCCTTTATATTGAGATAGAAGAGGCTAGTGAGCGGGGTAGATTGAGGTTTTCTTGCCTGCTTTTGAATGCTAGCATGTCTTACTGCTTTATTACATGTTACTTGTTTATCTGATTTGATATAGTAATATGTTTTATTGAGATTGGATCAGTGCTGATTCTAGATCAGCAGTAAGATGATCAGAGGAGGATTGAAACAGAATTGTTGTATTTGTTACTAATATATTTGATTATTAGATATGCCTCCGAGACGAGTAGCAGAACAAGGAAGTACATCCAATCCTCCAATGGATGTCACACCGACTCCAATGGAAACGTTACTGAAACGATTTCAGTCATTTCATCCGCCAACCTTGAAAGGCACAGAGAACGCTGTGGAGTGTGAGAGTTGGCTTGATGATATAGAGATGTTGTTCGAATCCTTGGAGTATACAGATGAGAAGAGGGTGAAATTAATTGAACACCAGTTACACGACGTTGCCAAGGACTGGTGGATTACGAGGAAGAGAGCCATGGAGCATAGAGGTATGATTATTACCTGGAATATATTCAGAACTGAATTTTATCAACGATTCTTTCCAGTGTCGTACCGGAAGGATTAGGGGGCGGAGTTTGCCAACCTCAAGCAAGGACAGATGAACATTGAGGAGTACGTGTCAAAGTTCTCCTCCTTGCTGAAATTTGCTCCACATGTGGCTGACAGCGAAGAAGCTACTGCTGATCAGTTCATCAATGGCCTGGACCCCGATATTTTCACATTGGTGAACACAGGGCGACCGGATAATTTTACTGATGCCCTGAACAGAGCTAAGGGAGCAGAAGCCGGTCTGATGAGACAGAAAGGGGCTTCATTTGTACCTCCAGCACCGAGACCACAACAACAACCTCCCAGATTTGAGAGTGGCAGCAGTAGTGGAGGAAAGAAAGAATTTTTGAAAGCCAGGGGAAAGCAATTCAAGAAATCTGGCAGTAGTTCTTCCAGCTCCGGTGGTTCCAGACCGAGCCAGAGTTACACTGGAGTTTATTGCAAGACTTGCGGAGGAAGACATGCTACTGGCAATGCCAGGGAATGACTGGTAGTTGTAATTTCTGTAAACAGCCGGGACACTTTGTTAAAGTGTGTCCACAGAAAGGTTTGCAGAGAGCTCAGGGGGCCGAGTCATCGGGATCAGCAACACAGACTGAGAGACGATCAGCTGCTGTTCATACATTTCAGCCAGCGCCAGCTCAGTCACAGAAGAGGCCGGGAGGAAGCCAGACAGTTGGTCAGCCTCCGAGACAGCAGGCCAGAGTCTTCGCTTTGACAGAAGAGCAGGCCCAAGAAGCACCAGATGACGTGGTGGCAGGTAACTGTTCTTTATGTGGTTATCCTGCTTACGTATTAATTGATACACGTGCTTCACACACATTTATTTCTAAACGATTTGCATTAAGTCATGCATTGCCTGTAGAATCTTTAGCTACTGTAGTGTTTGTCTCTTCGCCTTTGGGAATGGGTTTGATATCCGTGAATTCGGTTAAACATTGTGTACTACAGTATGACGGGCAAGAGATTGAGTTAGATTGCATCGTACTTGGATTGTCTGACTTTGATTGTATTATCGGTATTGATATGCTGACCAAGTACAGAGCGACAGTTGATTGTTTCCACAAGATAGTGAGATTCAGACCAGATATGGCTGAAGAGTGGAAATTTCACGGTAAGGGTTCTAGATCGAGAATTCCTTTAGTATCCGTACTATCTATGACTCGATTGTTACAGAAAGAAGTAGAAGGGTTCCTTGTATAGTCAGTAGATTTACTGAAATCAAGTCCAGCATTGACAGATCTGCCAGTGGTACGTGAGTTTGCTGATGTCTTCCCAGATGAGATCCCGGGATTACCTCCAGTCAGAGAGATAGACTTCAGCATTGAACTGATGCCAGGTACAGTACCGATTTCTAGAGCTCCGTACTGAATGGCACCAGTTGAATTGAAAGAATTGAAGGATCAGTTGGAAGATTTACTGGCCAAGGAGTACATCAGACCGAGTGTGTCTACTTGGGGTGCACCAGTACTATTCGTAAGGAAGAAAGATGGTTCGATGAGACTCTGCATCGACTATCGGCAACGGTAAAGAATAAATATCCTTTGCCTCGTATAGATGATTTATTCGATCAGTTGCAGGGTTCTTCAGTATATTCCAAGATCGATTTGAGATCGGGATATCATCAGCTGAGAGTCAGAGATTCTGATATCTCAAAGACGGCATTCAGAACCAGGTATGGACACTATGAATTTATTGTCATGCCGTTTGGTCTGACGAATGCTCCAGCTGTATTCATGGGATTGATGAACCGTATCTTCCAGGAATATCTCGATGATTTTGTGATTATTTTCATCGATGATATTTTGATTTATTCAAAGAATATGAGTGAGCATGCTGAGCATCTAAGAACTGTATTGCGAATTCTAAGGACTGAGAAGTTATATGCTAAACTGTCGAAATGTGAGTTTTGGCTAAGCCAAGTAGTATTTCTGGGTCATATTATATCTGGAGATGGTATATCAGTTGATCCCAGTAAAGTGGAAGCCGTGATTTCTTGGCCAAGACCGACATCAGTACCCGAAATTCGCAGTTTCATGGGTTTAGCAGGATACTACCGTCGTTTCATTAAAGATTTCTTGAGTATAGCTAAACCAATTACTCAGCTGACTCAGAAGAATGCTCCATTTGTTTGGTCTGAAGAATGTGAGACCAGTTTTCTGGAGTTAAAGAAGAGGTTGACCAGTGCACCGGTATTGACTATTCCATCCGGTACTGGTGATTTTGTGGATTATTACGACGCTTCTCACAGAGGGTTGGGATGTGTGCTGATGCAACGAGGGCATGTTATCGCTTATGCCTCAAGACAGCTTAAACCACATGAGACTCGTTATCCAATTCATGATCTAGAATTGGCAGCCATTGTCCTTTGCATTAAAGATATGGCGACACTATCTTTATGGTGAAAAGTTTGAGATATATTCTGATCATAAGAGCTTGAAATATTTGTTTTCACAATCTGAATTGAATATGAGGCAACGAAGATGGCTTGATTTGCTTAAAGATTTTGATTGTGAAATCAAATACTATCCAGGAAAGTCTAATGCAGCAGCTGATGCACTGAGTCGAAAAGTATGTTCTTTATCCTTATCGACGATTGGTGTTTCAAATTTGATAGAAGACTGCTGTTTGTCTGGATTAGAATTTGAAACAGATTCTAGACCGTTGAGACTTTATACGGTGCAAGTAGAACCAGAGCTGATTATGAGAATTAAGGCAGCTCAGCGAAGTGATCAGAATGTACAGAAATCAGTATCGATGGTTAGAGCAGGACATCGATCAGAATATCAGGTACGTGACAACGTCTTGTATGTGAATAATCGTCTGGTTGTGCAGAATGTTTCAGATTTGAGACGACAGATATTGTCAGAAGCGCACAACAGTCGATTCAGTATTCATCCTGGTGGCAGAAAGATGTATAACGATTTGAAAGGACAGTTCTGGTGGAAACAAATGAAGAATGACATTGCCGAATTTGTTTCCAAATGTCTGAATTGCCAACAGGTGAAAGCAGGAAGAAAGAAACCAGGAGGGTTATTACAAAGTTTGTCCATTCTTGAATGGAAATGGGATCACATTTCCATGGATTTTTTGATGCAGTTGCCGCGTTCCTCCATAGGTTGTGATGCGATTTGGGTCGTGATTGACATATTGACCAAATCCGCATGTTTTATACCGTACAAGATGACGTACAGATTTGACCAGATGGCAGAGATCTATGTCAGAGAAGTGGTCAGATTGCATGGAGTGCCGAAGTCGATTGTATCAGATCGTGATCCTCGATTTACTTCGCACTTCTGGCAGAGTTTGCAGCAAGCTCTCGGTACGAAGTTACATCTGAGTACCGCATATCATCCACAGACCGACGGACAGTCAGAGCGGACTATCCAGACATTGGAAGATATGCTGAGAGCAGTAGTGCTAGATTTTAGTACTAATTGGCAAGATGCATTGCCTCTTTGTGAGTTTTCGTACAACAACAGCTATCAGATGAGTATTGAGATGGCACCACTCAAAGCGTTGTATGGAAAGAAGTGTAGATCCCCTCTGTATTGGGATGATATCTCTGAAGTGCCTGAGATTGGACCAGATATGATCAGAGATATGACAAAAAAAGTGAAGCTAATTCGAAAGAAAATGAAGGCAGCACAAGACAGACAGGCCAAATATGCCAATGTTCGACGTAGACCGTTGGTATTTGAGGTAGGAGACCGAGTATTTTTAAAGATTTCACCTTTCAGAGGAGTTGTCAGATTTGGCAAGAAAGGGAAACTGTCTCCACGATATATTGGGCCTTATGAGATTCTCGAGAAGATAGGAGATCGTGTTTATCGACTCGCCCTACCGCCTTCATTATCTGGGATACATGATGTCTTTCATGTATCATTATTAAGGAAATACCTTCCTGATGCTTCACATGCTATACAACCAGACGAGGCCGAGCTTGATGAATCTCTGAGCTATGTTGAAAAACCGATTCAGATTATTGATCGCAAAGAAAAACAGCTCAGAACGAAGATTATTCCACTTGTGAAAGTGCAATGGACTCGTCATGGTGTAGAAGAAGCAACCTGGGAAACAGAATCAGATATGAGACAAGAGTTCCCAGAAGTATTTCGATGATGTAAATTTCTTATACAGTTTTGTATATATACTCCGTGTTGATACGAATGAAATGCCTATGATTTCGAGGACGAAATCGTATCTTATGGGGGGAGAAATGTAATGCCCGAGAATTAATCACGGTTAACTAACCATTATTGAGTATTAATTTAATGTGATTATGAAAGGGCTAACCGTGACACGAAATGAGATCACGTGTGAAAATTGATGTGCGAGAACAGAAGGATTGGCGCACATGCGCGAGAGGTCCAGAGGGGTTGGCGCACATGCGCGACTGAATGCGCGCACATGCGCCAAACAGGCAGAAGACCTCGCGCATATGCGCGGAAGATGTCGCGCATGTGCGCGAGCCTATGCAGTTGAGTACCAGTAGGCCTCGCGCATATGCGCCAGTAATGTCGCGCATATGCGCGAGTTGCCAAGATCGAGACCAGTAGGTCTCGCGCATATGCGCCAGAAATGCAGAAGGGAAAAGCGACATTTGGCGGTTGCATGTACATGGGTTTATATATATATATATATATATATATATATATATATATGTATATATGTATATATATATATATATTTATATATATATATATACACAAACGTAAATCTGAAGAAAGAAGCAAAAATCGAAATTGAGATAAACTTTTGATCATATGTTGTTCTTGGCATGTTAGACAGTATAGAATCGAAGTCAGATTAAGAAACGGACTGAAGATGGAATTGTTATGATTTTCAGAATGAAATTGACTGAGATGTGATATCAGATTGTATGGTGGTTGATTGTAAATGTTTGGAATTGATATAGACTGATATAGTATTATCAGTATCGCCAGATTGTACTGTTATTCGGTCAGAATTTGATAAAACAGAGATGTTGTGATTTGATTAGAATATTGATACAGAATATTGATATTGTCATTTCCAGATTAAACAGTGACAGCTTTGAATCGAGACTTCGATTGTATCAGAACGACAACAAGAAATGTATAAATAAATGTTGATTCGGGATTGCACAACTCGAGTTAGGTTTGACTTGAGTTTCCTAAATCACATACTTTATTTTATTGCATCGATAGTTGCAGATTATCAGATTGATATGTAAATCAGATTGATATGTTAATCTATTGACTTAGAACAGGGTCAGAGTCCGAGTCTAGGGCAGATCAGCCTAGCTAGGACAGAACCGCCGAGTCTTTCTCAGAACCGATAAGACTCTAGACTTACGGTGTATCGAAGAGTCTTAGATGTAGATCGACGTCTATCTCAGACACTCGATACAGAATACCAGAGTCTAAATTAGATTAGGATCCCTAGATTTGAGATAAGATAAGATTAGATCACGAGTCATTGATTCATGTAGTCAGACTAGATACATGTTTTGATGTTTGTTTATGCTTTTATATATGTTTTATATGATTGCATTTAATACATTGTTTATACTGGGATATTTATATCTCACCGGAGTTATCCGGCTGTTGTCTTGTTTGTATGTGTGCATGACAACAGGTGGGACAGGTATAGGGTCACAGAGGTAAAGACAGATCGGGATTAGAGTGGTAATACCGGACTTGGACTAGAGCTAGGGTTTAAACACTTGATAGTAGTTGTTGAACCTGAGTATGTATGATTGTATATTTTATCAGATGTATACTTTTATACTGATATGTATAGGAGTTTAATTCCATTACCTTCCGCATTTTAAAAAAAAATTAGACCATGTTTATCTTAATTGATTTAGTCCCAATAATGATTAAGAACATGATTAGCGTCCGAGTCCCCATAGATATATTCTCTCAACTTTTAAATCACTATCAATCCCTAATTAAACAATTTTTCCCTTGCACCTAGACTCATTTTTCGATCTAATACACCCCTATCATCCCTCAAAAATCTTTTATTTTCACCCATATTTTCCATATCTCACAACTAGAAAGATAGCAAGAATATTTCATTCCTTTATCTCGCAATCTTTCCTTCACCTCTCCCAACCATTCTCCCCTCCTTCATTTCGAGATTTCCAGAATCTAAACCAGGGGGAAAATCGTGTGAGAGCAGTAGAAAAATAAGAGAGGAATCGTTTAGCAAGCAAGGTAGAAAAGCGCTCCGTCTCCTCCGCGCCGCGTCGTGTATTCCTTTTGTTTTCTTCAAAACAAAATATCCAGGCATGTGTTTATTCTCCTTGCTCTTCAATCAAGCCATAGTAACAATATTTTTACATCATGCTTTTAAATCAAAAACCGAATGGGACAGCAAGTTCATTGGAAAAATTCTGCACAGATTTTTGTTCCTCCATTTCATTCTTCACGTTCGCTTGTTTCTTTGAGTACAGGGGGTTGGCTTGACTCCAAGGGCTCGGGGCTGCATATAGACACGTACTAGGGTGTGTCAAGACCATGGTGGTCCATTCGTTCAGTCCCATACACGCTGGAAACGCGCATGTGACAGCAACACCCCACATGTGTCCCTTTGAGTCTCGATTTGTATAGTTGCTGTCAAGGGAGGGAGTTTCTGATCTTGGCTGCCCTAAGGGCCTATAGCCATGGTTGGAACACTTACATATCATGTCTAAGACGTGACGAAGTCGCCTTTTTGGGGCTTGGTCCATGGCGGAATCAGTTTTAAATCAAAACTCATGAAAAGCCCCTTTCCCCTTTCGAAATTCTGCTTGTGTAACTTTCGAGTTTGGGGGTGTGGTGTGAATCTGGGTTGGCCTCTGGCCCATAGCCACAGTTCATACCATACCCTTGGATGTCTAGATCATGCCATGGCCAACCAAATGACCACGAGGATGATCCATGACAGTAAACGACAGCACTATCCCATGTGTGTACAGCTTGTGCTCTCGGCTGGGAGTGTGGCTGTAATTGTGGGGTGGTTCGAATTGTGGCTGGCCTAGGGCCCATAGACATGGTTCAAACCATTCCCTAGAATGTTGGTAAGGGCCTCTGGTTGGTTGTTCAAGCCACAATGGTCGGTAGTCTCGAAAACGACACAAGAAAAGCAAAGGCACAACTGCTGTAATTTTGACAGCAAGCGTGCTGCGGTTCAGAGGCGTGTTCCGGGTTCTTGGTTGGCCTTTAGCCTATGGCCTTGGACTCGACAGTGCCTCATCGAGTTAGAAAGGTCATGTTTTTGGCCGTTCGTAATTCGGATCATTTTAGAGGTCGTACGAGAATTTACGGTGCAATGTGCCAAGATGACTCTCGAAAGAGCGTTTCATGTTTTTGGCCTCCATTCACTAAATTTCGTGTACTGTAAATTTAGGGGCATTATTTCATCATTTTAGGCGTATTTTAATCATGACTATAGGATGGTTCAGTGTTGGTTCGGGTTGGTTCGGAGTCATGATTAAATACGAAGTCGTTAGGCGCAATTGTCTCAGTTTTCGGATTTAATTGAAAAGTTTGGTCAAGTAAATCATTTGCATATTTTTCATGTTAGATTTAAGTCGCAGCGAGCCGGGGACCAGTGAGCAAGCTTGGGTCGGCAATAGTGGCACCTGAGGACCTCATTTACAGCACTTACCGCTTTATGCAAACATTTTTATCAGTTGTTGGATATTCTTAAATTGTTATTTTGCAAGCAAATATTTCCTTCCGCTGCCATTTTTGAATATCAAACTTTGTTTATCGGTTTAGTTATGGATGAGGCATTTTTATTATTTAAAAAGAAAATTTTTAATTTTCCGCAAATTTTCAAGCACAAATTTTCGGGCCGTTATAAGAGGTGAATAAAATTTTGGTTAAATCAAATTAACTTATCTAATCAAATACATTCAGAAATTTGTTTCGGTTATTTTGGAAAATCTATTTTAATTTAAAAAATATCGATCAAATCAATTCGGTTTCGATTTTTTTAAAAAAAAATTGGCTAAATGAATTAACCAATATTTTAAATAATATTATTTTATATATATTTAATATTTGTGATACATATTACATGTATGGTTCAACAGTGAATTAAAGTTCATCAGCCGACGACCGCCCATCGGAGAAATTTGGAAAATAGACACGGTGGAACTTTTTTTTAAAAAAAAAAAGACCTCAAGTGTATTTGAAACACACTATAGGAGGTTATTTAAAAAAAAAAATAGTTGATCCGAGTTAGATTAAAAAAAAGCAGGTTTTTTCATAAGACGATCTCATGAATCTTTATTCGTGAGACGGATCACTCATGTCCATATTTACAATAAAAATTAAGATATTTGACATAAAAAGTAATATTTTTTCGTGGATGACCCATATAGAATATCAGTTTCACAAAAATTGACCAATAATACCGTCTCAAATGAGTTTTTGTGTTAAAAAATACCCCTCACCCCCCAATATTGTTCATCTTTCGTCTTTCATATTTTCTCTCTCACTCTCATGAACAACTCTTATCATCCATATATCCATGTTAGTCATGACTCTCATTCATCTCTCTTTATCGAAATCTCATCTTTGTTTTGTCGTTCCTCTTTAATCTCACAATCTTTCATTGTCGTTATCGACGTATCAGTTTTCTCTCTTCACTTGCCAGCGCTCTCGAAAAAATTCGATTTCTGGAAGGTCAGACTAACATTCCTTGAAAACAATGAATGTGCAATTTATGGTATTTGATTCTTGAGATTTGAAAGGGCTTATTTTATTTATTATAAAACACGTGGATAATGAGGAAATAATGAATACAAGCATTTTGGGGAAACTATGGTTTGGGATAAGTTGAATAAGTTGTTCTATCTTTTTTAAATAAACAAAAAAGTCGGTCGTTGGAACTTGGATTTGTAAATTAAACAATTGATTTCTAGTTGAATAAAAATCAGTCGTTGGAACTTGGATCTATACACAAAAAAGAAACGAAAAGACAAGTGTAAGATTCAAGCTGGTTCAAGAGCTCAAAGATTTTTTCATCAGAACCATGCCTGAAGTCCATGTTACTGATTCATTGATTCACTCAATCATTTAGAATATCTTAGGAATGAATGTTGTCAGAGTAGATGTCTTGTAAGTCAACTATCGGCTAATGATTTTATTGACTCAGTTGTAATAAACAATCTTTATTTTAAGATAATTTATTATTTCATTTTTTGTTATTTCTTTATTTGTATACACATGTTATCAAACATAGATAAAAATCTTGATTATACTTTAATATAAATGAATTGTAATTCGATGTTGAAACTCATTTGTAAACACTGTATGATCTAAATTCGTTCCTAGTCGATTCAACCGCCTAAAACATGGATAAAGGTCGCTTGAGCTCGAGGCTAGCATATGTGATGTTGTGTATCGTGTTTCTTGGTAAGGACATTGAGATGTCCAAACATGTAGATAGATAGTCATATGATGTTTATACCGAACAACCCTCCCTCGGACTTTCCAAGTGATTATCATTCATCGAGAGGATAAGTCCGTTGTTATGATTATATATACACTATTAATCCTTACGACCCGAGACAACACTGAGGCTCTATATGCTAGGGCTGTGATTTGACTCGTTTTTCGGCTCCAGGAGAGTCATCAGGTGGCGAGATTTGGTACAATTGCGACACATGTAGGAGCCAGTGTATTATAGTCGGGAATTCACCGCTCACCTACGGGTGTAGATATCCTATGTGATCTGATGAAATAATAGTGCGTGAAATCTCTGGCCAGAGTATGAGATGTACATTGGAGAAGGAGTTCTCCAATGGTACATGTGATACCACTATTTATATGTATCATATAGTTATCGAATTATTGTGCAACCCTCGATGAACTAATGATTGCAGATTCGATCAGGATATATGAGATGAATGGATCGTACTGTACGCTAATCATAATCGACTGATTCTTGCATGCACTATCAGTGATACCTAGGGAATCATGGGGCGATTTTACTAGACGCTCTTACCATGGTTCGATGAATTTAATCAGAAATATGATTTCTGACATTCTAATGATCAATTGTTGATACATAGAATGAGGCAAATAAGGATAAGTCCGATAAAAGATTATGTCCTGAATCACAAGAGTTGTGAACTCACGGCTAGCTGTATCCCTGAACCATTGAGCATCACACAAGCACTGGATCGTTTGTTCCCGTTGAGAGAATAAATTCAAGTAGTTGAATTTATATTATCATATAGTAAATTCAAGGAATTGAATTTATGATAATTAAATTTTTGAGAGAATAAATTCAAGGAGTTGAATTTATAAAATTTGAGAATTTAATTTATTAAAATCAAAATTTGAGTTTATTAAATTTTGGAGGTGATAAATTCAATGAGTTGAATTTATAATTTAAATATTAAATTCAAATATTGAATTTATAATGGATTTAATTGGTAAGCTCAAAAGTTGAGTTTATTAAATATTAAATTAAATATAGTGGAAGTATATTTAATAGGTTTGTAGGAGTACAAATCCAACATACTAAATAATTAAAGTTATTAATTAACTTTGATTAATTAATTAAACTAGTTGGACTACCCCCAATTAATTAATCAAGCTCATTAATTATGAAATTTAGATTAAGGCTCTTGTTTTTAAGGAAATTATTTTTAAAAAAAACCTAGCCTCCACTAATTCCCAACTGTGATTTTCGAGAATCACATCTCCAATTCCTCAAAATTTGTTTGGCCACTCTTCAAGAAAAAGTGATTTGAGTTAACTCTCAAATGTTTTATCTCAACGTAAAAACTTATCTTTTGGTCGTAGACTTGATAGAAGTAGATTCGAAGAAAGTTTGTAGGAAATTTATCAAGAGCTATCTCCGCTAACGCCGGAATAGTTGGAGTCTTGTGAAATTTTTACCGAATGTGTAAATTCTAACATCCTATGTATGTTTCATTATAATAAACCATACGAGTGCCCAAAATAAATATATTTTGATTGTCAAAATAAAATAAAATTTTAAAACTTCCGCTGCGTTTGAGCACGAGAAAACCGAGATCCAACAAATGCACGTACGCAAACAAGCCAAAAACTCTTTCTGAATCTCACTTCTTGTGTTTTAATTCGTTCATTTGTAAATCGTCTGGACGTGTGATCTAGACATGTAGATGGAGCTTGTTGTAATTCATCAAACTTCGTGATTTAGATGTCACACTTGATTTAACTCCGTGTAAAATAACTTATTGTGTTTTACGAGTGTCTTGATGAGCTATCTACAGTGTAAATTTTCTTGATGTATGATATTGACGTGTTCTAGTTATGTTTTCATGGATTGAGGATGAATGAGAGATATAGAAGGTGTTGATCGATCTATGAAGTTTCATAATAACGACACGTTCTTGTTTTATTTATGCACCTACATTTTTGCATTATTCTCTCACATATTCTTCTTTATTACCAATAAATTTTTCCAAAACTTTCATGTATTAGCTTGACATATATTTTATATCAAATCTATTAGATACTTAAAAAATTAGAATCAATGTGTGGTCTAACCTCTAAACCACATTTATTATTTATCCAATCGTACGTGATACCCATACCTAGTGAGTTTCGCTTGGGGGTCCTTTTTGATAATACTCTGACACTCAAAGCTAGTATTAGCTCAATAAAATATTTAAAAGTAGAGAATTTTACTATTAATCAGATTTTATATCTTCAGAATGTGAGATCTATTTATAAATTTTTGGAGATTATCGTCAATTACATTTAATGGCCCTTAGAAGAAATTCAAATAAATTATTAATTAAGCATCATGACCAATTTTAGTGGGTTGAAAAATGGTCTTGGGACATAACTCGTCTAGAGATGTCAATGAGGTGGGTATGAGACGGGTTTGGCTAAACCCAAGACCCTCCCCATGAAAAAAAACTTTGACCCATTACTCGCCCCACCCCGGTTAAATATTCTTCGGACCCACCCCACCTCGAATACGAAATGGAGCAGGGTAGACCCGTGAGACCCGAATGTTTTTAAAATAAAAAAGTAATATTTCTTCTCACATGACTAAATTATGAAACACACAAGCCTCTAAATACAAAATTATGGAAAATTAATTCATGTTTTCGACTACACTTAATAATAGCAAACAAAGTATTTTCACGACATAAAAAAAAGAGTTACTAGCTCTTAGAAAAAATCTTGACATCCCAAAAAATAAGTCATAATATAATTTAAACAGATTAATATAAAATCAGCGAGTAAGAAATATTTAAGTCCCACTAAGATGAGGACCAAGTATTCTTCCATTATGGCTAAAAGTAGATTCAAATGTAACAGTTGACATATTAATAGCTAAGATCGTTATGGTTGAGGTGGGCTACTAAAAAAAATGAAAATTAATAAAACTAAAACCCTAGAATATTTATATCTACATATATGGGGCGGGTATTATAGAACCCATGACCCACCCCATATCCGGACGAGTCTGAAAAATTGGACTCGAGACCCATCCCATGACCTATTTAATATGCCCAAACCCACCCATACATGCGGGTCCATTGCGGGTCTGCGTAAAACCCGGACCCATTGACATCCCTAAACCCGTCAAGTTCCCCCTCCACACACTCTCTAGCAGTGCCAGTGAGTTGGCGGTGGTCACGAGTACTAGACTTGGGAGGATTCAACCTTTAGAGAACTCAAGAAGTTTTCAACAAATATATGGACATATACTACTATTTGGGCCCTAATAAGGTTTATCGGGGCTAGGGCTTTGGTCGAGATGCAAATTCTTATGCGAGGCATGTTTGCTGGTGATGCTTCCGAACGATGAGTATTTTCCGCCGCATGGTGGTGTGGCTGTAACGGAGCTTGCTGCGGTTTAAGGTTTTGTGGTGGGTCTAAATGGATGTGGCCTCACGGTAGCGATGGGTTTGGGAGGCAATGTAGTTGGGTGACAATGTCCTAGAGGTGGTGTAGCAGGGATGATAGTGTTGGATCCCGGATTTCTATACATCCAAACGCAGCGGAAGTTTTAAAATTTTAGATCTTGACATTCAAGATGTGTTTTGCTTTGGCGCTCGTATGATTTTAACATAAACATTCATAGGGAGTTTAATAGTTATACCTTTTGTGAATAAATCACGTGGCACCAACTGATCCGGAATTACGGATCTAGCTCTTGATGAATCTATACGAACTTTCTTCAAGAGACTCTTTTCTTTCCTTCTAATTAGGTCCACGACTGGATGATCTATTCCTCTTTCAATTTGCACTAGAAAATATGGAAGAAGTTTTTACGTTGGAGATTGAGAACAAGAGACGGCTCAAAGTTTTCCTTCAAAAGGAAGTGGCCGAAATATTGAGGGAGAGAAGGGAGTGATTTTCGAAAATCACCATGGAGAGGGTGGCTAGGGTTTTTCAAAAATTGTAAATGAATAATATTTAACCTTAAGCTTAATACACATATATATAAGCTTAGGGCCCATTAAATAAATTAAAAACTTAATGTGCTTAATCAATTAATTATTCTAGCTCAACTAGTTAATTAATTAATTAATATTTTAAAGTTCAATTGAGAACCTTAATAATATGTATGTTGGTCTTGTACTACTACAAGTCCATTATACATAACTCATTACATTTAATTTAAATCCCTTATAAATACAACATTTGAATTTAATTTATAAATTCAACTCCTTGAATTTATCACCTCCAAAATTTAATATTCAATAAACTCAACTTTTGAGCTTAATAAATTAAATCATTACAAATTAAACATTTGAATTTATTATTTAAGTTATAAATTCAACTCCTTGAATTTATATCACCTCCAAAATTTAATATCTAATAAACCCAACATTTGAGTTTAATAAATTAAATTATCAAATTTTATAAATTCAACTCCTTGAATTTATTCTCTCTAAATTTCATAAATTCAACTTCTTGAATTTACTAACTCATAAATTCAACTCCTTGAATTTATTTTCTCAAAATTTAATTATCATAAATTCAACTTCTTGAATTTACTATATCATAATATAAATTCAACTCCTTGAATTTATTCCGGGAACAAACGATCCAGTGCTTGTGTGACCCTCAATGGTTCAGGGATACAGCTAGCCGTGGGTTCACAACTCTTTATGATTCGGGACATAATCTTTTATTCGGGCTTACCCTAGTTAGCCTAATTCTTTTCATTAACACCTTGATCAAGAATGTCAGAACTCATTTCTGATTGCATCCATCGGATCATGGTAAGAACGTCTAGTAGCATCGCTCCATGATCCCCTAGGTATCAGTGATAGTGCCTGCAAAAACCAGTCAATTATGATTAACGTACAGTACGGTCCCTTCATCTCATATATCCCGATCGAATCTGCAACCATTGGTTCATCGAGGGTTGCATATTAATTCGATAACTATAATAGTGGCATCGCGTGTACTATTTGAGAACTCCTTCTCTAACATACATCTCATACTCTGGCCAGAGATTCCATGCACTATTATTTCATCAGATCACACAGGATATCCACACCCGTAGGTGAGCGGTGAATCCCCGACTACAATGCACTGGCTCCTATATGTGTCGCAACTATACCCAAACTCGCCACCTAATGACTCTCCTGGAGCCGGTAAACGATTCAAAGCACAGACCTAGCATATAGAGCCTCAGTGTTGTCCCGGGTCATAAGGACTAATGGTGTACAATCATAACCACAGACTTATCCTCACGATGAATGATAACCACTTGGAAAGTCCGAGGGAGGGTTGTTCGATATAATCATCATATGACTGCCCATCTGCATGTTTGGACATCTATATGCCCTTACCAAGAAACGCAGTACACAACATCACAGATGCTAGTCTCGAGCTCAAGCGACCTTTATTCTTGTTTAAGGCGGCTGAATCGACTAGGAACCAATTTAAAATATGCAGTGTTTACAAATGAGTTTCAACGTCGAATTACGATTCATTTGTATTAAAGCATAATCAAGGACTTTATCTATGCTTCTTGCATGGGTATACAGATAAAGTATAACAAGACCATAAAAAGTTAAATTATATTAAAATAAAGATTGTTTATTACACTTGAGTCAATAAATTCCCTAACCAACAGTTGGCTTGCAGGACATCTACTCTAACAGATAGTGCCTTTACTGTTGTAGGTTATGGGTTTCTAGCTAGAGGCAGCAGTGAGACTATTGTGTAGCATCATGACCCAGACCACTACCATTTTACCCATATAGCATGCATAATAAAAAATATTTAAAATCTCATAATAAAAACTTAAACAGATGAAACAAATAATAGCACAAGTTTTTATACAACCTCATCGAACTGAGATAACAAATTATTAAAAATCTTATATAATCTTGGTCTCTCCTAGCCACTAAGCTGTCTGCTTAGCCCGTCCTACTTGAGATCTAACCCATGGAATGATATGTCTAAGATGAAAATAAGGATTTGAAGGACTAATTGCCTTGTCTCTAGGGTTTGCAAGTGATGGCTAGCTAGAGGCAGCAATAGAATATTTTGTAGCGTCCTTACCCGGAGCACTATCATTTTATCTGTATAGCAGGCATAATTAAAAATAATTAAAATCTCATCAAAACTTAAACAATGAAACAAATCATAACTTAAGTTGTTATACAACCCCATCGAACTGAGATAAAAAATTATTTAAAATCTTACACAACATTGGTCTCCCATAGTCCCTCCCTTGTATGCTTAGCCCGTCCTACCTGAGATTCTGGCCCATGGAATGACATGTCTAAGGTGAAAATAAAGATGTGAAGGACTAATCACCTTGTACGTAAAATATGACTATACAAACCAATATGCAATGAATGAATTTAATGAACTGGTGATCAAAGATCAAATTTGGAAACTCGTGCTCGATCTAGAGGTGCCTGAGTGAGTAGTATTTTTCTGTCATAATAAAGGGTGACTGCCACGCTTGAATCAAGACATGGAACTGGAATTTCTTGGGTTACTATAGCCCGATCATCCCGTTTGACATGGTGACTCTCGCGACCAACATCCATGAATAATAGTGCTGAGAAACCCTACTCAATAAGGCTATCTCAAGGATAGATTATCAACATTATATGCAATGAAACATATAAATCATGACATAAACATGTATCAGATCATATGACAAGAAAAATCCACATACAAGAGTGTATACTGCTCTGACCATCTTAGTTAGTATATTACATACCTCTACAAACTAGTCTTGGAGTGCCTAAGATCCGGTCCTAGACACCATAACCAAATCATACTAGAATTAATAAATAAACATATTTCCAATACTATTCTCAACCCTCAACTATAACTAAGGATACAATGTTATGCCTTCATATGTCGTTATCCTTTGGGGAATATTATTTCACCGATCACTTCAGACATTATAGCCACTCCTGGAAGCATGTTGAAACTTATCTAACCTAAATATATTGTTTAAAAAACCAATAAAATATGAGTTTCAAACAAGATAATACCTATCAAATCCATGTCGAATTCAGAATTTTGAATGACCTATTCATAGGATGAGTTCGGAAGATTCAAACTCTAGTTTGGTATGTCCAAGCTATAGATGTAGCGACATGTCATGATCGAGTTGCCACATTTCTGGACACATGGGTTCATAAGGTCCGAACTACTACGTGTCTATACTTTTTTGGCGCATCAAAGTTTTTAGTTGACGTGTTGAGTTTGGCTGGTCCAAATGACTTCGAAAGTTATGATGTATCATTGGTGGTTCCGAACTATACGATAGTACAAAACTGCCTTCGGTGATTCAGATGTATCTGACACACATCACTTCAATTTTCTTAATTAATGACATCTTAATAATGCTTGACTGATATTTTATTTAAAATAGACTTTGGGTCACTATGTTCTCCCCTCATTTAAATAGATTTCATCCTCAAAACACAAGTAAGGGACAATTATAACCTAATAAAGTACATTACATGATTACAACTCAAAATAAACACGGAAAATCTGAATGTATATGGCTCTCCAGTTCCCAAGTTGCTTCTTCCATTTCTTGGAATTGCCATTGCATAGAACAAGTGGAATGAATTTTTACTCATTGTCTTCTCTTTACGATCCAAAGTTCTGAGCGGCCACTCAATAAAATTCAAATTTTCTTCGAGTTGAATATGTCGGAACAAAGACATGGATTTCATATTTATGTCTCTTCTTAGCAGTGACACGTCGAAAACATTGTGAATTTTTGACAAATAAGGTGATAATGATAATCTTTAATCCAAATGTCCAAATCATGAGCTTTTGAAAAATTTCTTCTCTCATATTAGCATCCTCTGGCGCTAAAATTCTTCTTGAGAAACACAATGGTCTATCTGATTGGAAAGTGAAACCAGATGTAATATATTTTTTAGCTGATATTTCTAACTTCAGCACCTTTAGATCAGAAACACTTGTGTCTTTGATTCTTGTATACAACGATGGTTAAGAGATGATGTTATGGAAACAAATGTTTTCCATTGCTAAGAACAAAAAACTTGCATTACGATAGAAATGTCACTGATCTCAACTGCTGATAATATCACCTTGCCACTAAGAGCGTCAGCTGTGAGATTGTTGCTCCTGGATGGTACTTGATCTCGCAATCATAATCTTTCCGTAAATTCATATATATTTGTTGGTGCATATTCAACTCTGCCTAGGTGAAAAGATAGTTTAGGCTCTTGTAATCTGAATAAATTTCAAACATTTAACCATACAGGTAATGACTCCACATCTTCAAATCAAACAAATTCACTGCCGGTTCCAAATCATGAACTTGATAGTTTCTTTGTTTTTCTTAAATTGCCTGAAATTATAGGCAATAATATGATGATTCTGGGAAGACAAATCTAGTCCTTTCAGTGATGCATCAATGTAAATTATATAACATCTGGATACTGAAGGAAAAGCCAAAACTTGTACGGTAGTCAAACGTTGATTCAATTAATTGAAACTTTTCACATTCATCTGTCTACTGAAACTGGGCATTCTTACACATTAGTATCGTCAATGACCTAGAAATCTACGGAATTCTCAAATGAATATCCGGTAGTATCTTGCCAAGCTCGGAAACACCTCATCTCTTCAGCTGATTCTTGACGTGACCAATTCAACACTACTTCAGTCTTGTTGGGATCAACTAATATCCCAGGTTTGGATATGACATGTACCCAAAATACAATTTTGACAATCCAAAACTCGCATTTTCTGAACTTAGCATACAACTAACAACTAATGATTCCTCATAGTCTCTAACACAATTCACATATGTTAGGCATGCTTGTTGAGACTACAAGAATACAAGTGTATATTGTCAATGAATATCATCAGGAAAAACATCTAGAATCATGTTGTTGAATTCTTCTGTGACGTAATCATCACATAAATAAAGAAACCTTGTCATCATCTCTCTAAAGCTTGTTGTGTTTTCATAGCAAAAATCAGTGGCATCGGAGTTTGAGTTCCCTCACCAGAGAAGAACAAATTATCTTTTTATTGTGGTTGAAATTGCACAAGTCGTTAATGGCAATCAATTTTTGCACTGTATCTGGTCAACAAATATATGCCCATATACAATCTAAATCTTCCACGACAAGAATTATCATATTCACAGATAGGTATGTTCCTTGAAATTTTAAAAGACATTGTAATAATAGCTGCGCTGGCAAGAAATTGTAATAATAGCAGCCTATAATTATTAACAAATTAGGATTCTATGAAAGAATATGATGCTACAGTATCTATTAATACATATGTAGAAAATAAACATAAAAAGAAAAGTACATGCAATAAGCCTCTCAATCTCCACCTTTTTCTGCACTTGATTCAGTTCAAAACCCTATCCATGTACACGAGGACATTGTTGATTGCCACGAGTTGGTCCATGGCTAGGATTGTTCTTATACTATATGGATGCTTTATATTATTAACCTCCTTATGATCATGAAAATAGATCATCCTCCACTCCGATCTTTCAGATTAAGGCAATCTCACTTCATGGGTATAATGCCACCACAATTAAAACAAGCTTCGGAAACTCTAAAACATTGATATGTCATGTGATTTCTCCAAAAATGACCATAGTAAAACATATTCTGACCAAACTGATATACTCATCCAGATCCTGAGGAAAATGAAGAGAACACTTGCTTCTTAAAGATCGACCTCTTGGTCCAAATGAGCTTGAACTCTTTGTTGTCTTGGATATCTTTCTTCCTAGCAATACTTACCTCGGCATACTTACAATACTTAACCAGTCCTTCGTACAAAGTCGGATCATCATAGATAGACACTTGACCATAGATCCTTAGATTCAAGCCATTTTGAAACTGAGAATATTTTGTTGTAGAGCCCTCAGTGATATGAGGTGCGTATGGTAAGATATAAATGAACCTCCTCTAAAATTCTCTAATATCATAATCTCCTTTCTTAGTTTTCAAAAGCTTCATCTCATTATCTTGATGAAGAGATGACGGAAAATGACGGTTCATGAAAGCTTGGCGGAAATGCTCCCATCAGAACTGTCTGTGTTGAAATATCAAGATACTATATGTGGATTTCCACCACTTCAAAGCTTTCCTCTAAGTCATGAGATCAGCTACCTCCATCTTTTCATTCTCATCATAATGCAAGGCCTTAAAACACTACTCAATGCATTGCACCCAAGCCTCATCTATAACCACAATCTCTTCTCGTCAACATTGGAGGTCTAAACTTCATAAATTCCATAATATTAACATAATCTCTACATCGTCTCTCGCTATGATCCTTACGACAATGACCTCGTGCCGACTCAATTTGTGAAGGTCATGTCTAATACAACCGTGGATGCTCTTTTCTCCGCAATTTCATCCTAACATCTAAAAGGAAACAAAAGAGAATTTCTAATTTCTTAAAGCAGTTTCTATGTCCCAAAAATCTTTTTCATGCTCTGATACCATCAAATATAGAGTCTCTACCTGGACCACTAACATTTTACCCATCTAGCTCACATAGTTAAACATAATTAAAATCTCATCAAAACTTAAACATCAGAAACAAATCATACAAACCCATCGAACTGAAATAAAAAAATATTAAATATAATACAACCATAAAAAAGTTTCTTAAACATAATCCAAACTAGTGCACCTACGCACGCGTTGCGTGCTTGTATAATATTTTTATAATTCATTTGATTTATATTTAAATGAGGATCATAATATAATTATAAGAAATAGTGAGGGACTAAACTGTAATTTTGATAGATAAATTAAAAAATAAATGAAAAAATAAAAAAATAAAATAATGATCTCAATAGGAATTGAACCTTTAACCTAAACCATTAAGAACAAAGACTCTAACCGCTGAACCACATATAACTTACATAAAATTTTAACATTTTATTAATATATATAATTAATAAAACAGACCATGACACCAAATTAGTTACTATAAATGCCTCACCCTTAATAGATAGTAATAGATAACAAGGGAAAATAAATCTCTTGTTGGACCCTACCTTGGTCTCGCAAAATTACTTTCCTATTCGGTTGGCCCGTCCAACCTGAGACGTGGTCTGTGAAATGAGGTGTCCCAGATGAAAACAAGGAAGTGAGTGACTAATCATCCTGTTTGTAAATTACGAGGTTAAAAACCTATATGCAATGCAATAATCACAAACTAGTGATCAAGAATGTCATATGTGATACCTTTGTCCCACATCTGAAAAATTAAAGACTTAAAATGAGTTTATAATGGCTTACAATGGACTTCTATAGCAACTTGGGTTAATCATTTTCGTAAAGCGAGGATGGATACGAAAAAGTTGTTATAGGGTTCCATTGTGCAGTCACGCAGCCGCGGGCCCGGGCCCGGGCTCGAGGCGTGACAAAATGGTATCAGAGCCGGTCACCGGCATTGAACATCGAGAAATAAGTGCTATGCGGGGCAAAGTGCTACGTGAATGGGAGCCACCTCTTGAACCTGCGGGACAAAGTGATACATGACGGGAGCCACCTCTTGAACCTGTAGAAGCCACCTCTAGATTCTCGGCGCTGGTGGATCGAGTGGTCAGGCCACGACGAGGACATTACGTTATGAAGGAGGGGTGATTGTGATACCCTTGTCCCAGATCTGAAAAATTAAAGATTTAAAATGAGTTTATAATGGCTTACAATGGACTTCTATAGCAACTTGGATTAATCATTTTCGTAAAGCGAGGACGGATGCGAAAAAGTTGTTATATGGGCTCATTGTGCAGTCACGCAGCCGCGGGCTCGGGCTCGAGACGTGACATCATAAGCAGGGGGTGACTTTCACACTCATTAAGGCATGGACCTGAAATGCCTTTGGTTATCAAAGTATGCATGTCTTGTTGGACAGAGGGACTCTCCGTAGCAAACGTCTATAAATAACAGAGCAGAACGACCCTACTCAACAAGACTATCTCAAGGACACATAGGTTCAACGTGATATGCTATGCATCTTATAAATCATGACATAAACATGTATGCTATCATAACAAAAGTAAAATACACATATAAGAGGGTATAATGCGCCAAACATCACAATCATTACATTATGTACCTCTACAAACTATATTGGAATGCCTAAGCTCTAGTCCTATATACCATAACCAATCAAAAATAATTCCACTTCTATGACAACCACCAACTATAACTAATTCTACAAGGTTATACCTTTGTCCATCGTCAGCTCTTAGGGAAAGATTAGCTCAACGGTCACTCTAGATGTTGTTGTCACTTTTGGAAGCATTTCGAAATTTGTCTGGCCTAAATATGTCTTAAAAACCACTAAATATGAGCTTGAAACGATAAAATTCCTATCAATTCTGTGCCAAATTTTTAATTTTGAATGGCCTATTTAGTTGAGTTCGGAAGCTTTGAACTCTAGTTTGGCAGGTCCGAACTGTACATGCAGAGACATATCAGGCTCGATTTGCCAGTTTTCGGGGTGCGTGGGTTCGGAAGGTCCAAACTGCTATGTGTTGCTACTTTTTTTATGCGTAGATTTTCTTGCTTATAGGTTGAGTTTGAAACGTCAAAACTAACTTCGTAAGTTCCAATCTGGCTTCGGGAAGTCTGAAATATCATCAATGGTTCCGAGCTCTCCAAGAATTTTGATCTGTCTTTGGTGATTCCGAACTACCTGACGCATGATCACTACACTTTGCTTAATTAATGATATCTTCGGTTGTTAGGGTTTTATGGCCATTGGGAGGCAACATTTTTTTTGGCGAATTTGGGTTCTTCAACTAGGGGTTACAATGGTGATTGGGGTTGCGATGTATTTGGGCTACCGAAAGAAAAATATTCTGCTCTGTCATATATTTTTGCTCATTTGAATATTTTTCCCGTTATATTTTTTGAATCTTAATTTGTAAATTGTATCTTTATGCAATTCAAGAGAATGCTGAAAACTTCCTATAAATATATATATTCGGTTAATTGCACTACCACTGCGTAATCAAGAGAATGCTGAAAACTTCCTATAAATATAATATAGGAAGTTTTCAGCATATATTAATTGTTGCACTATCCCTGTGTAATCATGAGATTGATCAAAACTTCTTATAACTATAGTAAAGTAAATATGTGTGTGTGTGTGTGTGTGTGTTTATAGATATTTTTTTGGGTTAATTGCACGCCATACCCCTTTTTAATCAAGAGATTACTGAAAACTTCCTATAATTATTAACTCCATGTGCTTTCAAATTTTGAGTATACATATCCTTGAAAATATTTACGGAGAAGAGGTTATATGATCAAAATTTTGCCACCGCTTCCACCTCTCAACGAGCTAGTCATAAGTGAAGGCGACAACTTAAAACAAATTTTTAAAACCCAACGATATACTTCTCTCCATGTTCATAATGTTGATAATCCGAATGAGGTAATGGAAAATCTCAGTATTCTAAAGTCATAAAAATTTACAAAGCACATGGAAACTCTCTGGTGGAGCAAGGTTTGCGAGGCTTTAAATCTCTTGAATATTTAGGTTTATGGGAGAGTAATGTTAGAGTAGGAGCCCGACAAACCAACTTATGGCTTGTGCTTTATTGACTCTAGTGTAAAACAATCTTTATTTTAATAATATTTTACGATTTTATTTGATTATGACATTATACTTAAACTGTATACTCATGCAAGCTGCATAGATAAAGTCCTTGAATATACAATAGACACAATGAGATCTGCATCGCAACATAAGATCATGAAACTCATTAAGAAGTGTACATTATATTCTAAACATGTTCATAGTCGAATCAGCCGGCTAAAACAAGGATAAAGGTCGCTCGAGCTCGAGACTAACATCTGTGATTTAAACGCCATGTTTCATTGGCAAGGGCATGGATATGTCCATTAACACGGATGGGCGATCATATGATGATGCTATAAACAACCCTCCCTCGGACTGTACAAGTGGTTCTCACTTATCGAATGGAATAATCCGCAGTTATGGTGGTACACCATTATTCCTTTGAACCGGGAGAATGTATGAGCTATACGTACTAACATGCACTTTGATCCGTTTACTGACTCTATCGAGGGTCATCAGGTGGCGAGGTTGGGTATAGTTTCGAAATACGTAGGAGAAAATGCATTGTAGTCGGGGATTCAATGTTGGCCTACGTATGAAGATATCTAATGTGATCTGATGAGTTAATATTGCAAGGAGTCACTCGCCAGAGCAAGAAATGTGCTTTAAGAAAAGGTGTTTTCTTAGTTACACATACCATGCCACTATTAGTACTCAAAGATAAATTACATCGTTAACGAATTCATATGCGACTCTTGATATACCAATGGTTACAGATTCGATCGTAGATTCGATTAGAATATATGTGTTGAAGGGACCGTAATGTACGCTAACCATGACTAAAAGTTCTTGCAGGCACTATCAGTGATACACATGGGATCATGGGATGATACTACTAGACGCTCTTATCATGATCTGATTGATGTAATCAGAAATAGGTTCTGACATTCTTGATCAAGGAGTTGATGTAAAGAATGAGGTTAACTAGGGTAAACCCGAATAAGAACAAATTTTATTTTGAATCACATGGAGATGTGAACCCACAGGTAGCTGTATCCCTGAATCATTGAGAGTCACACAAATATATATATATGATTTTGTGTTCCCGTTGAGATGGTAAAATTTCAAGGAGTTGAAATTTTATGACTATAGTTTGATAGATATCAAACTAATGAAGGAGTTTATGAACTGATTCCATAGGATGAAAGAAATAGAAGTTAGAATGATTGCTAAATAAGGAAGGAGAGTGAAACTGCCTGTTTTGTGAAGGAGATCATTAAAACTGACAGCTGTCCAATATGATAAGTGAAAATTTTGATCTTCGAAATATTGGATTTTCATTATATGATCAAGACTTGTATTATTGGTACATTGGCGCTCTCGCATCGTCGATCAGGGTTACAATGAGTTCGGAATAATTTATTTAGTGAATTTGGAATTTACTAACTAAATGTTGGTGCTAGTGGTGGTGACTACTAACATGTGCAAATTTCCATAAAAGTTCCAGAGGTGAAACGTCTGTCATTCTTATTGCTGAACGACCCTCAATAATACAAGAAAATATTTTCATAAAATATTTTGTACCATTTTAACTAAAACCACCAACTAGTATTTGAAAATCCTAAAGGAAACAGTCAAAACATGGAAACTCGAATGTTTTACCAAACTTAAAAAACAATAAACGTGAAAAGTGTCATCCTCTCAAAACCATTCAAAAGCATAAAAATATAGTCTTAAAAATCTTTTAACGTAAATCGTAATCATAAATCATAAGTGTGGAAAAGTAGAAGCGCTGGTCCTCGGGTCGTGTGCACCTTCAGTCCAGTCAGGTCAACCATCAAGACCTCCCTCAAACTCACTTGCATTCATCACACCTAGTGAGTCTAAAGACTCAACACACCATAATCTTAATAACATGTAATACTTATAAAATTACATGCAATAGTGAAAGATACTTTTACGTAAAAATAACATTTTCATGACATGCGTATATAAATCCTCAACCTTTATCCTTTACCTTAATCATAACATGTATCCTTTTATCATCATCATAAACATTTGCTTTTTTATTGAATTTAGATCGTTAATTGTGACTTTCCTCATCCTCAAAAAGTCGATGGATCCATCTACATGTAACCACAGTACTGGGCGGCGGGGACATCAGCGATGATCTCTCGTCAACTTAGCCTTGGCCTACCCTCATCGAATGAAAATACGATCGCCGGGCTTCCTCTGGGGCCTTTTCCTATAAATGGGCTCCTTCTGGGTCTTTTTCCTCACGACATCTCCATTTTTATCCTCATATCCTCAATAGTCACAATTACTTCACTTCATTCAACGTTTTTCCTTTTCGTCACTTCATAAAAATCATGAATTTAATATCCTTTTTTAAAAAAAAAACAAGCATGCAAATATTCTTTTAACTTTATCGTTTCGTCGTAAATTCCATAAATGAACCATAAAATTCCATGAACCTTTAACATAAACATTTTTCATATAAAAATCCTTAAACATTCAAAATAATCATAATAGCATACAAAACAGTATACAGAGCACTGTCATGACGTTTACTAATTTTTAGGTGTAAAATGATTGTTTTACCCCTGGACGTAACATTTCACGTTTTTGACTTTTTATTGATTTCTTTGACTATAACATGTCCCAAATAATTATTTAAGCCTAAATTAAAATTTTCATAATTTTATTTCGCTTGATACTGTACTTTTTAATTAAGTCGTAAGTAGACGTTTTAAAGGCGTTTTAATCCCGAAAAATTACAATTTTAATATAAAATTCCTAAATTTAAAACCTATACTTTTTATATTATTTTAGCCCTCATGAACCATGACTCAACCCCCATGAGCCATGTTTCAATTAATTTTTTTCCAAAGAAAACCCTAACCTCATGCCCTAAGCCATACCCGAGCCACCCTCACGTTTGCACCGCATCAAGATCGAGCCACCCCGAGCCATCTTCGGGCCACACCTCCCCTGGATCCTCAAGGACCCTCTGGATCACTAGGACCCCTGTGACTCGAACCCCAACCTGAAACCGAAGCATGCCAACTCAAAGAGCTGCAGCCGAGAACTCCGTAAAATACGTGGACTCTACGTTTTTGTGTCTAGGTCCCTACCAGCGAGCCCAGCCCCTGAACAAACCACTCACACACCTTCCTAAGACCCTAAAGACTCGCCCTAGCCCTGCCCCTGAACCCTGGATTGAGCCCACCTCCCTGCACAAGCTGTGCAAGCCTGCGCGCTGCACTAGGGCTCTCGGGTAGGAGTCCTTGTTCTCAAGGACTCCTCCCAGCCCTTTTACTCGAGTCCTAGCATGGCTAGGACTCTTCCCTAGACTAAACACCATCCTTGGCTAGCCCTGACCATTAGCCAAGTCCAAGCCAGCCCCTTATACATAAAACCCGATCACCTAATCCCATGACAGGAAAATCTTTTCCTTCTTTTGTTTGCTTGTTGTTTAACGTGTATGGTGATGTCTTAGGACCCTTAAAATCGCGAAGAAACATCCCTTGTTCATATCCTAGCATCATGACAGCCCCTTGATACATATAGAACATGATTTGGAACATAAAACCATTAGTTTAACTCATGTGTATGCAAAACAAATCCGAAAATAAAAATAAGAAAAAAGAGATGTATGGCGTACTTTGCGTTTTAAACACACGATTATACATTGACGATGCGAAGAACTTTTGACGTAAGAGACCCTAGGATGATTTCTCTTCAAAACCTTGGTTGTTTGCTGAATTTTTCGAAAGTTTCTCCTTCAATATTTGTGTGTGCCATGACATAATTTTCTGAAAAAGTGGCGTGAGTGGAATGGGGTTTGGGGTGGGGTTTTGTACATTAAATAGTTAATTAATCATTAATTAAGCTTAAGCTCATTAAGCATACAAACTAGGCACATTAGTGCTTAATTACATATTAAAAATAATTTTGTTTAAATAAAGTTTGTGAATTTAATAGTCGGGTTGTCAAAAAGTTCGTATTTTTGTTGAAAAACCAACGCCGATAAAATTTACGTCCCTGGCACATAAATTCACCTCAAAACCCCTTATTTTCAAAAATATGAAAAATCATCAACCATATATTAAATAATTAAAACAATTATTTAATAATTTTTTTTTACTATTTTTCTGTCATCGATCTTCGTTCTCGATCGTAACTCGGATAACCTTTAAAAGTACATTTTAATGCAACTATGTAGAAAAATATATTTTAAACATTCAAATATGCACAATTCACGCAATTAAAAAATTCAAATAAAATACAAGAGAATTTAATAATTGAATCCATGTGGTTCGCGTAGACCATCGAATTTTCGGGGCGTTACAAGAGGAGTCTAGAATTAAATTAACCAAGGAGTTAATTTATAAATTAAATAATGATTATTTAATTTAATGTAAATATACATGTATTGTGGGGACCCGATGCTAATTCATTTCTTAATCATTTTTGGAAATAATTGGATCAATTAAATAAACTGGGTCTAATTTTATTTTTTAAATACAAGTGCGGAACATTTCATAATCAATCTGATATAAACATCAAAAGTAAAAGTACAAGTCTTATACAAAATACATTAATTTCCAACTAGGGTCCAATCACTACATATCAAGTGTCTAAACCAATTCTACTTCTGAGCCTGGATCTCCACGCTAATCTTGATCTATCATCCTCTTCTCGACCCTGATCGTGTCCCACCTGTTGTCATGCACACATACAAACACAACAATAGACAGATAACTCCGGTGAGAATATAATTCCCAATATAAACCAAGTATACATGCATTTCATATAAACATATACAAAAGAATATTACAGTTATCAATAACATGTATCAAATCTGAAAACATGAAATGATATAAAACTGTAAATGAAATTCATATCTCCGACTCGACTCTGATCTAGTCTAGTCTATTCTAGGGATCCCGATTCCCGAACGTTGGCATATTATATCGAATATCTGCAATAGAAGTCGATCTACTCCTAAGCACATCGATATAAACCAATCATCCAATGTCTTGGCACATCTGTCGAAGACTTGGAACATCTGCCAATTACTAGTTCTCGTGATCTATCTTCTATTCTCTGCCTTTATAAGTCAATAGAATAAGCATATACATTCAAAGAATACAAAGGTATTAAAAACAATAACAAACAAGTATGTGATTTTGGGAAACTCAATGTAGCAATTCTATTTGTCTTCTAAAAATACTTACTAGTATTTCAAAAGTAATTTAGGAAAAATGAAATAATAATAATAATAATTATTATAATAATAATAATCAATGGTATTTGCATATATTATAATTACTTAATTTTATTAATTATTCTATTTTAAATATATATAAAAATGAATAAAATAACTAATATATTATATTTATAAACACACATTCATACATGCATACATACCATCATCATAGTTGCTTAACCAACACACCACCTCCCTTCTTGCCCAACCGGTGATCAAGATTTGTTAATCATAGATTGGAGATAAGGCTTGATCATTGCCTATAAAATGCACCCTTAACTTCAGGAATTTCAAGAGTTCTCAGCCTGAATTTTCGAGTTTAAGGAGTGGGTCTAGTATAGGGTGGAGTGGTGAGAGTTTATAGATCAAAAATAGAGAAAAAGGGCCAAAAATATCTTTATATACCCAAAACCCTTCCAAATATTCTATAAAAATTCCACAACACTCTCAACTTACCCAGAAATATACCACAAAAGAAGGTGTCGAAAATCATCAACCGATTTTTCGTTAAAATTCATAAATCGCTACTGTCCGGGAAGGGAATAGTGCCGGAAAACTCACTTTTCAGGTACTGTTTTCACTCATAATTTCCGTACCTTTTATGACCGTATTTCACCTTAGTTTAAACACAAAAGTTGTTCATTGTATGTCATACTTCTCATTCATGTCTTTGGTTTCCCGGAATCGGCCTCGGAAATAGTGTTTTCCGGCAGCCGAAGTCGGGGTGTGAGTTTTACTAGTTTTCCCTTTTCTGGCATGTTACGGCTGGGAATTTCAGAAAACTTTTAACATAAAAGTTGTAGGAAATCGTATTTTACGTTTGCTGGAAAAAGAGTGGCCGCGCGTGGTGGCTGGAAGCCGGCCACATGCCGACGGAACCAGCGCGTGTGTTACACGCGCCGACGAAAAATGAAAATTTATTTTCCGAAGCATGCTCTGTATGATTCCAAATTGTTGTACAAGTTTCATAAATTTTGGATGAGTATTGTATTTACTGTAAATTTTTAAAGGAAAATACTATAATTTTCGGATATGATATACTATCTATATGATCATATAAACCTTTGCATAAATGTTCATAGCCTTCAATACTTGAAAAATATATCATTGGAAGTAGCTATGAAATTTGATAATTTTTCAACTCACAATTTATTTATCATGATTTTTGTGAATTATATATATATATATATATATATATATATATATATATATATATATATATATCGATTAATGATAAAATAATTTCAAATATTACCTATTTTGAATTTAAATTTTTTCCAGTTAATATTATAATAAGAGTTGTTATAGGAAATATTATAATTTTTGGAGTCAAATATTAATTATTGTAAATTTTTAAGATAGTTTTGAGTATTAGAAAATAATTTTGACAAAGAAATATTAAATAAATAAAATAAATTTTTTATTAACTTTTGGTCAATTAATAAAGTTTATAAAGTTATATTCTTTATTTTGGTAAAAATTTAGGGATAATTTATATAAAAAAATGTTTACTATACTAATGATAATCACATTGGTTAATAGGATTGACTTGAACTTGGAACTCTCATTCTCATCTATAGTAAGCCTCAAGGTGAGGAAATTCTTTATCGTTCTTCTTATATAGCCCTTGGCATTTGGCCTGGAAATTATGATATGATATATTATATTCTCTAATGATATTCACTACGGATTATTGATTTCTTACGCTTGTGCATAAATTTTGTATCTTTGAATCGCGTTGATGCATATGAAATATGCCCCATCCTGAATGTCCTTTTCTATCTTACTGACTCTTTATTCATGCTGGTACTACCTTTCCGAAATGAGTGAATGCTTCAATGTAACATTCTCATTGTAATATCTTCATACTAGATGTGACTCTTATCAAGCTTCCACTAAATGAAGTTTTGGTTAATAATCGAATAAATGAATGAATGACTGAATGATAAGGTGATTGACCAAAACAAAGCCCTGGACAACGGACTTTGGTCTGGAGATTGAGTCCATTGAACAACGTGGCTTTGGTCCGGGTATATTAGTTCACTTGGCTCGTTATTCTTTACTAATTATTATTTCTGTGTACTCATATAACCGGATGTTGATTCTTTGTCCATTGCATCCTTCTTTCGAATTTGAGTATCATATTTACTTTTATTTAATTCTCACTAAGTCCTTAAAAACCTTAACCTCTCTATTTTTCTTTATCTATTGTAATTTCCAGAGCCAAGTAACCAGGATTTGGATAAAGAGAGAAATGTCGATGTATGATCCGCCAGTTGTTGTCTGGAATAAATTGCTGGAAGGCATAATAAGTCATTTAGTCTATGAGTCAGTTTGTCTAAAATGTTTACGTCATTGTCACTCTTACCGTCTATGTTGGTTTGGACATGTAAAAATTTATCGTAATTTACTAGTACTTGTACGTTTCGCTTCCGCCAATAAAGTTCTTTGATAGTTCTTATTACTGCCTGTGATACTTCTAAAGAGACAGAATTCTCTTATGAGGTATTATTAGGAAATGTGGCATTCCTTGAGATCTAGTTTCAAGACAGGGTGTCACAGAGGTGGTATAAGAGCCAAATATGCTAAGATAGGTTACCTAGAAATGTAAAATACAATTAGTTATAAAATTTTTTCTAATATCTGCCCATCACTAATAATTGTTTCGTTAATTTTATTTATTTATCACAGGATGTCTGACTCTACCAGTAGCCAGGGAGGTCGTCTAGACGCTATCTATGTTCGTACAGATTCTCCGACCCTGACATTCACCCCTAGGCCTCAGCATTTAGCCCATTATCCTGACCATGTCACCCTACAGATTGCTGAGGACCGAGATAGGGTGAGAGCTGCCAGAGTGACTGACCGAGCTCTTTTTGAAGAGGAGATTTTTCGTTTGACCCGGGAGAATCAAGACTTAAGAAACCAGCTGGCCATTTACAGGTGGCACAATGACACGCTAGGGCTTCTAATTTTTGTCCCTCATACTTAGAGGATGCCTGGGAGAGACAGATTCCAGCCTATAGGGGAGTCATGGGGCAAGCCGTGTATGAGAGAGATAGGATGATCATGAGTCTATCTGAGATGCATGGGTTTTTTGATCGAGAGCTGAGGTCCCTTCAGAGAACAGAGTAATTTTCCCAGATTCATTTTGATTATTTACTTACACAAGTTCATACCATGTTCGAATATGCCATCTATGGGTTAGAGTACGTGTTATCAGACCTCACCAGCCTTCGAGATGGCCCAGGACCTAGTACCTTTCCTACCCAGCACCTAGCAGCTGAGCCACCAGTCATTCCATTAGCTGACCTACTCATTGATCTACCAGTTGATCCACCCGTTATTCCACCTTTGGAGCTGCTAGTCTTGGAGCCCGAGTTGCCTCCCTTGCCACCAACTTTAGAGGAGGATACTTGGCTGACAGACCCCGAGTATGAGTCCGACCCAGAGGAGTTTCCTGATGAGCCACCATGGATAGCACAGTTAGGACCTTTTTGGGGAGAGGACACTTTACCTCTGTTTGGAAATGTTGGTGACGAAGTTGTCATAGAGATATCTGACGATGAGGACGCATTTATAGCAGAGTCAACTGTTACCGCTGAGGAGTAGTACCGGACTATGGCTATTAGTAGTATTGTTTCTATTTCTAGAATATATATATATATATATCATCCCATTTTGTTTTGCACAATTGATGATATCTCGTTTAAATAGGGTGTAGTAGAAAGATTTGATGTGGTATAACTTTTATGACTTGATGATAATTTCTATAGTAGTTATCAGTTTTCTCTATAAATGATGAATACTTTTGTGGTATGATAATTACAAGATTGTATGTGTTATTAATTAGCTTAGAAGTTTTATTGCCCAATTAGTTCTTATATTTGAGAATATTTCCATTAAAGAAAATCAATGGCATCTTCAAATGGAAGCAACCAAGCATGGAGCCAAGAATATCAAAATCATCATCATAGAGAGGAACACATACCACAAGAAGAACCTAATCCTCGCCACATGCTCTAAATGATGCAACAATTCTTTCAATACTGCCAGAATCCACAAAGAAACCAGGATGCAGGTGATAGGATCTTCGAACGTTTCCTTCGATTCAATCCTCCTATGTTCCAAGGGTCCCCGGATGCAACCCAAGCTGAGTCTTGGCTGACCAAGATCAAGAGGATATTTTCCGTTCATAACTACTCTGATGAACAGAAAATAAATCTATCTACTTACCAATTTGAGGATGCTACATATAACTGGTGGAGAGTCATAGATCATCAGTGGAGCCGAAATAATACTCCCAGGACATGGGGGAACTTCACAAGAGAACTCGAAGGAAAATATATCACCCAAGTTGTGCGAAATGCTCGAGAAAGGGAGTTTATGGACCTGGTTCAAGGATCTATGTCAGTAGCTCAGTACGAGGCTGAGTTTCACCGCTCAATCCACTATGCCCCTCAATTCATGGAAGACGAACCAAGGAAGACAAGAAAGTTCGTAGAAGGGTTAAAACTAGAGATCCGCTGGTCAACACTATCCTCTGAAGTAACCGATTATAATATCACAGTCAACCAGGCTCTACGAGTGGAATCAGAAATCAAAACACTCCTTAAGAGAGAAGAAGAAAAAAAAAAGATCTCGTAACCCCAATTTCCCCGGAAAAGAAGAGAAGATATGGAAGTGAGATTCAGCTTGACAAGAAAGAAGGTACATCAAAACAAAATTTCCGAGGAGGAGCGAACAAGCAAAGATGTGGTTACTGTGGGTTAGCTAACCATAACGTAGAAAAATGCTGGAGAAAGAATGGAAAATGCTTGGTTTGTGGAAGCAATCAACATCGCATTCAGGAGTGTCCACAGAATTCTCAGCTCATACCAGCTAAAACTGCTCAAAAACCCAAGATTCCAGCCGAGTTTTTGCACTCACAGGAAATGAAGATGATATCGATCCCACTGCTGTAGTTGAAGGTACGATTATTCTACTTTCAAAAATTGGAAAAGCTTTATTTGATCCTGGAGCGACACACTCATTTGTTTCTAGCACTTTTGTTCACAATCTAGAAACAACATCTATAAAACTACCTTATATCTTGGAAGTCAGTTCACCAATGGGAAATAAGTTACTCAGCGAAGTTCTCTACAAAGACTGTCCTCTAGAAATTGATGGGGAAACATATATGGCCTATTTAATCGAGCTCCATATTCAAGTTAATGATGTCATATTAGGGATGGATTGGTTGTTTAGACACCAGGCACAATTAGATTGTTACTCCAAAAAGTTAAAACTCTCAAATTTGGGAAACAGAAAATTTGGAAACCGCGAGGAGGAGTCTTTCCCCGTAACATCAATACCTGCCAAAGAAGTCCAGACTATAATTAAAAAGGGAGGGAAAGGATTTCTAGCATATTTGATCAACAAGCCGTACGATCAACTCAAGGTATCTGAAATCCCCTGTTGTTCAAAACTTTCCAAAAATCTTTCCCTAAGAAATCAATTCCTTGCCTCCACAAAGAGAGATTGAGTTCTCTATAGAGCTAGCACCCGGAGCAATGCCCAAGTCCAAAACCTCGTACCGAATGGCCCCTGCAGAATTAAAAGAATTAAAGATCCAATTACAAGAGCTTATTGAAAGAAAATACATACGACCCAGCTCATCACCATGCGGAGCCCCGGTGTTATTCGTAAAGAAAAAAGATGGTACGCTAAGGCTATGCATCGACTATCGAGATCTAAATAATGTGACTATAAAAAACAAGTATCCACTGCCACGAATTGACGAATTGTTCGATGCACTCAAAGGATCCAGAGTTTATTCGAAGATGGACCTAAGGCAAGGATACTACTAGCTGCGAATCCGAGAAGAAGATATACCCAAGACCGCTTTTAACACTCGGTATGGCCACTACGAATTTGTAGTGATGCCGTTCGGATTGACAAATGCGCCAGCTGCTTTCATGGATCTGATGCATCGAGTCTTCCAACCATATTTAGACAAGTTCGTAGTCATTTTCATCGATGACATCCTTGTTTACTCTAAAAGCAAGGAAGAGCACGCACATCATCTAAGGACAGTTCTCCAGGCACTAAAAGAAAATCAGTAATATGCAAAACTCAGAAAATGTGAGTTCTGGTTGGAAAAGGTGACATTCTTAGGCCACATAATTTCAGGAAATGGTCTTGAAGTAGATCCTACAAAGATAGATGCAATAATGCAATGGAGACAACCAAGCAATGTAACCGAAGTTCGAAGCTTTCGTGGCTTAGCAGGGTACTATCATAGATTCATCCAAGACTTTGCGAAAATTGCAGCCCCACTAACCCAACTTACTCGCAAAGATAATACATTCCAATGGAAGCAAAGGTGTGAAGAAAGCTTTCAGGCACTAAAAAAGATGCTTGCTAGCGCCCCAGTCTTAACCCTACCAGAAAGAACAGAAGGGTCACGGTTTACACTGATGCCTCCAAAGAAGGATTGGATGTGTATTTATGCAAAATGGGAAGGTCATTGCCTATGCTTCAAGGAAGTTAAAGATTCATGAGAATAACTATCCGACACATGATTTGGAGTTGGGTGCAATAGTATTTGCCCTAGCAAAATAGCGGCATTATTTATACGGTGCGACCTTTGACATTTATACTGACCACAAGAGTTTGAAGTATTTATTTACTCAAAAGGAGTTAAATATGAGACAATGTCGGTGGATAGAATTCCTAGAAGATTATGATTGCTCTATACTATACCATCCAGGGAAGGTCAACGTGGTGGCAGATGCTTTGAGTAGAGCTAGTATAGCCCATCTTGGAGGAAGAGAAACTAACCAAGTCAAGTCAAAAAACTTGTTACACATAATTTCACGCGGTCATCTGGCAAGACTAAGAGTCGAACCAGAATTCAACTCCATAATCAAGCAAAGTCAGGACATTGATCCCGATGTAATTAAGCTAAAAGAGAACAAAGGAGGGCAAGATTCTGATTTCACCACCAACCCTCAGGGTATATTTTGCTATCGTAAACGGATTTATGTACCCGTCTCATTAAAAGAGGAAGTTTTGGAAGAAGCTCATGGATCTCGATTCACCAACCATCCTGGAGGAGCCAAAATGTACCAAGACTTAAAAACAAAACTTTTGGTGGAAAGGCATGAAACGAGATGTTGCAGATTTCGTAAGGAAATGCCTTACATGTCAAATGGTGAAGGCAGAGCATCAAAGACCATCAGAGCTTTTACAACCTCTCCCAATTCCTAAGTGGAAATGGGATCATGTAACCATGGATTTTGTGTTAGGGTTACCTCTTATGAAAGGAGGCTTTGATAGTATTTGGGTTGTGGTAGATCGTTTAACAAAATCTGCTCACTTCATTCCAGTGAGTAGTAATTATGGAGTGGAAAAACTAGCTGGTCTATACCAAAAAGAAATCATTCGTTTGCATGGGATACCCTCAACAATTGTTTCAGACCGAGATCCAAAATTTACCTCCAGATTGTGGAAGAAGCTTCAGGAATGCCTTGGGACAAAGTTGAATTTCAGCACATCATCTCACCCTGAGACAGACGGACAATCTGAAAGAACTATCCAGACCTTGGAAGATATGCTCCGCACCTGTATTTTAGATTTTGCAGACAGCTGGGGAAATCATCTACCACTCATAGAATTTGCATATAATAATAGCTACCAGGCTACAATTCAAATGGCTCCTTATGAAGCGTTATACAGACGAAAATGTCGTTCCCCTCTGAACTGGGATCTTGAAGAATGGCGGTGCACCAAGGATTGGAAAACTCGCTCTATAAAGCCAGATATTATACAATAAGCAATTGATAAAGTACACATCATCAAGCAAAGGATACAATCAGCTTAAAGTCGACAAAAGAGCTATCCTGACAAAAGAAGAAAGGACTTAGTATTTGCTGTGGGAGATCAAGTACTCCTCAAAATATCTCCCAGGAAAGGAATCCGAAGGGTAGGAAAAAAGGGAAAGTTACAACCTCGATTTTTAGGGCCCTTTGAAATTCTGAAAAGAATAGGATCTGCATCCTACCAACTCCAGCTACCTAAGACACTATCTGGAATACATAACGTGTTTCATGTATCCCAATTAAGAAAATGCTTCACTGACTCGACACCCATAGAGGACCCTGCACATTTAACCCTAGAAGGAGATTTGACATACGAGGAACAACTTGTTCGGATACTTGACCAGAGAATCAAAGAAGCAATAAACAAGTTCAACTCGTCAAAGTACTCTGGAGGAACCAAAACATTGAGGAAGCCACATGGGAGAAAGAAGAGGATATTAGACAACAATACCCAGAGCTATTCGAATGTGGAGACCAGATTCCTTGAAGGTGGGGAGATTGTAGCACCCCATAATTTAAATGGTATTTGCATATATTATAATTACTGAATTTTATTAATTATTCTATTTTAATTATATATAAAAATGAATGAAATAACTAATATATTATATTTATATATACACATTCATACATGCATACATACCATCATCATAGTTGCTTAACCAACACACCACCTCCCTTCTTGCCCAACCGGTGATCAAGATTTGTTCATCATAGATTGGAGATAAGGCTTGATCATTGCTTATAAAATGCACCCTTCACTTCAGGAATTTCAAGAGTTCTCAGCCTGAATTTTCGAGTTTAAGCAGTGGTTCTAGTATAGAGTGGAGTGGTGAGAGTTTATAGCTCAAAAATAGAGAAAAAGGGCCAAAAATATCTTTATATACCCAAAACCCTTCTAAATATTCTATAAAAATTCCACAACACTCTCAACTTACCCAGAAATATACCACAAAAGGAGGTGTCGAAAAATCATCAACCGATTTTTCGTTAAAATTCATAAATCGTTACTGTCCGGGAGGGGAATAGTGCCGGAAAACTCACTTTTCAGGTACTGTTTTCACTCACAATTTCCGTACCTTTTATGACCGTATTTCACCTTAGTTTAAACACAAAAGTTGTTCATTGTATGTCATACTTCTCATTCATGTCTTTGGTTTCCCGGAATCGGCCTCGGAAATAGTCTTTTTCGGCAGCCGAAGTCGGGGTGTGAGTTTTACTAGTTTTTCCTATTCTGGCACGTTTCGGCTGGGAATTTCAGAAAACTTTTAACATAAGAGTGGTAGGAAATCGTATCTTAAGTTTGCTGGAAAAAGAGTGGCCGCGTGTGGTGGCCGGAAGACACGCGCCGGCGAAAAATGAAAAATTTATTTTCCGAAGCATGCTCTTTATGATTCCAAACTGCTGTACAAGTTTCATAAATTTTGGATGAGTATTGTATTTACTGTAAATTTTTAAAGGAAAATACTATTATTTTCGGATATGATAAAATAATTTCAAATATTTTCTATTTTGAATTTGAATTTTTTCCAGTTAATATTATAATAAGAGTTGTTATAGGAAATATTATAATTTTTGGAGTCAAATATTAATTATTGTAAATTTTTAAGATAGTTTTGAGTATTAGAAAATAATTTTGACAAAGAAATATTAAATAAATAAAATAAATTTTTTATTAACTTTTGGTCAATTAATAAAGTTTAAAGTTGTATTCTTTATTTTGGTAAAAATTTAGGGATAATCTATATCAAAAAAATGTTTACTATACTAATGATAATCACATTGGTTTGAACTTGGAACTCTCACTCTCATCTATAGTAAGTCTCAAGGTGAGGAAATTCTTTATCGTTCTTCTTATATAGCCCTTGGCATTTGGCCTGGAAATTATGATATGATATATTATATTCTCTAATAATATTCACTACGGATTATTGATTTCTTACGCTTGTGCATAAATTTTGTATCTTTGAATCGCGTTGATGCATATGAAATATGCCCCATCCTGAATGTCCTTTTCTATCTTACTGACTCTTTATTCATGCCGGTACTACCTTTCCGAAATGAGTGAATGCTTCAATGTAACATTCTCATTGTAATATCTTCATACTAGATGTGACTCTTATCAAGCTTCCACTAAATGAAGTTTTGGTTAATCATCGAATAAATGAATGAATGACTGAATGATAAGGTGATTGACCAAAACAGAGCCCTGGACAACGGACTTTGATCTGGAGATTGAGTCCATTGAACAACGTGGCTTTGGTCCGGGTATATTAGTTCACTTGGCTCGTTATTCTTTACTAATTATTATTTCTGTGTACTCATATAACCAGATGTTGATCCTTTGTCCATTGTATCCTTCTTTCGAATTTGAGTATCATATTTACCTTTATTTAATTCTCACTAAGTCTTTAAAAGACTTAACCTCTCTATTTTTCTTTATCTATTGTAATTTCCAGAGCGAGGTAACCAGGGTTTGGATAAAGAGAGAAATGTCGATGTATGATCCGCCAGTTGTTGTCTGGAATAAATTGCTGGAAAGCATAATAAGTCATTTAGTCTATGAGTCAGTTTTTCTGAAATGTTTACGTCATTGTCACTCTTACCGTCTATGTTGGTTTGGACATGTAAAACTTTATCGTAATTTACTAGTACTTGTACGATTCGCTTCCGCCAATAAAGTTCTTTGATAGTTCTTATTACTGCCTGTTATACTTCTAAAGAGACAAAATTCTCTTATGATGTATTATTTGGGAATGTGGCATTCCTTGAGGTCTAGTTTCAAGACAGAGTGTCACACTCAAGTCAAATCCAACTCGAGTTGAGTCTCCCGGTTACCATTGATTTATACCTTTCTTTTGTCGGGGTTCGGCTCTGATCTGTCTTTGAAATCTTCAATATCAATCTGGAATAACATTCGAGAAGCACCCTATCATTATACAACTCAATACAAGTCTGTATTTGATCAATCTCAATCTAATTCTATTTCTACGGCATTACAGCACAATCTCGATATACCCAACAATACAATATCAATAGATATCAATCTCAACCATTCATAATCAATCGATAAACACCATTCCAATACCAAATCTGTATATTCACAATCAAATCAAATCTGAAAAATGATAAAAATTTCATACGGTATCTATTTTTCAATCCGGTTTCGATTCTACGATCTCTAATATCTCAAGAACCCCATATATTAATCATATATGATTCCTTCAATATCATATTTCAAATCGTATCAAAACATAAAAAAAAACCTACGTCCGTGTGAAGTCTTTGTCGAGAGGAATACAGTACTGAACTCGGATTGAAATTCTAACGGACGGATCTTGCAAAATCACGATTTACAATTCCAAGAAGACATTTCCATGAAGCTTCCCTCGTTTTTCCTCTTTTTCCTTTCTGAAATGAAGAAGAAATCTTTAATATATATACAATGCATGGTAGAGAAACGTGGCTCATCCTTTGCACTGCACGTCTCGCGCATATGCGCGACCCTCCTCGGCGCATATGCGCGAGACCTACTGGTCTCTACGCATCAACATTTTCCGCACCAACTCGCGCATGTGTGCGTCCTCTCTTTGCGCATATGCGCGAGGTTCTGCCTCCTTCGCATATGCTCGCCTCTTCTCCGCACATGTGCGCGATACCTACTGGATTTGGGTCGTCGTTTCAAAGCCTAATGATAAATATGGAAAGTTAGGGTTTCAGGGGCAAAACGATCATTTTACACCTGAAAAATGTTAGACTCTAGGCAGTGCCCTGAATGTGGTAGTAAATGTTAAAATATGCATTGCAAACGTTTATGGAATTTTATGATGATACGTTAATGCTAAAAGACATGTTGCATGTTTGGTTTAAAAGAAAAAATGATTTATATGTGCATGAATTTTTATGAGTGATGGAAATATAAAAGATTGAATGAGGGGAATGGATTGTGACTAATACGATGATATGATGATACGATGATATGTAAGGTCAAGACTCAGTTAACGGGTGAGAGTTTCGTTGATGTCCCCGCCGCCCGGTAACGTGGTAATACGTAGCTGGATCCATCGACCTTCAACTAATACGAAAGTCACAAGCGAGGATCTGAATTCAATAAAAAGAGAAACGTATACGCATATGATAAAAAGGAAAAAAGTATATGATGAAAGGAAATATGTTTAAGTTTATATTCATGAAAAGCTATTTTATTAAAAGTATTTTCATTGTTGCTTGTGAATGTATATTCATTACTCGCTACCATGGTTAAGGTTTGCTGAGTCAATAGACTCACTAGGTATAATCGATGTAGTTGAGCATGAGATTGATGTTAATGGAGGTCTTGATGGTTGATCTTGCTCGTCTGAAAGTGCACACAACCCGAGGACTATCACTAGTTTTCCGTAAATATAACAAGTTTATGATTTATGATTATTTAAAGATTTTTATGACTCGTGATAGTTTTGAGAGGCTTTTGAGAGGATGTTAGAGTTAAATTTATTTTTGAAAAAATGTTAGTTTAGGTTGGTTGACGTTTTCACAACTTTATGCTTTGAATTGCTTTTTTTTGGATTTTCAAATAGTAGTTGGTTGATTTATTTTAAATGGTGCAAAAGTATTTTAAAAATATATATGTATATACATAGTAATTTCGGCCGAATACTTGGGAAAAAATTCTAGTACATTTTAAAGAAAAACAAGTAGTGGACGTTTCAATAACTCTAAACTCCCTATGTATGATTTTAAACACACGACACTCAATCAACTTCTCGAATGTCGAGACACAAAAATTTCAACGTCTTGAATGTCAAGACACAAAAATTTTAAAACTTCTGCTGCATCTTGGGTGCGAGAACACGATATCCCAAAAAGTAAGATACTGACATGTTTTCCTCATGGTTGGTCTCTACACCTCATTACTATGAATAAATTTAGTATATGTTGGCGTTCAGAACTTGTCGAGCTACCAGAAGATATGATATATCTTCAATCTCTTATAGATATCTGTCTTTGTTGTTTGCCGAAGATGATTTCCCTACCTGAAGTATTAAAACAATTTCCCTCTCCCTGTTATCAAGGCCTGGCTGACCTTCCTCAGCTGACTACGCTATAGACATGTTTGACAAGTTTTATGTCTCTTTGTGGTTTAGTCATCTCAACTGTGCAAAGTTGACATCTTTTCCATCTGTGGGCAATCTTGAATGCTTATGGATTTGGGATTGTCCAGAATTGGAAAGCCGATGCGAGAAAGAAAGAGGAGCGGATCGTCATAAGTTAGCTCACATTCCCAGTGTGAAGATTGGGGTGGATGATTGTGGTAAGCATACAAGCTGTTCAGTTGAGATTCATTCTAAGTATAAAGAAGGTTGTGTGTTCGTTCAGTTATTTTTCCATGCATGACTCTTTGAACTTATAATAATGTGGTTAAACAATTAATTTTTATTAATTTTTTAAAAACAAGTTATTTTACATAGGGTTGAAAAAAAACGGTTAAACCTAATTAACCGAACAACTCGAACTAATTTGAAAATTCGGTTAAGTTAATTAGAAATTTTATTTTAATTTGTTTGAAAATTTTCAGTTAAATATGTTTGATTTGATTTTAATTTTGATTTTAAAATCTGTTACACTAATCTAACTGATTTATTCTTAATAGATAATATTAAATTTCTCTACAGGATCTTAATTGTGTTTGACCGTTGGCTTTCGTCGTGCGTAAACTACCCTTTCCCATTCCCATTCCCATTCCATTCCATTCCCATTCCCAGTTAGTGTGTGCATTATGTTTATATAACAAATTTTAAATTGGTTCGGTTTTTAAATGAAAAATTCGATCGGTTTGATTAGATAAAAAAAAAATCCTGTTAGTTCAATTTGGTAAAAGTGGTTCGATCGTTTCCATTCTAATCGAAGGCTTATCCTTGCCTTCATCAAATCGATTATTCATTTGGAATGGAGGAATAAGAAAAAATGTTAGTTGGTTCAGGTGGGTGTGAATCATTTTCAACGTATCAAATGATTTTTTAGTTCTATGGTTTAAATATATATATATTTAAACATTATTTGAAAAATATTGTTAGAAATGTTTCTATGTTAAAAAGTTTAAATTTGTTACACAATTTTTCACATGTTATTTTCAAAAAAAGCATTTTATACGTTATTTATGACTTACACAATTTTTTTATAAGAAAGCTTGTACTAACAGTCACAATCACCGAAACTTAATAGAGCTCATTTGAAATGGTAGATAATCAATGATTAAAATACGAGCACAACTGAAATATAGAATAAAACTTTATGTACTAAGGATCACGGAACTTTAACAGAATTTCAGGTTTCGATGTACTACCAGAACATGTCAAAAAGGAAGATGACATGACAATAATGATATCTGCATTTGGAAACAGATATATTTTGAAAATAATACCGTTGCAGATTAAGCTATAAATAGATCGGTTGAACAAGTTATAAAGGTTAGACAGTTACACTATATATCTTAGGATTATAAAAAAAATAAACTGATATTCTCTGAAGAAAATTTCCATGAACCAAACTGATATAGCTGACACATACTCATAAATCATTATCTGATCATTTTAAGGATCAAATGTATGCATAGAAAATTCTATGTGAAATCTGTGATATGTGAGAGTAAGAAATCTTATTGCACAAAGTGTTTAAATTAAAGTTTTACTAAAAGTTTCGGTTAGACGGTGTTTAGCTCAACTGAAATAGGTGATTTCAAATTACATGTAATTTCCAGCCTTTTAGTGCAAACTTTATCTCACAACCCGAGATCGAGGCGTAGATGACATCCGGCATTATTTAGCAATTTCATTGAAAATAATAAGTCTCGTAGCGAATAGCTAAAACCATTCTAATTCATAAAAAAACGTTGTTTTTACATGTGCTAAATGAGAATAATGCAGAAGTTGTTCTTATAAAGGAAAGTGAGCAATACAAAAGCTAATATAAATTGAAAATTAGGGACTTGCTCTTCATAACTCTGGATTTCTTCACCAGCTCCAAATTGATCTTGTTTCGTCTCTTCCACCCGTCCATTATTATATAGGGAGTGACGTAAGAGGGTGAGCGTTTTTGGAAGCACTTAACAAGTGGGACCGATCAAATACCAGAATAACAAGTTATATATGTAAATATATTTAAATTGATCATTTTTAAGTGTAGAAGTAAAAAACCGAACAGAAAGAGTTCAGAACTTATATCGTGTCATCAAATCATATCAAATAGAACAGAATCTTAACACGACGAAGCATTATCAAATCAGAATCACATACTGAACACAGATCTTACAATAATGATCATGGACTATCCTTGATCTTGGACTCTCTGTGAGGCCTTCTCTTGTAAATGAGCTCCCTCTAGGATCTTTTTTATAGACATGCTCCCTCTTGGGCCTTATCTCTCACATGCTTTATAGATGCGCCAATATTCTAATAATAACAAATAAACTTATCACTTAGATCGAAGAAGGCGGATGCACAACAAGGACAGAACAGATCGGAACATAGCAAAAGATGCACAACAAAACATAGAGTAATACATAAGAAAGCAAAATGTACAGTAGATGATCGAATTTTAAATCATATATTAAACTTTAAAAAAATACATAAGTCCACTTACCTTTATTCAATATGTGGTACGAAACTTGCTTGAACTTGGACAAATCTTGGCCGAATATGGGCATCACTTTGAAAAAGATTTGGACAGCACCTCAAGCAAGCCTTTGGACAAAAAAACTTGTTCAAGAATTTGGACAGCACCTCGAATAGGTTGGGCAGCACTTGGATGTGCCTAGCTCCTGCAAAAGATGGGCGATGCCAGCCTTTCTTCCTTCCTTGAGTTGGTCGTGACTTATGAATAATTTGGAATATTTTTGTAGCAAAGATTTGTGAAAGGACTTGCATGTATTTATAGGCTGAAATGTGGCACTCCAAGAGGTGGTCTTTGGTCGACAATTTGGTGCCTAGGTAGCCATCAACTGGTCGAGCAAACTCTGACTAGGCTCACGTGGAATTCAGCTAGTGATTAATCAACCAACATCCCAACATGGATGAGTTTCGTCTGAAGAACAACTGACTCGGTATGCTTGCAACTGAAATCTTGTTCAGTGAGCAATTTACATGTGTATCTTTGCAAATGATTCTCAGTCCGCTGCAGGCTGATTAAAACCCAAAGATAAGAATCTAGAGAAGTGGCTAAACCGTTAGTTGCAGAACCAATCCTCTCAACTCTTTGCTAAAGTGCGATATATAAATATTTTCAAATAGTTTTGAAAATTGTATGAAATACTTTTAAATAGCTTTTAACACTATTTTAAATAAACAAATTTTAAAACACGGTTTTCTTCAAATGTTCTTCTTAGAACAACTAGCCCTGATACCAATTGAAGGATCGAGTGTGCTAGTGCATTCGAAGGCATTTCGAACACTATATTCCCCAGTGAGCTGCAATAGCTCGTGTTCTAAGAATGTTGACACTGATGAATTAAATCGATTTTTGTTTAAAACCAAACGGAAGAAACTCGAAGTAATCTTTCGTGAAGAAGACTGTTATATTAGGAAACATTTTAACTCATGTAAACTGAATAACTGAAAAATGGTAGATTAGTTTTTGCATTCATCAGTTCAGTTATGGTGATAACTGAACTGGCGCACACTCTAACTGATCCAAACAGTTAATCAATTAAATACAAAAGATATGTTTATGGATGGTCGGATACTTTAACTACTCCTACGTCACCCCTTCTACCTCCACGGGTAGGATCCACTATAAGACTTTAATTTATACAATTACTTGTACAGACCCACTCAGCTAGGACTTACACCACTGCGTAAACCGAACTCATATCTTTAACGTCTATGTGTCAAAGACTAATACACAAGTTTAACATCTTTGTGCAAGACTCTATTTGAGTGGTGGTGAGAGTGTTTGTGTGCGAGAACTGAACAAGTATGTTCTCACACACTGAGGGAAAATGGCTTCTAAACTAAACAAATAACACGTTAAAGTGCCCCTCTGGGCTGAATGCTTCTGAAAGCGAATGAGCAATGTGCGTGCCCTTTATTTTCTCTCTTGAAGAAGATTTTTTTTGGTATATCGTTCTTTTCTTCAGCTTCTTACACTTGTTATTCTCTTTTTGAGTCTTCACTGATCTTCTCTTTATATAGGCAGGAAAACTAATCGTATAGTGAGACTCATTTATTGTATCTGTTGCATCTTGAATTCATTTCTAGGACTTTTTGTCTCGACTTTCTGACTGTCCTTCTGAAACGTTTTGTATTTAATGCTCTGATGCAACGTCCATTATGGTCTTTTGGCCGGACAATGGCTATATACCTTCACACACACAGCTGGAATCCACTGAAAGAGTTTGTCTTCATCTACATCTGAAATATTCTGACTGATGCTTCGAACTGGTCAGCTGAACTGATCTTCAGTTGGGCTAGTGAAATCGGTTGACTCGTCAGTTGAACTGATTTCACTCTCGTTCAGTTGAACTGATCAGCTAGGTTTCTTCATCAGTTGAACACTCCTTCGGCTGACCAGGCTTCTGAGGTTCTCCTGTTGAACCACCTATTAACTGGACAATCAGCTGGACTGCTCAATTGACGTAGTCAGTTAGACTGATTCAGTTTGAGCGATCAGTTAGGTCTCCAGCTTGCAATGTAAACAATTCTGGAATAATCCAAGCTTTTGCACACTAAAATAGATAATTAGTAACACAAATTAAAAAGTTTTGTCAAAATCAAGATTGCGAACTTGAAAAGTTCCAACAATATATGTGTTTGTTTAGATAAGATTGATGAATAGTTAATGGAAAATTGTCTAGGTTTGTGCGGTAAATTTCCTACACTCTATAAGTGATAATGATGAGATGAATATGATATTTTTTTAACTTTCTGATGAGATTTCGTGCAGATATGAAGGATCGAGTGTGCTAGCGCCTTTGTAGGCATTTCGAACACTACATTCTCCAATGAGCTGCCATAGCTCGTGTTCTAAAAATGTTAACACCGATGAATTAAATCGAGTTTGGTTTAAAACCAAGCGGAAGAAACTCTAAGTAATCCTTTGTGAAGAAGACTGATATATTAGAAACTTTTTAACTCACGTAAACTGAATAACTAAAAAATATTAGATTAGTTTTTGCATTTATCAGTTCAGTTATGGTGACAACTGAACTTGCGGATACTCTAACTGATCCAAACAGTTTTAAAACAGCAGTTAATTAGTTAAATACACAAGATATATTTATGGATGTTCGGATACTTCAACTGCTCCTACGTCACCCCTTCTACCTCCATGGGTAAGATCCACTATAAGACTTTGATTTACACAACTACTTGTACAAACCCACTCAGCTAGGACTTACACTACTGTCTAAACTGAACTTTTAGCTACGACTGAAGGCAGCACCTTCCAGCCAACACTTTTTTAACATCTATGTGTCAAAGACTACATACACAAGTTTAATGTATTTGTGCAAGACTGTATTTGAGTGGTGGTGATAGTGTTTGTGTGTGAGAACTGAACAAGGATGTTCTCACACACTGAGGGAGATAAGCTTCTTAGGGAGATAAGCTTCTAAATTAAGCTGATATATCTTTGGTATCCATCTGGGCTGATTGCTTCTTGAAAGTTAGTGAGCAAATAAGCGTGCCCTTTCTTTTACCACACACTCTCTGGTATTTGCATTGTTGCTCTCTCTGTCTTCACTGCTCTTTATCTTCTATTTATACGTGTGAATTTAGGTCGTATAGTGAGACTCATTTATTTTATCCGTTGAATTTTGAATTCGTTTCTTGGACTTTGTGTCTCGACTTTTCGACTGCCCTTTTGAAACGTTTGTCTTTAATATTCTGATGCAACGTCTTTTATTGTCCTTTGACTGGACAATTTTTGTACCTTTGTGTATAGCTGGAATCCACTAAAAAGAGCTTGTCTTGATCTACAACTGAAAGATTCTGACTGATGCTTCGAACTAGTCAGCTAAACTGATCTTCAGTTGAGCTGATGAAATCAGTTGACTCGTCAGTTGAACTGATTTCACTCTCGTTCAGTTGTACTGATCAACTGGGTTTATTCATCAGTTGAACACTCCTTCGGCTGGCCAGGCTTCTGAGATTCTCCTGCTGAACCACATATCAACTGGACAATCAGCTGGACAGCTCAATTGACGTAACAGTTAGACTGATTCAGTTTGTGCGATCAGTTGAGTCTTCAGTTTGCGATGTAAACAGCTCGTGACTGATCATAGCTTCTGCACATGTATTTATAGGCTGAAATGTGGCACTCCAAGAGGTTGTATTTGGTCGACAATTTGGTGCCTAGGTAGCCATCAACTGGTCGAGCAAACTCTGACTAGGCTCACGTGGAATTCAGCTAGTGATTAAATCAACCAACATCCCAACATGGATGAGTTTCGTCTGAAGAACAACTGACTCGGTATGCTTGCAACTGAAATCTTGTTCAGCGAGCAATTTAGCTGTGTATCTTTGCAAATGATTCTCAGTCCGCTGCAGGCTGATTAAAACCCAAAGATAAGAATCTAGAGAAGTGGCTAAACCGTTAGTTGCAGAACCAATCCTCTCAACTCTTTGCTAAAGTGCGATATATAAATATTTTCAAATAGTTTTGAAAATTGTATGAAATACTTTTAAATAGCTTTTAACACTATTTTAAATAAACAAATTTTAAAACACGGTTTTCTTCAAATGTTCTTCTTAGAACAACTAGCCCTGATACCAATTGAAGGATCGAGTGTGCTAGTGCATTCGAAGGCATTTCGAACACTATATTCCCCTAGTGAGCTGCAATAGCTCGTGTTTTAAGAATGTTGACACTGATGAATTAAATCGATTTTTGTTTAAAACCAAACGGATGAAACTCGAAGTAATCTTTCGTGAAGAAGACTGTTATATTAGGAAACATTTTAACTCATGTAAACTGAATAACTGAAAAATGGTAGATTAGTTTTTGCATTCATCAGTTCAGTTATGGTGATAACTGAACTGGCGCACACTCTAACTGATCCAAACAGTTTTAAAACAACAGTTAATCAATTAAATACAAAAGATATATTTATGGATGGTCGGATACTTTAACTACTCCTACGTCACCCCTTCTACCTCCACGGGTAGGATCCACTATAAGACTTTAATTTACACAATTACTTGTACAAGCCCACTCAGCTAGGACTTACACTACTGCGTAAACCGAACTCATATGTGAAGTCCCGAAAAATTTTAAGTCCATATGAACCAAGTGCGTGCAAGTTATTAAATTCCTTATGTATTTTATTAAATGATTTTAATGCATGCTTTCATATAATTTATGAAATTTTAGTATTTTAATTATTTATGTTTATTTAATGTACGTTCAAATGTTTTCTTGAGTTTTATGTTCAGATGTTTATTCGAGCCGGAATCGAGAAAAGGAGACCGGGACGATTTTAGTAAATATTATTGTGGTATTTTATTTTAAGTTAGGTGATAGGCTCGTAATAGTTTGCATTTTTGTTGTCATATCTCTCATTGTTACCACTTTCAACGTGCTTAATTGACACATTTTTGTGTGATTTTAATGTAGGGTGAAGTTTTCTGTTCTTGCGATAAATTTGGGCTAAAAAGGGTGATTTTATATCATAATTAAAGTTGCCGATATGATCTTAGTGGAAGACATGGAGCAGAAAAATTCAGAAGATGTTTTTGCATAAGGCGTGATCACGCCTTGTGACTACTCTTCTACTGCTTATGATTAGGTTTTATATTTGAATATTGAGCTTTTAGACTTTTGGGCCCATTAATCTTTTTTTTTTTTTTATGACCTACACCATCTACACATAAGGAGGCGGCAGATTATTTTTTACAGGAGACCATTCAATTCAGAATTCCTTTCATCAAAATACACGTGAAGAAAGAACAAGGAGGCTCAAGATTTTCTCTCCAATTCTCTCCACAACTCTAGGCTAAGTTTTATTTTTGATTCAAGGGATATTTTTACTATTTCGATTTATCACTGTGAGGCTATTTGTACTTTAATTTAATATTCGTGTTTTGTTCAAGTATTTGTTGATTTATATTTAATTCTATGAAAGTTGTATCTCGGTTAATCTGACAATTTAATTCGATATATAATTTTCTACTGCTATCCATGAATTCAGTGATCCGTAATTGTCATGAACGATTGGTACATGAGTAGCGATAGATTAGGTGTGTTGTGCTATCATAACATATTTAATCTAAATAAATCAACGAAACTCGATCTATCAATTGCAGCTATCTCGGTTGTTAGATTTAGGATTAACTGTTTTCACAAAACGAAAATGCTATTTTTAATTAATATGGAACGCTATCGTGTCCAGTTAATTATTAATAAGTTTTGACTGGATGCTGGGTTTGGTCAATTATTTTAGGAAAACACAAGAATTTTAGCGGCTATCCCTATAATTCTAAAGTTAATTGCTTGTAATTGCATGAATAAATATATGTTAGCCGATGAACAGTGATACAATTGAATAGTAGAAATCCCTTGAATCGAGCTTGGCAATATTAATTTACATTTCATTAGTTTTCATCTTAATTAATTACTTCTTCTTGCATGTTAAATTAGTTATAATATTTTATTAGTTTTTATTAAACAATCCCCCCTTTATTTACATTTTACTCGAAAGAAATAAATCTACCGTTCCCTGTGGATTCGACCCTACTCATCATTACACTCGTTTTTATTCAAAAGAGTAGGAATTAATTTGGTGGTCAACGACAGCACACCATTAGGCATGAGGCATTTTTAAATAATTTATGAAGTTTAAAGCCTAATTTGAATATTAAGTTATTTTAGAATTTTAAACTTTTAAAGTTTATTAATTTAAGGATGTATTATTTTTAGTAGAAAATCATCGTTTTTATTTAGTATACTAATTGATTAATTAGTATTTTTATTATATTAATTTAAAATCCTTAAAATAATCATTTACTAAATGATTTATTTAAACATGCAAGCACACACAATTTGACTCACACACACACTCACACCTTTACACATACATATACACGTATATTACATATACATACAAAATAAAACACATGTTATTCAACCTATTTGACTAAGGAGAAAAGATAGTTTTTAAAAACTCTTCTCTCCATTATTATTTTTGTTCCTCTCCACTTTTCTTTATCAAATTGTCTTTCCAAGAGCACGTCCATCTTTTTCTTTGCAACATTCCAGCATCTTTGGTTGAGGTTATTCAAGAAAAATTCGAGCAAAGTTCGTCCCGGATCGTCTTCCGTATCGTCTCCGCTTCGGTATCGTCGTTACGGTATTTTTAAATATCAAAAGGTACGTATAATCTGTTCTTGCTGCATCGATCATGTCATATTATGTATTGAGTTGTTTTTAAGCATAAAAATGTATGTATGATGTAGAAGTTTGAGCAGAAAATATACCGAATGTATTTGGAAGTATTTTTGGAGTTGAAATTTCGTGTTATGATGGTTTTTCGAAAACTGCTATTTTTCTGTACATATTTTGAGAAAACTTTCACCTAAAAAAACGTAGATCCTTTTACTACGTTCGATTTGATATAAAATTCGAGTTATTTGGATTAAAAACGAGTGAGTTATGGTGTTTTTAGTATGACTTCTCAAATTAAATCCGAAAACTCATGTTTTGATGTTCTTTCGAAAACCGCAATTTTTCGGTATATATTTTGAGAAATCTTTCAACTACAAAAACGAAGATCTTTTCGATACGTTCGATTTGATATAAAATTCGAGTTATTTGGATTAACAACGAGTGAGTTATGGTGTTTTTAGTATGACTGCTATTTTTAGATCCGAAAACTCATGTTTCGCTGTTCTTTCGAAAACTGCAATTTTTCGGGACATATTTTGAGAAAACTTTCAACTACAAAAATGTAGATATTTTCGATACGTTCGATTTGATATAAAATTCGAGTTATTTGGATTAAAAACGAGTGAGTTATGATGTTTTTAGTATGACTGCTCAAATCGTGTTTCAAGAAAGTTATGAATTTTAATATGTTCTTGAAGTTTTTATGTTGCAGGCTTTGTTGGGGATCGACGGGTGATCGTTGCTGCATATAAGAAAGTTAGTAATGATGTTTAGAGTATTTTTGAGGTTTTGATTCTTGTCGTTAAGAGCTTGAATTATTAAGATGTCGTAAGAAATAAACTTTAATATAAATGACAATATTTTGGGTCGTATGAATTGTAGGGTGATTATAAAAGTTTAGTTCATTGTTATGGTGTCCTAGAATGGTCTCATAGTGATGAATATTGATGCCTTATGTGTTAATTGGGAGAATAGACATGTCGCAAAATTTTCATAAAATAATTCGTCGAACAGAGCGGACACGGACCCGGACACGGAGGTAGGCACGGTGTCCGTGCCTTCTTATTTCATCACAACAATTTTTAAGCGCACGGACACGGACCTAGGGACGGGGTCCGTGTACCTTCAGATTTTAGGTATATTCTTTTATTATTTAAGGTTTGATTTGAGGTTTTATACCATGGTTTAATATGATGTTTTACAGGGTTATGTCATGGGAAATTATAGAATGTTCTAAGAATTTATTTAGCTTGGGATTAAGCATGACATTTACGTTTAAGTTGTACAAGTTAAGTTTATGTATTCATATTAGTATGTTGCAGCAACGACCCGATTGACATCCAACGAATCCCTCAATACAAAGTAAGTATGTATGACGTGCAAAGAAAATATTTGAAGTTTTTGAGGTATGCTAAATGTCTTGTGACCAAAAGTGAATGGGTTTGGAAGTCGGTGAACGTGGCCGAGCACCTCTCCACCCCCTTAAATTATGAACGGATTTGAAGTTAGGATTGGAAAGCGTTAAATTATGAACGGTGACCAATCCGCCCGTTAAATTATGAACGGGTTAGATCGTGGTTGTGAAGCGTTAAATTATGAACGTGGATCAACTGGCCTGTTAAATTATGAACAGGGATCTCATGTATGTGGCAGTGGATACGTCCCTGTCAGCCCAGTACTGTGGTTTGTCTGATCAGATATTTATTATGATAAGGGTCACTTGCTTTGAAACATCCTCTACGAAAATGATGAAGTTACGTATGTTCAAGTATGTTCAAGTATGCAGTATGTTTATGAAATTTTATGATGATGGCACGTCATAGTATGTATGTACGTATGTTCAAAGTCATTATGCAAAGTTCAAAGTTATTATGCAAAGTTCAAGCTATTATTCAAGTTCAAGTTTCAAAGTATGTATGTTCAAGTTTTAATGTTATTATGAAAGTTTTAAATTTATTATGCAAGTTTCAAGTTTATTATGCAAGTTCAAGTTTCAAGTTATGTATGTTCTATTTTTAAGTTGCATGCGATTTTATTATGTAGTACTCGTTATTCCAGTTTACGTGTTGAGTCTTTAGACTCACTAGACTTGATCGATGCAGGTGAATATGTTGAGGAAGGAGACAGGAGGTGGCGATCAAGGGGCAGGCTTGGACTGAGCAGAAGGCTAAACCCGAGGACCACTATGTTTATGTTTTATGAAAACTTTAAAATATTATGTTTTTATGTTGGATGTGAGATGATTTGAAATAAGTACTTTGTTGGAAAATATTAGTTGGGAATGTTGATTTTAATATTATTAAGTTAAATGACAAGTGACGACCGTATGAAATTTTATGTTTAAGAAAATTTTTAATTTTTCCGCAAATTTTGAAGTAGTAAAAGTACGGTACGCTACAGTTCGTATCAGAGCGGTGTTCTTGTAAATGGTTATGCCTACTGCAAGTCACAAGAAGCTCACGAAGTCACACCTCAAGTCTGTAAGTTTTAAAGTTTTAAAGTCTTTTAAGTAATGAACATCAAGTCATGATTTCAGTATGTGTATGCTTTAAATTCTATTACATGTATGTTTACATGACATACGTTTCAGAGTACAGGCTGACTTGTCGTTATGAATTGAGATTGGATCTTTAAAATTTTTATGCATGTTATGACATGAAATGAGAAAGTAATTAATTTCTTGCATGTTGGTGTGGTGGACTTGGACATGAGTAAGAATTTTACTTTTGGGCGTTTGGAAAAGTTGAAAATGATTTGTTTATATTAATTTTTGGTTAATAGTACTGATGTTATACTTGTGGGTCATAAATTAAACTTGATAATGATGAATGCTTTTGGGACTTGTAGATTTTATAAGAAATTTCTGATGATTCATGGTTGTTAGCTGAGTTGATTCTTTTAAAACTCCATTAAAGGATTAATGGTTCGGGACTACGACGATCTTTAGAAATATAAAGACGTAAAATTTATTTAGGATGCATGTCTTCCCAGTTGGATTTAAGGATTGAATTGCACGAATTGAAAATTTTAAAGACCTAAGTGCAAAGCAATATTCTAAGGGATTATTTTCGAATTTACCAAATTTTGGGATTAAATTTTTAGTTCAAGAATTTTAAGGTTAATGGTGTTAAGTCGAAAAATTTATGGGTATGAAGATGCAAATTTCAAAGAGTTGTAGGGCCAAAAATATAAATTTTGGGAACTTTAAGGGCCAAATTGCAAAGTCCGAAATTTTTTAGGATTAAATACGAACTTTTGAGGAACACTTGGGATTTTAAATATTAATAGAAATGTAAGACATGTTATGGAAATTGATTTTTGGGTTTAATAAGCTTAAGATTGTCGAACTTTATGTTACGAGAAACTTACAAGATGGAATTAAGAATGCCAACAACTTATGGATAATTGTGGAATTTTTGAAATTTAGGACAATTGGGTAATTTTTTTGGAAATTAAGAATTTATGCTACAATTTTAAGAAATTGGGAGAACTAGTTTAGCGGTAAATGAGAATTGAATGGTTTAAATGATATAAATCTCGGGGATTTAAGCTCGAAGAGATCATTAGAACATGGAAGTATTTGGGTTATAATATTATAAGAAATGATGATCAAGGGAGTTGTAAGATGAATTGATATTTGGCTCGAAAGTTAGGCGCTAGTGAATTAATGTTGCGGCAAATTAAGAATTTAGAATGATAACGATTTGAGGTAAAAGTTGCTCAATTAACTAAGTTATAAGAGTAGACAGTGAGTTAGCAAAATTTTTGAGAACTTAAGATTTATGTGTTATAAGTTTTTATCAATGATCTTAACAGCTAGGACTATACTTTTGTTGGAATTTTATTTTCTAGAAAGTTGAGTATGATCGATGGTTAGGTTTCTCGATAGATGTATGAAAAGATTTAAGTAGACATCTGGTCTTGAGAAATTTTTTTTTTTAAGTTATTAAGAAAATTGGGAATAAGTAAATATGTGTGTTATCTAAAACTATTTGGATTGCGCAAGTTGAATTTAAAATGTATGAAATATTTATTAGTACGGAAATTTTTGTGGGTGAAATAAATACAAAAGAGAATTAGTGGTGTTCAACATAAGTTATCAATCAATGAATATTAAGATTTTTATTGAGTAAGAAATCTAAAAGTTTGCCATGGTGGTACGACAAATCACGATGCATTTTATTAATTAATGAATATTACAATACAAAGTAATGGATAAACAACAATTACAAGTAATCGTAAAAATAAAGAAAAAACATGAGGAGGATATTCTCCGATAAATACAAGAATCGTAAATATAATAACTAAAATAATTGAAAATAACTTTGCAAAAGCCATCTTCTTTTTCTTCGAAAAAAAAAAATTTGATGAAGAATAAGTTTTAGAAGAGAAGAGAAAGTTAGAGTGATTGAATGTATTTGTGAGATGGTATTTATAGAGAGAGAAAAAAACTAGCCGTTAGTTACCGTTTTATGACCGTTGGTATATGTATGTATTTGTATAATTTTATGGTAAAAATATGGTGTATATAATATTAGATATGTTTAAATAATTATGTATATCATATCTCATTATTATAATGAGATGTCATAATTTATTTTATTTAAAAATATTATAGACTTTTATACTTGTCGTATCCCTTACTCGAAATTAAAGGTTGACAAAAATTTTATATTTGGGACGTACTTGTAAATAGCTGAGTTACATAAGCTTGGTATTGTAAGGAAAGACTCGATTCAAGAGTTGTAGACCAATATTATTATGAGGTAAGATAAGATTTAACTTTTAAGTGTATTGTCGTGGATAGAAGTTGATCAGAAAAATTTTGGTGCTAAGATTTCTTAGGCTAAACTGCATTGATGCTAATGTATTAATTCGATGAACATTACGAGTATAGTATAAGAAAAGAAAAATACGATAAGCTTGAACCTTCATTTCTAATACTGGGAACAGCGAGAAAAGTTAGAAGTAGAGATCATAGTAAAGTAAAAGTAAGCCTCCATAAGTCGTTTTAAGTTGTGAATCGCAAACGAGGTTTTTGATAGGAAATTTAATTAGGATTGAAGAGACGTAAGACAACATAAGACTTAAATATTTATCAGAGTAGCGCAGCGGTAGCATGGATTTTTGGAATACTAGAATTAAGAAACTAAACTTTTGGATTATTGAGAATTAGCGAATTTCGGGGACGAAATTCAAATTAAGGGGGATAGATTGTGAAGTCCCGAAAAATTTTAAGTCCATATGAACCAAGTGCGTGCAAGTTATTAAATTCTTTATGTATTTTATTAAATGATTTTAATGCATGCTTTCATATAATTTATGAAATTTTAGTATTTTAATTATTTATGTTTATTTAATGTACGTTAAAATGTTTTCTTGAGTTTTATGTTCAGATGTTTATTCGAGGCGGAATCGAGAAAAGGAGACCGGGACGATTTTAGTAAATATTATTGTGGTATTTTATTTTAAGTTAGGCATGAGGCATTTTTAAATAATTTATGAAGTTTAAAGCCTAATTTGAATATTAAGTTATTTTAGAATTTTAAACTTTTAAAGTTTATTAATTTAAGGATGTATTATTTTTAGTAGAGAATCATCGTTTTTATTTAGTATACTAATTGATTAATTAGTATTTTTATTATATTAATTTAAAATCTTAAAATAATCATTTACTAAATGATTTATTTAAACGTGCAAGCACACACAATTTGACTCACACACACACTCACACCTTTACACATACATATACACGTATATTACATATACATACAAAATAAAACACATGTTATTCAACCTATTTGACTAAGGAGAAAATATAGTTTTTAAAAACTCTTCTCTCCATTATTATTTTTGTTCCTCTCCACTTTTCTTTATCAAATTGTCTTTCCAAGAGCACGTCCATCTTTTTCTTTGCAACATTCCAGCATCTTTTGGTTGAGGTTATTCAAGAAATATTCGAGCAAAGTTCGTCCCGGATCGTCTTCCGTATCATCTCCGCTTCGGTATCGTCGTTACGGTATTTTTAAATATCAAAAGGCACGTATAATATGTTCTTGCTGCATCGATCATGTCATATTATGTATTGAGTTGTTTTTAAGCATAAAAATGTATGTATGATGTAGAAGTTTGAGCAAAAAATATACCGAATGTATTTGGAAGTATTTTTGGAGTTGAAATTTCGTGTTATGATGGTTTTTCGAAAACTGCTATTTTTCTGTATATATTTTGAGAAAACTTTCAACAACAAAAACGTAGATCCTTTTGATACGTTCGATTTGATATAAAATTAGAGTTATTTGGATTAAAAACGAGTGAGTTATGGTGTTTCTAGTATGACTGCTCAAATTAAATCCGAAAACTCATGTTTTGATGTTCTTTCGAAAATCGCAATTTTTCGGTATATATTTTGAGAAAACTTTCAACTACAAAAACGTAGATCTTTTTGATACGTTCGATTTAATATAAAATTCGAGTTATTTGGATTAAAAACGAGTGAGTTATGGTGTTTTTAGTATGACTGCTATTTTTAGATCCGAAAACTCATGTTTCGCTGTTCTTTCGAAAACTGCAATTTTTCGGTACATATTTTGAGAAAACTTTCAACTACAAAAACGTAGATCTTTTCGATACGTTCGATTTGATATAAAATTCGAGTTATTTGGATTTAAAACGAGTGAGTTATGATGTTTTTAGTATGATTGCTCAAATCGTGTTTCAAGAAAGTTATGAATTTTAATATGTTCTTGAAGTTTTTATGTTGCAGGCTTTGTTGGGGATCGACGGGTGATCGTTGCTGCATAAGAAAGTTAGTAATGATGTTTAGAGTATTTTTGAGGTTTTGATTCATGTCGTTAAGAGCTTGAATTATTAAGATGTCGTAAGAAATAAACTTTAATATAAATGACAATATTTTGGGTCGTATGAATTGTAGGGTGATTATAAAAGTTTAGTTCATTGTTATGGTGTCCTAGAATGGTCTCATAGTGATGAATCTTGATGCCTTATGTGTTAATTGGGAGAATAGACATGTCGCAAAATTTTCATAAAATAATTCGTCGAACAGAGCGGACACGGACCCGGACACGGAGGTAGGCACGGTGTCCGTGCCTTCTTATTTCATCACAAAAATTTTTAAGCGCACGGACACGGACCTAGGGACGGGGTCCGTGTACCTTCAGATTTTAGGTATATTCTTTTATTATTTAAGGTTTGATTTGAGGTTTTATACCATGGTTTAATATGATGTTTTACAGGGTTATGTCATGGGAAATTATAGAATGTTCTAAGAATTTATTTAGCTTGGGATTAAGCATGACATTTACGTTTAAGTTGTACAAGTTAAGTTTATGTATTCATATTAGTATGTTGCAGCAATGACCCGATTGACATCCAACGAATCCCTCAATACAAAGTAAGTATGTATGACGTGCAAAGAAAATATTTGAAGTTTTTGAGGTATGCTAAATGTCTTGTGACCAAAAGTGAATGGGTTTGGAAGTCGGTGAACGTGGCCGAGCACCTCTCCACCCCGTTAAATTATGAACGGGTTTGAAGTTAAGATTGGAAAGCGTTAAATTATGAACGGGGACCAATCCGCCCGTTAAATTATGAACGGGTTAGATCGTGGTTGTGAAGCGTTAAATTATGAACGTGGATCAACTGGCCTGTTAAATTATGAACAGGGATCTCATGTATGTGGCAGTGGATACGTCCCTGTCAGCCCAGTACTGTGGTTTGTCTGATCAGATATTTATTATGATAAGGGTCACTTGCTTTGAAACATCCTCTACGAAAATGATGAAGTTACGTATGTTCAAGTATGCAGTATGTTTATGAAATTTTATGATGATGGCACGTCATAGTATATATGTACGTATGTTCAAAGTCATTATGCAAAGTTCAAAGTTATTATGCAAAGTTCAAGCTATTATTCAAGTTCAAGTTTCAAAGTATGTATGTTCAAGTTTTAAGGTTATTATGAAAGTTTTAAATTTATTATGCAAGTTTCAAGTTTATTATGCAAGTTCAAGTTTCAAGTTATGTATGTTCTATTTTTAAGTTGCATGCGATTTTATTATGTAGTACTCGTTATTCCAGTTTATACGTGTTGAGTCTTTAGACTCACTAGACTTGATCGATGCAGGTGAATATGTTGAGGAGGAGACAGGAGGTGGCGATCAAGGGGCAGGCTCGGTGAGCAGAAGGCTAAACCCGAGGACCACTTTGTTTATGTTTTATGAAAACTTTAAAATATTATGTTTTTATGTTGGATGTGAGATGATTTTAAATAAGTACTTTGTTGGAAAATATTAGTTGGGAATGTTGATTTTAATATTATTAAGTTAAATGACAAGTGACGATCGTATGAAATTTTATGTTTAAGAAAATTTTTAATTTTTCCGCAAAATTTGAAGTAGTAAAAGTACGGTACGCTACATCATATCTTTAACGTCTATGTGTCAAAGACTAATACACAAGTTTAACATCTTTGTGCAAGACTGTATTTGAGTGGTGGTGAGAGTGTTTGTGTGCGAGAACTGAACAAGTATGTTCTCACACACTGAGGGAAAAATGGCTTCTAAACTAAACAAATAACACGTTAAAGTGCCCCTCTGGGCTGAATGCTTCTGAAAGCGAATGAGCAATGTGCGTGCCTTTATTTTCTCTCTTGAAGAAGCTTTTTTTTGGTATATCGTTCTTTTTCTTCAGCTTCTTACACTTGTTATTCTCTTTTTGAATCTTCACTGATCTTCTCTTTATATAGGCAGGAAAACTGATCGTATAGTGAGACTCATTTATTGTATCCGTTGCATCTTGAATTCATTTCTAGGACTTTTTGTCTCGACTTTCTGACTGTCCTTCTTAAACGTTTTGTATTTAATGCTCTGATGCAACGTCCATTATGGTCTTTTGGCCGGACAATGGCTATGTACCTTCACACACACAGCTGGAATCCACTGAAAGAGTTTGTCTTCATCTACATCTGAAATATTCTGACTGATGCTTCGAACTGGTCAGCTGAACTGATCTTCAGTTGGGCTAGTGAAATCGGTTGACTCGTCAGTTGAACTGATTTCACTCTCGTTCAGTTGAACTGATCAGCTAGGTTTCTTCATCAGTTGAACACTCCTTCGGCTGACCAGGCTTCTGAGGTTCTCCTGTTGAACCACCTATTAACTGGACAATCAGCTGGACTGCTCAATTGACGTAGTCAGTTAGACTGATTCAGTTTGAGCGATCAGTTAGGTCTCCAACTTGCAATGTAAACAGTTCTGGAATAATCCAAGCTTTTGCACACTAAAATAGATAATTAGTAACACAAATTAAAAAGTTTTGTCAAAATCAAGATTGCGAACTTGAAAAGTTCCAACGATATATGTGTTTGTTTATATAAGATTGATGAATATTTATTGGAAAATTGTCTAGGTTTGTGCGGTAAATTTCCTACACTCTATAAGTGATAATGATGAGATGTATATTATATTTTTTTAACTTTCTGATGAGATTTCGTGCAGATATGAAGGATCGAGTGTGCTAGCGCCTTTGTAGGCATTTCGAACACTACATTCTCCAATGAGCTGCCATAGCTCGTGTTCTAAAAATGTTAACACCGATGAATTAAATCGAGTTTGGTTTAAAACCAAGCGGAAGAAACTCTAAGTAATCCTTTGTGAAGAAGACTGATATATTAGAAAATTTTTAACTCACGTAAACTGAATAACTAAAAAATATTAAATTAGTTTTTGCATTTATCAGTTCAGTTATGGTGACAACTGAAATTGCGGATACTGTAACTGATCCAAACAGTTTTAAAACAGCAGTTAATTAGTTAAATACACAAGATATATTTATGGATGTTCGGATACTTCAACTGCTCCTACGTCACCCCTTCTACCTCCATGGGTAAGATCCACTATAAGACTTTGATTTACACAAATACTTGTACAAACCCACTCAGCTAGGACTTACACTACTGCCTAAACTGAACTTTTAGCTACGACTGAAGGCAGCACCTTCCAGCCAACACTTCTTTAACATCTATCTGTCAAAGACTACATACACAAGTTTAATGTATTTGTGCAAGACTGTATTTGAGTGGTGGTGATAGTGTTTGTGTGTGAGAACTGAACAAGGATGTTCTCACACACTGAGGGAGATAAGCTTCTTAGGGAGATAATCTTCTAAATTAAGCTGATATATCTTTGGTATCCATCTGGGCTGATTGCTTCTTGAAAGTTAGTGAGCAAATAAGCGTGCCCTTTCTTTTACCACACACTCTCTGGTATTTGCATTGTTGCTCTCTCTGTCTTCACTGCTCTTTATCTTCCATTTATAGGTGTGAATTTAGGTCGTACAGTGAGACTCATTTATTTTATCCGTTGAATTTTGAACTCGTTTCTTGGACTTTGTGTCTCGACTTTTCGACTGCCCTTTTGAAACGTTTGTCTTTAATATTCTGATGCAACGTCTTTTATTGTCCTTTGACTGGACAATTTTTGTACCTTTGTGTATAGCTGGAATCCACTAAAAAGAGCTTGTCTTGATCTACAACTGAAAGATTCTGACTGATGCTTCGAACTAGTCAGCTAAACTGATCTTCAGTTGAGCTGATGAAATCAGTTGACTCGTCAGTTGAACTGATTTCACTCTCGTTCAGTTGTGCTGATCAGCTGGGTTTCTTCATCAGTTGAACACTCCTTCGGCTGGCTAGGCTTCTAAGATTCTCCTGCTGAACCACATATCAACTGGACAATCAGCTGGACAGCTCAATTGACGTAACAGATAGACTGATGCAGTTTGTGCGATCAGTTGAGTCTTCAGTTTGCGATGTAAACAGCTCGTGACTGATCATAGCTTCTGCACACTAAGGTAGATTATCAGTAATACAAAATAACAAGTTTTGTTAAAATCAAAATCAAGATTGCGATTGGAAAAGTTCCAACAAGATATATGTTTGATAAGGCATATATTACTTGATTGTTGGGCGTGGCTCGAGGATGTAGGTCGGTTTGACCGAACCACATTAAAATTAAGGGGTTATCATGTTCTCCATTTTATTATTCACTCACTTAACAAACAAAGATAATAAACAAGGCATGAAAACACATATTCAAAATATATTGTAAAATTTAATATTTTTAGCAAATCCATTTTTTGAACTTTACACTCAGTAAAAATCTATAGTTCAAGATGGGAAGTTAAAAAATAGTTTAAAGAATCGTGCTAATTAAGACATTATTGAGAACTCTTTTTTGGGTACATAGCTCGTAACATATCAATTTTAATGATACTGGATTGCATAACCTAAATTAAAACATGATTAAATGTTCATTTTTAAAAAAATTAAATATTCATTATTAAATTTTTAATAATAGTTTAAAATAATATATTTGTATATGTCTATATACGTGTATGTCATAATCCATTGGATCGAAGTGGCATAATTTCAGCCCATAAAGATGAGAGCATAAGTTCATTTCCTCTCTTCCAATTGTGCATTAAACAAATGCAAATAACACACAACAAAATTTTATTTTTTTTTAAAATAAAAAAAAAACCCAGTTATGTCTATTGAAGAAAATGACATTCTCATACGTACCCACCAATTTATTAAATTATTATATAGTATTGTATACCACAAAATTAATTAATTAATTAAATATATTCGAACCTACTCAATCATCGATATATCAAACCACCCATTTTCTTCCAACGAAGCTCCCTTCATTTAAAGCCAAGATGGATCCTAACTATAACTTGAACAAAGCAAACAACAGGATCAAATTAATAAATAAACTTTTCATACAATGTTTATATAATAAATTATATATTCAATATTTATTTTAGAATCATTTCGCGTATATATACGTAATAATTCATACCAAAAAAATAAAAATAAAAATTTAAGAAAACATGCATGAACCCCACACGACTCTTTCTAGTCTAGTATCTTGTTGTCTAGCCACAGTTGGTCCAAGTAGACAGCATATTTCCTTCGACTATTGACCACAAAAACTAGCAATTTATTAATTTCAAAATAAATAAAAAAATGTATACTTCGCTTAGCTCTTCACTAATCTGGAAACTGAAAACAACACTGCAGTCTTGTGAGTTGTGAGTGATGATGTGGTGCAACCATATTGATTTCGGTCATTTTCTAGCCCTTTTTAGTTAGTGCATCCATCTACTTTCTTCATACGTGTTGTATTCTATTTTCTGAAATTTATACTAGGAAAATAATACACAAAGTCATTATATATTTTAATTATAATGATGGGAATTTTCCAAAATTTAAATTTGGATGGTGTATATATTCATTATAGAGTAGTTCTCTCGTGAGACAGTCTCACGAATCTTTATCTGTGAGACGGGTCAACCCTACCGATATTCACAATAAAAAGTAATAGTCTTAGCATAAAAAATAATATTTTTTGATATATGACACAAATAAAAAATCCGTCTCACAAAATACGACACGTTATATCGAATATCGGTTGATCTCTAGAGTCACCGACTGATCACCTTCTCTTCCACCGTCTTAGTTGCAGCTTTAACCAAAATTCAACTAGGAAATTAAATGGACTTCATCCTTTAACTTGGATCACATGCATGCAGATAACCAAAAGGTGATAGAATAAAAAAAATCTTGTAATTGATCTGATATATCCATACTATCTTTCTTGTATATTATTGAATATTTGATCGTAATACCCTTAATTAAAGCTCGATTTTTTAACTTCAAAATATTCTTATTTTTTCGAATTATCTCTCTTAATAATGTTTTTATTTTTATGAGAAAAAAAATACATAATAATCACTTCATGCCAAATGGTTTTAGTTTGTGTGCATGAATAAGAATCATGTATACGCCAAAACTCTTAACGAAACCGTCTCATAGTTAATTTTATGAGATAGATATCAACAGTGGTGGAGCTCGCATTCATTGGCACCCGGGTTTGGCCAATTTTTTTAAGAAAAAATTATATGTCAATTTTGAATAATTTTGGATTAATTTGATAGTAGCCCAGACAGATCAACTTAAAATATTAAATGACTTTCGAGTTTAAATTTTTTGTCCGGGTAGAATCATATTCCTGATTCCATTTCCGTCATATGTGGATGACACTCTGGTAATGTAGATAAACTGTTTGATGAAATGTTTGAGTTAGTTTTATGGGCAACAATTATTTCGTTGAATTTTATCATCTCACTACTATTTGTGGGCCAAATCACTGTTAGTCATTCTTATGGACGTTGTTTGTACGAGTCCACCTGGATTGATCACTCTGTTTTTTTATGCGTTGATTTATGTCGTTTGTGGTTTTTTTTTTTTTTTTAAAAATTTAGATGGTCTGTTAATCTGTTAATAAGTATCGATCATTTGACATGATATATACAGTAATGGTCCGAAATTACCGAACATCTTGATTATACATACTTGATCATTAGTATTTTTAGCTCTAAAATCGTAAAAAAAATTGTTTTCTTATTGATATTTTGGTCATGTTTGAACTTATTATTTAATTATCATATAAATATCTTGAATATCGTGTATTATTTAGTTTTATATTATCTTTAATGCATTGATTTAATTTGAAAAAATTATAATGTAACTAAAAGAAGAGTAGGTTTCTTGTGAAACGGTTTCACGAATCTTTATCTATGAGACGAGTCAATCCTATCGATATTCACAATAAAAAGTAATATTTTTTCATGGATGACCCAAATAAGAGATCCGTCTCACAAAATACGACCCGTGAGACCGTCTCACACAAGTTTTTGCCATTGAAAATATTATGATTTAGAGTATTTTTAAAAAAAGAAATTAGACTCAAACCCAAAAATAATGGTGAGAATCAGTCCTGATAGGCCTCTCTCATATAATACCGACATAATTTTATTTTATTTTGGCTTGGCCACTTCAATCTTCATGCAAGTAATTTCTTATTGCTTTAGTGTAAGTCAATTTCGTACAAGTAATTAAATCAACGAGCAATATGGCATATTTCCATTAATCGTTATAATATTATAATTTCATTCATTTCTGTTTGGGAAAATTACAATTTTGATACATTATTCCGCCTCTTTGATATTTGATCACTTATATTATCAAAATATTATTTCTGTCTTAAAAATGTATTTTGCAACTTTTGGAAATTATATTCATTTTGTTTTTTGTTGAAATGCTAATAAGACATTGCACACATCAATATAATATTAACACCACGTCGACACTAAATCAATGTCAGGTCGAAAAATGATTAAAATGGTAAAAATGTATGATATTAAGATGAAATTTGAAAACATAAAAGAACTCAATTAAATGATAAAATAAAAATTCAAGATCAAAATTACAATTTTCCCTTTTTTCCGGTTATTACAGGTGTGTAGAACAAAACATAGAGTGGGGACAACATTAGAACATTCAATATAAATTCTACATCTAAAATAAAAACATAAATGAGATTAAGGAAGATGTGGTGTGAAATAGACAAAAATTTATGTGTATTAATTTCTCTTTGTGCACGCAACTTATGTGTATTCCACAAACTTATAATCGCACTATATTACATAACATGATCCTTTTTTTTCTTTCTTTTTTTTTTTGCCAATTTCATCAAAATTCCCAATAAAGATTCAATGAATTTTTAGAATAAATATTTTTTAAAATTTTTTCATTTGTAAAATTTTTTATTTAAAATACTTCATTAGATTATATTGAATTTTTCATAGGTGGTACGGTACACGCAACTCTTCTTTTTTTGAGTTAGTCTATTGTGAGACGGCTTCACAAATCTTTATCTGTGAGACGAGTCAACACTACCGATATTCACAATAGAAAATAATGCTCTTAGTATAAAAAGTAATAATTTTTCATGGATGACCCAAATAAGATATCTCTCTCACAAAATATGACCCATGAAACCATCTCACAAAAGTTTTTTCCTCTTTTTTATCATAATAATAATGAGTGTATTTTGATTTTCTAAACCAACGGAATGACTCCAATTTTTTATGGACAAAATAGGGAAGAAAACCTATATTATTGTTCTTTTTGCCTTTTCATTTGCCCTTTTATATAAGAAATAAATTAAATAATAATGAAACGATTAAAAATAAAATAAGTAAATTAAATAATAATAATAATAATAATAATAATAATAATAATAATAATAATAATAATAATAATAATAATAATAATAATAATGAAACAGTTCAAAATTTAAAATTGAATTGAAGAGATGCATTACAAGAAGATGCATCTTCCTCATTTGGAGGTGACTTTTGATCTTTTGTGAATCATGACAATTTCTTTTATACAATGAAGATGTATAAATAATTATGTTGAATTGCATCTTCATTGTATAAAAAATATGTTCTTCGCAAAAAAAGAATCTTTGACATTCAACTTTGATAAAAACTTGAAATCTCTTGTTCTGAAAATCACATAAAAACTCATGTGTGTCTATAATTATTTATACATAAATAGAGAAGAAAATTATTTCTTTAATAATATATTCAAAATTACATGGGATTTTGCATTTTATTTTTCCACAAATATAATTATTTTTTTCCAAATATTTTTCAATTATTTTGCAGGCATATTAATTTCATTTTGCCCATCCCACCTTGACTCACAAACGACAGATGAATTAACAATAGAAAATAAAAATATTTAAATCTTACACGTCATTTTTTTAAAAAAAAATTATAGACTTTTTTAAAAATTAAATTTAATTCAATTTCAAAAATAATTTATAAATTTAATTCAAAATATAACTTACGTGTACGCATTCCACCTCACCTATATATACCCCCTCACTGTGAAGCACACTCCGTACCTTCTTCCATAATCCATCAGCTATCCGAGCCTCAATCTCTCCCCTTTGTGTACCCTGCCGCAGCTTCCGCAATATGGAATACGGTAGGCTCGGAAAACCCGAACCTCTTGGCTCCTCAAACAGAAGCTTACCCGCCGAACCCAGCGCCACACCTAAGAAATCCAAACTCAAGCTTCTTCTCATCCTCGCCTCCACACTCATGGTTGCGTCCGCAATCTCCGCCGCCCTGGTGGTGGTGATCCGCAGCAATCGAAATTCCAGCACCAGCGCCGCCGCCAGATTCAAAATCCGGCGGCCATCTCAGGCCATTTCACGAACATGCAGCATGACTCGATACCCAACTCTCTGCGTCGATTCGCTCGTTGATTTCCCCGACGCCATGGACGCTTCCGAAAAAGATCTCGTTCATATTTCCCTGAACGTAACTCTCCAGAGATTCGATCGCGCCATTTATTTGGCCTCCAACATTACCAATCTTCTCATGGATTCTCACGTCAGGTCTGCTAAAAAAATTACCCATACTTATTGCAAAAAAATTAAATTTTTATCCAATAAATTGATATGATTTTGATTTTGTTTATGTAATTAGTCAAATCTTAACCTGTAATTCAATAACATGAATTGTTTAATGTCTTTACTCGTTTGACTACGTAAGTAATTACATCGGGTACTGATAATGCCACTGCTTCAGGTCGGCTTACGAGGATTGCCTTGAGCTCCTCGAAGATTCAGTGTCTCATCTCTCGCGTTCGCTATCATCCGCCACCCCGGGCGCCGCCGCCACCGGCTCAACACAAGATGTGTTAACCTGGCTCAGCGCAGCCTTGACGAACCACGACACTTGCACGGAAGGATTCAACGAATTGAATGGCAACGTGAAGCACCTAATGTTTGACATGCTGAAGGATTTATCAGGACTCGTCAGCAATTGTCTGGCGATTTACTCCGCAGCCGGAGGCGACGAGGCTTTCTACGGAATACCCATACAAAACCGCCGCCGGAAGCTATTGAGCTCCGTAAATGTGCACCAAAATTTTCCGCAGTGGTTGACTAGGAGAGATCGAAAGCTGCTGGATTCGCCCGCGGAGGGGATCAATGCCCATATTGTAGTTTCGAAAGACGGCAGCGGGACGTGTGAAACGATCGCGGAGGCTATCAAGAAGGCGCCGGAGAACAGCGGACGGAGATTTATTATCTACGTCAAAGCTGGGAGGTAAGTTTCACATATAGACTTAAAAGCTTCGGCATATATTATTTTTAGTAAAATAATTCTAATATGTATACAATACATATATATTATTTTACACGTTTAATATTATAAGAAACAAATATAATATATACAATTTGTTATATTATTTACAATCGTGTTTATTTTTGTGTCGATCAATAATATGATATTTAATTTTGGAAAGTATATATTCAATAAATGAGTGACATTTTATTAATAAAAACGATTGATCAACAGCATAAAACGTGTATCCAATATTTGGTGTTATTAAGATTAAGATATCGACTCAAACATGATGAGCCAATCAATTTATCTATCATCTTTAGTCAAAATTTGACTCCACCTGAGTTTAAATAATTTTTTATTATAATTGTTTTAAAAAAAATAAATTAGAGTAATAATTTGCTTAAGTTTTGATTTCAATTTTTAAAATTTGAAATAATATATAAATTTGATATTATTGATTAACCATAAATTGAATTTTAAAATTGTTTATTTGTACTGTTTAGGTACGAGGAGGATATATTGACGGTGGGGAGGAAAAAGAGGAACATAATGTTAATTGGAGATGGCAAGGGCAGGACGGTCATTTCAGGTGGAAGAAACATACAACAGGGCGTCACCACGTTCCGTTCTGCCACTTTCGGTATATATATATTTCCAATTTCACCCTTTTCCTTTTATTCTTTCCTTTTTATTTACTTTCTTGCCATTTTTCTATTTCCAACAACTGCGCTATATATTCTAATGATGCAATGCTTGAATTTGCATACAGCTGCGACCGGAGATGGTTTCATTGCAAGGGACATCACATTCGAGAACACCGCGGGTCCAAGCAAACATCAAGCAGTGGCCCTTCGAGTTGGTGCGGATCATGCCGTGATATTTAGGTGCAGCATCATCGGTTATCAAGACACTCTTTACGTGTATTCCCAGAGACAATTCTATCGTGACTGCGACATTCATGGCACCGTGGACTTCATATTCGGAAACGCGGCGGTTGTTTTCCAGAACTGTAACATACATGCTCGAAAGCCCTTACCGTTTCAGAAGATCACCATCACTGCCCAGAATCGTCAGGATCCTAACCAGAACACGGGTATGTCATTCCATGCATGTAGGCTCGTGGCAGAACCCGATCTCCAGAGTGTCAAAAGCTCGTACCCGACGTACCTGGGAAGGCCGTGGAAGCTGTACTCTCGAGTCGTCTACATGTTATCCTACATGGGTGATCACGTTCACCCTAAAGGATGGCTAGAGTGGAGCTCCACATTTGCTCTAGACACGTTGCATTATGGTGAGTACATGAACTATGGCCCGGGTGGGGCTACGGGGCAACGAGTTAAATGGCCGGGGTTTCATGTGATCACATCCTCAGCGGAAGCTAGTAAGTTCACGGTGGGGCAATTCATCTATGGTTCGGCGTGGTTGCCATCCACCGGAGTTTCTTTTGCGGAAGGGCTCTCGACTTAAAATTTGCACCTGCCTTTGATTTGTGTAAAGAAAATGGCTCCCATGTCTTCTTGAATGGTATTCTTTTCGTAATGTATAAATTATGCAGTATCTTGTTGTAAAATTGAATAAAATGAAATCAAATTTTCAACAGGTACTCTATACAGACATACATACATATATACAGACACACACATATATATATATACGTATATATATATCAGCTACATGTATTAGTCGCTCTACATTTTCCCAGCATTTATACATGGTGTACCAAGTTCACAACAGAAAGCCAAGAAACAAGTGGCATCACAAACTTACATGAAATCATACATCAAACCAAAGCAGAGTATTACGTTTGTACAATTTATCAATTACATCAAACCAAAGCAGATTATTAAGTTTGTACAATTTATCAAACACAAATTTAATACAATTTACCACACAGATCAATATTCCATTCCTGAGCTCCGAACACAGTTGCACGTCCCATAAAATTCGTAGTCCAACGAGCGCAACAGAGCACCATTTTTTTTTCACATGTTCTTTACACTTGTCAAATTCCCTATTGATCTGAGGTCAAAAGCCTGTCAAAATAACGGTCCATGATCATTGACACAGATTCGAGGAATGCTGATTCACTCATCCCAGGAAGCACAGAGTCCTGAGCTTCTTGAACCATTCTCTCAACGACAGATCTTTTCTTTACAGTTTCTCTGCACATTATGCTTCCAATACTAAAGGGGGAGAGCCCTCTCTCTGCACCTTTCTTCAGAAGCATGGTGGAAACCCGAAAGACACGTGCACATTCATGAGGAAGGTCCCATCCATGAAACTTCAGGAGTTCAATGTCTTTTTCAGCATCTAACGAGTTTATGTAGGCAATTGTCATAGGAGAAAAGGGATTTCGAGCTTGAGGCCAATATAGCCATTCAAAAGTGCAATCTTCAAACTGCACCAAAGAGAACATGGTGTATACAAGGCGTGTCAGATGAAGAAACATGTATGAGGCACGACGACTACATGAAGTTGTATAAGATTGCAACGAATATATCAATCTAATTTCAATCGGCCAGCCATGAAAAGACATTGCAGGAGAGCAACTAATGCAGTATAAGCTCCCTTATTTTAATAATCAAGTACCATCACTAGGTAGGATTATTCTATTTTATCATAGGAAGGATCCAAGGCAGTTTCAGGAACTTAATTAGAAGTAAAATCTAACATAGCAAGAACCCTGACTCAGAATTCTTTTCACAATGAGTTCCACTAATTTTTGTCTGCCGGATAAAGTAATCAGTGCTCAAGAAGGATATGCATGAATTTTGGATAATGAAAGCTTGAAATCAAATCTTCAATAAAGAAAGGAGGGAAAAAAATACATACACTTTGGGGCAAGCAGTAACCATGATCAATAGGGATGAGAACAATGTGACCATCAACACTTTTATGAACCAAAATATTCCCAGCATGCCTGTCTGCGTTTGCTAACCTTATATCCAGTACACAAATCTTGTGCACCTCCTCTACAGGGAAAGAACGAGGACCCATGTCCTCACAACTACCACAGTTCTTTACGAACATCTGCAATGACCCAAACTTATCGCATGTTTGTGTACCTTTTGAATAATTGAATGCTGTATGCCGACATTTCACCATAACTGTTGGTGGAACTCCAGCAAAGCCTTTCTCATCACCACAGATGGTGCGCGGACCTCCTCTTGGATGATCCAAAATATATGCTGCAACTTCCCTTAGAGCCCCTTCACCCACTCGTGTGCCCTTCTTCATCCCTTCACCATTAGAAGACAAGGGTAGTCCCCGAGGATTATTAACAGCCATAGGCTCCTCATCTATTGGCTTGAAAACAGAAATATAGTTCTGATCTGATGAATCTTGCATGAAATAAGTACCTCCGGATCCCTCAGAAGATAGAATAGGTTGGTTACCCATCTCTAGCCCGTCAAAAGTGGCATCAAGTAGTTGTTTAATCACTGGCGGCAAACCAATCTTAGGATTAACAGTCAGTGGTTCCAGGACAAGATCTTTTTTAAAAGAATTCACAGCTACATGTGGAAGGTTTAAAACCTTAAAATCATCAGCTACCTTTTCTTCCACATCTGATGCAACTATCGATACCTCTAACTCGCTTTCGAGAGGCACAGTCCTAAGTTTCGCTGATTTTTTAACTAGAAAATGAATTACAGCACCATTTCCCCTACACACATCATCTACCGTTCTCTGATCTTCAAGCTCCTCACTATCAAAGAACAATCCATGATCCTTAAGATCAAAAAAACCTTTCTCCCTCTCAGCAATTTTCTGTTTAACAAAGCCCACATTCCTTTTCCTTGGAATGTGGAATTCAAACTCCTTGCCGGAAATAGTCCGAACAGTGATGGCTTGGAGGTCAGAGAACCGTAGGACCAAATGTAATACATTCCCATCTGTCACACCATAATCCCCAACCCGACAGTTGCTCCGTGCTAATTCTTTCCCATCAAAAACAAGTTTCTGCTTCTTTGCAAAGAACCCTTTGCATTTCTGAATTTTAAGTTTCACAGAAGCAATGGAATCCGATTCCAAAACTCGAATGGGAATCAGGGAACCACCAACAGTTAGGAAAATTAAGATCGAGTCATTCGACCGGTGGCCATTCTGAGCCGACACACTTCTTAAAAAACAAGAATAATCTTCATGGACAGGACTGAGAGCAACACTGGCAATAGACATTGCTGCCTAGGAAGATCAAACCCTTCTACCTATAACACCAAATGTTAATGCTTTAGAATTTCAACATCCAATCAAAATATCACCAAAATATAAAATCTCAAAAAAATCAATTAGCCTCAAAAAAATATCACCAACCAAGTTTTGAACGCCCAAAAGGTAGAAAATTAAAAAAAATGATAATGCCCCATAAACCAAAAACCTAAATTAGATTTGATACCGGGACACTATCAACTAAATAATCAAATAAAAATGCTTCAAGAAAAATAGAAAAGATGAAAATTTGATCGATCATTAGAAACAAAAGAGCAGAAATCGAATCTTATTCCCAAAAAAAAATCTTTCAATGCAAAATCATTCATCGCGCTTAGAACAAAACACGATCCCCACTTCTCCACCCAAATCAGAGTCCAAGAAAATGTCATTACATAAACAAATAGTTCTTCACCAAGAAATCTCCATCAAGATATGATGCTCTCAAGAAAAAGAAAACATGAAATTCTTAACCAGGAAGAAAAGCGAAAAGTTTCAGGCCAAGATTCAATCCCGATACATGAAATGTAATTCAAAATCGCAAAGAATGACACCAAAAATTCATTACCTCTGTTTAATCTCTAATGATCAGCTCATCAATGTAAGAAAAATCGATTAAAATTCCCTTTAAATCTGCAGAGAATTTTTGAACTCATAAAGGCTCCTTCCTATGCAGAGCTGAAGGCGAAAGTGTAACGTATCTTTGATCTTTATACATTTGGACCCACAATTAATTATTAATTGATTATTATTATTATTATTATTATTATTATTATTATTATTATTATTATTATTATTATTATTATTATATTATTATTATTATTATTATTTTACTTTTTCTAGAATTTGCAGAAAATTTTAAAAATACATGTAAATTTTATTTGGGTTGATATCTAAGTTATATATGTTATTTACAACAACAAAATAATAATATTTTTTTAGATCATATCAAAAAAATATTTCATGTGCAAAAAAATATACATATAAATTTAAATTTTCTTATTCCTCCTCATATATATTTATAAAATAAATTATAAAAAATAATATACATAGTTTTAAAATTTATTATATATTATCTAAATTTTTTACACAAAATGTCATTTAATATACAAAAACTCTTATTATATTGTCTCACATGTCGATTTAGGTATACAGATCTTTTATCCGACTCAATGAAAAAATTATTTTTATGTCAAAAAATATTACTTTTCATTTCAAATATGAATGAGTCTACCTGATTTACGGATTCGTATCTGTATGATGTTTTACAAAAGACTTACTGATAATTTATATATACTAGTACAGTGACGCGCGTGTTGCGTATTTATACAATATTTTTTTATAATTCATTTGATTTATATTTAAACAAAGATAAAAATATAATTATAAAATAATGACGACTACATTGTCATTTAAATATATCAAATAAAAAAATAAATAGAAAAAGAAAAAAGAAAAAAGACCAAGTAAAAATTAAATCTACAACTTGATACTAAAAGAATAAAGACTATATCCACCAAACTACGATGACTTGCTTTAAAATTTAGCATTTTACTAATAGGCAAAAACTTGTATGAGACGGTTTCAGGGGTCATATTTTGTGAGGCGGATATTTATTTGGGTAATTTATGAAAAAGTATTGCTTTTTATGCTAAGAGTATTTTTTATGGTGAATATGAGTAGGGTTGACCCGTCTCACAGATTGAGATCCGTGAGACGGTCTCACATGAGACCTACTCTTATTAATATATATATATATATATATATATATATATATATATATATATATATATATATATATATGTAGAAGAATAATATTTATTTATTATTTAGATTTGATTAGATTTAGGTTATTCTGTTTCCTTAGTTGTTATTCTATTTCCTTAGTTATTTAGATTTGATTAGATTTAAATTATTTTATTTCCTTAGTTTGTTATTCTGTTTCCTTAGTTGATGTGATCACATCAACTATAAATAGTCTGTATATTGTTATTGGAAGATAATAAGAAAAATAGTTTGTATTGCTTCATGGTATCAGAGCCAAGTTTCGGTACCCTAGCCGCCTCTTTTCTTTCTTATTCGTCCGGCAGAGGTCGTCCCTAGCCGTCTCTTTTCATTCTTATTAGTACGGCAGCCCTCATCCCTTCTTCATCATTAGTCATTCAGCCATACGCATGACTAAATGCGGCACTAACTACGGCATGACATCAAATACATCTTCCTCGGAAGTCACTTCCTCCAAAGTCAATTCTCCAATCTCATCCATCCCCGACTTCCCCTCTAATATTGTTACAAACCACAAACTCAACGGCCAGAATTATCTTCAATGGTCACAATCTGTGTTCATGTATATTTGCGGTAGAGGGAAAGATGGACATCTCACGGGTGAAACTGCGGCTCCACAGACTACGGATCCCAAACACCGATCTTGGAAGATTGATGATCACCTTGTTATGTCTTGGCTGATAAATTCCATGACTGCTGAAGTTGGAGACAGTTTCCTACTTCACAAAACAGCCAAAGACCTATGGGAAGCGGAACTTGAAACATACTCAAGCACAGAAAATACCTCTGAACTACTTGAGGTTGAGACGAGACTGTATGATCTTAAACAAGGGATATGGGTGTCACTCAATACTATAACACTCTCACACGCTACTGGCTGCAACTAGACCTATACGAAGTATATTCTTGGAAGTGTGTTGATGATTCTGCATTGTATAAGAAGATTGTTGAGCAGAAAAGGACAGTTCGATTTCTCCTTGGCCTAAATAGAGACCTAGACGAAGTCAGGGGGAGAGTCATGGGAATCAAGCCATTTCTTAACCTTAGAGAGGCTTTTGCAGAAGTTAGGAGAGAGGAAAGTAGGAAAAGGTTGATGTTAACAGAAAGTAAACCCGGAGTGGAAGTCTCGGCTTTATTCACCCACAATTCCTCTCAACCCAATAGGTTTGGCAAGGGACGGCCCTGGTGTGACCATTGCAAGAAACTGGGTCATGTCAAGGCTACTTGCTGGAAATTACACGGCAAACCAGTAGATTGGAAGCCATCCAACACTCGGGTTGAGAGAGAAACCCGTGCAAATAATGCCACCACCACGGAAATTAGTACCGAGGGTAGTCCTTTCACTAGAGAGCAAATGGAGGCATTGCAGAAAATGCTAAATCAACATCGAGCCCCGGACAACCATCCCACGCACCTGCCGAGTCACACACGGTGCTTCTTGCACACCAAGGTATCATGTCCTACGCTCATATTGTCAAAAATAAATCCTTACAGCCATGGATAATCGATTCAGGGGCCTCAGATCACATGACTGGAGACTCCAGCCTCCTAAAAATTATCAGCCGTGCACGAATAATTTTGGAGTCCGAATAGCTGACGGCTCTTTATCACCTGTGGCAGGAATATGATCAATTAATTTGACAAAGGACCTTCAACTTTCTTGTGTTCTTTATGTTCCAAAATTGAATTGTAATTTGATTTCTATCAGCCGACTTACGCGGGATCTTAACTGTGTGACTAAGTTCTATTCCAATCTTTGTGATTTTCAGGCAGTGGATTCGGGGAGGTGATTGGCAGTGCTGAGATGCATGATGGCCTGTATTTGCTCAAAGGAAATAATCTCTTCAGTAGACAAGTTCACTCACCGGGCCTTGGTCCTACATCAAATTCAGTCAAGTGTTTTCCAAATTCTGTGTCTTTTTCTAATTTAGTGTCTGTTGAAAGCCAAGTTATGTTATGGCATCTTCGCCTTGGTCATCCTAACTTTGATTATATAGGAAAGTTGTTTCCCCATCTATTCATTAATAAAAGTTCAAGCTTTTACCAATGTGAATTTTGTCAACTTGCTAAACATACAAGAAGTATCTATCCGAGCTTGCAATACAAACCTTCATCTCCCTTCTCTATAATTCATAGTGATATCTGGGGACCTGCACGCATCAAGAATATTAATGGGGCTAGGTGGTTTGTTACATTCATAGATGATCTGTGAGGCCCAATATCTAAATAAGTAAGCCCAGCCCATTTCCTATTTTATTTATTTAAACCCCAACCCATTTCTCCTATATCAGAACGTGAGATCGCTCATTCCAGAAACTCTTCTCCAGCCTTGCTCGTCGTCTCTCTACTATTTCTGCAGCAAGCGTGAATCATTCCAGCGGCCAGAAATTTAGCGCAGCAGCTTAGCAAACTTTCTTCCTCCATTATATTAGCTTCTTTCTTGCTAAATATTGGAAGGTATTGAGCTCATTTGGCATGATTTCCAGCAGCTAGGTGCGTGAGTTTCGATTTGGTTTTGGGTAAGCTTTTGGCTTCGATTCTTGGTTGTTCTTGGTGTGTTAGTTGGTAAAAGTGTAGTATTAAGCTTTTTCCCTAATTTCCAGCTAGGTTTCCGGCGTGAACAGTAACTCCGGCGACTTTTCCGGCGAGCCATCTTCGCGAGTTCACCATTGTGTGTTTAAGCTTCGTTTCTTGAGGTATTAAACTTGGAATTTCAGAATTTGTATGGGTTATATAGGCTGCCCGGGTTTCGATTTTTAACCAAGCCGATTTAATTTGATTTAGTCGGTTAGAATGCATTATATTAATATAGATAGCGAATTTATATTGTAGGTTTTATCGTTGGACGAGTTTCATTCGATAGCCTTTAAGATTTACCGGGGTATTGTAAGCTATAGTTGAGGTACGCTCAAACCTATATCATTATGACGGTTATATTGGCGTGTACGAATATTCGGTGAATGTTGTTTGCTATGATGTGCATTGAATGTTTATATTGTTGCATTCATGCATAAATTGTATTGGCATTACATATTGAGCCTTGACTCCTTTGACGGCTATTTATGATTGATTCTGTTGAGATATATTGAGTCATCAGAGGGACGAGTGGATTAGGATTAGCCACATTCCCAGATGACAGCTAGGGACGAGCGACTTAGCTACTCGCATTCCCGATGCTACGTGCATGGACGAGCGGCGATTGATGCTGCATTCCTGGCACGGGTGGCCACTGTTACTGTTGATGATGCTATTCGTTTGGACTTCATTTGGTATCCATTATTCCGTTGTTACCATTCATGCATCGCATAGCATTGCATTTACTTGATATTATTACATGTCTTTTATTTACGTCATGATTTTACTGGTTTGTCGTACTGGGGTCCGACCCCTGTTTTCTTTTGATGTTGTGGTTGTTTTGATGCCATAGCAGGTCATTCCAGGGGTTTTGACGCGTCTGGTGGAGCATCAGCGAGTGGAACCCAGTAGTCAGTCGATTTGTGTCAGAGTTCCCAGATATTTATATATTATACTGGTTTGATACATTTGCCAGGGAGATGCCTTGTGTAGCTGTATGGTGATGTCTTTATGTGGTTTGGATTTTATTTGTGGTTTGTTGTGTCTAGTCCTGGCCAGTGCGGCTGTAGGATATTTGTTTGGTTGGTTGTGAACTTGACGTTATTTTCGAGCGTATATTATTGTTGTTGTGTTTTGAGATTTTTGGGATGTCCTACTTACGGGGAGATCATGCCGAAATTTCTGTAGGCCCAAATTAACGTTTTAAACTCGTTTTCGCTGTTTACACCATTTAATCCTTGTTGTGTGGTAATTAAATATTAATTAAGTGCACGGGCCCTGACAGTTTGGTATCAGAGCGTAACTGGGATACGCTCGAAATAGAGTCTAGGACACTCGAGTTTAGGCACAAATAAAATGATTGTGCATGTGCTTGATTTTTTTTGCTCTTGCTTGCTTTTATGTTTTGAATTAATTGTATCAGCATGACTAGAGCGTACTAGTTTAAGTTTATGCTTTTATACTCAACCGATTATTTTGTTTCTGCTTGTGGATTAAATATCTGTGTCTTGTAGATGGCACTTGGGCGGAAGAGTAGAAAAGGAAAGGAAGTTGTTCAGGAGTCTGAAGCTCCTAACGTTAGAGGACTGAACGAGACTGACTGGGGAAGACGAGGTCGTCGTCCTCGGGGTGAAGCACGAAATGTTAATGTTGACCGTGAAGTGGATCAGTTGACGAGAGGAATGGGTGAAATGGAATTAGTGATATCTCGATTTCAGAATATGCGTCCTCCTCGATTCTTTGGGAATGAAGATGGCGAGAAAGCTATAGCGTGGCTAAAGAGTATGAAGCGTTTGTTTAATATGCTGGAGTACACCCCTGAATTGCAACTTAAGTTGGCCATTTGTCAATTAAAGGACCGAGCTCAGTTGTGGTGGGAAACTATTGAGGATGCTTTGAAGGAATCGGGTGAAAGAGTTACTTGGGATGTGTTTTGTGCTCAGTTTGCTCGAGAGTATTCACCGCCTTCTTATTATTCGGCCAAGGAAGCTGAGTTTAATAGATTGACTCAGGGAAATATGACTGTTGTAGAGTATGCCTCTCAATTCTCAGCGCTTCTTGCCTATGTTCCTTATGTTGCTAGCAGCGATCGGAACAAGCTATCGCATTTTATGCAAGGATTGAATCGAACCATTTGCACTTTGGTAGTAGCTGGAGCACCTATTAATTATGCCGATGCCGTTGAGAAAGCCAAGAATGTGGAGGCGAGTCTACTTTTGGCGGAACCACAGTCAGTTCATCCAGGTTTTCCTCAGAGTTTCGGAGGCAATGTGCCGTTGCCAGTGGGGGCACCACTATACCCATCTTTACTGCCGTACCAGCCTTCGCAGCCTTATCAGCAACCAAAGCAGCAAAGCTTTAAGGACAAAGGAAAGCAGTTCAAGAAACAGACTCGTAGCAGTTCTTCTAGTTCCGGCAGTCAGCGTGGAAGCTCAGTTGGGTCCCCAGGTGGAGTATTTTGTGATCGTTGTGGTGGTAAGCATTTCAGTACTCAGTGTACGGGAGTTCAAGGATCTTGTAATATCTGTGGGCAAGTTGGACATTATGCTAGAGTATGTCCGAATGCAGCAAGACAACAATCTCAGCAACCTCAGTTTGGTCAAGGTTTTAGAGGACAAGCAACTAGGCCTTTTGTTCCGACTCAGTCTTTTCAGCAATCTAGCTATCCTCAGCCTAGAGGTCCGGTTCAGCAACGTTTCCCAGGGCCACAGCAGGCTCGAGTTCATGCTTTAACCCAGGATCAAGTTCAAGACGCACCGGGCGGAGTTATCGCAGGTATCTGTCTTATTTTTAATCATCTTGCGCGCATATTGATAGACACAGGAGCATCTCATTCATTTGTATCTGTTGTATTTGTTGATGAGCATGAGGTTGCTACTACTCCGTTGATAGATACTGTGTCAGTTTCTACTCCTGCCGGTGTATGTTTGATGTCTCATGAGATAATTCTAAATTGTGTGATTAGATTCGATGACAATATTATGATAACTAATCTAATCAAGCTAGATATGTCTGACTTCGACTGTATTCTGGGAATGGATACTCTGTCTAATTATCGAGCTACCGTTGATTGTTTCCATGGAGTTGTCAGATTCAGACCGTATTATTGCAGTAAATGGAATTTTTACGGTAGTGATTCAGAATCACGTATTCCATTAGTGTCAGCAATGTAAATGTTCAGACTTTTGTCAACAGGAAATGAAGGATTCATGATCTATATAGTTGATGCGACTCAGGGAAAAAGATTCGAAGTTTCTGATATTCCTGTTGTCAAGGAATTCCCCGATGTATTTCCTGATGAAATTCCTGGATTTCCACCCCAGAGGGAAATTGATTTTAGCATTGAGTTGGTGTCCGGGAAAAATCCTATTTCGAGAGCACCATACCGTTTGGCTCCAGCGGAATTGAAAGAACTGAAAGAGCAATTACAGGACTTACTGGAAAAAGGCTATATTAGACCAAGCATGTCACCATGGGGAGCTCCGGTATTGTTTGTCAAGAAGAAAGACGGAACGATGAGAATGTGCATTGATTATAGGCAATTGAACAAAGCTACTGTAAAGAATAAGTATCCTCTGTCGCGTATCGATGATTTGTTTGATCAGTTGCAAGGTACGTCAGTTTATTCAAAGATTGATCTTCGTTCTGGCTACCATCAGCTCCGAGTTCGAGAGGAAGATGTGCCGATGACAGCATTTCGAACGCGTTATGGGCATTATGAATTTCTAGTTATGCCTTTTGGGTTGACTAATGCTCCAGCGGTTTTTATGGATTTGATGAATCGTGTTTTTCGAGAATTTATAGACAGATTTGTTATTGTCTTCATAGATGACATTCTGATTTATTCGAAAACAAGGAAGGAGCATCGAGAACATTTAAGGTTAGTCCTCCAGACACTCAGAGCAGCACAATTGTATGCAAAATTTTCTAAATGTGAATTCTGGCTGGACAGAGTAGTATTTCTGGGTCATGTTATATCAGCTCAAGGAGTATCAGTGGATCCTAGTAAGGTGGAAGCTGTTATCAATTGGCCAACACCGAGGAATATTTCCGATATTCGCAGTTTCTTGGGATTGGCAGGATATTATAGGCGTTTCATTGAAGGATTTTCTATTATAGCAAGGCCTATGACCCAATTAACGCAAAAAGATCGACGTTTTGTGTGGACTGATGAATGCGAGTCAAGTTTTCAGACTTTGAAGGAAAAGTTGACAACAGCTCCAGTGCTAGCTTTACCATCAGGCTCAGGTGGATATGTTGTTTGTTCAGATGCATCTCTAAATGGACTTGGATGTGTTCTAATGCAAAATGGGCGAGTGATTGCATATGCTTCTCGTCAGTTGAAGCCGCATGAGACCCGATATCCAGTGCATGACTTAGAGTTGGCTGCCATTGTGTTTGCATTGAAGTTATGGCGTCACTATCTGTACGGTGAGAAGTTTGTGATTTATTCGGATCACAAGAGTCTTAAATATCTTTTCTCACAGCCTGACTTGAACATGAGACAGCGTCGATGGATGGAATTGCTTAAAGACTTTGATTGTGAGATTCAGTATCAACCAGGTCGAATGAATCTTGTTGCAGATGCTCTCAGCAGGAAAGTTCAGAATGCTATGCTGACATCTTTGACTATCTCTAAAGTTCACGAGCACTTGGGAACTTCAGGATGGACTTATCAAATCAGTGGAGACTACTTTATAGTGTCATCTATTCAAGTTGAGCCACAGATTTTGTCCAGAATCAAAGCAGCACAAAAGACCGATCCGCACATTCATAGATTGAAAGAATTGTCTCGAGCAGGTCAGACTGAAAAGTTTAGTGTTGCTTCAGATGGTAGTCTGCGCTTTAATGGTAGACTTGTGGTTCCAAATTTGTTAGATCTGAAAGAAGCCATACTAAAGGAAGCACATTGTAGTCGGCACAGTATTCACCCAGGAATTCGAAAGATGTATCATACCTTGAGAGCTCATTATTGGTGGGAAGGTATGAAGAAAGATATCTCTCATTTTGTGGCTAAATGTTTAACGTGTCAACAAGTTAAAGCCGAGAGAATGAGACCTGGTGGAATGTTGCATAGTCTTGAAGTGCCACAGTGGAACTGGGAGCACATTGCTATGGATTTTGTGACTCATTTGCCTCGTTCAAATCGTGGTTGTGATGCGATTTGGGTGATTGTTGATAAATTATCTAAATCAGCTCATTTTATTCCGTATGATCGTACTTGTACTTATATGAAAATGGCGAAACTGTACATTGATCATATAGTGAGACTGCATGGTGTGCCAGTAACCATAGTATCCGATCGTGATCCAAGGTTTGCTTCGAAGTTTTGAGGAAGTTTGCAATCAGCTTTGGGTTCAAAGTTGGCTATGAGCACTGCCTATCATCCACAGACGGATGGTCAGTCAGAAAGAACCATCCAGACTCTAGAGGATATGTTACGAGCAGCAGTGATGAATTTCAAAGGTGGTTGGCAAGAATCACTGTCTTTGGTTGAATTCTCTTACAATAATAGTTTTCAGACAACAATCGGTATGGCACCATTTGAAGCTTTGTATGGAAGAAAGTGCAGATCGCCGATATGTTGGGAAGATGTAGGAGAAAGACAGATGTCAAAACCAGAATTTATTCAAGAAATGAAAGATAAAGTTGAATTGATCAGGAAAAGGATGAAAGCAGCCCAGGATCGTCAAGCCAGTTATGCTAATAAAAGGCGTAGACCTTTAGAATTCCAAGTGGGCGATTATGTTTTCTTGAAAGTGTCACCTTTCCGAGGTACCATGAGATTTGGACATAAAGGGAAGTTAGCTCCGCGTTTTATTGGTCCGTATATGATTGTTGAGAGGATTGGCACATTGGCTTATCGTTTGGATTTGCCGCAGAGTTTGTCTTTGATACATAATGTGTTTCATGTATCTATGTTGCGGAAGTATGAGCCAGATCCGTCTCATATCTTGAATGTCGAGGATGTGGAGTTAGACAGTTCCCTTAGCTATGTTGAACATCCAGTGCAGATTTTGGACCGCAAAGAAAGACAGCTCAGAAGCAAGACGATTCCATTGGTTCTGGTACAATGGAGTAGGCATGGAAAAGAAGAATCTACATGGGAATTAGAGGCAAAGATGCGACAAGAATGGCCTCATTTGTTTGAGAATGTACAGAATTTCGCGATGTATTCTGAATTTCCTATGTATTATCAGTCGTGATGTTTTGATTATCAGTTGTGTTTGATAGATTTCGAGGACGAAATCTTTTATTAGTGGGGGAGAATGTGAGGCCCAATATCTAAATAAGTAAGCCCAGCCCATTTCCTATTTTATTTATTTAAACCCCAACCCATTTCTCCTATATCAGAACGTGAGATCGCTCATTCCAGAAACTCTTCTCCAGCCTTGCTCGTCGTCTCTCTACTGTTTCTGCAGCAAGCGTGAATCATTCCAGCGGCCAGAAATTTAGCGCAGCAGCTTAGCAAACTTTCTTCCTCCATTATATTAGCTTCTTTCTTGCTAAAGATTGGAAGGTATTGAGCTCATTTGGCATGATTTCCAGCAGCTAGGTGCGTGAGTTTCGATTTGGTTTTGGGTAAGCTTTTGGCTTCGATTCTTGGTTGTTCTTGGTGTGTTAGTTGGTAAAAGTGTAGTATTAAGCTTTTCCCCTAATTTCCAGCTAGGTTTCCGGCGTGAACAGTAACTCCGGCGACTTTTCCGGCGAGCCATCTTCGCGAGTTCACCATTGTGTGTTTAAGCTTCGTTTCTTGAGGTATTAAACTTGGAATTTCAGAATTTGTATGGGTTATATAGGCTGCCCGGGTTTCGATTTTTAACCAAGCCGATTTAATTTGATTTAGTCGGTTAGAATGCATTATATTAATATAGATAGCGAATTTATATTGTAGGTTTTATCGTTGGACGAGTTTCATTCGATAGCCTTTAAGATTTACCGGGGTATTGTAAGCTATAGTTGAGGTACGCTCAAAACTATATCATTATGACGGTTATATTGGCGTGTACGAATATTCGGTGAATGTTGTTTGCTATGATGTGCATTGAATGTTTATATTGTTGCATTCATGCATAAATTGTATTGGCATTACATATTGAGCCTTGACTCCTTTGACGGCTATTTATGATTGATTCTGTTGAGATATATTGAGTCATCAGAGGGACGAGTGGATTAGGATTAGCCACATTCCCAGATGACAGCTAGGGACGAGCGACTTAGCTACTCGCATTCCCGATGCTACGTGCATGGACGAGCGGCGATTGATGCTGCATTCCTGGCACGGGTGGCCACTGTTACTGTTGATGATGCTATTCGTTTGGACTCCATTTGGTATTCATTATTCCGTTGTTACCATTCATGCATCGCATAGCATTGCATTTACTTGATATTATTACATGTCTTTTATTTACGTCATGATTTTACTGGTTTGTCGTACTGGGGTCCGACCCCTGTTTTCTTTTGATGTTGTGGTTGTTTTGATGCCATAGCAGGTCATTCCAGGGGTTTTGACGCGTCTGGTGGAGCGTCAGCGAGTGGAACCCAGTAGTCAGTCGGTTTGTGTCAGAGTTCCCAGATATTTATATATTATACTGGTTTGATACATTTGCCAGGGAGATGCCCTGTGTAGCTGTATGGTGATGTCTTTATGTGGTTTGGATTTTATTTGTGGTTTGTTGTGTCTAGTCCTGGCCAGTGCGGCTGTAGGATATTTGTTTGGTTGGTTGTGAACTTGACGTTATTTTCGAGCGTATATTATTGTTGTTGTGTTTTGAGATTTTTGGGATGTCCTACTTACGGGGAGGTCATGCCGAAATTTCTGTAGGCCCAAATTAACGTTTTAAACTCGTTTTCGCTGTTTACACCATTTAATCCTTGTTGTGTGGTAATTAAACATTAATTAAGTGCACGGGCCCTGACATGATCACACAAGAATTACTTGGACCTTTCTCATGAAGGAAAAATCAGAAACATCCATGATCTTCCAAACCTTTCACTCCATGATATCCACCCAATTCCAGAGCAAGATCAAAGTTCTTAAGACTGATAATGCTAAGGATTACTTCAACTCTGTCCTTGGATCTTATTTTTCCAAACACGGTATCATTCACATAAGTTCTTGTGTGGATACCCCACAACAAAATGGAGTGGCAGAAAGGAAAAATAGACACTTACTCGAAGTTGCCCGTGCTATCATGTTCACCAACAATGTCCCTAAGTATTTATGGGGAGAGGCCATTCTTACTGCAAATTACCTCATCAATAGGATGCCAAGCCGAGTCTTAAAATTTCAAACCCCCCGTAAGACACTTCTCAATGCCTATCCTCACATTCAGTCTTTTTCTTCAGATCTACCACTCAAAATTTTTGGATGTTCTTCCTTTGTTCACATTCACCAACATCATCACACTAAACTCGATCCAAGATCTCTAAAGTGTATATTTATTGGATACTCCTCCAACCAAAAAGGTTACAAGTGTTACTCTCCAATCACTCGAAGAGTATACAACACCATGAATGTAACATTCTTTGAACATCAGCCCTACTTCTCCAAATCCGACTTCCAGGGGGAAACCCTGACTTCGGATCCTTTCGTAGATATCAATGATTTACCAGCCCAACAAATACCCGATCCTGTGTATCTTCTCGAGCCTGAAATAGTTCCAGCACCAGCCCAACAAATGTCCACTTCTGTGTCCATACCCAGGCCTGAAATATTTCCAACCTTGGTTACTCCTACTACTGAAACTGCTCCACTTGGTTTAAAACAACCACAAATCGACACTCACAACTCCGAACTACATGTCTATAGAAGGAGAAAACCCATAGAGCATATACAGGACATCAATCCAACTCAGAATTCTCAATCGTCAGCACCAGACTCTCCTGCCCATGATGATTATATGATTGATGATTTGGATCAGCCAATCGCCCACCGGAAAGGTGTTAGAGGGTGCACTAATCATCCTATTGAGAAGCATGTTGCCTATGGGAAGTTGCTGCCTACATACAGAACATTTATTTCAACTCTTGATAGCATACAAGTGCCTAATTCTGTACAGGAAGCTCTAAGGATTCCAGCATGGAAGAAGGCAGTTGAAGAGGAGTTTAAGGCTTTAGAAATGAACAATACATGGACTCTTGTAGAGCTGCCACATGGCAAAAACCCAGTTGGTTGCAAGTGGGTATTCACAGTAAAATACAAAGCAGATGGTAGTGTTGAAAGATTCAAGGCTAGACTTGTGGCCAAAGGTTTCACGCAGTCATATGGGATTGACTACCAGGAGACATTTGCTCTAGTTGCCAAACTCAACACAGTTCGAGTTTTACTCTCTCTCGCAGTGAATCTGGATTGGCCTCTTCACCAACTTGATGTAAAAAATGCCTTCCTGAGTGGGGATTTAGAAGAAGAAGTTTATATGACTATCCCTCCAGGAATGGAAACCAAGCCAAACAGCAGGTTAGTATGTAAACTCAAAAAGTCTTTGTATGGCCTGAAGCAGTCACCACGAGCTTGGTTTGATAGGTTTGCTAAGGTTGTGATCGCTAATGAGTATCACCAGTGTCAGGCAAATCATACATTGTTCGTAAAAAGCAAACCAGGAGGGAAAATTGCAATTCTCATAGTGTATGTTGATGATATCATACTGACAGGAGATGATTCAGAGGAAATTATCAGTCTCAAAAATATGTTGGCTGTGGAGTTTGATATCAAGGACCTTGGGAACATGAAATATTTTCTAGGAATGGAAGTGGCTCGGTCTAAAGAAGGAATTATCATATCCCAGAGAAAATATATACTAGATTTGTTAAGCGAAACAGGTTTACTTGGATGCAAACCTGTTGACACGCCTATGGATCCTAATATGAAGATGATCAGGAGTGAGGACAGCAGCCTTGTGGATAAAGGAAGGTACCAGAGACTAGTTGGTAAGCTCATCTATCTATCTCATACTAGACCTGACATTGCATACTCTGTCAGTGTAGTCAGTCAACACATGAATGATCCAAATGAGGATCATATGGAAGCAGTGATTCGAATTTTGAAATACCTGAAGATGACTCCAGGACACGGTCTTCTATTTAGAAAGTCTAAAAATCGGGATGTAGAAATCTACTCTGATGCTAGTTGGGCAGGAGAACTGACAGATAAAAGATCAATCACTGGTTATTGCTCATATGTTTGGGGTAACCTTGTGACACGGAGAAGCAAAAAGCAAGCTATTGTTTCTCGCAGTAGTGCTGAATCAGAGTACCGTGCCTTGGCATTAGGAATTTGTGAAGGAATGTGCCTTCAAAGGCTATTAAAAGAGCTCAAGGTTCAGACACAAGACAAAGTAAAGATCTTTTGTGACAATCAAGCTGCCATCAGTATAGCCAAGAATCCTGTCCATCATGACAGAACTAAACATATTGAGATCGATAGACATTTCATATCAGAGAAGGTGAACAATGGAATTGTTCAACTCTTATGTTCCAACACGACAACAGCTTGCTGATATTCTCACCAAAGCACTTCCAAGAGCTACTTTCAAGGAATTAAACTCCAAGCTTGGTTTGCATAATATATACAACCCAGGTTGAGGGGGAGTGTAGAAGAATAATATTTATTTATTATTTAGATTTGATTAGATTTAGATTATTCTGTTACTTTAGTTTGTTATTCTATTTCCTTAGTTATTTAGATTTGATTAGATTTAAATTATTCTATTTCCTTAGTTTGTTATTCTGTTTCCTTAGTTGATACGATCACATCAACTATAAATAGTCTGTATATTGTTATTGGAAGATAATAAGAAAAATAGTTTGTATTGCTTCAATATATATATGTGTGTGTGTGATTTTTAGTTTAATTTTTACAACTGTTTTTAAAAGAAAAAAAAGAAAGGAAAAAATAATGATTGACCTTGGAAAAAAGGGGTAGAAAAGGAGTTTTTCAGTATTGTATATGGACTACTGAAAATGAAAATATATTTTAAAATTATCAAATTCAATTACTCCATAGACAAAAATAAGTAGCAATAATAATTTAGAACATATTTTATAGAAATGAAAGGCATTCTTTTGTTCAGTGGCTTGAATTGAAATGAAAGTGGTAACGACTGAAAATTTAAGTGGTATAAGCATCCAAAAAAGAATCTTCCTGAACAAGAAGAGCTTCATCTTCACATCACTCAACAAACCGTGGCCGTCTACAAGCTTCTCTCGATAAAATCCCATATCCTCTCCTCCATATATATGCGATCCCTAAGCCTACGAGGCATGTGTCGTTCATCTGGAAAAATCAACAATTCGTAAGACTTACCAGCCGCCACAAGCTCGTTCACCAGCCTAGCCGTGTGCCTAAAATGCACATTCTCGTCAATCATCCCATGAACTAGCAACAGCTTCCCTTTCATGTTTCCAATGTGATGCATCACCGAGCTATTCAGATATCCTGATTCATTTTCATGAGGTAAACCCATATATTTTTCGGTGTAAAAAGTATCATACCCATCCCAAGATGTGACCGGGGCACCAGAAATTGCGCATTTGAAAACTTCAGGATATCTTGCTAGTGTGATGGCCGAGAGATATCCACCATAACTCCATCCACACAACCCAATGTGACCGAGTCTGGCTAATCCCTGCTTGATGAGCCATTCAGCTCCAGATCGCTGATCCTCTGCATCAATCTGGCCACAGTGGTCCTTGATTGCGCCTTCAAATTTGAGTCCACGTCTAGCAGTTCCTCTATTATCCATCTGGAAAATGTAGAAACCACAATCAGAAATGTCTTTATTTCTTTTGGAGAGAGTCGAAATATTAAACATAGTTAAACTTTGAAAGCATTGGTATCATCAGAAACCACTACTACCATAAGCTCAAGCTCATGGAAGGTGGCACAACAATTGTTTTTAAACTCCATCGCATGTAAGTCAAAAGGCTAAGAAATATACGCTTGAATTTAATATCTAACACGAACATGCATATTGATCGTATATTAGGCAATCAAGATCACCCAAAACCAAACTAATTTACATAAGGGGTCTTACGCACCAGGACTTTGAACATGTCACCCTTGGCTCAACGCAATACTGCATTGAAGACCACTTTTCCCAGCTTTTGAATGAAATGGTTTCTAACAGTAGTTTTATATCTTAACAGGTATCTATAAAGTTCAATGAAGGACCGCAAATTGTACAATACAATACTACATTAAGACATTATTTGGTGAAAGGATAAGGTTGAACATCCTTGAATCATCCAATATTTGACTCAAGTTTTACAATAACTGAAGTTAAAAAATAACTATGTTATCTTTGTCTTGCAATTTACTAGCAAGTCATTCATCATCTCATCTTACGAGCCAACCGGTGTCTTAAAAGTATTGAAGATGCGTCATATTATTGTACCAAAGAGTGCAAATGACATGCATTGAGCATAGGTGGTTTCAAATAATAATTAAAATTGTAACATGTATATCTAGGGTTCATTAAGGGCCACAATTGGACAATAAGAAGGTAGACTAAAGGTAGTGAAGATGTGTCTTATACTTGTACTAGTGAGAGCAAATGACATGAATCGAGCTTAAAATGATAAATTAGGTCACCTAACAAATACCTTCCAGACTAATATTCCTTTACTTCTCAGATATTGGGATCTCATGTCAACTGTATTTATCCAAGAATCAGAGACTAGTTGTACACTAGGACCACCATAAACCTGAATCATTGTTTTATACGGTGGTGGTCCAAATTTTGCTTCGTCTGGTTTGTATAACGCTCCATACAAAGTAGTTCCGTCCTTTGCCTCTGCCTGAATCACCTCTGGAGGCTCGAGTTGGAGTTTTCTAAATCTGGGAATGTCGGCTGGATGTTCATAAAGAGACAAAATCAAGCTCCCATCGTGTAACGAGTGTATGGAAACCTTGGGAGGCAAACTCAAGGAATCATGGATATCTACAAACCTCTGCAATTGATGATCAAGCACAACCACATGCCTTCCCTTTCCATGGGTCAGTCTCAATGGAGTTTGTACAGAACGGCTCCCATTCAGGAACAAGTTAGTGCCATAAAGATGAGATTCCAGAGGACCGTCTAAAGTTCCAGTGAAATAAACTATGCCAGAAACCTCATTTACACCAGCAACTTGCTCAACCATCCAATGACCATGGGTAATGGGTCCCAAGCACGCCCCATCCAAATCATGCAAATATAGATGGCGGAATCCAGTTTTCTCGCTGGCCCAAATAAACCCCCCGAATGGTTTGCCCGGTAATTTGTCTAGTGGGGTGAAGCAATCGTGCAGATTGATCCACGTTTCATGTTCTTCTTCAAAGATGACTTTCCTCTCACCAGTTTTAATGTCGAACTTGATCATCTTTAATTTAGAATGTTTTCTATTCAAAACCTGAGCAGTAAGAATATTCCCGTGCATCCAATTCACTCGTGCCAAATACTCATTATCTTCCTGGCCCCCTCCTCCGCAGACAAGATCCATCCAACTAACTGGTCCTCCAGCAGCAGGAACAACGCCCAAACGAACTTTTACATTCGAACTGCCTGCAAAAGGGTAAGCATGGTCTTCCTGTGCATCTGAACCCACAAAATTTTTTCCTTGGTGCATGATCCTAAACAGAGGTATGTTTGATGAATCAACCTCAGTGAATGCAATGAATTTGCTATCTAGTGACCACCAGTAACCATTCTTCCTCTCCATTTCTTCCTACAGCCAGAAAACACGAGCCTTGTTGAGTATGCAACTAAAAATTGGGCTCCTTCTGAATGTGTAGGGGAAAAAAGGCATTTATTTCGAGAAGAATGTAAATGCTGACTCAACAAGGATCTCACCTGGGCTATGTACTCAGCAAGTCCATGTGTCTGGGAAAAAAACAAGGCAGTCCATCACTAAACAATAGAACAAATTCAACATTTTCATTGTACCAAAACACATTGTAGAAACTAAACATGAGATAGGCATCAACCTAGTTGAAAAGCAATAGCTGACCTGCCGAAGGACGATCAAAAAGTAGTGTGTATATGTTGCTGTAAAGTTTAAAAAATATGAGTTGCAATATTACGATCATCGGTAACGTTTCATCTGATGGAAAGCGGTTGGATCATCCATTGATATTAGAGATAAAGACAAGTGTTTGATTTCCATGATTGTAAGTTGGTGCATTTCTTGAGGGATTGTTAGGAACAAAACACCTGTCTTTGCTAGAAGAGCAATAAAATAACCAATGATGTAAATGGCGGGAGGTGGTTAGTGACCGCCGGCCGAGGCGGTTGAATTTTTAAAGTGATTTTTAATAGATAATCATATATAATCACAAATAGTCATCATTTTTTATGTAAGTTGTGTAATTAAATAATGTTCAAATATAAAGAAAATTCATACAATATAATATCATTTAGATAATGTGCAAATAAATATATAAATGCAAACTAACAAGATAATTAATAAAAATTCATCATCATATTAATGTTATTATGCTTACAAAGTAATATAATTACTTTTACTAAAAACCTAAGTTTTAATTTTTAAATTTCAAAGTTTCAATCCATCGTTAGAACAAGTACTAGACTAAACATAACTAATCTTCCTAATCATCTACATATGTATCATCTACTACATTCATAATCCTCTCATCATCGGACTCAAAATCAACATCTTCTTCATTCTCCTCCTTCGAAGTATCTAAATCTTCGTCAAGTTTTCTAATAGGGATGTTCCTTGCACTCCTCCTTGGTTGTAGCACTTCATCCGTTTCCGAGGCCTCCATTACCATTCTCCCGTGGCGGCGAGCGGCGGCGACAGACAGTTTGTGTAGTGGGCTTAATGGTTGATAGTGAGGAGTGAGAACCAAAAAAAATAAAGTGGGGGTGTGATTTAAATAACTAAGGTTTTGAGTTTTAAAATTAGTTGACTTTGACTGAGTTTTTAAAATTTGTCAACTATAACTTAAAAATGTTCACCGTCACACCTGGCTCGCGTGCTCATTGCCTCGACCGCCTGCCCACCGCTGTATAGCTTGGGCCGCCTAAAAGAGCGCCTCATGCGTAGGCGGTGCAATCGAAAATATGTAAATATTGGTCTGACAACCATCAAATGAAAATTTGACCCAGCCTCAAATGTCAGCTATGTAGCACGGACACCTTAAAAAAATTCTGAAGTATCAGGCACAGATACAACACGGATACGGATCGGCACGCGGATATGGCAAAATCCGTGTCGTTGACTTTTTAGGTTTACCAGTCGGATACGTTTTGTATACGGCGAGGACACGCCACAGATACATTTTTGTATACGTTTCGTCAAAAAAAAATTCTTTTCCTTTTTAAATAACTGCTCTGAAGTTGTGTATTGTATATATTTACATATATATATATATATACATTTATATTTCTACAATATATTTATATAAATATTTATATTTCTACAAATTTTAATACTAAATTTATATATATATATTTTTAATAATTGTCGTATCCCAACCATATCTTCTCTTATATTTTCAAAATTTTCCGTATTGCCGATCCGTATTGTAATCTTTTAACCGTATCCATGCAACATAGGATGTCATTGTGACCATTCTTCGTGACTATGGAGGATTAGGTTGCCGCTATATCCAATACAAACAACTGGTTGTTTACTGATACATTTTCTAAGAAAAGTTAAGGGAAAAAGTATATTTCCCTTGACAAGTCCCATTCAAACTGCGTGAGATTGTGTCATGCATTTATCTATCTCCCTACCGATTTTCTCTTCTATTTCAGCATTGATTCCTTCCCAAATTCATTTTATGTTATTCATTTTGAACATCCCCAACTTCAAAATTAGTACTCATTCAGATGTAAAAAGTAAGACAAAACAAAATTTTAATACTCGTTTATCGGCTGTCATTCTTTCTCAGAATTCAAAAATGAAATCTACTTTTCCTTATTAAAGGCAAACTGAAAGAAGTTAAGATATCTGCATGCGTTTTTTACAGAAGCAGTCAGGTGCACTTCAACAACAAAATCCAAACGGGGAAAAAAACCATGGCGAGGACATTAATTAAAGAGGAAAACAGAAACAAATTTAATTAAAATGGAATCCAAGGCTTACTATAGTATTTTCATGAGCACCCAAAGTCAATTGTTTTGACACGTTGTACAGAAGGTTCAACACATGAAGCTCATTGTCCCTCACATAAGCAAGCATGGTGCCATCCGGGGAGATATGTGGGTCTATAATTGGCGAGGAAGAGGTGTTAGGAAGCTTAATCTCTGGTTGAACGGCAAAGTCCTGTATATAGATCTGCCAACATGTTATAGAGATGGATTACTATATGTGACTATGGCAACCTACAGAAAGCTTGATTTTCGTCTCATGATAATTAAACAGACAGTTTAGGACAAGAATAGAGTACATGGAGTGAACTTGCATTCAGTGTTTGTGCGTCCAATCGCCATATACCCTTTATCACGCATTAATTGTTATATAAAATGCATAATTGATTGTTCATTGTCCCACCCAAAATCAGAGACGAAAGTTTCAATTAATACAAGACCACAAAACAAGTCAAGTTTTAAGAAAAGAGCCAAGCTGACCAATTTTCCTAGTCACAGTTATATTTTTCAGTCCAATAATACAATGCTCTATAACTTGAGAAAACTACCATTTTCACAACTTCACACAGCATGTTAAAAAGGTGTGTTTGGCTCACATTTCACTAAATAAACTTCAAGGTCACCATTCTATTATAACAGAATTCCAGAAACAGAAAACAAATTGAGATGTTAGGAAACACACCCCAGCTGGTAGAGGTACCATAAGTCTTTTTCTCTTCGAGCTCATCTTAACCCATTCATATCGTGTAACACCAAAGCCACGCTCTCTTAGTCGTTCCCTTCTCAATTTCTCCTCGGGAGACAAATTATTTTCATCAAGTCCACCATCTTCTGGGCTAAAAAACAAGTCATGCTTCCCAGTCTTGGGATCAAATACAAACACTTTTCTATTTAATGTCTGATCAGGGCTAAACAAGTACGCTATCAAACTATCATCAGGGCTAAAACTGATCGAAACTGGTGCACCGTAACCTGGTAATGGGTACTGAACTATTTCTTCAATGGGGAATACACTGAAATCATCCAGAGAGTTCGAGGCAGTTGTGTCGGTGGCAGGCATCTCTTCAGGAGACGTTCTTGAACGTTTCAAATTCCTCCTTTTTGCACTCTTATTGCGTGATTGCATCACAGAAAAAATAATCCAAAATTGAATATGCAATGCATCAATGCAAGCATGCTGAATAATGATCTGCTAAATACTAGTACATCAGAAACTTGTAAAAGAAAATAGTACTTCCCAAACAAAGAAAACCTTACAAACTTTAACCCCTGAAATCTGAACACCCTACTTTAAGTATATACCCCGATTAAACCAAATTAATAAACATTTGAAACCCAAAGAAGAGTGAAAGTAATAACCAACACAAACGAAAATTTAAACTTCAATTTTTTCAACGTGGGAAACTACTAAAATTATTATATAAATAAAAAAGTTTATCTAAACTAAATTAATCTCGAATAAGAATTTCGACTAAATTATAAAGCTGCTTTGTCGAACTGCTTTTTTCTTTCCCCCCTTCCCCACTTTGGCAACTGGAACAACGAAGGACAGAGTCTACCTTTTTACCATCAGAATCAAACCCAGTTGCTTATCACAAACAGCAATATCAACGCGTTGAACATTATCGGCGGGTAAAAAAAAAAGTTCGCGAAAATTTAAAAATTAGCGCCATCCATGACAGTGATTACTGATAATAATCGTAAATATGCAACAAAAACACTCGGAATTGGATTAATCAATACAAGAGGAATAAAAAACTGCAATCTGACCTGTTTGGGATGATCCACAATGAAAAAGACCGGACTCTGGATTCGAGATTCGAATTCGATTCCCTTTAACAACGAGTCCAATAAAGTATTAAGAGGCTATAATCAGATTAAACAGAAAAACCAAATCCTGAATTTGAAAGAACTAGAAAATGGCAATGATGAACTCGATTAGTGGTAGGAAACGAATATATTTGGGGAAGAGGAGCGTGACGACACTCGCCGTTGAAACGCGCGTCAGAAGTCAAGTCAGTGTGTAATGATTTTCTATATGCTTCCTTCATTTTTATATCCACAAGTTCTATTTAAAAAGAATTTACACATTATTAATAATTAAATTCCCTAATTCTTTTCGGCTTCATTTTTAGTAATTTAATTTCAATAACAAATTTGTAGAGTTCTAGGAATCAATTCATTGTATATCATGGGACATATAGATGTTCAAGGTTCATAGATTCCGATTTCGATTCCGATTCCCGAATTGATATTGAATTGAATCAGATGCTCGGTTAAGTATTATGATTCGGTTTCGAGTCCACTATATTTTTTTTACCGTTTTATCATTTATTTCATGTAATGTTTTAAAAAAAAAAAAGAAGCCTTCTTAATAATAACTATTTCAAAATGAGAATAATATTTCAAAATTACAAAAAAAATAAATAAATATATATTTATTGAAGATTCAACTAGAATAACATGATAATTACATCTCAATTTTCATCCTAATTAATAAAAACTATTTTACAATATTTTTCATATATTTCGTAATTTTGGCTAGCAAATTCAACAATAACTCTATCATCTTTTTATGTTTTTTTTTTTTTTTTTTTTATGTGAAACCAATCTTGTAGCATGAAAACTCTCAACATAGATTTTTTCTTTAATATTCAATTACACGGACGCTACACTTAAGCTGAATTGCTAGTATGTCTATCGACATCGATGAAAAAATTATATATTGCTTTAATTTTTTTTTCACTTGCATTGAACAGAACTGTACGTAAAATAATTTACGCTTAATATTATTATGACGAATATGAAAATATAATTTTATGAAAATGTTTATGCAGAAAAATCGCGTTATACATATATATGCTTATATTATTACATGTACAAGTTATGCTAAAATTGCATGAAATTTTATTATGTAGTACTTGGTATTTATTGTTTATGTATACTGAGTCATTATGCTCACTAGACTTGATCGATACAGAAGATGTAGTTGAGGAGATGGAAAGCGATGTCCAGTGAACAGGCTCGGGTCAGTGGCAGTGTAAACCCAGAGACCTTGATAAAATTTTAATATTAACTTTATTTTTAATACGAATGGTGAGCGTGATTTATTTTACGAGTTATATTTCTAAAAAATTATTTAATACGAAAATTTAAAATTTTTCCGCAATTATTAAAATAGTAGTATTGTAAAACGCTGTTCGTAGTACTTTTTCACACATTAATATATAATATAATTGAAAAAAGTAAATTTTATAAATAAATCTTTTATTTTATCTTTATTTAATTCATTCAAGAAATGACCGCACAATTTTCTGAATATTATTTATTATGATTATATTTGCAAAAATATAAAGTAGAAACACAACTAAAAATAGACATTGGAAAATATATTTGAGACAACTAAGAAACTTAACATATATATTTGGAATGAATGAAATATATTTTATTTGGTCAGATGTCATAACTTCCTCACGGTCATGTCTTCTCCCTTTAAATTCTCATATCTCAGAGCATCTCTCGTATTCAGATTCCCCCTTTATACATACATACATACATATATATATATATATATATATATATATATTAGTGCATAGAACACACACACACACACACACACACACACATATATATATTCAACTCTCTATACTTGTTTTTCTTAAGCTGGTCTCAAGTCCGAACCTCACCCCAAACTTGGAATTTCGTTGTGAGAGGACTGTAAGTCATCAACGAGAAGCCTTTGTACTTTATATATCAATATTTGACACAAATTCTAATCACAAAATACATAGCTTACACGAAACTTGTTGATATATTCTAATAGAAACCGTGCTAATCTACATTCTGTGCACTTTAAACCAGCAAGTTTCATAGATGTCTGGTTTCGCACTGATTAAGCCAAGAAGCTTACAACTCCGAGTCTTCAAGCTCAGAATGTGCCAAAAAACTTGGAACTGCTATTGTTATATCCCTGAAAATTACAATGATAACCACATGTCTAACAATTGTAGCTCCGTATTAACTTGAGTAAACAAGGACGAACCAAGAATTTTTCTTGCGACGAGGCGGCAAAATTTATGCTTCTAGATAAACTACAAGATAGAGCGAGCTTACTTGAGATAAGGCAGAGTCATATTCTTGATAAGAGATGGATTTTTTGATACAAATTCCTTCCACTCATCTTGGTCTATCCTTCCATCACATTTTGTATCTGCCTCAGAGAATGTCTGCAGGGATAAAAGTTGTGAAATCTTGAATTTAAAGTCGAAGATCAATAAAATGCAGAAGCCCGAGTAGAGATATCTTCACCTTGTCCACTATAATTTCAATGACATCCTCTGATAGAATGAGATCGGATTCGTGCAATAGCGCCAAAACCATCTCTTTTAACTGAAGTCATACACAAAAAAAGCCATCAGTTAGTGTTTCTTTTATTTCTTTTTTTCCCAATCGCTAATGCACTTATGGGGTGGAAGAAACTTTTCAGGGATCTTGTTAATTTCCGAAGCAGAATTAAACATAAAAAAATTTGCCTAAGAAGCGAATGTTAATACAATTATGACGCAACATTAGACTCGAAAAGTGGGATTTTTACGAAATAAAACGTTTAGGAATGTGTAAGAAGCCTACCTCTTCTCTCTCGATAAAGCCTGTGTGCCTTAGATCATACAATCGGTAGGCAACTGCCAGAATGACAAAATGACAAATGATGAGAACAGAGGTATCGCAAATGCATAAGTTGTTATAAATGTGAAGGTAACTCTAAATCTTACAGGAAATTTTGTCAGCAACTGGTGCATTAGGGTGAAAAACACTCAGCGATCGGACGAATTCTCCAAATTCAATCACTCCGTTCCGTTTGAAATCAAATAAATCAAATATCTACATAGAGAATTTTCACAATGGAACTGAAACTAAGAACGATGGTATAAAGATACGCATTTGTTTATCTGGGAGTACAGTAAGAAAAGCGGAGTCATCGTACCCTGTCAGCAAACAGATTTCTTTTGTTTCTGTTCCTGAATAGTGCTAGCTGGAATTCTTCCTGGGATGTCATTATATTAAAATTACTGAAAATTTCATGACACAAATTTTATGTTTGTAACGGGAGTCGGAACACAGTAGTAATCCAATCAATAAGAACACAAAATGAAAAGGAATTACTAGTATAACATAAACCAACGGGTAAGTGTACCTTGTGAATGAGCCCATCATCGATTATGGAGCTACTTATTTTCTTGAACAGTTGAAACAAAGCCTCGACTTCGCTCACTGTGACTGAAAATTTTGTTTGCATGAAAACCAGTTGACCAAATAGTCAGATTCAAATTAAATCAAAAAGGTTTGCGGAATAATGATGAATATTCTACAAGCACGGAAAGACATTCACCATGTGCATCTTATCCAAAATCATCAACCAGAGGATGCCAAATTTGATGACATTTTTTTCGGATTCTACAGTACACGAAGTACATATATGGCCTTTTAAGTTTACAAAATCGAGTGTGGATGCATACTCACAAGGCGTCTCAGCAGCAAGAACGGAAGGTTCCTCATAACCAGGAATATTTCTTCGACTTTTAGAGTTTATGCAGCCCATCTGAAAAGATTGGGGGTTTTATGCTTCAATTTATGTTATCACCCATCATTTCAAATTCTTGATACATTAATTTAATCCATTTCGAAAGTAACATTATGGATCATGACTGTTTGCAAATGCAGACCTTAACATTTTGCCATCGATAAGATCTTAAAGTATTTAGAACAAAGAAAATTTCATGAAATAGTTGTTAATGTACAAACTATTGATTATATCGTCTCGGTTAAGCTAGAACTTTTGGCACAAGTGATTTTGATAGTGGGTTCAAATAAAGATATCATATGCAAACATCCGCAATGCAAGTGAGATAAACTGTTCCAGCAAAACTATTTCATGGAACACAGATAAATTCTTACAAGATTCCAACAGGACATTATTCTTAATTTTCAAGTGTTTCTCTAACAACCAAAAAAGTTTAAACAGACCAACTTTATGAAAAAAATTGTTGGATCAAGAATTTGGTATATTTTGGTGGTTAACAAATAAAAATCAAAATTGATTTAAGAGAAACTGATACAGTTAAACAAAAAAACTAATATCATTCGAAACTGAATAAATAAGTATACAAGATTTCAGTTTACCAAAAATCAAAATCAGTCCACGTCAGAACACTAAACTGATGTCCACATCAAGCGGTCTGAACAAACTAATCGCAACAGTGTACAAGTCAAGACTATTCGTAACAATGTACGAACTGTCAGAAAAATGTTGACATGAACTAAAAACAAGCCAACGGACACTTTTGATTAAACAGATCTATTTCTGAAAGTATGAATAGAGGAAGAGTTGAATTAAAGAAGGATACAATCATTTTTCACCATCACGATTAAGTCTTCAAAATCCTTGATATTTTTGAGCGAAACTGAATCAATTCAGCACACCATAAAAGAATTCTATCTGATCGTTTAAGGATCATTTCGTGCTAAGTTAGTATCGTTGTGTATTACACGTGTATAGCAGTTTGTAGAATGTCTATTAATCAGTTGAGATACTAGGAATTTCAGTTTGGCAGTGTTTAGGAGGAAACTGAATCGGGATCTTGCGAACTACTTGTGTCATCCAAAGTCTTCTAGTGTGAACCTTCCTAAAAGAAGAAAGGGAGACGTAGGAGCTTCAGTTCTCCGAACATCCAGAAACATATCTGTCATCTTTACACTTCAACTTACACCTTACCATTCATTACGTGATTTGTTCAAATCTGTCAGTCTAACTTCTTTCAGCACTTATATGTTAGCAAAATGAGATAGACACTCGAGGATAATCAATTTAGTTGCCAACTCATCTAAACTAATTGAAGAAACTCACATATTGTGTTTAAGTGTTTAGAGGGACTTATCTCAACACTAAAAAAAACTTTAAAGATCAAAATTTGAATCTAACTCAACCCTAAAAACTATCTAAAGAGGATGATTGTTCACGTCCATATATACAACTGTCAAGAACTTAATACAGCCGATTTGAGACATTTAAGACACTCCACGCCTAGGAATGAACAACTAGAGCGTGAAGTATATAAAATATTATCGGACAACTCATAAAACTGTCCAACACGGGGAGCCTGATATATGATACTATTAAGATTGAGATTTGAACCAAACTGAAACCCAAAACTAGCTAAAAAAAAGATTGTCCAAGTCCGTATATACAACATCAAAACCTTAATCTGTCGATCATGTGAGACATTTAACAGAAACAATACTAATTTGTGTACAAAAGGACAACCCAAAAAAAAACCCATATTTCTTAACAAGATAATGGTTTTGTTAAAATATTTACAGGTCAAAAAACATGGACTAAATACATAGAGTTTCATAAACAAGAAAAATCATACCAACCCACAAGCCACACAATGATGTAAAAAAAATTTACTAGAATTGTCAATTGTGAAGTCTGATAAAAGAAAAACAATACCAAAGGTGTAGTCCTATTCGGCCCGATCCAACAAATTACTTGTTGGTGATCCTTGTTTGTCCTTTTCTTGACTTGATTTCTTCAATATTTTTCACTGTGACTCCTGAAAGATCAACTAAATATACTTCATATCCCCAAAAAGAAAAAGAAACAACACAAATGATCAAATTTTACAGCACAAGATTAGAGATACAACACTTCCATTCGTAGTTCCACCAAGATTACAGCAATTTTTTCAGATGAGTTGATTGTAAAAAAGAGAAAAACAGGAACCAAATAGGCAATCGATCCAGCATGTGTTTCAAGAACCAAGTGCAGTGGCGTTTTAAGTGAGAGTTGCACCAAGCACATTTCGAAGAAAAGAAACAAAACAGAAACCGAACAAACACAGTCTCGCTTCATCAATATTGAGACTTTTTTCTCACATAATCACAAGAACCCTCCATTTAAAAAAGATCAAATCTTGGGTACTTCACATGGAAATGGGATCGAATTATATCCATAAGAGGGAAAAAAACCAGAAGAACCCTCAAAGTACTTCTCCTTGTAATTGCTTTAGAGCGCATTCAAACCCAAAATGCACAACAAAAACCAGATTACAACTCGGTAAAAACCATGAAGAATGTGATCATGAAAAGTAGAAGCAGATCGAAACCGAGATAGAAACCGACACTCTCGGGAAGATCAGCACAGGATCCTGGGAAGGCTGCTGTATTTGATCTTCGAAACGCCGACTGCAGGTTCCATTTTCTGGCATTTCTGTGCGTTTACGTGTTTAATACACCACGACACAGATGCACTGAACCAGTCCACAGCACCGTCATATATAATAATAATAATATTATTATTATTATTATTATATACATATATAAAGTATCCATTAATTTTTTATAATTTAGTACGATAAATAATTTTTTTAAAGGTTAAATTGGTTTTAAATCTCAAAACTCAAACTCAATTTTATCCTAATTCTTTACACTTCAAAATTTTGTACAAACTCCCTAATAAGTTTAAGATTAACAAAAATACTATTATATATTATAATGATCGATTTTTCTGAGAGAAATGATATCAGAGTCTAGGTAAAATTATTTCAAACATATAAATTTATTATTACAGTATAATTAATTGTTTGAGGATGACAATTTTCTCAAAATACATGAATCCGAACCCAGGTTCGAGATTTATTTACAAGAATTATTTCAGAACTCTGGAATATTTGCAACAGGAAGATCTAACTAAGGTTAGATATCAAGAAGAAACTTATCAGAGTCCTAAGGTAAACTTATAATTCAAAATAATAGGTTCTTAGAAATAGTACCGGATTCCTCTAAACTCTCGGGAGATCTTAGAAAATTTCAAAAGACGGTACAAAATTATTGCAATATGTTGTATTATATACCCAAAATATGGAAAAAATCCTTGAAAATCAAGAAGAAATTCTTGGAATACTAAAGGATATTCGAATAAGAATTCAAATACTAGAACAAAGTCCTAGTAAGAGAACTTCAGAAGGAAGGTTACCACCATCCTTTGGAACTGAGCCCTTGTTACATCAACAAAGGAATGCTAAAGTCGTGCAAAAACCTTTGATTGAAGAAGAAAAAATAATCAATCTAATTAAATCTGTCTCAGAAAAAAATTAATCTGATGATAACTTTATAGAGGATTGATCTAGAGGATCTACAAGAGCTTGCGGAATCTTTCACAAATCTCAAAGTGGTAAATCTGAAGATGAACACAACGGGAGGGGAACCACCTTCTATAACCTGATCATCTTCTCAATAACCACTAAGGGAAAGTGTGGGATCTCAAAATATAAATATGAGAGAATCTCAACACGATTTCCATACAGGTGGAGAATCACACCCAGCTGGAACAAGGACAAGGAGAAATCAGATTTCCTTGCACCAAACACCTTATGGAAAAACTGTTTTAGAACATATACATCATTATGTGGTTATGCTTAATCTTGATGTACTAGATTTCAAAAACAAAGAAGATCTCATAGACGACTGGACATCTGCTATGAGAATCCCCGCGGGAACACTAGATCTCAATAGAGAAGGATTCATTAAACTTTTATAAATGAGTCTTATATGATCAGTTAGAATTGCTTGGGACATGACTTCATTATAAACCAAAGAGTAAGTCATAGCTGGATAATCTCTTAGTGAGATAGCCGGAAAAATGGCTACCCTATTTAAAGCACAATTTTTAGGAGTATGCTATTTAACAGTCAAGATACAGAGAGAGGAAAAAATATACTGAAGCTCTGTACAGCCTTGAATTACATGACATATGTTAAGTGGATAAAAATATAATGTTATTAACTAACTATAGATGGAATTCAGGAGTCAAAGAAAATATAGCTATGCAGCTTTTCTTCGCTAAAATGCCGAGTCCCTGGAGAGAAATGCTTATAAGGGAATATATCACTTGCAATCCAGATACGTTGGCACGAAGAGCCTATTTTCTCAAAGAATTTAAAATTGGCAAAATGATGTCATATGGTAGCATACAAAAGAATTATAAACGCTTAAGGGGTATCAATAAAAGAACTCATTTGTGTTGTAAAGAAAATGATCTTCCAACAATTATTGGAAGTATACCACAAAAGCATAAGAGGAAAAGTTTTAAAACTCATCCTTATGCTAGAAGTGGAAGAAGTTCTTGGAAACCAAGAACAGTATGGTCTAGACAAAAAGACAAATCTTACAAATCTGGACAAAGAAGTGAACCATCAAGAAGTAGGATACCATCCCAAGCATCGAGTACCTCTCGAAGTACATGAAGAATACCTACAAAGAAAACTTTTAGAAGAGCTCATACTCGAGCTAATGAAAGTTTTAAAGATTGTAATTGTTGGACATGTGGAGCAAGATGTCATATCTCAATCAATTGTCCAGAAAATAAAAAAAGAGGTATTAAATTCTTAGATCCAACCCCGGATATTGAAGAAGCAGTTTATTACCAAGATCTTATTCAGGTATACCAATTTGAGGATATTACCTCAGATGAAAGTATATATGAAGAAGAAGAAGTCTTGAGTCAGGAAGAATCTGATGGAACTGAATCCGAATCTGACTGAAGACGAGGTGTTTCGACACGAAACACATGAAGATATGTCTGGATTCTTTAGCCAGACAACAATATCTCATAATATGGTCCAAAGAATTATGAGAGAAAATCCTAGTCTACAAAAATATCAAAGATTCTCTGCAGAACATGTAGAAAAGTTCTTAGGAAGTCTTGGCCTAAGAAACATAAAGCATCATCTAATCTATAAAGTTTCTAGAAGGAAAATGGCAATCCGATGGAACTTACAAGAAATAGAATGGAGATACAACTAATTCCTTTTGAAGAAATTAAGGAGGAATTACAAAAACTCAAGATAGAAATAGCACGGACTATGTCCTGGATTCATATTGGAGCAATCCAAATTATGATAAAAACTACTTTCAAAGAAGGAATAGATTCACTGTAGCCTACAACCTGGCAGATCGATATTTCGGCCGAGCTTTGATATTACATCAGAAATTCAAAGAAAAAAGCCTGATGAATGAAAGAAATAGACCATATTCTATTATTTATCAGATTTCATATGCTCTATCTAAAACATATCATTTAGAATTGTTTATTAGAAATGAGTTTATTGAAATACCTGAGATATTTGGAAAAGTTGCCCAGGCAATTTATCCAGAAAGAGTTGAGTTTCCTTTAATACAAGAAATTGATATTCAAATAAAAGACAAACCGATTCTATAAAGGAATCAAAGTATTAGATTCGAATCAAGAAGACTATCTTTTCAAGGAGATAGAATTACAAGTTACAGGTGGTGAAAATCACCTGTTCAAGAAACCCAACAGTAGCTAAAAGGCTTTTCTACAATAGAAAAGCTCAGATGCCCAGAAGGGTAGAAATAAGCAGAAATAGTATTCGATATTACAAAACAAATGAATCAATTCCCGTGTAATACCATATAATATTTAGAACAACTTATGGTAAGAATTTACCAATAAATGATCAATATAGGAGAATTGGAAGTTCATATCAAAGGAATTCCAGGAAAAGAACCATATCGATTGGTTCTTGGACTAGAGTTTCTCAATGAACATAAATGTTGGAAACATCTAGAATATGGAATGAAGTTTATGGCTGAAGATAGGATGTGGAAAATCCAATGACCACAAGTTCTTTCTCGATATACATTCCAGTAGGAATGTTATACGAAAAATATAAGGCAGAATATTTTGCTGCTTATAATGATTCAGACGCTAGAATCTGTACAGCAAAAAGGGGAGTTTTTCCAAATAATTTGGAAGAAGAACTACCAAAGATTGTTGAAAGAGATTTCTCTAGAAGAATCTTAATCTTATGTAAAGTGATTAAGATGACTGAAATCGTAATTAGAGGTGCTGAACAAACACCTTGGTACAAGGTAAAAACACCATCAATTTATTTTCATGATACATGGACTGTCATTTTGCTAGGAAATAATTTTCTATAAATGTTCAAGTCCTATATGTTAGAATTTTTTCTAGAAATCATGTTTCTGCACGTATATAAACATGATAAACAAATATGCAGAAGCTAAATCGAGCGTTAACTCCGACCATTGAATCATCTTTAAGTATTCTGATTTTCTTCCGATAGAAGCTTTCTAAACACTCAAATCTCTCTATAGATGATATATTAATCTGTATGAGGTTGTATGTTTAGGGACCTCAATTGCTGCTATTTATAGGCATCTTATACCATCAACGAGTTTATTGTGGGAGGTTGATTGTCAAAGAAAGAAGTGCGTGCACGTCTCAATTTTCTAAAATTTGAGGTTGCATGTGATGTTCGTCAAAAATGGTAGGCTTCTTGGTCGTCGTCAATTCCTACACGTCACGCCTCTTTTAATATGTGTCATATTTGTTACATTTTCCCACTTGAAACATATACATCTAATTCACCATAGGAGAAAACAAAATACATGAATCATGGTGACCGGTTCTCTAAAAGCGAGTATGATCTTCCATGTATCACAATGCATTATGTCTCTCAAATATGTATAACTTAATGAATAAACCCAATGTTTATTCGAGGTCCAACTTTATTGATATTTTTCTCAAGATAACTGAATATGTATATAACTGAATATGATAAATATCATAACTGATTGTGTTTCATTATCAAAACCAAATGTCTATAACATAAATTTATTATGAAATTAAATCCATCAGTATTTACCATATGATCCTTTAACATCTGAAATTTGCATGCATTTAGGTTAAAAGATCATCAATTCAGTGCTAACGTGTTCGATGACCACTTTATTAACACGTTTTCCAACAGTTTAAAATACACTATGTTGATATATTTAATTCGACCACTGCTTTAGTCACAAAGACCATAACTGAATTGCAGTAATATAATCATAATGGCTTAGACATAGAATCCATAGTTGTAATCCCATAATGAAACTTTTTAAAATACACCACACAATAGTGCTTCAATGACGAATTTTGACTCAATAGTGGAAGTTGCAAATCACTTTCCAAATTGTCAATTCGTCTCATATAAGCATGTAAAACTTTAATACCATAAAGGTATCCCAAAACATTTTGCAGCTTTTTAGTGGTCAAACACTTATATTATTCTGATAATAATTAAGCTCTCACTAATCAAGTCATTCTCAAGAAATTAATGTCAGAGTAATAGTAATATGCTGCAAAACTAATGAATACATGCTAATGTTCTTCAATGAAGCAATAAACCATATATGTTTTACCCATGTAAATCATAATCTACATATGAATCACTAACACACAAATTGTATGTGGACTGAATTTTTAATTCAATTAGATCCATACAATTTAATGATATAACTATTGAATTATATTCAATTCTTAATCCATATTGATAAATCAAGAAAATAATTCAATATTATATCATAATTAATTTTATATAACATAACAAAATTTTTTGTGGGATAAATTTCAATGTTCAAATATAATTAATTACAATTTATACTATAACCAAATGTGATCCTCGTAATTTATGTATAATTTTAATTCAATCAAAGATGTTGTGGCTACTCTTCAATTAATTAAAAACATATTAATCACTAGGATATTAAATTCTTTATGCATAAAATATTTATTCTTCATAATTATTCATCTCAAAATATTATCAAAATGATGAATAATTTTATGTAATTTATGTCTGTTACAACTAAATGTGATTAAAAAATTAATATAAAATTTTAATTTAATTAAAGATGCTATAGATATTCTTTAATAAATGAAAATAATACGAATCACTAAGACATTAAATCACAATTTTTTTAAATATTTATGCTCTTAATAAATGTCTTTCGTGTGATCCCCAGCCGACTTAATGTATAATTTTGCATAATTAAGGGTGTTGTGGCCTAACCTTAATTATTTAAAATTAGATGGTTCACTAGACATAAATTTTGATTTTATAAATGTCCTTTATATGATCTTTAACCTACTTTATGTTTATTTATACTTAATAAATGTTCTTAATGTGATCTAAATCTGACTTAATGTATAATTTCTCATAATTAAAGGTGTTGTGGCTAAACCTTACTTTTTTAAAATTATATGGATCAGTAGACAAAAATTTCGGCTTTACTTAAATCTTTATAATAATATTTAGTAACACAATCAACAATTTCCAAGAGTGCTCACAACAAAGATAGGTAGTGCTAAGGCCTTTTAAATACCTAACTCCTAGTTAGAGCAACGTTCCTCAGAGAGACCAGTGGCTAGACAAGGTAGTTTAAACCGATCTATGAAGAACTCCCCATATTATGTTTTCTCATGTCATCTTATAATTATTATTCACTTTAATTATTCACATTTATATGAATCTTTATAAGCCAATTTTTTCATTAAATAACTTTATATTTAAATTTTTACTTAATACGAACAAATACATTCCCCAGTCAATTTTTTTCTTCAATTAGAATAGTGATAAAATGAGGATGACATTTACATAAAAATGTGGACTCCTCATCAGTTTTTCTCTTTTATCAGAGTAGTGATAAAGTGAGAATTATTTGTTCATTTGTGAACACCTAAAATATTTTATAATATTATATTCACATCTTATTTGATATGTTCATTTTAAATTATAAACAACTCAATATAATTTAATATGAACATAATGTGAATATTGATTTACCAAAATATTTTCAATACAATTTGCATTTAAAAAATTTCAAAAAATGAATGCAAACAAAATATTAAATTTGTGTGTCCATAAATAAATATTTATAGTATTTGATATAACACGCAAAATTAATTTGTATTGAAAATTTCACAACTTGAACCTTGAGAAGGTAATTCCCAAAGTAAAATTATTTTATTATTATTAAAATAATAACAAATAATTTAAAAATTAAATAATTGACCAAATAATTGAAGACAAAGTCTTCAATCTTGTCTTTAATTGTGGGTCACCTTCGAAAGCCAACAAATGTGCGTGTGTGTGTGCATTATCATTTTCATTAATGCACTGCAGGCCATTTATTATTTCTTCACGTGATTTTCTACAATTTGAAAACTTTCAACGACAAGGGCCGTGCTCATTATCAGAAGGAATTAATTCGGAATGAATGTATTACTTCATCTCCTTCAAGCTTTCTAAATAGTTTGTTCCAAACTTTCTCTCAAAATTTTTCGCATCTCGTAAAAATTTCAGAAAGCAAATCTGCAATTTTTTTTTTTCAATTTCAAAGAAGAACTTCAAGATGCTACCGTGAACAAATTTTGACATAAGTTTCTCACAATTTCAGAAAATGAAAAACAAATTTTCAAGACAGAATGTTAGAGTTTTTTTATAAAAATCATGTTTCTGCACATATATAAATATGATAAACAAATATGCAGAAGCTAAATCGAGCGTTACCTCCAGCCATTGAATCATCTTTAAGTATTCTGATTTTCATCCGATTGAAGATTTCTAAACACTCCAATCTCTCTATAGATGGTGTATTATTCTGTATGAGATTGTAAATTTAGGGACTTCAATCGCTGCTATTTATAAGCATCTCATACCATCAACGAGTTTATTGTGGGAGCTTGACTGTCAAAAGAAGAGGTGCGTGCACGTCTCAATTTTCTAAAATTTGAGGCTGCATGTGTTGTTCGTAAAAAATGGTAGGCTTCTTGGCCGTCGCCAAATCCTACACGCCACGCCTCTTTTAATATGTGTCATATTTCTTACACTATACTTAAGAAAATGAGACTAGACGATTAGTGTTCACAATACCCTGTGATCATAAAATTATAGTCCAGTGATTAAGAGAGACATTTTACAGAAAATTTCCAATTCAATTTCGCAGTAAGCGTGGTGATGAAGGAGAACTTTTAAACCCAAAAATGAAGGATTCTAGACGGTTTGGAGAAACAATGCTCCAACTATGAGCAGATAAAAAGCTCCAACCTGAAGAAATAGAATGTCTTAAGATAGCTCTACTTAATAATAAGATAGAGTTTGAATCTAAGGTATCATTGGAAGATGTCAAGAAAAGGATCAAAGAAAATTACAAGGAAGATCCCTTGGCATGGTTGGACAAAAATCAACTCAAAACTTGCCTTAAAATTAAGAAAGACAATGAATATGAATTTGTCCATTGCAAGCCTATCCCAATGAATATAATTGATCAAAGGGATATGTAGATTATAATCAAGGAACATTTAGACCTTGGTTTGATCAAAGCAGGAATTTCACCATACAGCAGCCCATGATTCCTGGTAAGAAATCACGATGAAATAAAAAGGAACAAACCCATATTAGTTATTAATTATCAAGAAATTAATAAGATTCTAGAGTTTTATGGGTATTTTATACCTAGTAGAGAACATCTAATTATTTGCATACGCAACGCAAAGATATTCTCTAAATTCGATTGTAAGTTTGGGTTTTGTCAGATTCGGATGTAGGAAGAAAACAAGAAATTCACATCTTTCACTACACCACAAGGATACTATATTTAGTATTACTAATGAGATTGGCTAATTCACTCTAGATATTTCAAAGAAAAATGGATAATTTATTTAAAGATTATTTTAAGTTTATGTTTGTCTATATTGACGATGTATTAATTGCATCTAAAATATGGAGGAACGTATAAAACATTTAGACATTTTCTCTAATGTTTGCAAAAAAGAAGGACTGATTCTATCAGAAAAGAAAGCAATCATTGCCACAAGAAAAATCGAATTTCTTGGAATATAAATCGATGGGTTTGGAATAATTTTGCAGGATCATATAGTAGAAAATGTGCAAAATTTTCCAAATGAACTAAAGGAAAAACAACTTCAAAGTTTTCTAGGAGTTGTTAATTTTGCTGGGATATTTATTAAAAACCTAGCAAAACAGAGGAAAGTGTTCAATCCATTACTGAAAAAAGATGCGAAATTTATATGGACAAAAGAACACACACAATGACTTAGTCAACTAAAGAAGATTTGTAAAAATCTTCCAAAATTTACATTCCTCAAGATGAAGATGATCTGGTATTATATACGGATGCCAGTGATAATTGGTGGGTGGTAGTCTTAACAAAGCTCACTCCAGAAGGAGAACAACCATGCAGATATTGCAGTGGACTATTCTCAGATGAAGAATCCATAAGATGGCATATCAACGAAAAAGAATTATATGCAGTAAAGAGGACTTTTGAAAAATGACCATTATTCTTACTCGCAAAGAAATTCACTTTAAAAGTTGATAATACACATGTAAAAAATTTCTTAAGAAACAGAATTGAGTCTAAACCTGAGAAGGCCAGATTATTAAGATGGCAAGCACTATGTCAGAATTATATTTTTGATATTGTCATAATCAAATCTCATGAAAATATTATTGCAGATTTTTTAACAAGAAATGGACCGCGGTGATATCGATGTCATCATCAAGATGCAGAGGCATTTGAAGGAATACCTTGAAATGCTCCAAAAAGAGTTTATCAAGCTGGTCCTAAATGCAGAAGTTGCGGGAAGACTGCAACAAGACGATAAGAGAATTTTCTCTGGTCGAATCACATGATGTTTACAGACCTATAATCAGTTATGGTCTGTAATGCAAAGACCTATCCTCCAAGGCATTGAGAACCCACTGGTTTCTCAAATGGAGATATTTTGAGTACATGACTATATACCTGGAGCAGGGGATTCAAATACCCCTAGCACAAGTGCTAAGTCGGGATCATATCCAGATGAGTCGGCTGAAACAAAAATTGAGACTCCAGATCCTTTTCTCGAGTCCTCAAGTCAACCCTTCACCTCGATGATTGAAGAGTAAAAGATCAACCTTAGACCGAATACCGACAAGGGTAAATCTAATGTTGATACTAATGAAGCTACAATTTCTCCATTACAGGTAAACCAACAGAGTTGGGAGAAATTGAAAACCATAGTAGACATTAACCAAACTATTATCAAGGTTGATGTTGCAGGAAAATATTATAAGATATGGATGAAATCAAATTCATATCCAAAGGAGGTCAAAGTTTGGTATGAATTCGGGGCTCTTGCCTCAGTTTATACTACATCACCTAGCTTTCCAGAAATCTCAGGATTACCAAAATAGATCCAGGAAGCTGTTCATGAAACTTGGGCAAATAATGATTATTTGTTCAGAGGAGATATTCTGGAGCTATACTTTTTCAGTACAACACCAGAACTAGCAGGAAAAGGCTATCACGAAGCCTTTCATTTTATCAAGTTAAGGAGACCAGATACAAATGTTCAAAAATTTATCAAGGATCCTCCGTCAGAAGAAACACCTCTTGTTGCTTCAATTACTGAAGACAATATTTCTACCAGAAGAGCATGGAGTTTATGAGTCTGTCTAACTGAGATGGACAAAGTCAAATTTTCGTTTAAATTTTATCATAATTCAGTAAATAGATCATTCAAGTTAAATATTATGAAAGGAAAAACCACAAGTTTTGCAGAAGATCTATTCGGAAAAAAAGAAATCTTTTGTGCAATAGCAAGTTGTCGAGGAGTAAAGAAACTCGTCGGAAATTCTGCAATATGGCTCATGTGGGAAGATGGTCAGAACAGATCTGCTTAGAGTGGCCGAATAAAAAAGAGCCAGAATTTGGTGAGGGCTTCAGACCTAGATCGCACATGAAGCATCTTGCAGAAACAAGACCAAGTGGTGAAGAACCACAATCACGTTTTCCTCGGGGACATCAAAAGTTTAAGATTCCTCGAAAAAAATAAGTGGACATGTGAACCTAATCACATTTCCTTGGTGATAAAAGAAGTAAAAGATTCGTCGACAAAAGATAGAGGGCATGTGACTCACTCACTAAATGAACAAGGAAAATTGGACCCAATTACAACTATAAATAGAGTAAATGGGAACCATTAAAAATACACAATAACAAATTCGAAACCTGAAGAAAAATGTATTATACATATTTAAAGGTTTCAAAAAGACACATTAAGAGAATAAGAAATCAGCTGATAAATTTTAAAGATTTCTACAAACTGTTAAAAAAAGATGGAAACAGGATCTCAGCTGATATAATACAAACACATATCTACTGGTTATGCCATGAGATAAAGGCAGAAAAAAACGAGCTCTTTCTAGATTAATAATCTAGAAAGAAGAAAATTTGAGTAGAAGGACTATTCAACTACTCAACCAGATAATGCCAACTACAGCTGGAATGCATCATATTATAGAAAGAGTTTGAATTCCGAGATACAAATTCGCCAGAGACTTCTATAAATACACAGGCAGAAGGAAGATGAAGACATCACTCAATCTCTTCGTTTTTCTTCAAAATATTTTTAATATTTTATCTTTCATGTTTATGTGTGCTGTAAGTTCAGCTACAATTAGTAGCTAAACAAGTTTCTCCTCCTCTACAGGAGATTACTATGTAATAATATTTTGTATGTTTGAATAAAAGAACCAATGCTTTTGCCCGTCTCATGTATTAGTTTCATATTGAACTAATTTACTATACACCATGCGGTTGGAAACGAAACAAGGGTTGTGTCAAGTGCTGTTGAAGGAAATATAGGTCAAGAACCATCTGTTGCTACTGGACTGCATTCAGTCAAAGAGGTAAATAGTTCAATTTATTATACGGAAGCATGATGGGCCTTTTATATATATATATATATATATATATATATATATATATATATATATATATATAATCGATTATTTGAACATGGTGTATAGGCTGAAAACCTTGCGTAGCTGTATGTCATAAAGCTGTATGATTTTAAGAACATGCTCTATAGGTGTAACAATGCCGCGTATCAAAATTTTTAAAGAAAAATGATGTTTTTGAAAATTTTAGAAAAATTAGGGAGTTAAAACAAAGAAATAAAGTGATGGAGAGTAAGGAGAAAGTTGAGAATGATATTAGGAAGTAAAATCAAATTTTCCCTATTTTTAATACAGGACAACTGGTTGGGGGTATTTCTATTACAATCTAGGCGTTTAATTTTTTTTTCATCCAGTCGTTCTCGCCAGGCATGCGTGGGAAGATGATTCCGAATCCAACGGTAAGCATTGGAGATGACAAAATTTTTCTAGTTTATCCATATTTATTATTATTATTTATCATTTAAATATTTTTTTATAGTTTGACCCTAATTATAATATAGTTTTTATTAGATCACGGAGTTAATAAAAATTAAAATAATGTCGTCATTAGAGCTATCAGAATTATGTATCATATTTACTCACGCGTACGGATGACAATTATATTGAAATTCTATATTAGAGACCTGATTCAATAATTCGATAAACGAATATGAAGATTTTTAGATTCAAAGATGAAAATGAGTCTAGCAGCATCCTAGACATACTTGACACAAATATCTAATTATATATATATATATATATATATATATATATATATACATATATATATATATATATATATATATATATATATATATATATATATATATTATTCAAATATGTTTTTTTTTGAATTATGATAGTTGAACGTAATGAACAAACCATTAGTATATAACTTATGTGAATTGAGTAAGATGATATCTGAGGATAAATTATATCTATTATTTTGTTATTTTTTCTATAATTTGTTTTATCTTTATTTTTATTTTCCTCTTAAAATTAGGTAAATATGTATAATTTTATCGAAATAAATCAAATTTGAAAAAATATGATTATAGGTGATAATATGATATTTGGGTAGTGTATGGATATTCGATCGTCCGACGAGTATAAAGATTTTGATGAAAGTTGAATAATTGCCGATATGTGTATGAGAATAGATGTTAATATTATAAATAAAGTAGTGAACAGAGGATAAAAATCATATTTGTATCCGATCCAATGTCATATAATATAACAACAGTAAAGATATATAAATAAGACCAAAAACTTATATATTAAATTATATTAAAAAGATTATTAATGTTTTGCCGTATATAAATAAATAGTCATTATATACACAACCTGTTATTTTTTTTGAAATTTTAACTGTGGCCACTTACCCTTGAAACCTATAAATTATATAAAATGCATGTATAATCAAACTTAAAAAAATTATCCCATAATCATCAAGTCAATAGTGGAAAAATCAATTATTAAAAAGGCTATACAACCTCATCGAAAAGTATAAGCAGTAATAAAATTGAGTCTTTTACAATCGCGTCGAAAAAAACTGAAGCACAAAACGAATAAAACCTCTTTCTTATAACAAGTCTCTCTTAGCTACTTTCATGTTCATCTGATCCGTTCTAAATGAAAACAAGAAAGTGAGTCACTAATCGCACAGTATGAAATGCATGAATCATGAACTCGAGATCAAAAATCAAATTTGGAATCTCATGCTCAGTTTATAGACGTCTAAGTATTTAATATCCGATCATCATAAGCAAGGGTGACTTCCATACTCGAATTAAGACGTGGACCTGAAATGTCGGGTCACAGACCTCGCTTGCCCTAAAGGATACTATGACTCTCGGTATCCAACCATGACCATCCATGAAAGAAACAAGGTTAAGTGTCCCTACTCAACAAGACTATCTCAATAATATATAGACAAAACGGATACACAATATATAAATCATGAAATGTATAATATGATAAATAAAATGCACAAATAAGAATATATACTACGCTAACGTTCTCTGTCAGTAGATTCCATACCTCTACACAGGTTAGATGTCTACGCTCCAAGCCCATATATTATAACCAAAAGAATGGTATTACTAACTTAACATGCTTACATCTCTTATATCTTATCCTCAGCTGTAACCAAGGCATTCAAATAATACCTTCACTTATTGTTTGTCTTTTGGGGATGTATTGATTCGTGGTTGATCAAGCTGCAAAGAAAACATAAGATTCACTAGAGTTGCCAGAAAGACCTATAACGAAGGGACAAAAAAGCAATAAATTCAAGGAAGCACTTAAAGTACTCATAGTGAGCTACCAATGAGGGTCTAAAAACATGATGTCCCAATTAGTGAGGGGTATGGGGAATATGGAAACAATGTTGGATGTCATTGCAACGTCATTCAAGTGCTAAATGATCAAGATGACAGTAGCACCCGCGCCAAATCTTGCACACATGCACACACAACGCAGAAAAGTGACATGGTACAGATTACAGAAGCTGACACACACCAGCGCTGAATCATGCGCACATGCGTTCCCCTTACTGGCTAAAGTGAAGAAATTACATTAGCGTGCACGCACCTACGCCGGAACCTGCGCACCCGCACGCCATGCTGCGCGGAAAAGATTTTTGTTTCATAATATAGAGTCCAAATTATTTAGAGAACTTGATTATTGATATCTTTTTGTTTTGTAAACATGTATGGACGAATTTTGAGTATTATCTAACACATTATTGAGTTTATACAAAAGAATTTGTGAGTTTTCTATTAAAAGTTCTCAAATCTTTTTTGTTCAAACAAATCAAACTTATCAAAGATATTATCTTCATTGCGTTTGTCGATTTTTTTTACACGGATTGTCAAGACGAGTTCTTTGAAGGTTCGTCTGAATCTCAATTGTTTCAGTCGTGATTATTTGTTACTAAACTTTTCATAGTTTAAGGGTGGATATCATAGATCGTTACTTGTTCAAAAGATCGGGACAACACTACATTCTTTAATTTATCGATTCGATGGCGTGACTCTATTTTTGAGTGTGTTTGATTTTCTTGTTTGAAGAATCGTATCATTTGGTGTCAAAGCTTTTGGTTCCATTTGGTTCAAGTATGTGTGTTGTTTTTATTATCAGATCTGCATTAATCTTTCGTTTGTTTTCAAATCTGCTTGTTCCATCGTCTTCGTCTTTTGTGAATCTTTTGATTCTAGAAATTTTGTGAGTTGTGCTTAGTTTTTTTCAAGTTGGACAAATCATCCTTGTGCAAATCCAAAAAAAAAAATAGTATAAAATTCAAAAATTCACTATCGTTTGGTTTTGGGATTTTTTTCTACTCTCTTTTGTGAGTCATATTCAAGTGTCTCTCACAATCAATTTTTTTTTTCAGATTTCTTAGCTTTGCGCAGTCCAAGTGACACAGTTGCAAGTGTCCACAAGTTGAATCTGATCATTTTGAAATATACAAATATAAATCTTGAGGGCACCTTCTAGAGAACTCTCAAATTCGAGTGTTATTTCTTTAGAGTGACTAGTGATTATTTGAAGCGAGGAGAGAAAAAAAAAGGAGAAACAAGTGAATTTTATTTGGAGTGACTGTGAGAATTCGTGTGAGGAATATCTTTTTAATCTACTAACTTTTCTTGCAGGTATAATGTTTGAAATAAAAATGGAGGAGGTACTAGGTGACGGGAACCGAGGACTTTCTAATGTCCAAATGGAGGCGTCGTTCGCTAAATTCAGTAGAAAGATGAGGACCCATTTAAAGCCCTTAAACGAAATGTTGGATAGGCTTGAAGGCAATACTAGCAGGAGTAGGTCTAAGCCTAAGCATGTGGGTAGAGGCTAATACGAGGATGAGTTTGATTTGGGAGGCGAATATGAGAGGCAAAATGAGAATTGGGGAAGGAACAAAGTTGATAAATGATTTGAGAGATGAAGAGGAGAAGGCGTACGAGGTAGGTACCACAATAGTAATAGGGAAGATGTGAATATAGATAGGATTAAGATCACATCATTACACGGTAAGTATGACCTAGAGGCTTATTTAGAATAAGAAAAGCAAGAAAAATGGTTTTCGACTGTCACCACTATTCCGAACTCAAAAAGTTTAGTTTGGAGGTGGTTGAGTTTATAGATTATACCTTTATTTGGTGCGATCAAATAGTGACCACTAAGAGAAGGTGCAATGAGAGACCTATCGAAATTTGAGCTGAGAAGAAAAATGTCATGAGAAAGAGATTTGTGCTCAAGCACTACTATATAGAGATGTTTAAAAGGTTACAAACTTTGAGACATGGTGTAAAGAGTGTCGATGAGTACTATAAAAAGTTAGAAGTAGTCATGATTAGGGCTAACATAGCAGAGGATCATGAGGCTACTATGGCTCATTTGCTATGTGGATTAAACAAGGAAATTCAAGACCAATTGGAGCTTAAACACTACTTGGATTTAGATGAGATGGTGCAAATGGTGATAAAGATGGAGCAACAACTCAAGAGTAGAGAAGTTGGCCGCACCACTCAAGTGGGGAGTGCATCAAATTCTTGGCATTCCAAAGTTGTTAACGTGAAGAAGGCAAAGTGGTGGCCAAGCCCAAAGTTGACATTAAGCAAGAGGCATCTAAACAAGGACTGTAAGGTAAATCTGAAACTCCTATTAATCATTTTAGAGATATCAAGTGTTTTATATGTCATGGAGTTAGTCATATTACTAGCTAATGTTCAAATAAGAGAGTGATGGTATTGAATACATATGTGCAGTATGAATTTTCAAAGTGAGGGAGGTGATGAAGAGGATGAAGATGAGATGTATGCGTTAAAAGATCTTGATGATGGATATGGGGAGTTGTAGGTGAAGTGTTAGTGACTAGGCGTATCATGAGTGCCCAAATCAAGGAAGAAGAGATCAACCAAAGAAAAAATTGTAGATGTTTTGTGAATAACAAAGTTTGCAACCTTATTATAGATGGAGGAAGTTGTACCAATGTATCTAGTTGTGAGATTGTGGAGAAATTGAACTTGCATACTTTGAAACAACCTCAACCATATAGGCTACAATGATTGAATGACTGTGCGGAAGTGAAGGTGAACAAGCAAGTCTTGGTTTCTTTTTTGTTGGAAGTACATAGATGAGATATTTTGTGATGTGGTGCCAATGCATGCTTGTCATACTTTGTTGTGGAGACCGTGGCAGTATGATAAGCGAGTAATGCATGAAGAGTTCAAGAATATGTATTTTTTATTCTCAAGAAGGAAGTTCAAGAATATGTATTTTTTTATTCTCAAGAAGGAACTTATTGTGTTACTTCTTTTGCCCTCAAAGCAAATATTGAAGGACCAACTAGAGAAGAAAAAAAGAAATGAGACCGAAAAAAAGAGTAACATAAAAAGTGAGATATACTTAGAGAAAGAAAAAATATGGTCGAAAAAAATAGTGATATTTGTTCAAACAAAATCAAACTTATCAAAAATTTAATCTTTGTGGCGTTTTTCGATTGTTTGTACACGGATTGTTAAAGACGATTTCATTGAAAGTTCGTCTGAATCTCAATTGTTTCAATCGTGATTATTTTTTACTAAGCTTTTCATATTTTAGGAGTGAATATCACGAACGTTATTTGTTTCAAAAGATCGGGACAAAAATGTGTTCTTTAATACATTGAATCGAGGTGTGACTCCATTTTTTAGTGCGTTTGCTTTTCGTATTTGAAGAATCGTTGCTTCGTCGGCCGATCCTCAAATCTTCGCCTACTTCAGAAGAAGTTTGCAACTCGCTTGGATAAAAGGAACATACTAAAATAACTTAGAATCCAAGAAAGAACCAATAGTGAACTTTTGAAATGGTGCAAGAAAATGAATTTTGGTTGGCCTATTTATAGTCTGTCCAAACTCGAGTTTGTAAGTTCTGAACTGTTGCATCGTGTCATGCTCGAGTTTCCATCTAAACATATGTGTGGGTTTGGAAGGTTTGTGTAAAGTACCGTACTTTTTGAACTATTTTAGGATTTTGCGAAAAAATAAAAATTTTCTTAGGTATGAAATAAACCTTCAAATTTGGATTAAATTAAACCTTCAAATTTTGATTAAATAAACTGTTCATCCAAAATATTTGCAATAAAAAGATCACAAATAAAGCTTGCTAAAAATACTTGTTCAAACAACGTGAAGAAATCTCGTAAAAGTCAGAGTATTAAAATCGTCATGCATAAAATCTTAAAAACATTGGCGGTCCTCAGGTTTAGCCTCCTACGCAGACCGAGCCGGCTCATTGGTCCCCATCCCTCGTCTCCTCATACTAGTCCTCACCTGCATCGATCAAGTCTACTGAGTCTAAAGACTAAACATGAATAAACTGGAAGTGACAAGTAATACATAATAAAACCACACGCATCTTTAAAGTAAAACGTACATACTTAAACTTGAACGTGATAACATAAACATAGACGTGCCATCATCATAAAACTTTTCAGAAACATACTTGCATCATACATACTTGAACATGCATAGACTTCATCATTTTGCATAGAGATATGTTTCAAAGCAAGTGATCTCATAAATGTGTCTGATTAGACTAAAACGCAATACTCGGCTAGTAGGGAAATCTACTACCACATACAAGAGATCTCCGATCATGCTTTGCCGGGTGGATTGGTCCTTTGTCATACTTTACCGCTTTCCAATTTTGATCTAAACCCGGTCATGCTTTACCGGGGTGGAGAGGTTCTCGGCCACGTTCACCGACTTCCAAACCCGTTCATAATTGATCACAAGACATTTAGCATACCTCAAAAATAAAATATGTTCTCATTTTGCAAGTCGAACATAATTACATGGCGTTGAGGGATTCGTTGGATCTCGCTTGGGGCCACTGCTGCAAATATTATGCGAGTGCAGCAGTACCCGACGAACCCGATTTTTCGATGTGCAGCAGTACCCGATCTCGCTTGGGGCCACTGCTACACATACTAATATGAGTTCAAGCACTTATCTTTTATAACTTAGACGTATTAATCATGCCCACACCCAAAAATGACAAATTTCCTTATGACGTTCTAAATTTATCGGGACTCGACCTTGTTTAATCATCGTACTAAACCATGACATCGAACACCAAAACAATCCCTATATTTTCCCAAACATGGAAGACATGACAACTCAACCTATAGAATTAACGAAGGGCACGGACCCCGTGTAAGGGTCCGACTCCGGGTCCGTGTAGACTCTGAAATTTCACACTTCAGAAAGAAACAAGGGCACAGACCCCGTGTCACGGATCCGTGTAGGCTCTAGAATTGTAAACCAACGGAAATCGCTACACTTGTGGCTTAATCCTCCTAACTCAATCATACGGACCATGAACCAATACCTTGAGACCCATCCTAGGATGCTATGGCAATGATTCAAACTCCCATGACGTCTCAAAACAACGATACAAATCATAAAACGCAACTCAAACCGTGAACACGACATTTGACACCAAAATGCTTCCTATGACTTCTAATGCATAACAAGTGCCTATCGACACGAAACAAAGCACCAAAAATCATCCCAATATCATACTCACAATACTTAAATGCATCAGTGATTACCTGACGATTCCCAACGAAGCCTACAACAATTAAACTTCAAGAACACGTCAAAAACACATTTTCAGAAAATTATAGTTTGAGCAGTCCCATGAAAACAATCATATATCACTCGTTTCTTGTCCAAAAATTACAAATTACTGTCACATCGAAGGTATCGAAAAGTTATATGTCTTATATGTTGAAAGTTTTTCCAGAAAGTCGACTGAATTTTCGAAGAAATCGAAATGACAGCAGAATTTGGGTTTCCAGATCTAAAATCGTTTCAAAATCGATCCAACCAATTTTTGTCCTGAAAGTATGTATGTATGCTCCATGATAGTGTACTGCTTCCAGAATGCAGTTGGTATCATTATATTTAGAATTTGTTTCAACTTGTTCATCATATAAGGTCTAGAATTTGTTGTATGTATGTATGCTCCATAATAGTGTACTGCTTCCAGAATGCAGTTGGTATCATTATATTTAGCATTTGTTTCAACTTGTTCATCATAGAAGGTCTAGAATTTGTTGAATTTGTCGTGAAACAATCTTAGGGTCATCCTATATTTCCTTGTTTCGATCAATTTGACGACTACAATTTACAATGGAAAATGAAGCTCAAACTGGTATTCAGGAAGGTAATTTTTTTTCAGTTAATGATACTATAACTTCTCAATGTAAACATATTACTTTAAATTGAGAAGGTTGTACTTTACTTGTTACATTCTAAATGACATACCAACCAAAATATTTGAAAATATTACTTTTCATTAAATTGTAATTTCTTCATATTACCAATTCCTATAAATTTCTATACCTACTATATAGATTATATGACATTTTGTTTTCTATTTTGATGTAATTTGTGTTTACCTATATATTAATCATTTTGAAATTTTTGTGATATTTATTTGTTTGCATATGAACTTTTTAAATTTCTTATAGATAAAACGCCGGATGCAATAGCTATCATTGAACAAAATGTATTTGTATCAGCCAATGAGGGTAAAATTTCTAAAACTCGTGAAAAGTATTAGTTTTTGCTCCAATGGTTTAGGTTTTTACTCATAAAGTATTACCTGATTCTGAAATATTTGCAGAAATACCGCTGAAAAGCGTTGGGGAGTGGCTGTTGAAATGTGAGTTAGGGTTTAGTTTAGATGGTAATTAAGTTACTAATGTGCCATAATTAAAAATTTAAGTGGATTAAAAGTGTTTTGAGCCCATTAATTATTAAAATATAACCATCAAGCCCATTCGAGCGCGAAATATAACTTAAAAGTCATTATGCATGAACTTTAATAAACCAAATTTTAAAACACATAATAATGTAATAAACATGCATTTAATGCATTAAAACAATTTAATAAAATACATAAGAAATTCGATAACTTGTATGCATGGTCACGGACTTTCAAATTTTCGGGACGTCACAATAAATTTTTTATCTGAAATATATATTTTTAAAATCCTTGTCAATTAAGTCACAAATTACATTCAAATTGGAACCAAAACTTGAATTTTTATAGTTTGTAAGTTGGTGGGCTGAATATTCCACATGGTCCAAGACATCTAAGCCCGCCCAGCCCAGTTAGTGTCATTCAATCTGGAAAATAAATAAAAAATAAAATCAATATTCAGTCGCCAGTCCACACGCAGTGGTAAGCAATGGTGATTTCGAAGCTCGTGTTTCTCAATCATCTCACTAAAACCCTAATAAAACCCCAGCGTTTCCAATTACACGCGCCGCCGTGTACCATCCTCCCAATCCGCCTCTTCTCCTTCGCCACTCCGGAAGAAGCCGCCGCAGAACGCCGGAAACGTAAACGGAGACTCCGTATCGAACCCCCTTTGTCCGCCCTCCGCCATCAGCAATCGTCCGCAGCCCCGTCCTCCGCCCTCCGCCAGCCCGCAGAACCCCAATGCTCCCAAACTTCCTGAACCTCTATCTGCACTCTCCGGGAACCGGCTCAACCTCCATAACCGCATCTTGAAGCTTATACGAGAAAACGATTTGGAAGAAGCTGCCCTCCTCACTCGCCACTCCATTTATTCCAATTGCAGGCCTACGATTTATACCTGCAACTCTGTAATGGCGGCGCAGCTGCGGCAGTCCAAGTATGCGGAGCTTCTTTCCCTTCACCGTTTTATCACGCAAGCCGGCGTGGGTGCAAATGTAATAACTTACAATCTTCTCCTCACCGTTTATCTCGATTGCCGGAAAACAGATCTAGCATTAGAACAATACAAGCAGTTGATTAACGACGCTCCATTTAACCCCTCTCCTACCACTTATAGGATATTGATTAAAGGGCTTGTTGATAATCAGGAAATAGAAAGGGCTCTGGAGATTAAGGATGAAATGGCGGCAAAGGGGTTTCAACCAGACCCAACTATATATTCCTATTTGATGTTGGGGCAAGCTAAGAATTCTAATGCGGATGGTATTTTTGAGTTGTACGAGGAATTAAAGGAGAAATTAGGAACAGGAGAGATTACTGATGGGGTGATTTATGGGAATTTGATGAAAGGTTATTTCTTGAAAGAAATGGAAGCTGAGGCAATGGATTGTTATAAAAAGGTTTTAGGGGAGGGTTCGCAAATTAAAATGAATGCAATTGCCTATAATTATATTATGGAGTCTTTGAGCAAGAATGGAAAGTTTGAGGAGGCGTTGAAGTTGTTTGAGAGGATGAAAAACGAGCATGATCCACCAAAAAATTTGAGTGTTAACTTGGGAAGTTACAATGTGATCGTGGATGGGTATTGTGCAGAGAAGAGATTTAGTGAGGCCATTGAGGTCTTCAATTCTATGGGGGAGAAGAGGTGCAATCCCGATCCGTTATCTTTTAATGTATTGATTGATCAATTATGTAGTAATGACATGTTAGCTGAGGCAGAGCAGTTGTATAAGGGGATGAGCGATAAGAAGGTGAGTCCGGATGAGTATACTTTTGTTACATTGATGGATACATGCTTTAAGGAAAATAGGCCAGATGATGCAGCTCTGTATTTTAGGACAATGGTCGACTTAAAGTTGAGGCCTAGCTTGGGAGTCTATAACCGGTTGGTGGATGGTTTGATTAAGGTTGGTAAGGTTGATGAGGCAAAGTCTTTTTTTGATTTGATGCAGCCCAAGCTGAAGATGAATGATGATGCTTATAAGTTCATCATGAATGTTTTGTTCGAGGCTGGTAAGCATGAGGAAGTGCTTAAGATCGTAGATGGCATGTTGAGGGAGGATCAAAATGAATTAACTGAGGAAGTGGAGGAGTTTGTTCGAGAGTGGTTGAGGAAAGAAGGTAAAGAGGATGTGGTGACGAATCTTAAATTGGAAATAGAAAGGGAGAAGGCTGCGGCAGCGGCTAAAGTGGCAGAAGAAGCTGAAAGAGCCAAGGCCAGTGCTAGGGCTGCAATTGCCTCGTTGCTACCTTCTAAATTGTTGGGTAACAAAGATGGTGAGAATAACGAAACAGAAGATGGGTTGTCAGCGGGTTCTGAAGTAGCACCACTTTCTGCAAACGAGGAGCTCCTGAAGGGAAAAGAAGAAGCTGATGAAACTTCTGCAGAGGTTATCTCTGCCATTGGAGATGCTGAAGAAGAAATGGTGGAAGCTGAAAGAAATCTTGTAAGTGAACGGGTTACAGCTTGATATGGTGGTATGAGGGTGTCCTTGGTAGTTTTTTTTTTTTTTTTTAATTTTTTATCGTCATTGTAATATTATTATCTATGAGATGAGCTTGTGGGGGATGATTAATATTTTCTGAAAATCTAATTTATGCCTTTCTGTATCTTCCAGTGTATTTATCGTTATAAGCCTTTGAAAATCAAGCAAATAATCGGAAGATGGATGTCAAAATTGATTACAAAATCTTAAAAAAATTCACTGTAATGAGAGCAAAACAGGAATGCGGTTAATTTGACTTAAATCTTGGGCAGCGAAGGCAGTGATAAAACATTTGATACATTAACAAGCAGAAACTTCTGCAACACACAACACGGTCATGTATCATCCCACAAAAACAAATAAACCACACCAAAACACAAGCCAAAGCACACATAATTACTTCAAGATTTAACTACAAAGATTTGGTATGCACACCCCAGCTTCTGGATTCTGTTGCTCTTTCCATATTCTTCCAGTAACTCTGAGCTTAAGCTCCTTCTTGTCACCTCCAGAGAAGAAAAGTGCCATGTTTCGTTGAATAATAAGACCATCATGACTATCCCTGACTTTACGATGGCTATCTCTAATGCTTCTTGGGGTACCCTCCCATATGAGTTTTCTGCCGTTTGCTCCTACCTCTAAACTATAGCTGTAGTTGCGGGCATCATTTTCATCACCCATAAAGCGTAGAAAAGCCATGTAAACAGGGGCCATGCCAAGCTGAAATGCTTCAAAATGAAGGCAAAAACATTGTCCAAAACAATTGAATACCTGCCAATGCACGAAACTGACAGATTAATGAACTAACTAATCCGCCACTTATGTAGAATTCAAGGAGATCTACCGAATGGGAAGGTCAAGATCTTGTCCGCAAACTAAGCAGGACAGCACGGGGAGCTTGATCATGTTCACATTAGAGTAACAAAAAGCAATTATATGATACCAGCTTGATGCAAAACACACACACACCATCAAAGTGTCGATGCTTCATTTCTCATAGAAATAACTGCATTATTATTACCACTACCCAACAAAACAAAACCAAAGAATACGAAAAAATGTCAGACTCACTGTCAACATCCATGTAGCATTTTCTACTTCACGGGGATTTGACTTAACATAGCGGTGATTGAAAGTGCATCCTGTGTGCATGTCCACTTTGTGGTCATCTCTCAAATGAGCGACAAGATATGGAATGTCTCCTGTAACTGCACATTCTGATCCGGCATACGGACAATTGTAGGGTCTGAAATTACAAACTCCCTCGTGTTTGAGTTTGTTGTAATAAGGAAATATTTCGGGGCATCCCAATGAGTAGTACTTGCATGGCAGGTCAAGTGACTCCGCAACTTTTTCTAATGCTAAGCACCTGATATCCCCAAGCTCTTGTCTGCATGTAGGACATCGATTATGCACCCTTGTCTTGCAAGTCGAACAGAGAGTATGCCCATTGTGACACTACAAAAAAGTATAATCGACAAACAATTATTAATCCAATACATGAGCAAGAAATCAAAATTAACAGAAATTTTTTCTAGAAGCTTGACACACCTAATCTTGCTTTTACATATTCTTTCTTCATTCTTCTGAAGTAAACTGGTAAAGTTACAAAAACCATACTAAACAAACCTCAAGGACAATTACATATGTTAATGGGAATCGTTTGGGACAATGATTCTTTGTCACCCAAAATCATCAAACATCAATCAAGGCATTTACTAAAAGATATCATGAAGTCCCATTTATGGGAAACATTACTCTTGCACTTCATCAAATTCATTATCAGTTCCTATATATGGGGAAATCAAAATTCCAGAGACTCCTTCACATTTTCTCGTATTCATCAGGAAAACAATGAAACTATTTCTCTTATTACATTGTATTTTACTATTTCCCATTAATCCAATTGTCTTAGGGAGAAACATTTTTCACATGGCACCAACAATAGCTCCAATCCCATTGCCTAAATATCACACACATCCACTCCCAATCCAATCACAAAATTAAGGCACACAAATGCATGAAAATGTACAAAAACTATAGATGCGGAAGAAGCTAAAGATAGAACATACTTGGTGGATTGGTGGGTACATCGAATTGGTGCAAACAGGACATTCCAGCAATTCATGAACGCTTGTGGGAACTACATTACGAGGCTTTGAGGAATACTGCTGAGGATGAGTATGAGAAGACACCGATGACTGGATCTCTTCATCTTCAATGACATCTGATGCAGATACGCACTCCACATTTTCCATTTCAATTGTTGCCATTTTAGGGGGAAAAAATAAAATCCCACTTCCAAGATTCCGAATTTTGTGGAAATTTCTGACACCCAATCTTTAAGAACCAATATTTCCAAAAATATCAAATGCCTAATTTTCAATAAATCCAGAAAAATAACCAAATAAGTAGCCAAAAATACAATTTTTGCAACAATATCAACAACCAACTTCTGGGAACTCAATAATTCGCAAACGAATCAGATTCCCGATTCAGAAAACTCGATAGTTCATAGATATCGGAGACACCAACTTGCAGGAAGCCCCCAATCTTTCTTCGATTCAACGGCTCATTGTAATTATATTCTCTCTCCTTTTTCTCCCTTCACCTTCCTCGCATTTCGCGTTGTCAAGAAAGATGAATCCCGAGGGAAGAAGAAATCAAAAGAATCTGAAAAAAAACCGAAGAGAGGGATGTATCGATTCAAAGGAACGATCAATTCCTGAAAAGAAGGGTTCTTTTTGCATCCCCCTTTCACTCTCTCCTTCTGGTTTGTGAGAGGAGAGAGAAATGAGGATCATCGTCGATTTTGAAAATGTTTCAAGTTTAAGGATAATCCTACGGTAATTAATCTATTAGTTTCGTTGGTTGAGAATTGAGAAATAATCCAAGTCATCCTACCCACTAATATCCCTAATTTTTATATAAAATTAAAAACTCCAAAAATTTATTCTCACACTAAAATAAAAATTTCGAATGTAAATAACAATACACAATCATAATATATATATTTATGTTATATGATAATAGAACTCATAACTGCTAAATCTGAGTTAATGTAATACTCCGCAAACCATCTTATTGTGCAACAAGTTTGCACGAGGAAGTGTTGGTAGTTAAAATCGAAACACCTGATTATTGATCATTAACTCACATACTCTATCAACACGGATACTTTCTAAAAATTTATAATATTTTTTTAATTGTGAGAGATGTTTGTTACAATTTGATATCAAGATTTAGAATACTAGACCTGAATATCTAATATGATGTTTAAGAATTTGGTATAAGATAAGTTATAAATTATCGATAAATAATAAATATTTAAAATAATAATTAGTATAAAATTTATTTTAGTCAATCAAAAATATATTTTAGAATAATTACAAATTAAAAATTTATGATATACATAACTATTTGCTACAATTGTCCTACAACGAGCGTGCCAGTTATTAGGTTTCTGTCAAAAATATTATGCTAAAAAAATAGGGAGTAATATTATATTTAATAACGTTCTAATTTACATTTGAGAATAACAAGAAAATTGATTGTCATTTCCAATTATTGTTCAAATAGACATATTGGATTACACAACTAAAAATATTTTGAATTTAAACTTCTCAAATTCGTCATCAATCATGAAACTTATTTTCAATCATAATTCGAAAGTAAAAACTTGTGTGAGACGGTCTCACGGGTCATATTTGTGAGACAGATATCTTATTTAGGTCATCCATGAAAAAATATTATTTTTTATACTAAGAGTATTACTTTTTATTGTGAATATGACTAGGGTTGGCCCGTCTCACAAATAAAGATCTGTGAGACGGTCTCACATGAGAACCACTCTAATTCGAAAGGGCAACTTTACAATAAACCCTTATCTATATGCTCAACTTTCTTTTAACTCCCAATCCCCTCAAATCTTTGTTTTAACTCCCCAATTTTAAAAATTTCCTAAAATATCATTATTCTTCGAATTATAATACATGACATTGTTTTACTTATCGAGCATATTCTTAAAGGCATATTGCCTAAAGACATGTAGCTACGAAAAGTTTCCAGCTTATATACTATGTTCAGATGATCAATTTTTTTTAATGACCCATCATGCTTCTATATAATAAATTGAACAATTTATCTTTTTGACCAGAGTGCCGTCAGGTTATATCCACCGGGTTTTATAGACTGCTCCTCACAGCCCAACCACGCATTCGCAACAGATGGTTCTTGTCATGAATTCTTTCAACCACATTTAGCACATCATATCTCATGGTGTATAGTAAAGTTGTTCAATTTGAAAATAATACATGAGGTATGCAAAAGTCTTGGTCTTTTTATTCAAACATAGCAAACTTTTTATTACATAGTAACTTTATGTAGAGGAAGATGAACTTGTTTAGCTACCTATAGTAACCGAAGTTACAATACACATAAACTAGAAATAAAATATTACAATTTATTTGAAAGAAGATATAGAGGTTGAATGATACCTCCATCTTCTTTCTGTCTTGGTATTTATAGAAGTCCTTTACAGATTTGAATTCCGGACTTCAAATTCTTGCCTTAGTTTTTCTTTATTTGCTTCCAGCTGTGGTTGGCACTATCTCTTGAGTGAGTCGAGTGGGTGGTTGAGTTGTCTCTCTTCTTTTCTTGAGATGTTTTTTCCTAGATCATTAATCTAGAAACATCTTGTTCTTCCATCTTTATCTCCTGAAATAACCAGTAGATATGTGTCTATATCACATCTGCTGAGATCTCATTCCCTGCTTCTTTTAATTGTCTATAGGGATATTTGAAAATCTTCAGCTGATTTATTATTACCTTGATACATATTTTGGAAACCTTAAAATATGTAAAATACATTTTCTTTGGTTCCAAACTTCGTTTTAATCTAGTGTGGTTTTATTTATAGGTGTATTTGGGTCCAAGTCTTTTTGATAATGAGCAAATCAAATGCCTACTTGCTTTTGTCGGGGAAACTTTATCTTTTTGTTTCTCCGAGAAAAAGTGAAATGACTCTAATTCTAAATTCATTTAATCTACATTAGTTTTTTTTCTAGACCATGCATAATTAATTTATCATAAATAAACTAGCATAAATAATCAATAAATGAATTCCATAATACCCAAAACATTAATGCGGAATAAGTAATTAAAGCAATAAAAGTCAAAATTTAACTCAATAAATTCTATCATCGTAACAGTCTATAAATAAAGAGAGATTTACTTAAATAGACTCTACATAATTGCTATAATCAATTTTAGTCTTCATTTAAATTAATTTATCAAAATAATTTTTTTATCATATCAATTTACAAAGATATCCCCTATCTTTTAAATCATATCCATCATCAATTTATTCATCTCACTCTTTATTTATTATCTCATCAATTCTCTGCGTATAGAGGCGGCCGTGAAACACATCAATCCTATTTCTTTAAACAAGTATGAATTTCATTTTTTCCACTTAACTTTTACACAAAAATTGATTTTATATTAATATTACTGTGTGAGTAGGTATATGTGTTATGGTAAACCTATTTTGTTATCAATTTTGTTTATGTCAAATCATTAGAATATATTGTCTAGAATTGATTGCTTTAATTTTTTTTATATTTGATTTGATTATTTTCATCATTTTTTGATAATTTCTAGGTTTAATTTTTTTAATCATGAATATTTTGAAAGAATCGAGTTATAAAAATATGAATTCTTCAGTTTTTTTTTATGGGAAGTGTTTGCCCGAGGAGTAGTGATGAGTCGGTGGGATAGTGGCGGCGGAAGAGGGGTGTGACTGGATTTGTGCTCTAGGGGTACTTGTTTGAGAGTTTTAGAATACTAATTTGATATGAGACATAAAAAAAAATCAAAATAAACATTGTTTTACCATATGAATTTGATAAGCACAGTACCGAGCCAATTGGTTGAATCAAAATCCAGACATTGCACCAGGTAAATTTATATGAGATATTAAAAAATCAAAATAAAAAAAAATTTGATTCATAATCTGTGGTCAAATGTGTGGTGAGTCAAAACAATTGGCTCGGTATGACATTGACTTGTTACTCCAAATATATAAAATATGTATAGATTAAACATTCATAGAATGAAGTGATATTTATCAAACAAAAATAACATTGGAGTACGTGATTGGGGTGGATTTATTTATTTTTTTGAGGAGTATAAAGACGTGATTATGTATAAAAATGTAATTTATTTATTTTTTTGAGAAGTATAAATATGTGATTTATGTGTTATTGTATAATGTTTTCACAAAATTGTGTAGGTATGATTCAGTCAAAAGACTCGTTATTTTTTATTTTGGAAAATTTACAAAAAATGCGACTGGTAGTTGGGTTTGGAATGGAAAATATACAAAGTCTCTGCTGGTAACATCTACAATTTCTTACACAGAGTTGTACGATAAGGTTCAAGATTTTCTGAATGTTAATTGTTTGACTCATAAGATCGTGATGAAATTTGTTGTCCCGGGTATGATACACGTTCCAATATCTCCAGTTGAAATATTATCTGATGATAATCTACATTGGTTTATTTTCTATTTAAGAACAAGTTTCTCTTTGTATATCTCTTGAAGAGAAAACATCAATTGATTTAACTCCATATGTTGAACCAATTACTATCGGTAATCATCCTTCTCCTTGTGTTAATGATACATTACAAAATGCTGGAATTGAAAATATTGTGCAATGTTTGGATGTTGAAGGAAGAGGGGTGTCAAATCATGTTTTGGGTATTGATCAATTTGTTGTAATACAACAGAATTATGACAAATTGGAAGATGGAGATATTAACAGTGGTAATGCATACAATTATTTTACTGGTTATGTGATTGTTTCAGATGCCCACCAAAATGCCATTTCTGCTTCTGTACTTAATTGAAGAAATGAAAAAGACATTGATGATTTATTTCAGAATAGCAGTGAGAATGAAGCACACGTGTTTGTACCAATGGTAATGAATGAGAACATTGTTGGAACTTCATCAAGTCGCTCAGAAAAGTATAGAAGGTTAGAGAAAGTGGGGTCATCTGAATAATTTGATGATGAATTTGATGTTCAAGTTGATCAGTTGTTTGGAAACAAAAGAGAGTTACAATCAAAATTACACATGCTTGCCTTGAGGAAGAAATTTGAATTCAAAGTTAAAAAATCTAACAAGTATGTCATTTCAGTGTTGTGTGTTGATGATAACTATAAGTGGAATATGAGGGCAACAAAGCTAGAAGATTCATACTACTTTCAGGTTCGTAAATACACATTTAAGCATACATGTTCATTGGATTTCCGGCATAATGGACACAAGCAAGCAAGTAGTTGGGCAATCGGTCAGCACATCAAGTCGAGATTGCAAGATCTTAACCAATCGTGTAAGCCGTCTACCATAATTGGTGATATACGTAGAGAATTTGGTATAAACTTGAGTTATCGAAAGGCATGGAAGGCCAAAGAGCGTGCACTTGAGTTTATTAGGGGGTCACCTGAAGACAGTTATGGGAATTTGGCATCATATTGTTACATCTTGGAGAAGAATAATCCTTGGAACAACTACGTATATTCAGATATATAAAGGTAATCGTTTTTTGAACTTCTTCTTGTCTTTAGGACCAAGTATACGTGGTTTCCATTCTTCCATGAAACCAGTTATATGTGTAGATAGTACATTTTTGAAATGTAAATACAAAGGGACATTGGTAGTTGCAACATGTCAAGATGCTAATGGAAAAATTTATCCAATTGCTTGGGGAATTGTGGATTCTGAGAATGATTCATCATGGTCGTGGTTTATGTCAAAATTGAAAGAACAAATGGGTGACTCCAACCGATTGGTATTTATATCCAATCGACACAAGAGTATTACTAAAGCAATCAAAGTGATATTTCCACAATCTCATCATGGCTATTGCATTTGGCACATGGAGCAGAATATTAAGGTAAAATTTCATACAAAAGGTCTCATACCTTTGTTCAAATCTGTAGCAGAAGCTTACCAAATGTCTTAATTTGAAAATTACATGACAGAAATATACGGAAAGAATGAAAAATATTTGGAGGATGCAGGTTATGATTCTTGGTCACGAGTTCATTTTAAAGGGAACCGCTATAATATTATGACATCAAATAATGCCGAGTCTATGAATTCTTTGTTAAAATCTCAAATGGATTATCCGATCACTGCGTTGATTGAACATATACAACCAGTTATGCAAAAATGGTTTTATGAGCGTAGTGCAGAAGCGGAAGCATGCACGACACAATTGACTCCAAAGCTTGAAGAAATCTTACGCAAGACACTTGATGCTTCTTCAATTCTCATAGTGAATCCTATAGCAGCACACGAGTTTCAGGTTGGTTTGGATAAGACTAACATGAATGTTGTGAATATTGCACAACTTACATGTTCATGTAAGAAATTTGACATATTAGAAATTTCATGTAGACACGCCCTTGTTGCTGCAATTTCAAGAGGGATTTCAATTTATAGTTTGTGTTTTGAATATTATAGAACTACATGTTGGAGAATATTCCATGCTGAGCCAATTCATCCTGTAGATAACCTACATAAATTGGTTGATTCCAGAAGAAGTTGAAAGAAGTGTTATTCTACCTCTATTTGTGAGGAGATCATGTGGAAGACCACGAACGAGAAGGATACGATCCACAGGTGAAATATCTCGTATACGTCATTGATCTACATGTGGTTCCACCAGACATAATAAGAAAAGTTGCAAACATTCTGCTCCGATTTTGAATTGACTTGATTATGTTTAGAATTTTTTTTGAATGGGATTATTGCTTCACTAGGATTTGGTTTGTTTTTATTTGATTTTCGCAATTTCTCGAATAATCTTATGAATTCCATGCATTTGGACATAGAGTGGTGATAATTTGAGATAATTATTTTGTCAGGGTTGCATTTTTATGCATTTTATTTTTTAAGGGTTGTTGTGCATACTAATAAACTGTTAGCATGTAATAAGTAGAGACTTAATTGAGACCATCAGATTTGTTGTTTATATTTGTGTAAACTTACATTGATGTACTTATTACGTTTCATAACCACGATGATTGATTATTTGTTTATATATTTTGCATGAGCAACAATCGTAATTAAAATATTATAACTTTGGTGTTTTCTTATGCACTAATTCAAACTAACAATTCATAATTTTATTAAAATATGTTTATTGATATAAGTAAGTAGTATTTAAAAAATTAATATATTATAAATTAAATAAAACTTAAAAAATGTTAAATCAACTCTTAAAAAGAAATAATAGATAATTAAATAAATGAATCACGAAAATGGAACATGTGTGGTCATAAAAAAAGGTATATTAGGATTTTAAATTATACAAGACATAATGCAAATTATGTTATAAAGAAGGTCATTTTTAAAATTATGACTTTGAAATAGACTAGAATAATCAATTTCCCATAAAGAAAAATGATAATCCATAAAATCATCAAATCTTTTTAATATATGCGGAATTTCTAGGTCCTCGGGTATTCATTGCACCTCTTGGATGACTCTATAGTCTGCACCTCATGACTCAACATCATCATCACCTACAACCATTCAAACTTAATGAGTCTAATGACTCAATATGATCAAACCTCATATAGCAAGTACTTAAATATACAATCGCACAGATAAAAATTACTTAAACTAAAAATAGATTTTTCATGCAAACATGAAACATTCAAAACATGCAACTTTTGAAATCATGCATAGATATGAACATTTTCCATTTAAAATTATCATTTATAGGTGAAGTCCGATCCTCGAAAGTGACAACATTCATTCGATTGATCAATCTATAAACCATAGTACTAGGCATCCGGGTTCAACGTCTTATTCTTCGACGATCCCACCGACTATCATAAAAATAACTTCACCGTTCACTTCTTCAACGGATCCATTATCATTGAGATTCATACCCCCGTTTTCGATGGTTCACACCCTTTTTCATTGTAAGCTCACCGTTCTCGTTTTCAACCGGTCCTTTACTACTTTTTCGTCACAATCAATTCACATTCCTCAAAAATATTTTCATTTATTCTTATCATTTCATAAAACATTCTTAACTTTCCATATTCTTTAAAAAATCCCAAAAAATGCTTTATATCATTCATATGCGTTGAGAATGCTAAAAATAGCATATGCATGCAAAATACGTTAAAATTTTCTAAAAATAGCATATATCATGCATATACTTTAAAACTTCTAAAAATGACATTTAACATGATTTGGATTTGTTTTGAGAAGTTGCAAACCGCCCTTAACTTTCCTCGAACCGACCGCTCACGATTCAACGTTGTACGTACCGAGAGCACTTTAAACTTTGACTCAAGGAGATGACTTGATTTTAAAACTTAAAAAACACACAAAAATATCCAGTAGCTTGTTGGAAATTCAATCTTAGAACCTACGTTTAAAAAACGATTCATTTCGCTTAACGAATGGCTTGTTTACCACCGTTTTTGCGTTTTTGGTTAAACAAATGACCAAACTATCCTTACAACTCGAACGAACCCAAGACCATACCTTTATTAACATCCTAAGACACCATTTAAGTTGCTGGAAGTTCCTAAGCCCAAGCAAAACAAAAAGTTGGATTAAATTTTTAACCTAGGCTCAATTCGCCCTTTTTTTTGACACGTTTGGACAATTTACAACCCCTAAGGAGACACGGCTCGGAACGACCCAGAATTAGGCCCTAGACCCATTGCCTTAGACACTAAATAAGACCATGGTCAACACTAAATAAGACCATGGTCAGGCTCTTTCATACACAACCAGACGCTCAAGGCTCCAAACTCCCCACAACAGCAGCCCGTCGAATGGCTCTTCGCGAGCAGCCGAGGAACAAACGCTCCAGCGGCTGTGGGTGCCCTTGAATCGACTTTTGGCTCACTCTAGAATCTCACCAGGACCCTAAGGCACGTACATCAGAGAATATTAATCTTTTGGTGTCCCCGAGGAAAACATGACTGTGGTCCTTCACCACTTGGTCATGTCTCTAAAAAATGATTATTGTCTGATCTATGTCTGAAGCATTTCCAAACTCCGGCTCCTTTTGATTTGGACATTCTGGGCAGATTTTTTCTGACCATCTTCCCACATTAGCCATGTTACAGAGTTTTCGACGAGTTTCTTTACTCCCCGGTAGCTTGTTATTCCACATAAGATTTCTTTTATTTTCGAGTAGGTCTTCTCCAAAACTGTTTGTTTTTCATGTCATAGTGTTTAACAAGAATGATCCATTACCGAATTTTGATAAAACTTAAATGGAAACTCGACTTTGTCCATCTCGGTTAGACAGACTCATAGACCCCATGCTCTTTTGGTGGAAATTTCATCTTCAGTTATTGAAGCAACAAGGGGTATTTCTTCTGTTGGAGGATCATTGATAAATTTTTGAACATTTATGTCTGGCCTCCTTAACTTGATAAAATGAAAGGCTTCTTGAAAGCCTTTTCCTGCTAGTTCTGGCGCTGTACTGAAAAATTAAAGTTCCGGAATGCCTCATATTGACAAATATTCGTTATTTTCCCATGTTTCATGCACTGCTTCTTGAATCCATTTAGGTAATCCTGAAATTTTTGGGAAGCTGGGTTATGTAGTATAAACCGAGGCAAGAGCCCCAAATTCATTTCATGCCTTTATCTCCTTTGGATATGAATTTGGTTTCATTCGTACCTTAGGATATTTTCTGAAACATCAACCCTAATTGTGGCTGGGTTAATGCCTATTCTTGTTTTTAATTTCTCCCAGTTTTGTTGATACACCTGTAATGGAGAAATTGTAGCTTCATCAGTATCAACCTTAGATTTATCCTTGTCTGTATTTGTCCTAAGGTTGATCTTTTCCTCTTCAATCCCCGAGGTGAAGGGTTGACTTGAAGACTCGAGATAGGTATTTGGAGTTTCAATTTTTGTTTCAACCGGCTCATCCAGAGATGATCCCGACTTAACACTTGTGCTAAGGGTATTTGAATCCCCTGAAAAGATCATCTTATTGATTCCAATTTAATTTTAATTTCTTTGTAGAATCGGTTTGTCTTGAATTTGGCAACTTTTCCAAAATCTCAGGTATTTCAATGAAATCATTTCTAATAAAAAAATTCTGAATGCTGTTTATTAGATAGAGCATATGAAATCTGATAGGTAATAGAATACAGTCCTATTACCCTTTTTCATCAGCTTTTTTCTTTGAAGTTTTGATGCAACGTCAGAGCTCGGCTGAAATCTCGATCTTCCAGGTTGTAGGCGATTATTGGATAAATTACTCATACAATTTTCTCTGCACAGAGATTTCCTAAGATAGTTCTCAGTACTGAATCTTGAAGGTTACCCATTCGTTTATCGCATAAAGCAATATCAATAGGTGAATCTATTCATTCTTTAAAGTAGCTTTTATTATAATCTAGATTGCTCCGATATAAATCCAAGACATGATGCGTGCTACTTCTATCTTGAGTTTTTTAATTCTTCCTTAATTTCTTTAGAAGGAATTAATTGCATCTCCATTCTATTTCTCGTAAGTTCCATTAGAATTGACATTTATCTTCTAGAAATTTTTACAGATTAGAGATGATGCTTTCTGTTTCCTAGACCAAGTTTTCCTAAGATTTTTCTACTTGTCCTTTAGGGAATCCTTTATATCTCTGAAGACAAGGACTTTCTCTATTGATCTTTTGGACCATGTAATGGGATATTGTTGTCCGACTGAAGAACCAGACAAATCTTCACGTGTTTCGTGCCGAAACACCTCGTCTTCAGTCAAATTCCGATTCTGTTCTATCATATTGTTCTCGACTCAAGACTTATTCTTCTTCATATATACTTTCGTCTGAGGCACTATCCTCAAATTGGTATACTTGAATAAGATCTTGATAATAAATTGCTTCTTCAATGTTCGGAGTTGGATCGAAGTGTTTAATTCCTCTTTTTATTTTTTTGGTTGAAATATGACCTCTTGCTCCACATGTCCAGCAGTGACAATCCTTAAAACTTTCATTAGCTCGGGTGTGAGCTCTTCTGAAAATTTACTTTGTAGATGTTCTCCTCGTACTTTGAGATGGACTCGATGCTTGGGATGATAACCTACTCATCGATGGTCCGCTCATTTGCCCAGATTTGTAAGAATAAAAATTCTCTGTAGTCTCAATATATTGGCTTAGATAAATTTGGATCTCATTGTAATTTGTCGTTGTCACCGGTTTTCCTTTGAACATCGTCGTTTTAAACTTTGAAAAAAGTTTAGTGCTCCACTTTTGCCTTTCTCCATCGGTGTCTCCTGCGGCTATCGACTTTTTTCACACTGTTAACTAGCATACAAGTCAAACAATTCTTGAAAAGATTGCATTAATGACTTCTTTTGATCGTGAACATTTTTCTCCAAAAATTTAGCGTAATATTCAAAAAAACATGTCTAACCCACCTTGACATTGACTAAGATCAAATAATGTTGCTATGCCATGGACAATTGGGATTTTCTCCCAATATTTTAAAAGTTTGTTTCCATATTTGAAACAAAGTCATGCATAACATCACCACGAAATTCAATAAATCTATAAAGAATATTTAAAAGTAAAGGAAGAAATATGGTTGAAGTAAGATAGTTAATACCAGAAAATTTTTCGGTTGCTTCTTCAAAAATTTCTAACAAAGAAACACATTTACTTAATATATTCCAATCATCACCGGTCAATATTAAAGACTCTACCGAAATATTATTGTAATATGGAGTGACTAAATCTTAAAAATGTAAAAAAGTGTGAAGAAAATGATATAACGAATCCCATCTAGTTTCAATAGGGAGAGGAAATTTTTTAAATTTAATCCCATTTGTTTCGACTAGTGTTTTCCAATCACGTCCATGTTTTCTTTCACGTAATAATTTCCTATATGATCTAACTTTAAAATTCTTTTTTTTAGCGTGCCGATTCTAAATGATCTGACACTAAAATGTCATTGTGTGTCAATTCTAAATGATCTAACACTAAAATTATTTTTTGCATAGTCCAAGTTTCATCTATCCAGTGACATGTAATAACAAGATAAGATTCATATTTCAAATTAGTCAAAATATCAGCTGTTAAACTAACTCTACAAGAAATATTTGAAAGATGTGATATTACTGTTTCTTTATATTTCTTATACATATCAAAACAATATTCTTAAATGTGTATAGAAATATTATGAAAACCAGGTTGAATAGTACTAGCAAATTCAACAAAACCTTCTTGTTCAGCTATTATAAAAGGTTTACAACATTTCGTAACAAACTTAACAATAGATTTTCGAAATATTTCTTTTGTACTCGTGAAAACTTTACCAGATGAAGGATTAATTTGTTGTTGAGTTGTTTTCCTACCGAATTGTTGTAGAGTATCAAGGTCAAGCTTATGTACATTGACTAAATATTTTTTCAATGTGCCTGTAGTACCAGAACCACCACCCGTTTTATAAGAATATCTATTTTTTGCAAATTCTCTACACAACAAAAAAGTCGTTCTTACCTGGTTTTTTTTTCAATGTCAAAGTAATCCCAAACTTTGCTTCGCTTTGCTCGGCTCGTCGTTGTGCTCATCATAATGTTGCTTCCTCTGGCGGATGTTGATGATCGAAAATTCCCACCACCTTCGTTGGGAAGTTCCACAACATGTTCTTCCTCATGACTAGGTTCGAAGTCTTCAAAATCGAGAATGTAGGCAGAATTTTCACAAAAATCTAAATTGCAGTTTGAAGACGACGCCATTGAAATTATATTTAGTAAATATGTATAATGAATAATAACAAATAACATGTAACGTCCGAAAAATCCAGACCACATGTATGCAAATTATTTGAATTGCATAATTGTTTTATTTAATTGATTTTAAATGCTTACTTGATGCATATTATATGATTAAAAGTATGATTGCATGATTAAATGATTATATGTCATGGTTTCATGAAATTGAGGGATTTACCCGAATATTCGATAATAGGCTGGGGAAAGGAGACCGGAGACAATCAAGACAAGAATAAATATTTTCACTAAATATTTTCAAGGCTTCTTAATATGAATAAAAATGATTTAATTTTTCTAAAAATAGTAGAGTTCGAATTATTTTACGAGTCGAGCTTTATTTTTTCCAGGAAGCCGGTTTTGGGCAAACGAGGAGTTTTTAAAAGATCAAAAATATTATTTTTAGAAACTAATTTGATGGATCGTGTGTGTTAGCGCCTTAGAAGGCATTTCGCACACAACAACCTTCGATGAGCTTTAATAGCTCGTGTTCTAAGAATATTAACACCGATGAATTAAATTGAGTTTGGTTTTAAATCAAGCAGAAGAAACTCGAAGTAATCCTTCGTAAAAAAACTGAAAAATGTTAGAAAATATTTTACCTTGTGTAAACTGACTAACTGAAAGAACACATATTATTTTTTTTATTCTTGTATTTCAGTTATGGTAACAACTGAACACACAAACACTCTAACTAATCAAAACAATTTTAAAGCGATAGTTAATCAGTTAAATACACAAGATATGTTTATGGATGTTTGGAGACTTCAACTGCTCCTATGTCACCCCTTCTATCTCCACGGATAGGATACACTAGAAGACTTTGATTTATACAACCACATGTACAAGCCCACTCAGTTAGGACTTATCTACTGCCTAAACTGAACTCCTAGCTACGACTGAAAACAACACTTTCAGTCAACACTTATTTAACGTCTATGTGAGAAAGACTACATACACAAGTTTAACGTCTTTGTGCAAGACTGTATTTGGGTGGATTTGAGAGTGAGTATGTGTGTGAGAAATGAACAAGAATGTTCTCACACACTGAGGGAAAGTGGCTTCTAAATTAAGCAGATACAACAATGAAGAATTCCCACTAGGCTTAAGTGTTTCTGAAAGCTGATATGCAACTGAGCGTGCCCGTCTCTCTCTAGTATTGTATATGTGCTCCCACTGTTGTTTGAGTCTTTACCGATTTTCTCTTTATAGAGGCGGAGGAAGCTCTTCGTAGTGAGACTCATTTATTGTATCCGTTGCATTTGAATCATCTTCTTGGACTATGTGTCTCGTCTTTTTGACTGTCCATCTAAAGCTTTTTGTCTTTAATGCTCTGATGCAACGTCTATTATTGTCCTTTGACTGGACAATGGCTTTGTACCTTCTCGCACAGCTGGAATCCACTCGAAGGAATCTATCATCGTCCATAACTGAAGGATTCTAACTGATGCTTCGAACTGGTCAGTTTGAACTGATCTTTCAGATGGGCTGGTGAAATCAGCTGACTCATCAGTGGAACTGATTTCACACTCTTTCAGTTGGACTGATCAGCTGGGTTTCTTCATCAGTTGAACACTCCTTCGGCTGGCCAGGCTTCTGAGGTTTTCCTGCTGAATTACCTATCAACTGGTCAATCAGCTGTACTGCTCAAATGACGTAGCCAGTTGAACTGATTCATTTTGAGCGATCAGTTGGGTCTTCAGTTTTGCGATAAACTCGTAGGTGATCCTAGATGCTGCACAACTAAGGTAGATCATTAGTAACACATTTAACAAGTTTTGTTATCATGAAAATCAATATTGCGAACTTGAAAAGTTCCAACATAATTTATAAACTTTTATTTATCAATTAAATAAGAGTTATTGGGCCCAATTTAAATAACTGAGTAGGCTCAATTGCCCTTACACTTAAAGACCCAAAACCTAAGCACTATAACATGCAAATTAAAATCTATAAATATGTTACCTAGGATTCTATGCATGATATACCAGCCGAAATCCTCACACACTTGCACACACAAATTTATAAAATTTCAAGAGAGAAAAGCTAGGGATCTTCGTCGCCCATTCGTCTTTCCTCGCCGACGATCACATATTCGAGTGTTTTAAACGCAAAAGCACGTTTCTAAACCTTCTTTTTGCACCATTCAAATCATATTATGTGTGTTTAATCATGTTTATATGAAAAATATGAAATCCTTCTTTTATTTTCGTTTTTTTGGCATAACATGAATAAAACTTGAGTTTTTGTGTTTCTAAACTCATGGTTATGATGCGCAAATGGGCGGCTGTGGTAGGGCTATGAGAAGGGACATTTTTTCACATGTTTAAAGGTCCATAGATGCATGTTTAAGGTCTGGAAAAGAGAGGGCAATAATATGAACAAAAATTAGAGTTTTATGGGACTAGGGTTTTTGAACTTGGGTTCTAGGAGGGCGCGGATGTTTGCTGCTGTAGGGTCACCTCTAGGGGTCCTAATAGGGTCTATTTATGGTCCTAGATGGCTTGAAGAAAGGCTGGTGCAAGGAGGAAGGGCTGTAGGGTCAAAGTTGGCCGCGTGAGTCCAAGATGGCACGTGTTTGAGGGCTGTAGTGTTGGATCAATTTATTTATATTGGCTTATATGTGAATAATTATGTGTTGTGGGTTGTCTATTAAGTTAAGCCCAAAGTAAAGTGATCAATTAATGTTTCGGGTTATTGGGCTTTAATGTATCTAATGGGTTGTGAGCCTTTAATGTGTAGAGACATAAGTGTAATTTCTGTTTTTATGATGAGCTAAAATAGAAAGATCAGAAGATATTGATAAACATTATCTATAAATATGGGTCATGGTCATCAGATCTCGTGTTATCACTTTCACTATTCTCTCCCCCATTAAGAAAATAGTTCTGAAGAGAAACTAAAGAATTCTCTCAAGAAAAGAGCGCGTATATCTGGAAGATCAATACACGTTCTAAAGAATTCAGGATTATGGCTTCAGGAACGCTTCCGCTTAAGTTTTTCAGTCAAATTCTTAATGATTTAGCGTGATGGACTATGCGCTTTATGGGTTTTCCCCAACATGTAGGGCTAGTCCAGTGGGGTCTAAGTTGTTCGGTTAGGGTCCCAGAAGGGTGAGTTAAGGGCTGGATGGGTCGGTAGAGGCCTAGGAACGAAGGGGCATATGATTGGTTCAAGCTAGGGTGTCGGAAAAAGAGTGCAGAATTTTTAGTAGCTTTTTAAGTTGTTTTATTGATTTTAGTTGGCTTGGTTTGGGATGAAAAAGGCTTAGTTAGGTGTTAATAAGTCATGGTTCAAGTTTGGTAAAGTTTGGTTAAGTTTTGAGTTCATTCGAGTTAAAAGCGGGAGGTACGTCTAAGTTTTAAAGACGAATTAGGAAATTAGTCGAGGGCTTAAATTACTTCTAAGAAATATTTATGGGTTTATTTTAAGGTGTCATGTTAAGTTTAGGGATGAAAAGTTTATGTTTAAAATTTGGGAAGAAAATATTAAGTTTTGAATTTATTCGGGTTAAAAATACTTCATGGTTTTGTCATTAAATTATTAAATCGAAATCCTCCAATTTACGTCAAATAAAAATGTCTAAAATTTAATTTAAGCTTAAATAATTATTTGGAATCGTCTAGAGTCAATAAAAGTAAGAAAAAGTCAAAATCGAGAAATATTACGTCTAAGGGCAAAACGATAATTTTGCATATGGGTAAGACGAATAAGGTTGGCAGCATCAAGAAGGGTCATAACGCATGCTAAATGATATAAAATGATGATTTGATGAAAATATTATATTTTATGATTTATGGTAAGGCTGTGCAATTTTTACTGTAAAAATGTTATTTTTGAAAAGTCGTGATATTTTATGTTTTAAAAAGTAAAAGAAAAATATTTTGAGGGATGTGAATTGACTGTGACAAAGGATAGAGGATATGTGGGGGATCTGTTTTAAGAAGGAACAGTGAACTTACAATTTTGTGGGACTGTCGTGAGGGAGAAGTCCCCAAAGGGAGCTTGTTTATGGGAAAAAACCCCAGAGGGAGCCCGACCATCGTATTTCAATGACGGTGTCTAATGCCCATCCCCATGGGCTATGTGGAGTTGAAGCTGATAAGTTGACCAAATGATAAAATGATAGTCACTTTCAAGAATCAAACTTTACCCAAAAGGATAAAGGATTGAAAGCTTTACGATTAAATGATTTACGATTTATTTATAATTAAATTTTTTTTAAAATAAAAGTTTGATTTTAATGCTTTTGATTGTATATGTATTACTTGCTACTCATGTTTAGAACGTGCTGAGTTATTAGACTCACTAGGTTTGAATGTTGCAGGATTGATGATATGAGGGGGCGCCGATGCTTGAGTGGGTCGAGTGCGGCAGTACACTCCCAAGAGACATTTATTTTCCACATTAGCTTGATAGATAAAATTTAAAGATTTTTGATAAGGAATTTATTAGTGACTTTTTATGCTTTAGTTTGATGTTAGTTGATCTTTTTAAAGGTCGACGTATGATTTTTGGTTAGGTGAAAATTTAGGGGATTTTTTTTATGCACTTGAGATTTCAAATGTTAAGTTATTTTAATTTAGTAATTTTCGAGTTTATGATATATATATATATATATATATATATATATATATATATATATATATATATATATATATATATATATATATATATAGTGGACGTTTCATAACAATGGTGTTGAAAATATTAAAAATTCGAGATTGAGTACAAAGAAATATAGAATGAGATTTTTGGGTGAACTTTATGAAAAAAAAGAACATATTTTATAGGGGTAGAAAAAAATATTTACAATTTTACCCCAAAAATATTTGCAGTTGGCCCTAATTAGGGCCAAATTGCAATTATTTCAAAAATATCCGTTGGGCAAAGTTGTTCAACAGATACGTCCAATTTTTTTTCCCATTTTTTAATTATTATTTTTAAAATTAAAAAAATTCGGTTCCTGATCCAGTTCCAGAACCGGATCCGAAACCATTTTTGGACGGTTTAGAACCGGTCAACTCCATTTAAATATGGTTTTGGACCCGTTCCAGAACCAGTATGGACGAACCGGTTCCGGTTCCGATTTTTTCGATTCGGTTCCAGACTCTTTTCTAAGTTGTCATCAGATTAATTTCTTTTCTGAGACTGTTTTAATCATATTGGTCATTTTTTCTTCTTCAGTTAAAGGTTGGCAGCACTTCGGCGTTCTCTTTTTGATGTAATAAGGGTTCTGTACTAAAGGATAGTGGTAACCTTCCTTCTGAAATTTTTTTACTAGAACTTAGTTGTTGTTCTAGGTTTTGAATTCTTATTTGAATATTTTTTAATATTCCAAGAATTTCTTCCTGGTTTTTAAGGATTTTCTCCACATTTTGTGGTACATAATATCGCATATTGCCATAATTTTGTATTGTGTTTTGAATTTCTCTATTTTAATTTTTTTTTTTGTTAGAATGGTTTATTCTGGATAGAATTTTTTTGTAATTATAACTAATTCAGTCAAAAAATTCATAATAAATGACAGATTCATAATAAAATTTATTTTAAATATAAAAAGCTGTTATAATAATTTTTGAAATATTCAGATAAATCTTTCAAAATTATTATCTATTATTTATTGCTTTTAACCTTAACCTTTTGTCTTATAGATTTTCAAATCCTTAAAATTTGTAATAAAATATTGATTATAAGTATTAATTATTATATATGAGTAAACTTAAACACCATAATTACATTATTTTCTATGTGTTTAAAATTATTTTTTATAATAACTTTGTTTAACTCTTGAGACTAACTTCGCCATCATTAAATATAGATTTATTAGCTTTCGGTCTTTTGACCACCATAATATTATTAAGATGATATTATTCTATTAAATTTGGGAGTTCAACAACTCATACATCACATGTTACTTTCCCAACAAACAAAAAAGTTGTTATTCGCGTATTATATTGAATTATCTAAGTTACACATGTGCTATAAGATATACAAATTGACATCTTGATTTAATTTTATAAGTGATCTACGTCCTTGAAATATTATTATACTATTCAAATTTTAAAAAATAAATAAATCAAATTAAAATATTTATAGTGACCGTTTTTCAAAAACATTACTCATGGACGATTTTGGAAATGATTATGAAATGAATTTTGTTAAATAAAAAAATCTCCAACTACAAACACAAGTTTGTGTTCAGTTCCCATTGCCTTCAAAAGTTTTCTGCAATCCCTCACATAAGATTTTTTTTAACTCCCTACTCAATTTTTTTATTCATTTGCCTCCCCATTTTTTCATTTACTCCCATCCCACACCATTCTCACTTCCCACAATTTATTTCTCGCCTCTTTCCCGTCGACCCACAACAACCCTAGCCTTCCACTACCTTCTTCAAAACTCCAAGCGATACAAAACCCATCTCTTCCCCACCTCCTTCAAAACTACAAGCGACGCCAACCCGATGTAGGTAATCTCAGCTCTTCCTCATCTTCTTCATTTGATAGAACTCGATTTGTGAATGAGGTGGTTTGGGCTCGGTATGACCATCAAAAATTCATAGAAACCCGATAGACGAGAGGAGATTTCGTAGGCAATTTAAGGATAGACACTTAGAGCCTCTTGTGGAGTGGGGTAGGCGGGGATGGGAAAAATTTGGAGATCAACATAATGCGGCGGTGGTATCGGTGGTTAGAGAATTCTATGCAAATGTAGCGGAGGGGGCGGATGGTAAGGTTTTTGTTAGAGGTCGACTTGTACCGTTTGATTCTGTTAGGATTAACGCACTACTGGAGACAGATGAAGTTGATGACTCTCGATTCGAGGCATTGGTCGCCGACCCGAATTATGATATGATACTCGCGGCGCTTTGCCATTCAGGGGCGAGTTGGAAACCGTTGGGCGGACCGCCAAGCTGTTTTGATGAGAAGTATTTCAAAGCTTAAATTGCCCTATGGTATCTATTTGTGGCGAGATTGATGAAGCCGATCTCGCATAAGAGCGAGGTGCAAAAGGAGCAGGCAATGCTACTGTTTGCCTTGAATGAAGGGCACAACATTAATGTGGGCAAGTTTATACATTCTCAGATCATGATGAGTGCTCACAACAGTCACATCGGCCTCTTCTTCCCCACAAGCATACACAATCACTCACATATACAGAAAATAAAAGTGTATTTATTAGCTGAGTGAATCTTGCACAAAGACAATAAACTTTTGTATTGTAATGCCCGAGAATTTTGTTATTGTAATCTGAAATGATTTTGTTGATAATTGAGGTGATTATCGACGGAAAAGAACAGACCGGGAAAGACGAAAAGAAGACGTGAATTATGTGCGATGAATGAGCCTCGCGCATATGCGCGACCAAGCCAGGCGCATATCCGCGGAGTAGGCAGAGAACCTCGCGCATATGCGCCGAGAGAGGGCGCGCATATGCCCGAGCCGTCGAGAGACACGCGCCGAGATATAGTATCTCGCGCATATGTGCGAGACGTGCAGCACAAGGATGAAGCCACTTGCCCCTCACCATGCATTGATATATATATATATATATATATATATATATATATATATATATATATATATATATTGTTACCTTCCTTCAGATGAACTGGCAAGAATCGAGAAAAGCTTCAGAGAAAGTGTTGGAAATCCTTACGCCTTTGCACTTCTTAGAATTGTGATTACACAAGATCCGCCCGTCTAATTTTCAATCCGGCTTCAGTACTGTGATCCTATCGACAAGAGCTTCAACTGGACGTAAGTTTTTGTATTTTTGATATGATTTGAAAATATGATATTGAAGGAATCAAATATAATTGATATATGGTGTTCTTGAGATAGTAGACATCGTATAATCGAAACCGGATCGAAGAATAGATACCGTATGAAATTGTTATGATTTTCAGAATTGATTTGATTGAGATTATACAGATTTGATATTAGATTTTGTTTAGTGATTGATTACGAGTTATGAGATTGTATCTGTGATGTTGAGTTGACGGAGATATCGATATTGTGTTTGTTATACCGTCGAAACATCAGTAGATTGATATTGATCAGATTAGGTATTGATTTGAGATTGCATATTGATATTGTGCCTATTGGGAATGTCATTTCAGATTTGATATTGACAGCTTCAGAATCGATAGCAGATAGATCAGAGTTGCCAAGCTTTTGTACTACGAAAAGAAAGGTATAAATCAATGTTGAACCGGGAGATACGACTCGAGTTTGATTTGACTTGAGTTTCCCAAAACCACATACTTTACTTTATTGCATTGATATTTGAACTTCATTAGATTGATATGTTTAGTCTATTGATTTATAGCAAAGCATGGGTCGAGTCATGGGCTGATGTGCCTAGTCTTTGGCTGATGTGCCAAGTCTTCGGCTGAGTTGCCAAGACACTGGATGTGTAATTTATATCGATGTTGCTTAGGAGTTGATTCATTGCTATCGCTGAGATTCGATATATGTGACAATGTCCAGGAACCGGGATCCCTAGATTAGAGATAAGTCGAGTCTGAGATTACGAGTCCAGAGTTTATTTACAGCTTTATACCGATTCATATTGTTCGGAATTGATACATGTTATTGATATCTGTTTCACGCTTTTATATCTGTTATATGATTGCATGTATACATTATTTATACAGGGATTATATTCTCACCGGAGTTATCCGGCTGTTGTTGTGTTTATATGTGTGCATAACAACATGTGGGACAGGATCAGGGTCACGAAGAGGATGAGAGATTTAAGATTAGCGTGGAGATCCGATCTTAGAATAGATTGATTTTCAGTACTTGATGTAGTGGCTGAACTTTAGTTTGAGATAAACATATGTTGTACAAGACTTGTACTTTACTTGCGATATTTATATCAGACTGATGATTATATGTTCCGCACTGATGTATTTTTTTTTAAAAAATTTAGACCCAGATTAATTAATTGATCTTAATGATGATTAAGAATACGAATTAGGTTCGGGTCCCCACATGTATGTAGTATTTGAAACAAAGAAGTTGAACAAGTGTTGGTTGGAGGTTGCTACCTTTAGTCTAGGCTAGGAGTTCAGTTAATCAGTAGGGTAAGTCCTAAAATGAATGGGTTTGTACAAAGCGTTGTATAAATCAAAGTCTTCTAGTGAATCCTACCCGAGGTGGTAGAAGGGATTACGTAGGACCAGTTGAAGTCTCCGAACATCCATAAATATATCTTGTGTATTTAACTGTTTTTTGTTTTCAAACTGATTTGATCGATTTGAGAAATCATCAGTTGAGTTCTCACCATAACTGAACTGATATACGCGGGAACTGATTCTCCTTATTCCAGTTAATCAGTTTACACAAGTGAAAAGGCTAACAAATCAGTCAGCTTTCTTAACAAAGGATTACTTCGAGTATTTTTCGCTATGTTAAACACCAAATTCGATTTAATTCATCGATGCATACATTCTTAGAACACGAGATATTGAAGCTCATGGAGAATATAGTGTTTGAAGCACCTTCGCAGGTGTTCACACGATCCATCACAAGATGTATAAAGACTTGCAATTGGTGGCCAGGAATGAAACGAGATACTCGACATTTTGTATCTGAATGTGTAACTTGCCAGCAGGTGAAAGCAGAGAATCAGAGACCACCAAGGATGCTCATACCTCTTCCTACCCCCGAATGGAAATAGGAGAACATTAACACGGGCTTCGTAGTTGGGTTTCCTAGGTCATTTAGAGGATTTAACGCTATTCGGGTAATCGTTGATCGTCTCATCAATTCGGCTCACTTCTTTCCGGTAAAGACAAAATTTTCTATGACGTGCGGGGATTTATATCTGGGAGATAATTAGATTACACGGGATTCCAGTTACCATCATATCTGATAGAGGCCCAGGGTTCACAACATCCTTCTGGAAGAGTTTATATTCCGCAATGGAGACAAAGTTTCTATTCAGTACAACATTCCATCATCAGACAGACGGTCAGTCCGAGAGGGTGATTCAAATTTTAGAAGACCTACTGCGAGCATGTGTGATCAATTTTCATGGGAATCGGGAATCGAAGTTATCGCTAGTGGAGTTCACCTATAACAACAGCTTTCAGTCATCTATAGGTATGGCTCCCTACGAGGCATTATATGGAAGGAAGTGCAGATCACCTATTCATTGGGATGAAGTCGGCGATAGATCAGAGATTGGTCCAAAGATTGTTCAGAAAACTGTTGATGTAGTAGTTAAAATTTGGGACAAGATGAAGACTGCTCAGAGTCATCAAAAGAGCTACGCTGACAAGAGAATAAGAGACCTTGAATTTGCCGTAGCAGATCACGTCTTCGTAAAAATAACACCTATGAAAGGTGTTATGAGATTTGGAAAAAAGAGCAAGTTGAGTATGAGATTCAAAGGACCGTTCGAGATTCTCGAGAAAGTCGGAACACTAGTCTATCGAGTAGCACTGCCGCCGAATCTGGCAGATGTGCACAATGTGTTGCACGTTTCTATGCTAAGGAATTACATGATGAATCATTCATATGTATTAAGCTTTGAACCATTACAGCCATCACCGAACCTGTCATATGAAGAAATGCTTATTTAGATTCTAGACCGACAAAAGAGAAGACTATGGAACAAAGCTACCAAGTTGGTCAATGTCAAGTGACTAAACAATTCCGACAAAAAAGCTACTTGGGAAATCGAAGCAGACATGAGGAGTCGCTACCCAGAGTTTTTTTGTAAGCCTTAATTTCGAGGACGAAATTTATTTAAGGGGGATGAACTATAATGACCAAAATTAGTATACGTAAACCTCATGCGCTATTGAATTAATTAATTTATTTAATAAACTAAGTAATGCATGTTATGTGTTAAATTATTTTAAATATATATATATATATATATATATATATATATGTTTTATTATGCAATTTAATATGTTTTCAGAGGTTTTACTTTTCAGACGAATATTCGATGCCGAATCGAGAAAGGAGATCGGAGACGATTAAAATATTAAAAAATTAAGGTTAGAATTTTTATATCAAGTTAAGAAATTTATTATTTTAAAATATTTTAAATTTTAGTATTTTATGGCTAAATTAACTTATCAGGCGTATTAAATTAAAGGTGTTAAGCATTCTAATTAGTAAAATCCAAAATAAGAGATTAAATACGTTCACAAGAAATAAAATATTTTAACAATTATTTTACTGACTTAATTAATTAAATTAAGTAATATTTAATCAATGGTAGAATTTAAAATTGTAGGACTCTAAATTTAAAATTGGAAGGCTAAATTAGTGATTTAAATTGTAAGGACTTTATTAGTAATTTTAAATTGAGTTTTAATTAAACTAAACCTCTAGTTATTACTTATTTAATTACTAGAAGAGTCCTACCTTTTTCACCTCAAACCCACGCACACATATTGAACACACACAATTTCACACACACACTCACCAAACTTTCGGCCACTTTCTTGCAAGCGAAATGCTTGGAAATTTTTATTTCCTTTCCACCAACAGCCCAACCGATCACTCCCACAATATTAATTTATTAGTTTAGCCACTTTCGAGCAAGAACAACGCAGCACAACGCCCTCCCTTCGTTCTCCATTCTTCCCCGCGTCGATATTCGATAATTCGTGTGTTTTAACGCAAAGACATGTCTAAAGCCTTCTTTAACACATCGATCATGTTATATATTGATATTTGATGATAAAAGTGCATGAGAAACAACTTTATATGGATGTGTATGAATCAAAATAGTTTATAAAACGAGTTTGGACATTTGTGCATGGAACTCATGTTTACTTCCCAAAAATTTGGTGTGTGCTTCGGCTAGGGCTCCTGGGACATTGATGCCGGTTATGGGTAAGCTTTAGGGGTGTCTTAGGGTCCTAGGGTGAGCCTAGATAGGGTGGTTCATGAGCTGGTTGGCTGGGTAGAAGGCTGGAGCTAGAAAACCACATCTGCACGGGATTGGGGTGCATGTAGCGGCTGTAGGTGTTGGATCTTGTTTTTCAGCGTATGGCTGGTCCAGAGCTCGTGGCTACGGTTTAGGTCACGTCTTAGGGTCCTAGGATGAATCTTGTGCTGGTGGTTCACGATTTGGCTAGCCAGGAAATGCACCGGAATTAGAACACTACAGCTATGCAGGTTGGGGTACATTTAGGTGTTGTAGGTCCTCGGCCATATGGTTTCAGTCAGGGGCTGGATTGGGGCTCTTGGCTATAGTTTAGGCAGTCTCTAAGGGTCCTAGGATGAGCCTAGTTAATGTGGTTCGAGGCTTGGTTGCCTGGAAAAACCATTAGAACCAGAAACACGAAAGCTGCACAGATGGGGCCTCAAGAAGGGACTGTCAAGATTTTGGCTTGTTGGAGGCCTAGGCAGCGGGTCTTGGATGGACCAATGTTTAATGGGATGTCTAAGGGTCGAGTCTAGGGTCGGTTGCATTGGTTTAGGCGTGAGAAGCGTATAAGTGTCATACCACACCTAAAGGGGGCTGTTTCGTGGATAGGTTGTTGCTCATGTTTTTTGGGTCTTGTTCATGGTTTGGGGCTATTTCAGGGTCTTGGACAGTAGGTTAGGCATGTTGACTAAGTATGATTTGAGTCCCGAGTCATTTGGTAAGTCATAGGCTATTTTAATTAATTCGAGAGTCGCATGTGTACGTTTGAGCTTTTGTGCTAAGCTTAGTTATTTAAATTTTAAGGTTATGGCAGCAAGTCCAGGTTGTTCCAACGAAGTCCACGATGTTAGAAAATATATATCACGTGCAAACTAATTATTTTGAGTTGTGCGATTTGTCTTATAGCTAAATTATGTTATGGGTTTAAAAACCGGATAACGTATCCGGGGATCTCTCTTCGGAGGATTATGATATGTTAGGGAGAGGACATCCAGTCTAAGGACTGTGGTGATCCATGCCGGCTCAGTACTGTGATTTAGTTTGATCAAACGATTTATGCGTAAGGGCCACTTGCATTAAACAAAATTCTATGCAAAATTATTTACGTTTATGATTATGCATAACAAGTATGAAAAAAATATGATTGTATGATTTTTTATGAAATTATTAATGCAAGAAAGTCGTGTTATACATATTTATGCTTATAATATTTTATGTACGAGCTAAATTTAAATTGCATGGATTTTATTACGTATTATTCGTTATTTACGGTTTATGCATGTTGAGTCATTAGACTAGACTTGATCGATCCAGATGATGTATTTGAGGACACGTGAGACGGTGACCAGTGAGCAGGCTCGGGCCAGTGGCAGTGCAAACCCGAGGGCATTGACGTTTAAGTTATATTATTACGCGTGTTTTTAAACTATTTACTCTGAATTTTTATTTATTAGTCTTGGTGGCAAGTAAATTATATTTATGGTTTTTGTTAGACTATTTTAAATTAAATTAGTAGTTTTTGGATGTTGGTGATTTATTTTAAATGATGGAGCTTTAATATTAATTTTATTTTAGTATAAGTGGTGATCGTCATTCTATTTTAATAGTTATACTTTTAATAAATTATTTAAGGAGGAAATTTTTAGTATTTTAAGATACAATTCGTCACATTTTAGATGTGCTAATTTGTAATTGAAGGAATAATTTTGCAGCATTAATAATATTGATTTTAATATTTTTAAAAACAGATTAACGAAAGATTTTTTCGGAAACATTTTTATATCTAAATTTACATTTTATATCTTTAAAGTATCTCACTTAGACATTATAACACAGATTTTAAAACTTTCATTTCAAAAAGAGTGAGTTTCATGTGAGACTGTCTCACGGATCATAATCTGTGAGACGGATCAACCATACCAATATTCACAATAAAAAGTAATACTCTTAGCATAAAAAGTAATACTTTTTCATGGGTGACCCAAATAAGAGATCCGTCTCACAAATACGACCCGTGAAACCGTCTCACAAATACGACCCGTGAGACCGTCTCACACAAGTTTTTGTCTTTAAAAAAGTCATGATGTTATAAATTACACGCTTTCATTTCACGAAAAGTTGTTGGATAAAGAAATTTTATGTTTTGATGTTAACAAATAATTAAGGTAAAACTGATCTAAATTGAACTTGTCTAGTCGAACAAAAATGATATCGTCCCAAACGGAAATAGTTATTATCAGATTATCAAGTTTCATCACTCGGTTTCAAAGAGTTTAGTTTACCAGAATCAGTTCACACCAACAGACAAAACTGATCGAAATAGTGTACGATACAAAGCTGGTCGCAACAGTACGATTGTCAGAAATATGTTGACATAGACTAAAACAAGCCAACTGTCACTTTTCTTCGGAACAGATCTTTTAATTAAAAAACTACATATAAAAAAATTCATCCGAACAAGAGATTATTGTAACTACTGAAAAAATATCCAAGCTTTCATATGAACGAAACTCAATCAGTCAAGCACACTTTCAAAAAGTATTGTATATGATTATTTAAGGATCATTAAGTGCTAAGATAGTATTGTAATTTGATACATTCGAATAGCTGTTTGCATACTATCTATTATCATCATAGATATATTAGGAGATTCAGTTTGACAGTGTTTAAATCTAAACTAAACTAGGATCTTGCAAATCACTTGTATAATCAAAAGTCTTCTAGTGTGTGTGAAACGACCTCGACATTTTATTATTTTTTAATCATAAACTTGAAATTACTAATTAAAACAACTTAATATTTCCATAAATCATGATAATTTAACATTTGAAATCTCAAGTGCGTAAAAATCCCTACATCGTCAACTAACCAAAAATTCTACATCGACCTTTTAAAATGTTCAACTAATATAAAATAAAACATAAAAATATCTCTAATAAATTCCTTAACATAAATCTTTCAATTCTTTTATCTATCAAGCTAGTGCGAAAAATAAAGGCCCATTGAGAGTGTACTGCCGCACTTGATTTACTCAAGCGTTAGCGACTCCTCAAATCATCAAATCCTGCATCATTCAAACTTAGTGAGTCTAATGACTTAGCACGTTCTAAACATGAGTAGCAAATAATACTTATACAATCACATGCATTGAAAATCATTCATTTACTTAAAATAATCTTTTGAACATAAATAAACCATTTAAAATCATTTTCAGCATAAATAAATCGTATATCGAAAAATCATTTTAATCGTAAAATTTCAATCATTTATGATTTTGGGCTAAGTTTGATCTTCGAAAGTGACAAGCCTTTATCCTTTGATCGACTGATCAATCTTCAGCTCCACATGGTCCACGGGGACAAGCACTAGGCTCCGCCGTAGAAATACGATCGTCGGGGTCTCTCTGAGGCCTTGTCCCGTACACAGGATCCCTCTGGGGCCTTGTCTCTCGTGAAATCCCTACAAAATTGTAAGTTCATCGTTTTTTCTTAAAACGGATCCCTCACATAGCACATATCATTTGTCAAAGTCAATTCACATTCCTCAAAATATATTTCTGTTGCGTGTTTTCACTACCGCAAGTATACGGTGTCAAGTTTTAGTACTGGTTTGAGTACAGATATCGATCCGAAGAAGAGTAAATATTTAAAATTGTATATTAAGTACCATAATTGACATAGCTCGACTTTATTTAGACAAATCAAATAGTTGGTTTAAAATCAATTCAAATAAAATAACAATTCCTGTAATTCTAGCACGCAGTAGAAAATTCAATGAGTAAATAAATCTAGAGATATGATTTCGTCTGGCTTCCCCTATGCTAAATCAAAATTAACTAACATGTTATTAAATAGCATCGTATTTACTAACCAAGAACTCGCAATTTTTCTATTCCCTTTTTCAAGTGATAAATATAATTGTATTACCTATTACCGATTTTAATATGTCTATTCAAAATCAAGCAACACGTAATAAATGCAACCAAGGTCCTCTTATGGATTCGTCAGAGTTATACGTCTTTTGACGTTATAAATATCTAACGATGTGATTTCTCCTGTCCTAATTTCAATCCCCTCTGTCGAGTGTTAGATCTTAATTATTTGATCAATCGAATTATGGCCAGTAATCCAAAAGCATTAATCACGAGAAATCACAAATAAGCACGACGAATTAATTCATGAAAATTCAAAATGTCACTAACATAGGTTCAACCAAGACTACATCAATCTCTAGAATATAAAATTAGTTCATACTCGAATTTAAATCAATACAAAGCCTGTCTGTAATCATTAAAAATGTAAAAGTAAGAAACCGAATTAAGAACGTGTTGGCAAGAGATGGAAGTGCGTCTCCGTGTCCGGATTCAACGTCTTCTATCTCCGTTCTTCGCGTCCGGTGCTCCGTGCTCTGACTTTTAATCTCCTTTTTCTCGAGTGGTATGACGGCTACGTGTAAAATATTTCGGGGCCCTCTTAAAATCAACGCCGAAACCCTTTTATTTCTGAACATCGCGCCGCGCGCATATGCGCGACGCAGACTCACGCATATGTGCGGGTCTCCTGTGCGTTGCCTTTATCTTGGGTGCATATGCGCGCCATGAGCGGCGCATATGCGCGCTGCTCTCTGGTCTTGCTTCTTGTCTCTCGCGCATATGTGCGGCATGAGCGGCGCATATGCGCGAGGCCCACTGTAATTCACCTCGCTTTGGGCATTGCTCGCGTATATGCGCGAGCCTCACTGCATTTCAGAGCTTGTGTTTTCTCCCACTTCTGCTCCTAGGCGCCATTTTAGCTCGTTTTCACGCACATATTGTAGCCGCACCTAGATTCCTGCAATCACACCAAAAAACAATAAAAGCGCGTAATTCCGCTCAAAAAGACTAACAATCTATATGAAGTATAGGAATAATGTAAGTGCATAAAATGCACTTATCAAATCCCCCCAAACTTAAACTTTTGCTAATCCCGAGCAAAATAAAACTGAATAAAACATTAACTAGACTAGACTAAACTAAACACATTCTAAATAAAGTGACTAAACGAACAATAATTGTGGAATAAAAGGATAACCTCTAGCCTCAGAGATTACAGTTTCCATGATATTGAATCGAACACATGCCACATTACTCACAGTTCACGTGCGTGTGTGTTCTGCTATTCTCGTTTACCCACTCCAGAAGTCAAGATAAGTTCATAAATTTTTCATCTCATAAAATTTTGAACTCCTCGACACACATGTAATTAGTAAAATCATTGATACACACATTTACCTTTACAAATCAACAGGACTTATAGGGTAACATTTGGCTAAACAAAGTGGTAATATGAAGACAATAATTAACCAAATAAAATCCAATATCATGAGATGCGCACATGTACACAATCAAATTCTGTGTCTATCGACGGCATTTTTCAAATGTCCATAGGCTTAATTTTGACAACTCTTCTCCACTAGTATATTGGGTACGTGTGACTCGGTTAATAGGTCTTTTAAGTTTATAACGTTAGGCTATGGCTAATGGCTTCAAATGAAGGTAGGGAGTCAAAAGTGAGAGAAAACAAACCAATTTATTCAACATGCGTCTCCTTCCTTTTGTTTCACTTCCACTTGCCTTGCCACAACATATTCACCATTTTGTCCTCTTTTTCACATCGATACGTCATACTCTTTTTTTTTATAGACATTTCTTTCTTTCTTTTCATTTTTTCCTCTTTTTTGAATGATATCTTATATGCACACAAGGGAGAAGACTTTTACAGTGATACACATGTTCGTTTTCTCTCAATTTTCGGTAGGTATTTAGTGTATGTGCTCAAAAGTTGGTAGTTGACGTAGGATTTAGAATTGATACGAATGGGGGCTTTTCTGTGCCTTGGCACGGCACACTCCATCCGATTTTCATTAAGCTCAAACATGAGACACTAGGGCATAATATGATGTTATGGGTAGGCTTGAAAGGCTCAAACGTTCCAAAAATCGCCTAAATTATCCCTAAGTCACACAAGACCCGTATCTCGCCTCAAAGATTGCCAAACCAAGTTCTAGACTACTTTCAATTTACCAATCAACAGACACAGATTGGTCATGCTTTCGGGTATTCAAACAGAAAGAATTCCACATCTCATTCTCATTTAGGCTCAAAGGGCTAACAATTGACAATTTATTCACGGAAAAACAGGCCCAACATAAATCAAAGACTGCCTGAATCATTTTTGTGTTAGTGAACATGTAACTCAACAACAAGTAATCAACATGCAGGCTTTGGAGTCCATTCATACAATTCAAATCACAAACCATATGAACACTCTCTTGACATCGGGTGTATCAACAATCATAGCAATCGTGAGTTAATGTGTAAACGGTTTAAGTAAAGGTAGCATGCATTCGGATTCGTAATAAAGGAACAACATGAATTTCGGGTCAACTCTCATCATTGTTTGGTTATTACCTTAATTCCACAATTCTAAAAAAAAAAAATTAACGACTAAGAAAAACATAAAGACTAAATTAAGTAGTTTTTTTTAAATAAATAAATGAACATCAAAATTAAACACTAAAGCATCAAATAAACTCAAATCACCCCTCAAACTTAAAATATGCATCGTCCTCAATGTATAAACAAGAAAGAACGGGACAATCATACCTTCCACAACGAGCGTCAGTGCTCGCCGTCATCATCATCAATATCTTCGTCCATGTGCTGGGGTGGAGCTTGTGGAGGAGGTCCTGGTACTGTGGTGGTGGTACTGGATACTGTGGTGTCCAAGCAGGTGGCTGGGGAAACATGGGATCCTTTGGACCTATAGGTGGGAACCGCTGAGCAAGCACGGAGGTGAAGTCCATCATGAATCCCATGAAATGGTCGGTGCGGTACTGAAGTGAATCTAGCACCTGGCGCTGCTTAACTAGTAACTGCCTCTGATCCTGCATCTCATTCTCTAGTCGCCTCAATCTGTCTCCCCTGCACTCTCTGGATACTGCCGGTGGTGGTCCTGGAAGCTGTGGATGCGGGAGCTCCTCTTCAGCTGGATACTCGTGGGGAACATAAGATGCCGCTCCAAAGAAAGCAACAATGGGAGCCTTCGGCTCGAGTACCGGCTCATCAAGGGCCCATGTGACGCCGACCTGGTGGCATAGCTCGGTAACCGTGTGAGGACACGGAAGAGCAACCGTGGCTAACCCTGCGCCAGCTCTCATAATCAAGCCATAAATGAGTTTCTCCACGTCAACTGATTTTGTAGTGACCCGTTCCAGAATCACCTACTAATGAAGAACTAAGCATGCAATTAACTTAATTAATAACAATCAGAGATAATGGCGGAAAAGGTCAACAAATGAAAGTTATACAACCCAATCGAAAATCCAGAACAACTCAAATTAAAATGAAAGTATGCGGTACAACCATATCGAATCAAATGGTACTGAAGATCTAAACCAACCGGTTACTCCACGTCCTCAACATCCTCCTCCTGAGCCATCCAACCTGAGGCCTGCCCCGTGGGAATGGGGTGTCCAAGATAAACAAAACCGAGGACGTGAGCGATAAGAACGCCCAGTACAAAAGCATGAGTATACAAACCTATATGAAATGCACATGCTATGATATGATACCAGGGTAGTCAAGAAATAGGAGTCACAAAGGATCTCAAAATGCTCAGTCTAGAGGCGTCAAGTGGATAGTGCCGCGCGGTACTCCTCTGGGTCACTGCATCCACTACAAGAACAGACGTGGACCTAAAATGTCCCGGATCACCGAAGCCCTCCGGACCCGTCGGCCACTGTGTACTCTCGGTGTCCATGCGTCCACAAGACAAGACAGGGCTGAGCGGCCCCACAAGATATAGCTTATCTCGAAAGAGATACAGCTTCAACAGTAAAGGCTATCTCGAAGGAGATACGGCTCAACATGAAATGCAACATGCATCATAAAACGTGACATAATAGCATGCATCATATGACATATATCAATGCACCACATAATCATGCAACACATATAAGGATGTATACTCGACCAGGATATCTCGGATAGTACTTTCGTACCTCTATCACAGCAAGCCTAGCCTTACGCAACACCGCTAATCAGGTCTAGAACAAGCCTTCGTCCGTCGACAGCCCTTTGATGTCGATTGCCTCGTAACTCAGGCGTCGCTACGCTACCAATCCTGGCAGCTCTTGGCTATCGCTCGACCGACAACTAACCCTAGAAACCTTCCAAACTTCTCAAATATGAGAGACAACTCAAGAATTTGCAATGCAAAATGAGGAAATCCGAGCACTATTTATAGGCTATGTTCGGATCCACCGAACCCACTTCGGAACGTCCGAACTCCTACGTGTCCATCGGCTCTTGACACCTCATGATCGGATCCACCGAACCTACACTTCGGATCATCCGAACTTGCATGTAAACTGACGTGTCGATCAACTCTTGACACCTCATGATCGGATCCACCGAACCCACTTCGGATCGTCCGAACTCTTCGGTGCTACCGAACCATCTTCGGTCCGTCCGATCATGACCACGGTCAAAATTACACATTAAACCTTCTTAATCACCATTAATCCGTTAATTACCCAATTTGGAATTCGGGCTACTACAGATTTGCCCTTTAGGATGGCATAAACCAATGTGGCTTTGTCTTTAGTGACATCGTAGTAGTGAGAATACGGGAGAAATCGGGCTAGTACAAAAGATGTCCAAGCGCTGGCGTTAGGCCCCATGTCGGATTTCTTTAAAGATGTAGGCCCGCTCGCTCTCATTTTCCAGACAGCGCCGACCTCACAAATGGTCCGGATGACCTCTGTGTAATTAACTCTTGCTTCGAGGAACTCACTGTATTCGTCCTGATCGAAACTGGGCATGTGATATAGCGTGTTGATCGTTCGAGAATCAAACGACACCAATTTTCCTCGGACCAATACTTTAGATTCGTCATGCCGAATCCGGAGGTTGGCGTAGAATTCTCGCACAATTGAGATGACGACGTCCGATGGATGTTGAGCGAATTCAACCCATTGCCTTCGTTCCAGTTCATTTATGATCATACCACGTGCAATGGACAAATTGAACCCCCGTTCCGGTATTATGGGCCGTGTCATAGTACTATCATATACCTGCTGGGCCTCCTCGTTCCAAAACATGTGAGAGTCGAAGCTTGACGAGGAAGAAGCACCCTTTTTTGACCTCTTTTTCGGCGCCATATCAATTAATGTATCAAAATATCACAGTCAACACCAAACTCAACCCACAGTAACGCCAAAATTGAAGACAATCGGACTTCCCAAACTTGAACAATATGATTTCACCACACCAATTAATCCAGTGAGCAATAGACGTGCAACCCCAATAATCACAAACTAATATAGACCAAATCGAAGCGCCCACTTCACAATAACAGAAGTTCCCCTAAAGATCGAACACAATATTCCAAGTATGCCGACAAATTGTAAAAGATTTGGTTAAAACCCTTACGTGTACCAGAAAATGACCGGAATTAGGAAACGTGCGTAAATCACGACGGTGATTGGCGGCGGCTGTCGGCTTTCGGGGGAGGTGCGGCGGATTCTTTTCGGGAGAGGGGCGGCGGCGGCGAGGGTTTTGTTGAGATGGGAGTGTGTTTCTGAGAGTTTGTTCGCGATGTCCCTTTTTTTTTTCTTTAAACTGAGTCGCGCGCCTATGCGCGACTTGAGGTGGCGCATATGCGCGGACTCCACTGTCCATTTGTACTGTCAAATGGCGCATATGCGCGTCCTTAGTGGCACATATGCGCGGCTTCTACTGTCTCGCTGAAATTGCTTCGCGCATGTGCGCGTTCTAATGTGGCGCATATGCACGGACTCTACTGCCTTGTGAGTGTGATACATAGACTTTGCGCGCATATGCGCGCCCGGATTGGCGCATATGCGCCGACGCCTCTGTCTTCTTCGCGTATGTGCGCGCCTTGAGTGGCGCATGTGCGCCGAGCCCTCTGCCAATATCGCGCATGTGCGCGCAAATACGTCGCGCATGTGCGCGGGCCGCTCTGTCCATCAGTTCTTTTCGAATTTTTTTTTTTCAAAAAAAATACCTGAAAAAATAACAAAATTAAAATTAATACTTGAATAGAGAAAGTTAAAATTAATAAACTAAGGATTTGAAATAATAAAAACAAAACGAATGCAAAAAATAAATAAATGTGGGTTGCCTCCCACACAGCGCTTGGTTTAACGTCGTCAGCCTGACTTTCTCCTGTTCATGGTGGGTCGTATGATTTCTTGGATGCCTTATTTCCACCAGCTGACTTTCCAATTCGATGGTCATCTTTCCTCGTTTCACGTCAATGTTAGCTCCAACAACAGCCAATAATGGTCGTCCTAGAATGACGTGAACGTCCTGACTATTCTCCATATCGAGTACCAAGAATTCTGCTAGAACTTCCAATTTGTCAATCTCCAGTTCAACATCATCTACAATACCCAATGGCACCTTCACCGATTTATCTGCCAGCTGCACGCTTAATTCTGTGGATCTCATCTTGCTCAATCCAAGTTTCTCGTAGAGAGAACTTGGAATTATATTTACACTTGCTCCTGAGTCACATATAGCTTTTTCCACTAAATGACCCCCTATTTCACATGGTACAATAAATTTACCGGGATCTAGCAACTTCTGAGGAACAGTCCTTCGTGTTCCTTTGGTAAATTCACCTTCCACCTGATCTGAAAACTCAATATTAGTGTTTAGGTTCTTGAGATCTTCAAGACCTTTTTTCTTTTGAAATTAATCTTGTAATTGTAGAAATCTTTGGGGGTAAGGAAGTAAAGAAATATCAATGCATTGATTTAAATCGTACCTCTGAGATTTCTTACCTCGGTCCCTTTTGGTTGGAGTTGGCTTTTCATCCCGAACAAGTATAAGTTCAACCTCATTCTCTTCTCTGCCTACCACAAAAATCTCTTCATGGTGTATAAAAATGGCATTCACCTCTCTTAGATTTGGGTCGGCAGTCTTTTGAACTGCGCCTGACGGTTGAGACGTGAGTTGCTTCGTTATTTGCCCAACTTGCGACTCCAGGATTTTCAAACTAGCACTAATACTTGCCATGTGGGTTTCTAGGTTGTCAAGCCTAGACTCAGTCCTAGCCATTCTCTTGCCAGATTCAGCAACAAAAGTGCCAAATAAATCCTCAAATGATGGCTTCCCTTCCCCATTTGATGTATTGAATCCCGGTGGAGGATTCAACACATTCTTATTGTTTGCATAAGAACAATCTTCATGGTTTCTCAATCCAGGATGATAAGTATTAGGGGGAGGGTTACCTCGATATCCGCCAAAGCCTCCAAAGTTCTTGTTGTTGATGTATTGGACTTCTTCAGGAAAATGTGATTCTTCAACAACAACCGGGTGTCCCTCGGTGTTTGATGTACCCACTTTATTCATAGTCGCTATCTGTGTAGTCAATGCTGATACTTGCGCAGTGAGTGATGTGATAGGATCCAAAACATACACTCCAGCAGTCCTCTGTACTCCTAACCTCTCAGACGGTCATTGATAGCTGTTAATAGTCATCTGCTCAAGCAAGTCGTAGGCTTGAGCAGGAGATTTGGCAAATATCGTGCCATCTGCTGTTGCATCCACTGTTGTCCGTGTCTGACCATTCAACCCGTTATAGAAAAGCTCTATCTGGACCCAGTCTTCAAAACCATGATTAGGGCACCTCCGCAATAACTCTTTGTACCTTTCCCACGCCTCATAAAGCTGCTCAAAATCAGTTTGCCTGAAGGTACTGATCTCAATCTTCAATTGCGCAGATTTCGCTGGGGGAAATATTTAGAAAGAAATTTCGTCGCCAGCTCCTGCCATGTAGTGATACTTCCCAAGGGAAGCGATTGGAGCCATCCTCTCTCCTGGTCCCTGAGAGAAAATGGAAACAAGCGCAATCTAATAATATCATCAGAAACATTATTAATATTTACCGTATCCGTGATCTCCAGGAATGTTCTTAAATGAACATGAGGATCAGCAGTGGCAGTTCCTGCAAATTGATTCTGTTGAACCATATTTATCAGTGCAGGCTTTAACTCGATATTGTTGGCGTTTATGGTCCCTCGAGCAATGCCAGAATAATGTGCGTTTATCACTGGTCTGAAGTGGTCTCTGATAGGTATGGCGTCTGGTGGGTCATATCTCGCGTCCTCTCTGTTTTCAGCCATTGTTTGGATTTCGTCCCTTCTCGCTTTTCTTAGTCTCCTCGCAGTTCTTTGGATCTCTGGATCAAAGATAAGCAAATCAGGGCTGTGCGATCTTAGCATGCACTGCAAAATAGAAAAGATTATAACGTAACAAAATAAATAAATAAAATAAAATCAAAATTAAAGTCAAGACTACTTAGTAACGATATTAATATGCAATTAAATAGTTTACTCCCCGGTAACGGCGCCAAAAACTTGTTGCGTGTTTTCACTACCGCAAGTATACGGTGTCAAGTTTTAGTACTGGTTTGAGTACAGATATCGATCTCACGAAGAGTAAATATTTAAAATTGTATATTAAGTACCATAATTGACATAGCTCGACTTTATTTAGACAAATCAAATAGTTGGTTTAAAATCAATTCAAATAAAATAACAATTCCTGTAATTCTAGCACGTAGTAGAAAATTCAATGAGAAATAAATCTAGAGATATGATTTCGTCTGGCTTCCTCTATGCTAAATCAACATGTTATTAAATAGCATCGTATTTACTAACCAAGAACTCGCAATTTTTCTATTCCCTTTTTCAAGTGATAAATAGAACTGTATTACCTATTACCGATTTTAATATGTCTATTCAAAATCAAGCAACACGTAATAAATGCAACCAAGACCCTCTTATGGATTCGTCAGAGTTATACGTCTTTTGCACGTTATAAATATCTAACGATGTGATTTCTCCTGTCCTAATTTCAATCCCCTCTCTCGAGTGTTAGATCTTAATTATTTGATCAATCGAATTATGGCCAGTAATCCAAAAGCATTAATCACGAGAAATCACATATAAACACGACAAATTAATTCATGAAATTCAAAATGTCACTAACATAGGTTCAACCAAGACTACATCAATCTGTAGAATATAAAATTAGTTCATAATCGAATTTAAATCAATACAAAACCTGTTTGTAATCATTAAAAACGTAAAAGTAAGAAACCGAATTAAGAGCGTGTTGGCAAGAGATGGAAGTGCGTCTCCGTGTCCGGATTCACAGTTTCTATCTCCGTTCTTCGCGTCCCGTGCTTCGTGCTCTGACTTTTAATCTCCTTTTCTCGAGTGGTATGACGGCTACGTGTAAAATATTTCGAGGCCCTCTTAAAATCAACGCCGAAACCCTTTTATTTTTGAACATCGCGCCGCGCGCATATGTGCGACACAGACTCGTGCATATGCGCGGATCTCCTGTGCTTTTCCTTTATCTTGCGCCGCTATGAGCGGCGCATATGCGCGCTGCTCTCTGGTCTTGCTTCTTGCCTCTCGCGCATATGCGCGCCATGAGCGGCGCATATGCGCGAGGCCCACTGTAATTCACCTCGCTTTGGGCATTGCTCGCGCATATGCGCGATCTTACTCGCGCATATGCGCGAGCCTCACTGCATTTCAGAGCTTGTGTTTTCTCCCACTTCTGCTCCTAGGCGCCATTTTAGCTCGTTTTCACACACATATTGTAGCCGCACCTAGATTCCGGCAATCACACCAAAAAACAACAAAAGCGTGTAATTTCGCTCAAAAAGACTAACAATCTATATGAAGTATAGGAATAATGTAAGTGCATAAAATGCACTTATCAATTTCATTTACTTTTAAAAGCATAAAATATCATAACTTTCCAAAATAATATTTTTAACAGTGAAAATTGCACAGCTTTACCATAAATCATAAAATATCATATTTTCATCAAAATCATCATTTTAAATAATAAAATATCATTTAACATATATTATGATCCTTTAGAACGCTTTCAAACTTTTAAGTATTTTCTAGTGTAAAATGACCGTTTTGTCCCTTGATTTAAAATTTCTCGATTTTAACTTTTTCTTACTTTTAATGATACAGGCTTATCCCAAATAATTATTTAAGCTTAAATCTAATTTTTCATAATTTTATTCAGCATAATTCCAGGCTTTTCATTTAATTATTTAATTAACAATTCGTGAGGCGTTTGAATCCCGAATAAATTCAAAACTTAATATTTTGATTCCAAATTTTAAACAGACTTTTTATTACCTAAAATACCTTTGTGAGCCATGAACCACCCTCGTGGGCTCATGGTCCCAATTTTATTCTTTAATTTTGAAATAATGACCCTTAACCAAGACACCCGAGCCATCTCTTGATTCCACTGAGCCACGGTTAAGCCACCTAGAGCCAGGACCTAGCCAACCCACCCAGGCACCCTCCTAACCAACCATGACCCTTAGAACATGACCCTAACTCACGCACAAACCCTACAACTGAGCCCCCACAATCTGCACGTAAGCTTTCTTCGAACCTAGGACTCCTAGTGAAATAAGACTCTTCTAGTTGAGCCACCACCGAGCCCACCTGACCCCTACCAACCCTGGACCACGCCCAGACCCAACCAAGCCCAGCACAAGCCACTGACCAGCGCCGCGAGCCACCTGAAGCGAGAACAGTAGCCGCGCGCTTCCTAAGCTGGTACGACTGTTCTTAACCCTGACCCACGTCCAACCCGAGCCCCAACCTAAGTCGTGGTCAAACCCTGAGCCCCCATGCACAAAGTCGAGCCACCTAGTTCAAGCCAACATGTGATTTTTCCTAGAAAAACCCTTGATCCTTCTTCCCTTGTCATGCCTCGGTTCCAACCTTGTTTTTCTTTAAAATTAAGCATGTTTTAACCCTATTTCATGTTTCGTTGGCAGCGTACTCGTTGGAAATCATACCACGTTCATATATACGTAAAACGTTCAACTCTTTTGAAAATATTTGACAAAACATTTAAACCATCGAACATAAATATTTTTCATGCCTAAACAATTGAAACCATGCATAATATGATTTGAATGATGCTTCAAAAAGTTTAGAAAACGTGCATTTGTGTTTAAAACGTTCGAATGTTCAATCGTCGGTGAGGGTGCGGAGTTGGACGGCCGGACAACGAAGAACCCTAGCTTCTCCTTCCTTGGTGATTCTTGAAAATATGGTGTGTGTATTGTGTGATTTTCGGCTGCTATGAATTGAATTATGGGGTGGAAGAAGCCCTAGATTCTTATTTATAATTTTTAATTAACATGTTAATGTGCTTGAGTTTTGGGCTTGCAAGCTTATGAGCAATTAGAGCTACTCAATTTAGTTAAATTGAGCTCAATAACACTTATTTAATTAAATACTAAGAGTTTATAAAAACTACTTTTCAAAAATAATGCATTCGATATTTTAAAAGTCCTTTGTTTACCCAAAACTGTTTTTCCGGGTAAAATCGAGCTCGACTCATAAAATACTCTACCATTTCTAGAAAAATTAAATCATTTTTAATCATATTAGGAAGCCTTGAAAATATTTAATGACAAAATAAATATTCCTGTCTTGGTCGTCCCCGGTCTCCTTTTTCCCTGCCTATAATCGAATATTCAGGTAAAATTCTTCAATTTCATGAGATTATATCATATTATCATTTAATCATATAATAAATATTATGCAAGTATTTAAAATCAATTAAATAAACAATTAAGCAATTAAAATCATTTACATGCATGTGATTTACGTAGGTTTGGTTTTTCAGACGTTACAGTGCGCCTTCTAAAAAAAGAAGGAGCGACGTAGAAGCTTGAGTATCTGAACATCCAAAAACATATATGTGCATTTTCCACATTCAGTTTACCTTTCAATTCACTTATCCAACCTTCTTGATTATTTGTTCTAATATGTTAGTTTGGCTTTTTCCCGCATTTATTTGTTAGTAAAATAACATCGACACTAGAGAATATATATAATTTAGTTGTCAACCCAACTAAAATAACCAGAAGAAACAAAATTGTATCAAGTGTGTAACGCCCCAGATTCGACGACTGTCTTCACTGTATCAAGACGGGTCTTTCCAGCGTGCTTATGTCCTCACTCACACGCACCCTGGGAAACTTTTCAGGAGGTCACCCATCCCAAAATTGTCCCAAGTCAAGCACGCTTAACTTTAGAGTTCTTATGTGATGAGCTACCGAAAAGAAGATGCACCTTCGTGATATGAGTAGTACCAATCAAATCTTTTAAGCCCTCTTCAACTGTACAGTCCATTACATTGAAGAGTCTCGGAATACCTCTCCTTCTGGTGTAAGAACGGTTCATTCATGTTCCCTCCACCTAGAAGCCTGCCAGGAGCCGCTCATTGTCCGTGCCATCTCATGACACCGGCGATCACCCCCCGCCCTCTTCGGCCCCGGGCCGGGGCCTCACAAAGTTTTTATTCAATCTCTCTTCTAAACATTTTACATGATCCTACAAAAAGTCATAATAAGTGATAACAATATAATTTAAATATTTTAAACATTAAACCAGCTAAAATGTCACGCTTCTATTGCTCTCTTGATTGGAAGATTATTACAACCAATAATCCACATAATAATTTAACTTCTTATAATCTATGTGAAATAAACATGTGACCTTAAATTTAATATTAATTATAGGAACGAAAAATCATAGCTTCAACAAAAATTATAGTTAGTAGTAATTATATAACTCAAATATTTGAAGTAATAAACATCTCAAACAGTGTTTCGATCGATTCTCCTAACTTTGCAATTTTTGTCCCACCTACACATAATCTATATATTATTGAAAATTAAATTAAATATGGTCACATCATCAATTGAAAATTCAAAACAGACGGCTGAAATTTTGAAATATATATAAGATATTAGGTAAAGATGAGGTGGTTGGACACATATCGTTTTCATTTGACTTTTCTTTTGAGACATTGACGTTTGACTTTGCTTTTAGATTTAGTTTTTTGTTATTTTTCCTACATTTATTTAATATACGAACGCTAATTACTAATTCACGCAGAAAATTATTTAAATTGTATATTTTTTTGTATGAAACTTACATTTTTATCATCTAACTTTACGTCTTTCGTTTTCATCATTTTGTCGATCAATTTACAATTTTATTCTAAGAATTTGTATTTTTTCTATAATTTAAATTATTTTTCACAATGTTGAGTCAAACACATCGAACCACGAAAACCATTCTTTTTAATTGTTGTTCCTCCCACATACCTGGCTTACATACCAGACACAATATTCTTGTAACGTCACAAAAATTGAGTACAAAATTGTCAATCAGTGGATTAAAACTGTGAATCAGTTTACAACATGATATATTAAAAAAAAAAAAAAAAAAAACACACACACACACACACACACAAAAGTTACAAATCAAAAATATAATTATCTCTGACTTTATAATTCAGTAACTAATATAGTGTTTAAAGGTTCCCGTAGTGGTCTTGTTAAGTAAGACTGTAGATATGTGGCAGTGGAGAAATCAGGCTTAATATCAATTAAATAAACGTAGTGAATCGTTAATGCATTCAATTCAAGCATACAAATTAAAGTCACACGAGTGAGATTTGAACCCAAAATCTTTGAGAATCTTTGAGACCTCCTGAGACAAGGAATCCTTGCCGGTTATTTGTCTGATCTGAATGAGAACAAATATCCCGTGACAATGCCTGTAACCTTGTTTCTTACAGGAACATTTTCTTGCCTTTTTTTAAAAAAAAAAAAATCATTATGAATTTTCTGTTTTTTGAGTTTTGCTTACGACAATCCTAGGTTATTGATCCATACAGAACCGAAGGTAAAAATCTCATAAAAGTTTCACTACTCAAAATCTCGTAAAAGTTACACTACTCCTAGCTCGAATAACACTATCCCGTCCCACGAAATTTTTGGATCACGTGAAACGTCTCATATTTTATGAACAGTAGGTCGCTTATGAGAATGTCTCACGAATCTTTATATGTAAAATGGATCAAATCTGCTCATATTTTTAATAATAAGGAAAAAATTTGGCATAAAAAAAAAATTCATAGGTGATCCAAACAAGACATATGTCTCACAATTTTTTTTGTATTTTTATAAAAGACACCCCCTTGAAGAATCTAAGGCATAATTTGTTCACTATTCACTGGACCCAATAACATACAATTATCCCTGAAATCACTTCCGCATGAATTCACGAAGATAAACAACTGATCTTAAACGAACTTTCAAAGAACTCGTCTTTGACAATCCGAGTGAAAACAATCGACAAGCGGCACAAAAATTAATATTTGATAAGTTTGATTTGAGAAACACAAAAAGGTATACAAAGTCAAACATTGAATTTTTTAGAAAAACTCACAAAAATATATTAAAACTCAATATGTTCTTTTACAATTAGTGTATACATGTTTAAAAAACTTTGTTAATAACTAAACATGGTAAAAACTCATAAAATCGCAAGTTAAGGTTTCATAAATAAAATCTACATCGCGGCACGCTGGGGAGGGTGGGCTTTTTCCCCACTGCAGCGCGCTTGCCTCAGCCCTAGCGCACTGGAGGCTCTGTTTCGCGCACTGAGGCACGTTCTGGCTGCCTTCCAGGGTCATATCGTACTCAAATACTTTATTGTTCGATATGTCTTCATGGAAAGCTTCATTGAACTCTTTCAAGCATTCGAATGCGCTTGATTCTTTATCTATAATCATCATCAAGTTTTTAAGATTACGATAACACACCTGATGCTCCGATATGTCCCGGGACATTGGTAGGGCCCGGGATCTCTCGGGTCGTGCCCATGAGCGGCGCCCGGGTCAGGGCAGAATATTTTCAAAGTTGAATATGGCAGCAAACACTCGTATCCTGGGTTACGGGTCGCCTAGGATGTGGCGCCCGAGTTCTGGCAAGATTACCCGAGAAGTTTTCTCTTCTGATACCTCGATGCGGGGGGAGCATTTAATGGCGTTGACTTAATAGATCACATGTCCAGCCGACCTATCCCTGATTAATATTAATGGTTGACAGGACAAACGAGATAAGACTAGTATATGATTTGACATGTCAGAATAATAGGGTACAATCAGCCACCCTACTATATTTAATGCCCACACACAAAAAACGAGGTCATCATTGCTTCCTCTATTATAAATACCAGGTTTTTACCCGCATTTATCATCTACTCAGACACTTATTGACATTTAATACTTTCATTTATGACACACCAATCATCACAGCCACCACTTGGCTACATTGGTTTTCTTGCTTGAGTACCCTACTGACTTAAGCATCGGAGTGGTCACGCCGGACACCCCTCCGGTGCCCATTCACAAGTTCATTTCCTTGTTTACAGGTTCCAGCCGAGGCCATATTGCAGAGATATATCCTCATCAACAGATATAAGTCCTTGCTCAGTTTCCTTCATTATAAATTTTTGATAGTTTACCCGGTAGAGTTCCCGACCCGACTCGACCATTTCGCCCGGGTGACATCATTGACACCGTCTGTGGGAAAAACTGAGTTCTAAAGGCGTTGATATGGCTCCTACTAGAAGAGCTAACCAAGACACCTCTCGAGTCCAAGAGGAAAACAATACTCGTCTTTCTGGTGCGGGTGGTCCTCCTCCTAATGGTCCTCAGCCCACCATACATCTAACTCCTGAAGAGTTACAGAAGATTATAGCTGATGCGGTTAAGATGGCTACGACAAAGAGAGCCACCTCTCGCATGACAGTCATCCTGAGCAACAGCGTGAACAGCCACTAGAAGAAGAAAGAAGGGAAGAAGAAAGGGAATCAAGTGCGGGTTCTAAGTCTCCCACTGTTGCGGAAGAATTGGAATAATTAAGGAAAAAGGTGAAAGTACTAGAAGGGCAGGTTGGCTCTAAAAGCAATGTTCCTGTCGTTAAGGGTTGCCCGTTCTCTGACATCATTGTTCGGGAACCACTTCCTGGGTATTTTAAATCAGCCAAAATCAAAGATTATGATGGGAGTTCTGACCCTGAGGAGCACCTCGCTCGTTTCGAGAATATGGCCATGTTACATTGTTATGAGGACCAAATTAAATGTAAGGTGTTCCTCACCACCCTGGTAGATTCTGCACAGAGATGGTTTGAAGGGTTGGCACCACAAAGGATCCGTTGTTTCAAGGACTTTCAAAAGGTATTCTTGCATCAATTTAGCAGCAGCAAGAAGTACAAGAAAACCGCTTTCAGTTTATTTGAGGTAAAACAGAGGCAAGATGAGACCTTGAGAGCTTATCTCAAAAGGTTCAACCGGGTGGCCCTGGATGTACCAAACTGTGCACCTGAGACGAAAACCACAGCATTTATTCAAGGGCTATGGGAGGGGGATTTTTTCCGGTCCTTAACCAAAAAATTGCCCGAGAATTTCGAGGATCTCTTATCCCGAGCGGAGAAATACATTAATATGGAAGAAGCGCAAAACCAGAAGAGAGAGGACTTGAAAAGAGCAAGAGGAGATCGAGCTATCAAAATCGAAGATAGAGCCCCCAAGAAAAGCGGCTCGGGACACTTCTCCCATGTACCTTTGAAAGTTGTCCGAGACAGAGAGATTCAAGAATGCAGATCCGATGAAGCCCCTCCTCCCAATTCTGTGGCAAGAGCCCCCAGGCCAGAATAGAAGGGGTATTGTACCCTCCATAAAGATTGTGCCCACAATACCAATGAATGTCGGGTCCTGGGGAGGAATTCCAATAAGCATCCTATGTCAGCGCCTCACCCTTCGCGGAATAAGTCTAGACAGCCGCCCTGGTTGTCTAGACGTCCAATATCGAATATGCCCCCAAAGACGGTGAGCACCCCAAGAGGGAGGCGGGGAGGAGACGTGAATACCCGGGAGGAAAGAATCAAACCAGCAGAAAGGAAAGATCCCTCCCCAAGTCGAGGGATAATCAAAATGATTTCAGGAGGATCTACCAATGGTAACTCTAATCGGGCTAGGAAGGCGAGGAGTATGAGGGAATGTTTAGAGGTTGATGGAAGGAGGAGAGACGAGCCGGTTATAAGCTTTGGACCAGAAGATCTCCGAGGGGTGAGCCTGCCTCACAATGATGCTCTTGTCATTCAAGCCCGAGTGGCCAATTACGACATATTGAGGGTTTTTGTAGACAATGGGAGCTCCGTTAATGTTATTTTCAAAGAGGCCTTGGTTCAAATGGATTTACATGAATACCAGCTGGAAGCCGTTGAAACTGCCCTATTCGGGTTCGCCGGCCACACCGTATATCCAGAGGGAGAAATTGCTCTACCCTTGACCCTGGGCATGGGAGACTTGAGGAAGACTGTGATGACTACGTTCACAGTAGTGGATGCCCCGTCTTCGTACAATGTCATATTGGGAAGGCCGGCCATGAATGAAATGAAGGCTGTGGCCTCAACTTATCATCAAAAAATCAAATTCCCAGTGCGAGGACATGTTGGAGAAGTTAAAGGCGATCAGCCCTCTTCTCGAAGATGTTATGGGGAAACAGTCCGGGTTGATCAAAAGAAAGCAAGGAGGGAAGGGAAGGAAAAAGAGCACCAGGAGAAGACCCGAGAAAGAGAAGTGCACTTTGTGGCTGAAGAAGAGCAGGAAGTGGTAGAAATTGAGCCAGGGAAAAACGTCCGGGTGACCCGAGATATCTGCGCAACCACCCGGGTAAAACCTCTTGTAATGTTTGAAAACTAACGTTGATGTCTTTGCTTGGTCTCAGCAGGAACTGTCCGGGATCTCGCCTCGAGTGGCCGAGCATAAATTAAACATCCTCCCGGGATCTCGGCCAGTTCAGCAGAAAAAGCGACATTTTGGCCCTGAAAAAGATAAAGTAATTGAGAAGCAAGTTGAAGAATTGCTAAAGGCCGGGCACATTAGGGAAGTCCATTTCCCTTCATGGTTGTCCAACGTGGTTCTTGTCCCAAAATCTACTGGGAAATGGAGGATGTGCGTTGATTTCAGAGACTTGAATAAAGCTTGCCCAAAAGATTGCTATCCACTCCCCCGAATCGATAAGCTGGTCGATTCCACTTCTGGATGTGAACTGTTGAGTTTTCTGGATGCATATCAAGGATATCATCAGATCCCTTTAGCTTTGGAAGATCAAGACAAAGCTAGTTTCATCACCTCTGGGGATACCTATTGCTATGTTGTGATGCCTTTTGGATTAAAAAAATGCAGGGGCTACGTACCAGCGATTGATGAATCTTGTTTTTCAGAAACAAATAGGTCGCAATATCGAGGTGTATGTGGATGACATTCTAATCAAAACCCGGGAAGTTGCTCATTTTATTGATGATTTAGCTGAAACTTTCGCCACTCTGAAACAGTACAGAATAAAACTTAACCCGGCCAAATGTGTGTTTGGGGTTAAAAGCGGAAAGTTCTTGGGGTTCATGGTCATGGACCGAGGAATTGAGGTTAACCCGGAAAAAATCCAAGCCATCGTGGACATGCCCCCTCCTCAATCTGTCTGGGACGTGCAAAAATTGACAGGGAGAATTGCGGCCCTGTCACGCTTCATTTCCCGATCTGCACACCGCAGTTACCCTTTCTTTCAAGTTCTGAGAAAAGCGCAGATATTCGGTTGGGATGACAATTGCGAGCAGGCCTTTCAAGATTTGAAAAAGCATCTGGCTGAACTGCCCGTATTGGCAAAGCCTGAGCCCGGAGAAAAATTGTGGGTCTATCTCTCGGCCACTGAAATTGCTGTTAGCTTCGTACTCATCAAAGAGGAAGGGACCGATCAGAAGCCTATCTATTATGTCAGTCACGCCCTCCGAGGAGCCGAGTTGAGATACAGTGAATTAGAAAAGATCGCATTGGCTTTAGTAATGACCGCTCGAAAGTTAAGGCCGTATTTTCTCTCGCATCCCATTGTGGTCCTCACTAATTCTCCTCTCGGGAGAATCATGACTCACGCAGAGGTCTCGGGGAGAATGATCAAATGGACTGTGGAACTCAGGGAGTATGATATTGAATACAAACCCCGGGCTGCAATAAAAGCACAAGCATTATCAGATTTCTTAACAGAGATGATTCAGCCCGGAAAGGAAGAGTTATGGAGGGTTTTTGTTGATGGCGCCTCAAACACATCAGGGTGTGGAGTGGGGGTTGTCTTGTTCTCCCCACTAGAAGAGAAAGTCAAGCTGGCTCTGAAGATTGACTCTAGGGTCACGAATAACGAAGCGGAATACAAAGCTGTTTTGGCAGGGTTGCGTGCTGCCCGAGAAGTTGGGGCCTCCCGAGTCATTATCTATTCCGACTCTCAGCTGGTTACCCAACAAATTAAAGGAGCTTACGAGGTCAAGAATGAAAAGATGCTCAAGTACTTAAAGCTTATTACTTCTCAAGCTTCATCCTTTATAGACTGGAGTATCGAACAAATTCCCCGAGAAGAAAATACCGAGGCCGACGTGTTAGCCAAACTGGCTGATTCCTTGACAGGAATAAGCACCCGGGAGGTTCTCTGTTTTACTCAGCTAGTATCATCCCTTGAAGAAGAAACACCCCCGTCTCCAGCAAACTCATGGATGGCCCCTGTAGTAGCCCGAATGCCGAATTGGGTAATTAACGGATTAATGGTGATTAATCATGATCGGAAGGTCCGAAGATGGTTCGGAAGCACCGAAGAGTTCGGACGATCCGAAGTGGGTTCGGTGGATCCGATCATAGGTGTCAAGAGTGGATCGACACGTCAGTTTTCATGCACGTTCGGACGGTCCGAAGTGTATGTTCGGTGGATCCGAACATGAGCTGTCAAGAGCCGATGGACACGTAGCGTTCGGACGTTCCGAAGTGAGGTTCGGAGGATCCGAACATGGCCTATAAATAGTGCTCGGAATTCCCCATTTTGGTATTCTCATTTCTTGAGTAAGTCTTATATTTGAGAGATTTGTAAGGTTTCTAGGGCTAGTTGTTGTTCGAGCGATAGCCGGGAGCTGCCGGGATTGGTAGCATAGCAGCGCCGGAGTTTCGAGGCAATCGACATCAAAGGGCTGTCGACGGACGAAGGTAAACCCTAAACCTTTGGTAGTACTAGGGAGTACTGGTTTTGCTAGTCGAGCATGGTAGAATTGATTGGGATATGCTTTTGATGCGTAGGCTTGTTCTAGACCTGTTGTCTGGTTGTTCCAGTGGATTAGGATTGCTGTGTTAGAGGTACGAAAGTACTATCCGAGATATCCTGGTTGAGTATACATTCATATATGTGTTGCATGATTATGTGGTGCATTGATATATGTCATTTGATGCATGCTATTATGTCACGTTTATTACTGCACATTGCATTTCACGTTGAGCCGTATCTCCTTCGAGATAGCCTTTACTGTTGAGCTGTATCTCTTTCGAGATAAGCTATATCCTGGGGCCGCTCAGCCCTGTCTTGTGGACGCATGGACACCGAGAGTACACAGTGGCCGACGGGTCGGGAGGGCTTCGGTGGTCCGGGACATTTTAGGTCCACGTCTGTCTTATAGTGGATGCAGTGACCCAGAGGTTGGACCGCGCGGCACTATCCACTTGGCGCCTCTAGACTGAGCATTTTGAGATCCTTTGTGATTCCTGTTTCTTGACTACCCGGTATCATGATCATAGCATGTGCATTTCATATAGGTCTGTATACTCATACTTTTGTACTGGGCGTTCTTATCGCTCACGTCCTCGGTTTTGTTTATTCTTGGACACCCCATTCCCACGGGGCAGGCCTCAGGTTGGATGGCTCAGGAGGAGCAGGAGGAGGACGTTGAGTAGCTGGTTGGCTTATCTTTTTAGTGATTTCCTTTTTATTCGATATGGTTGTATCAGATACTTTCAGTTAGTTTGAGTATTCTGGATTTCGATTGGGTTGTATAACTATTGTTGTTGGCCTTGTTTTCCGCTGTTATCTCTGATTATAATTAATTAGGTTAATTGCATGCTTAGTTTGATTAGTAGGTGATTCTGGAACGGGTCACTACATTTATGGTATCAGAGCATGCATTCGATTTTGGGATATAGATTTTTGTTTTGGGATTTCCGTTGACCAATTTACTAGTTTCCCCATTCTATCTTGTAGCGATGGCTGACCATTTTGATGACGGGAGTAGTCAGGGGAGTGTAGGTCGATGGGGTGACCAGGATGATCTTAGACGACATCGTGAGCATCGTCATCGTCGGGATGGTCCTAGGCGTTTCGATATGCATCGTTTCATGCAGATGGGGCCTAAGCCTTTAGTTGGCGGTGAGACTCCCGATGATGCGGAGGATTGGTTAGAGCGCATGGAGAGTTGTTTCCGCGCATTCCAGTGCACCGATGAGCAGAAGATGGAGACCCTTAGTTTTCTTCTCGAGGGCCGTGCTCGCAGGTGGTGGCGATCGACTTCTGCGCCGATAGTTCAGTCGCAGGGTAGAGCGACGTGGGCCGATTTCCGTGCAGCGTTCATGCAGCTGTACTTTCCTCCAGCCCTTCGCCAGGCCAAGACGATTGAGCTCCTGAACCTTAAGCAGGGGAGTATGTCTGTTGATGAGTATCAGCAGAAATTCTTTGAGTTGTTACCCTTCGCTCCTCATATCAGTGGCAGTTCTGAGGCCAAGTATGATCATTTCCTCCAGGGCCTTAATCAGGAGATCTTTGATCGAGTCACTGTCTGTGATAATCCTACTTCTTATGATGGGTTGGTGAACCGGTGTCGCCAGGCAGAGATCAGTCTCCAGCGTGGTAGGGCTATTCTTTCTTCTAGACCTCCGAGTACTTTGAGGCCTCGATCTCAGTCGTTCAAGAAATCTGGTTCGTCTTCTTCTGGATCTGGATCTCGATCTAGCGGTGTTTTCCGTTTTGGTAAGAAGAAGGAGTCTTGTGCGCATTGTGGGAAGAACCATCCATCGGAGCAATGCCGAGTAGCCGCAGGAGCTTGTTATCAGTGCGGAGAGTTGGGGCATATTAAGAAGAATTGTCCTCAGCTGCGAGGTGGAGCAGGATCTGGTTCTGGATCTCAGACGACTGTTCAGCAGAGGCGACAGGGTCAGGCAGTGGGTAGTTCGAATCTTCGACCTCGTGCCCAAGGTCAGGTTTTTGCACTGAACCAGGATCAGGCTGCAGATGAGACGGAGAGAGTCATAGCAGGTACTTTTCATTTATGCGGTATTCCTGCTTTTGTTCTTATTGATACAGGAGCCTCTCATTCCTTCATTTCTGCACGATTTGTTAAGCGTCATAGGTTACCCTATGTTTCTCTAGACGTCATTCTTTCTGTTTCTACTCCGATGGGTCATTCGGTGTTAGCGAAGCGTCTAGTGATGGGTTGTCCCTTAGATTTTGAGGGTAACGAGTTGACTGCGAATCTTATGATCCTAGAGATGGAGGATTTTGATTGTATTTTGGGTATAGACATTTTGACTACCTACCGAGCTACTGTGGATTGTTACCAGAAGCTTGTTCAGTTTACGACTGAGAGCTCCAGTTGGTTTTTCTATGGTGAGGGAGCGCGACCTCCGATGCCAGTGGTATCTGCTCTGAAAGCCTGTCGTGCTTTAGAGTCGGGCGGGGAAGGCTACCTCATCTATGCAATCGATTCTTCCACAGGTAGTGTTGGTCTAGAGGATATTCCAGTGGTTTGTGAATTTCCTGATGTTTTTCCAGATGAGATTCCTGGTTTTCCTCCGGTTAGAGAGGTGGAGTTTGGCATTGAGTTAATGCCAGGGACTGCACCGATTTCTCGTGTCCCCTATCGTCTGGCTCCGTCAGAGATGAGAGAGCTGAAGCAGCAATTGCAGGATCTTCTTGATAAGGGTTATATTCGCCCGAGTGTTTCGCCTTGGGGAGCTCCAGTCTTGTTTGTCAAGAAGAAGGATGGATCGATGCGACTGTGCATTGATTATCGTCAGCTGAATCGTGTGACGATCAAGAACAAGTACCCATTACCCCGTATTGATGACTTGTTCGATCAGCTTCAGGGTACTTCTGTTTACTCCAAGATCGACTTGCGATCAGGTTATCATCAGATGAGAGTCAGAGATGATGATATTTCCAAGACTGCATTTCGTACTCGTTATGGGCATTACGAGTTTCTAGTTATGCCATTCGGATTGACGAATGCACCAGCAGTATTCATGGATCTGATGAACCGAGTCTTCCGAGATTTTCTGGATCAGTTTGTGGTGGTTTTCATTGACGACATCTTGATCTATTCCCACAGTGTGGAAGAGCATGCCCAACACTTGAGGATTGTGTTGCAGATTCTTCGCGAGAAGCAATTGTATGCTAAGCTGAGTAAGTGCGAGTTCTGGATTGATCGTGTGGTATTCCTTGGTCATGTGATTTCCAAGGAAGGAGTTTCTGTGGATCCCAGCAAGATTGAAGCGGTGCTGAATTGGTCACGTCCGACGACGGTGGCTGAGATCCGTAGTTTTCTAGGTCTGGCCGGGTATTATCGTCGCTTCATCGTGAATTTCTCTCAGATAGCCAGACCTTTGACGCAACTTACTCGGAGGGATGTTCCATTTGAGTGGTCATCCGAGTGCGAAGATAGTTTCAGAGAGCTTCGTCGACTTCTGACTTCCGCACCTGTTTTGGCGTTACCGTCAGGATCTGATGGTTTCAGTGTTTACACCGATGCCTCCACTCAAGGCTTAGGGTGTGTGTTGACGCAAAATGGTCATGTGATTGCTTATGCTTCCAGACAGCTGAAACCTCACGAGGAGAAGTATCCCACTCATGACCTGGAATTGGCAGCTATTGTGTTTGCGCTGAAGATCTGGCGTCATTATTTGTACGGTGTTCAGTTTGAGATCTTTACTGATCATAAGAGTCTGAAATATCTGTTCACTCAGGCTGAGTTGAACATGAGGCAACGTCGTTGGATGGATTTGCTGAAGGATTATGATTGCGAGATCAAGTACCATCCAGGTTCTGCGAATCTCACAGCTGATGCGCTGAGTCGCAAGGTGAGAGCCTCTGCACTTCAGACTTGTGCTATGACTAGTGCCATCCAGGATAGTTGCTCGTTGGGGTTTAACTTCAAGCATCGGAAAGGTATGGAGAGCATTCGTGTTGCTACCATTTTATCTGAGCCCAAATTGTTCACTCGGATTCGAGATGCTCAGATGTCTGATCTGAAGACGCAGAGATTAGCTCGGTTAGCGGGTGGAGATAGCGGCTTCCATTATCAGTCCAATGGTCTTCTGTGCTTATCTAATCGGGTTGTAGTACCAGAGGATGACACTTTGAGGGAAGAGATTTTGTCTCATGCTCATCGAAGCAAGCTGAGTATTCATCCAGGAAGCAATAAGATGTATAAAGATTTGAGAACTCGTTTTTGGTGGAAAGGGATGAAGCGCAGCGTGTATCAGTTTGTCTCCAAATGTCTAGTTTGCCAGCAGGTTAAGGCAGAGCACCGTCGACCGGGAGGATTATTATTGAACTTACCTATTCCAGAATGGAAGTGGGAGCATATTACGATGGATTTTATTACTCATTTGCCATTATCTTCGAGGAACAGCGATGCTATCTGGGTAGTGGTGGATCGACTCACCAAGTCTGCTCATTTTCTGCCGTATAATCGTGATTTCACTTTCGATCGTATGGCTCGATTGTACATTCAGGAGATTGTACGTTTGCATGGAGTGCCTGTCAGTATTGTTAGTGACAGAGATCCTCGTTTTACCTCACGGTTTTGGGGTAGTTTCCAGTCAGCTTTGGGTACTACACTGAGTCTGAGTACTGCTTATCATCCGGAGACTGACGGTCAATCAGAGAGGACTATCCGTACGCTTGAGGATATGTTGCGAGCCTGTGTTATGGATTTCGGACCCGCTTGGCAGGATCATTTGCCTTTGATTGAGTTCGCGTACAACAACAGCTACCATCGTAGTATTGGTATGGCACCATTTGAGGCGTTGTACGGGCGACGTTGTCGTACTCCATTATTCTGGGATGAAGTCGGGGAACGACAGGTAGAGGGACCGGAATTAGTCCAGCAGGCTATAGATAAGGTTGCAGTAATCAAGAAGCGGATTAAGACTGCTCAGGATCGACAGGCTAGTTATGCGAACACAAAGCGTCGACCTCTTTATTTTCAGCCAGGTGAGAAAGTGTTTCTCCGAGTTTCGCCTTTTCGCAGGATTTTGAGATTTGGTCTCAAGGGTAAGCTATCTCCGAGATTCATTGGTCCTTTTGAGATTCTGGAATGTGTAGGAGATGTAGCTTACAGACTTGCGTTGCCGCCGTACCTATCAAGCATTCATGATGTGTTCCACGTATCCTTGTTGAGACGTTATGTAGCAGATGAGTCTCACATCTTACATCCATCGGAAGTTCAACTTGATACGGATTTGTCTTACGTGGAGCGACCAGTTCAGATTCTAGATCGCAAAGATAAAGTGTTGCGGAATAAGATCATTCCTCTTGTCTTAGTGCAGTGGCAGCGTCGAGGCACTGAAGAAGCCACTTGGGAGTTAGAGAGTCGTATGCGTTCAGAGCATCCAGAGCTCTTTTGAGTTATGCTTTGTATATGTTTGTGTTTTTCAATTGTCATCGAGATATCAGTTGTATTCAACAACAATTGAGATGTAATAACAATGTTGTTGTTATTTCGTTTTGTTCATCCTCTAAGCCTGATTTCGAGGACGAAATCTTTTAAGGGGGGGAGAATGTAGTAGCCCGAATGCCGAATTGGGTAATTAACGGATTAATGGTGATTAATCATGATCGGAAGGTCCGAAGATGGTTCGGAAGCACCGAAGAGTTCGGACGATCCGAAGTGGGTTCGGTGGATCCGATCATAGGTGTCAAGAGTGGATCGACACGTCAGTTTTCATGCACGTTCGGACGGTCCGAAGTGTATGTTCGGTGGATCCGAACATGAGCTGTCAAGAGCCGATGGACACGTAGCGTTCGGACGTTCCGAAGTGAGGTTCGGAGGATCCGAACATGGCCTATAAATAGTGCTCGGAATTCCCCATTTTGGTATTCTCATTTCTTGAGTAAGTCTTATATTTGAGAGATTTGTAAGGTTTCTAGGGCTAGTTGTTGTTCGAGCGATAGCCGGGAGCTGCCGGGATTGGTAGCATAGCAGCGCCGGAGTTTCGAGGCAATCGACATCAAAGGGCTGTCGACGGACGAAGGTAAACCCTAAACCTTTGGTAGTACTAGGGAGTACTGGTTTTGCTAGTCGAGCATGGTAGAATTGATTGGGATATGCTTTTGATGCGTAGGCTTGTTCTAGACCTGTTGTCTGGTTGTTCCAGTGGATTAGGATTGCTGTGTTAGAGGTACGAAAGTACTATCCGAGATATCCTGGTTGAGTATACATTCATATATGTGTTGCATGATTATGTGGTGCATTGATATATGTCATTTGATGCATGCTATTATGTCACGTTTATTACTGCACATTGCATTTCACGTTGAGCCGTATCTCCTTCGAGATAGCCTTTACTGTTGAGCTGTATCTCTTTCGAGATAAGCTATATCCTGGGGCCGCTCAGCCCTGTCTTGTGGACGCATGGACACCGAGAGTACACAGTGGCCGACGGGTCGGGAGGGCTTCGGTGGTCCGGGACATTTTAGGTCCACGTCTGTCTTATAGTGGATGCAGTGACCCAGAGGTTGGACCGCGCGGCACTATCCACTTGGCGCCTCTAGACTGAGCATTTTGAGATCCTTTGTGATTCCTGTTTCTTGACTACCCGGTATCATGATCATAGCATGTGCATTTCATATAGGTCTGTATACTCATACTTTTGTACTGGGCGTTCTTATCGCTCACGTCCTCGGTTTTGTTTATTCTTGGACACCCCATTCCCACGGGGCAGGCCTCAGGTTGGATGGCTCAGGAGGAGCAGGAGGAGGACGTTGAGTAGCTGGTTGGCTTATCTTTTTAGTGATTTCCTTTTTATTCGATATGGTTGTATCAGATACTTTCAGTTAGTTTGAGTATTCTGGATTTCGATTGGGTTGTATAACTATTGTTGTTGGCCTTGTTTTCCGCTGTTATCTCTGATTATAATTAATTAGGTTAATTGCATGCTTAGTTTGATTAGTAGGTGATTCTGGAACGGGTCACTACAGCCCCTCTCATGGAATACATAGAGCATAAAAAACTCCCAGAAGATCAAGTCCAGGCTGCAAAGATCAGGAAACAAGCGCCCAGGTTCGTTCTTCTAAATAATGTCTTGTATAGACGATCTCATCAGGGCCCCTTGCTTAAATGCTTAGCAGAAGATGGGGTGGAGTATGCCCTTCGAGAAATACATGAAGGATGCTGCGGTGAACACCTTGGTGCGACAGCTCTATCTCGCAAAGACATATTGGCCGGATTCTGGTGGCCTCAGATGACCCAAGATGCTGCCCGTTTTGTTCAAAAATGTCAGGGTTGTCAGCATCACTCTAATTTCCACCACCGCCCAGCTACAAGAATGCAACCGGTCTTCGCATCGTGCCCCTTTGATCAATGGGGTTTGGACATTGTGGGCCCTTTCCCTATAGCCCGAGCACAGAAGAAATTCCTCCTCGTAGCAGTAGATTATTTCTCCAAGTGGGTTGAGGCTGAGCCCTTAGCCAGGATCACCGAAGACGAGGTTATGAAGTTCTTATGGAAAAGTATTGTCTGCAGATATGGAATCCCGAGAAAGTTGATTTCGGACAATGGGAGGCAGTTCCAAGGAAAGAAGATCACCTCTTGGTGCCAAGAAATGAAGATAACCCAGTCCTTCACTTCAGTAGCATATCCCCAGGCTAATGGTCAAACCGAAGTAACAAACAGAATCATCGTGCAGGCATTAAAAGTCCGACTCCATGGGAAAGGCAAGGATTGGGTGGAAGAATTTCCCAGTGTGCTATGGGCATACCGGACCACACCACGATCATCCACTCAGGAAACGCCTTACAGCCTTGTCTATGGCTCAGAAGCAGTCCTCCCTGTGGAAATTGGGTTGCCTTCCGCCCGAATAAAATCTTATTCGGACAACAATGATCAAACCCGGGCCATTGAACTTGATCTGATTGAAGAAAATAGAGATCGGCCAGCTCTTCGGATGGAAGCCTATCGCAGCCGGGTAATGAAATCCTACAACAAGCATGTTCGAGCAAGAGATTTTCAAGTAGGAGACCTTGTCATGAAAAAAGTCAAACCAATGGGTGATGTAGGGAAGCTAGAAGCAAAATGGGAAGGACCCTTCAAAGTTATTAAGAGAGTCAGCTCGAGTACAGCTTATTATCTTGAAGATCCTTAAGGGCATACCCTCAAAAGGCCATGGAATGCTTTTCATTTAAAAAAGTATTATGTTTAAAGACATTTTGTATCTATTATTTCTGCATCAAATGAAGAGATTATTCAAAAGATTATCTTTTAAGCCCAGAGACCCGTACTCTGGCCCGGAGGACCCGTACCCCGGATTATCTTTTAAGACCAGAGACCCGTACTCTGGCCCAGAGGACCCGTACCCCGGATTATCTTTTAAGACCAGAGACCCGTACTCTGGCCCGGAGGACCCGTACCCCGGATTATCTTTTAATACCAGAGACCCGTACTCTGGCCCGGAGGACCCGTACCCCCGATTATCTTTTAAGACCAGAGACCCGTACCCCGGATTATCTTTTAAGACCAGAGACCCGTACTCTGGCTCGGAGTACCCGTACCCCGGATTATCTTTTAAGACCAGAGACCCATACCCTGGCCCGGAGGACCCGTACCCCGGATTATCTTTTAAATCCAGGGACCTATACCCTGGCCCGGAGGAACCGTACCTCATTTGGCAATCAAGATCACGAAATTTTACTATAGCATGAAAGGAAACAAAATTGGAGGAAAAACAAGTGTATATACTTCATCAAGGGAAAACGATTACAAAAGAGAGAAAAATGGGCTACTTAATTTGCAGGGGGGTCCTGTTTATCCGTATTTTCCTCCTCATCATCCGGAAGGGATGCAACAGCCTTCTATAAATCTGGGAAATCTCCCATATCGGCTGGAACCAGACCGGCTTCCTCGAATTGCTCCAAACACTTATTGAAGCCCTGTTCAAAGTACGGGAAGGCTTTCCTGGCCAGCATTTTCTTAAACTCAGGGGACTTCAGAAAGTGTGACATTTGTTCTGCCTGAGTATTCTTCAAAAGGGTCACAGCCGCCTGAAAGTCCTCAGCCCTAACCCGGGAGTACTCTGCTTCTTCTCTGGCTGCCAGCGCCTCCTCTCTAGCCTCAGCAGCTAAAGCCTCGAAATCCTCAGCGCGAGCCCGGGAAGATTCCGCCTCTGCCCTGGCCGTGCACCTCTGTCCTAGCCGTCTGCACCTCTGCTCGGGCATCAGATAGTTCAGCCCGGATCAGGTCCATTTGCTGCTGCCAAACGGCCTTCTCCCGGGCAAGAACATTTTCATGGATTTCTTTAATCCGGCCAATTTCCTCCTGGAGCTTGCCATGCGTCTCCTTAACGGCCTTGGTTTGGGCATGAGCTCCTTTTGCCACCTTAGGCACCCGTTCATACCCATATATTAACATCTGTAAGCCCTGGAGATGAAAGAAGTCAGGAAGGCTTGTGCCAAAGGGAAAAGCCAAAATATTAGACTTACAGAGAAGGTCCGGGATGCTCCTTCACTTAGAAGCATGTTGGGCTGAACTCCCTGGAGGTGCGCTATTTCATCAGGACGAAGGAGGCCTCGAATCATCCTTACTAAATCTGAAGTGATAGTATCCCCAAAAATATTGGGGAGAACCAAAGGCCTCTCAATAGAAGCACCTGCGGAGGAACCAGCAAAGGAAGGGGAATGTGTCAACTCTTCGGGTTCACCATCCCCCACTATTGTCTCCACCCCTGGCCCCGTCGTGGCTCTCCTCTTGCGAGGATTCAGAGGGATCGGGTCTTTCTCCATGCCCGAGGAGAAAGGTCCCTCGCGAGGAGGAACAGCTTCCTCTCGGTCCTTAAGTTCTGCTTCCTGAGCCTCAGCTACCTCCCCGGCTCTGCGTTCTTCTGCTTCCTGAGCCTCAGCTACATCCCTGGCTCGGCGTTCTTCCGCTTCACTGGCCTCGGCCGCCTCCCTGGCTCGGCGTTCCTCCTGTTCTTGGGCCTCCCTAGCCCTTTTCTCCGCCCTAATTTTCTTTTGCTCTGCTTTCCTCTTAGCGGCAGCATCTTGAAAGCTTGCTCTGATCATATCTTCTTCAGCTACACCAGAGACAGAGTGAATCAGAAAAATGAATTTATAAAAAAAAATCGAGAAAAGCAGTTTACCCGCCTGTGACCCGGGTTGATCAAACTCATCGATAATCTGATCTACAGGGTCTTCAGGCCGGGACCCGATCCCATAATAAGCTAAATTATTCGACCCGATCAGCACTAAGGATAGAAATGATTGCTTTCCCAAAGTGTCCCAGGCATGGGTGAAAGAGGGGAGAAGCTTGAAATCTCGGGGAAGCTCAGGTTGTTTGGGCATGGAAGACAGAAATCCCAAAGCGTAGGTCGGGAGAGTCGGAAATCGAACAAAGAAAAATTTTGTTTTTCATCCCTTCAAGGAAGAAGGGATGTCGGTTAAAAACCGGTAATGCATCCGGGCCATAAAAGAGAAAACCCCATCATTGAATCGGAAAGAATAAAAATAATGAAAGATGGAGGAGTTAATGGGAATAAGTTTCATGCAGAACAAGACAAAGGTAGCTGCCATAATACGGAAAGCATTGGGATGAAGATGATTAAGAGGGAGATTAAAAAATCGAGCAACTCCTTCAAAGAAGTGATGCACCGGGAAGCGGAGACCACTCTTAAGCTGCTCAATGAAGAAAGCATGGTACCCAGGGGGAGGGGTATCGGGGTGATCGTTCGGTCCGGGAATCCTGATGTCATAAGAAGAGGGAATGGCTCCCAGAGACCGGATTTCTCCTAAACTACTCGGACGGAGGGTGGAGGTCACCGTGGAAAACCAAAAGGGCCCTGTTATTTTATCTTTCCCCTTACTCGAGGAGCCCAGGGGTCGGGAGGAAGACGCTTTAGCAGCCTTCTGGGGAAGGGGTCGAGAAGAAACATCAAGAATACCTCTTGGAATTTGAACAGATTGTTCGGAAGGGGTAGGGGAATTGTCCTCCGATCGACCTCTAACATTTTTACCGGAAGTAGAAGAGGTAGAGTTGGACATGATGGAAAGGGGGTAAATAAGATGCGAGAAAAGAAGAACTTACTGAAAAGAAGCGAAAATGGTGGTTGGTAGCCGGAGAGGTTGCCGGAAAGATCTGCGAGGCCCGAAAGAAGAATTTGACAGAGCTTCGCTGCGAAATGAATTTGCAAGTCATTTTTGGGGAAACCGACGAACTGCTATATATATAGGGGAAAAAGGAGATCTATATCGTTGATACGAGATTGATTGGACGGGCTAGATTAGCCTTGGGAATCGAGCGGCATGATTAAGCGGGAAATTTGAAAAGACAGATACGGGAATCGAGGCGTCATGATTGTTTAAATGGCTGGGAATGTGTACAGGCTCTGACAACATGTCAGTAGAGAATTGATCATTATGACTGCGCATCGATTACCCGGGTGGCACAAATCAGAAAAGAATCTCCAAGCCTGGAGGATATGATGACTCGGCCTGAGAAAGACAGCTCTTGCCATCTTATCCGATGGCTCGAGAATATAAGGCCCCAGCATTTTACGACGCCAGAAGCAATAATTGAACATTTTATTAAGGAAATGGCCGACGTCGTATTACAGATATTTCAGAGGCCACTCGGCCTTTCCATTCATCCATCCAGTCGGTAACCTCTTGGATGTGAAGATTGGCGATGGAGTCGGTGTTCGAAATCTTATTTAGGTGATGCCATTCTTTCCAAAATATGGCATGCAGCAGGTTCTGATCAGTCAACAACTCTTCAATACGAGCTACCCCCAGCTCCCGTCTGTATGTCCTCATTACCAGCCTCTGAGAACGGGTGAGGACCGTACCGTTCATGTGTAGAAGGCCGATGAACTGAAGTTTATGCCAAGTACATATGACCTTGGCTAGGATGTATTCGTCGATAGTCCTTTTAAGGTTCTCCACGTATGGGCGCAACCCGGCTGGTATCTGACTTTGCGCACCAACGGAGGAGATGGCACTACTACAGGTACTGGAACCGCTTGAGCTCGACATTGTCCTGCTAATGCCGATGCATCTTGTCCACGGGCTTATTTATAGAAGAGGGGGGGGGGGGGGGAAGGCGTTTAATATGAAGAAATTCGAAGGGCCTCGAGTTAGTCCAAGCATATGGTCATTAATTAGGAAAAGGAGAATTTATCAAAGCCATTAGTGTACATACACGTGGATGATCAATAAATTTCTCGGAAGTCGCATCGGGAAGGTAAAAGGGTGTATGCAGTTATCGAAGCGTCTCAGAAAATGAAAAGTTCTCAGCTAAGGCTCAATGACCATTCGTGCATAATTATGACTACCGTGACTCGAAAGATTAAAAGTCCTGACATCTCGGGAAAGGTGAAGACCCGGCAGAATGTTCTAAGCCCGAGGTATTAAAATCAGTCATCACCCACTATGGAAATTAAACTTGGGCCCCAAAAAGTAAAGAGCAGAGATGAACAGAATGCGAATTTTATTTATTTAAGTGCATTTCTGCGGATCACATTAAAGTATTCTTCCTCTACAAAAAGTGTCCACATGGTCCTCCACCGTCTTAACTCACTGGTGGACGTCTTGAGGAAGCTATCGGAGCCCGTGACGTTCGATAAGATCTTCCTCTCCTTAAACAGCATCAGTTGATATACGTAGTCGCCTTCGAAAATGTTCACCCTCTCGGTCACATTCAGGCGATCCCGGTACTTCTCCATCTTTACCACCAGTCTCGAAGCATTAGCTTCCCCGGCTTCGTAAAGAAGTTGTAATCACTGAAGCTTTTCCCAGTAGTGAATAATATTCTGGAACATTTCATCTTCTATCTCAGCTTTTCTCTTCTCGGAATGTTCATGCGAAATTTCCTCCGCAGCAAGAGCCTTCGGGTTGCTGGAACTCGCCATTTGATCCTTCGAATAGTAAGCCGACTGATGGAATTTTAAAGAAAAGATGCTGTTATATATAGGAGCAAGGAGTTAGTCACAGCCGTTGATCTCTTAATACGTGGACAGTTAAAAGGAGTGTTGGAAGTTGTACCCTACAGTTGAAAAGACGTGCACAGATATCGAAATATTACGATAAATCATCCTCGAGAACATAAAACGCTCTGGAGAAGGTTGCAATATAAAACATGTCTCAGTGACGTACAAGTATCGGTACAGTACAGTCAGTCTCGGAAGCATGTTAAAAGGACTTTCCTGACCGGGCGCATGGGACTAATCGGGACAGCGAGTAGACTCTAGCCTGACTATTTAAGGAGGGACTGGTGATGCCCCGTTATGTCCCGGGACATTGGTAGGGCCCGGGATCTCTCGGGTCGTGCCCATGAGCGGCGCCCAGGTCAGGGCAGAATATTTTCAAAGTTGAATATGGCAGCAAACACTCGTATCCTGGGTTATGGGTCGCCTAGGACGTGGCGCCCGAGTTCTGGCAAGATTACCCGAGAAGTTTTCTCAATGGTACCTCGATGCGGGGGGAGCATTTAATGGCGTTGACTTAATAGATCACATGTCCAGCCGACCTATCCCTGATTAATATTAATGGTTGACAGGACGGACGAGATAAGACTAGTATATGATTTGACGTGTCAGAATAATAGGGTACAATCAGCCATCCTACTATATTTAATGCCCACACACAAAAAACGAGGTCATCATTGCTTCCTCTATTATAAATACCAGGTTTTTACCCGCATTTATCATCTACTCAGCACTTATTGACATTTAATACCTTCATTTATGACACACCAATCATCACAACCACCACTTGGCTACATTGGTTTTCTTGCTTGAGTACCCTGCTGACTTAAGCATCGGAGTGGTCACGTCGGACACCCCTCCGGCGCCCATTCACGAGTTCCTTTCCTTGTTTACAGGTTCCAGCCGAGGCCATATTGCAGAGATATATCCTCATCAACAGATATAAGTCCTTGCTCAGTTTCCTTCATTATAAATTTTTGATAGTTTACCAGGTAGAGTTCCCGACCCGACTTGACCATTTCGCCCGGGTGACATCAACACCTATCTGAATCAACTCCCAAGATTTAGCACGTCATGTTCGGTCAGATTCATATCATACTCCTTTTCTTCCAAAAGATTTGTCATCAAATCTTCGCTCCCTACATAAAAACGAAGCAAGTTAATAATAAAAAGAATTATATTATCAACATTTTTACCTTTCAACCCTAGTCTATAGGCTATGCTGTCCACATGCTCCGTCATCGCGTGGAACCCCAATTTCATGGTTGTCCTGTATCGATTACTTCTAACTTCACATGGATCATCCCATCGCACTGTCCCACCATCAACGTTTGATTTCTTCCTTAACATGATGTCTCCAGAATCCTACAATGAAGAACTAACCACGCTCAGGATTGAACCGGCTATATCATTACAATGAGAATAAACCGCTTTGTACAAAGGTATTTGAAGGGGTTTATCCAAGAACAAATAACTCTCAACCTCATTTTTTGGGCCATCAAATTATTTTTCTTTTCTTTTTCTTTTTCTTTTTCTCTCATCTCATCATTTTGATCTTGTTTTCTTTCTATAGTCACCTCACTCTTTTGTTTACTCTTTCTTTCACCAATTCACAATATTTTTCACTCACTTCATGAACTATCAATTGAACCTCATGAACTTCTTCTTTTGGATTCAATTGAACAAGAGACGTACATTTTTCCTCAATACATGTATGAAATAAAGTTTCACTTTGTCTACTCTTCTCCTCCACAGTAGACAAATTAGACATTTCTTCTCCACCTAATGCTTCAGTCTCCACTGTATATCATTCAACATCATTTGACTCATCAACGAGTGCAATACTATCATCAACAACTTTAACCTCAACTTCAAATTCAGTTTCAGCTACAGTGTTTAAGTCTAAACTAAACTAGGATGCAAACGAATCCCCGTACAAGCACGTTCATCTCTTCTATCATAGTGATTAGGAATAAATCGTTTCTTCATCACCCTTTTCATCTCATCCCACATGCCTATAGGGTCCTCTTCACATCATCTCCTACCCTGCTTTAACTTAACCCACCAAGTAATTGCATAGTCAGTAAACTCGCTAAAAGATCGTCTTACCTTTTCAGCCGCTGAATAAATTTGGGTTTTAAAAACACGCTATACCTTCTCCTCTCACTCAAGATACGCCTTTGGATCAGCTTCCCCATGGAAAGATGGAGCTTTAATCTTAATACTACTCATTTTATGCCCTTCCCTGCTTCTATACTCACTATTCTCATCACGTCGCTGATCATCACTACGAGTCAAGTACGATGCTCTATTCCCTTCAACTCTACTACCTCGCCTATCATACATCTCCTATTCTTCGTACCTCACATGCTTTGCATGCAACGGCCTAGACCCGTTCCCACTAGTATTAACCTCAAGCCTATCAATCTTCTCGTATAAGGGTTCCAACTGGGTCCTCATCATCCTACCGAAATGACCAAACAACGCCTCCATTTGGACATTGGAAAGTACTTCGTTCGCGTCATTTCCTGCCTTATTTGGCCAGAAGATCTTCCAACTGATCTTTCAATTCTTTCAACTCAATCGGTGCCATTCTGTACGGAGCTCTAGAAATAGAAACTGTACCAGGCATCAACTCAATGCTGAAGTCAATCTCTCGAATCGGAGGCAATCCCGGAATCTCATCTGGGAAGACGTCAGCAAACTCACACACCAATGGCAGATCTGCCAATGATGGACTCGATTTCAGTGAGTCAACTGAATAGACAAGGAATCCCTCTGCTCTTTTCTGTAACAATCGAGTCATAGACAATACGGATATCAAAGGAATTCTAGATCTAGAAACATTACCATAGAATTTCCACTCATCAGCCATATCTAGTCTGAATCTCACAATCTTGTGGAAACAATCAACAGTCGCTCTGTACTTGGTCAACATATCAATCCCGATAATACAGTCAAAATCAAACAATCCAAGTACGATGCAATCTAACTCAATCTCATGCCCGTTATACTGTAGTATGTAATGTTTTTACAGAATTCACTGATATTAAACATGTCCTCAACGGAGAAGAAACAGACACTACAGACGATAATGACTCAATAGGCAATGCATGACTCAATGCAAATTTCTCAGAAATAAATGTATGATAAGCACCAGTATCAATCAATACATAAGCAGAGTAACCAAAAATAAAACAGTTACCTGCAACAACATCATTTGGTGTCTCCTGAGCCTCCTCCTCTGTCAATGCGAATACTCTGGCCTGCTTTCTAGGAGGCTGGCTCACTGTCTGGCTACCTCCGGGCCTCTGCTGTGACTGAGCTGGGGCTGGCTGAAATGAATGAACAGTAGCGGATCGTCTATCAATTTTTGCCGCTGATCCAGATGATTCGGTTCCCTGAAATCATTGGGAACCTCTCTGTGGACACAGCCTAGCAAAGTGTCCTTACTGTTTGCAGATGTTGCAACTACCAGTCACTCCCTGGCATTGCTCGGTCGGATGTCTCCCTCCGCAAGTTCTATAGTACACTCCAGTATAGCTCTGGCTCTGTCGAGAACTACCAGAGCTAGATGAACTGCTCCCTGATTTCTTAAACTGCTTTCCTCGGGCTTTCAAGAAATATTTCTTTCCACTACTGCTGCTACCACCCTCAAATCTTGAAGGAGGTTGTTGTGGCCTCGGTGCTGGGGGAACATACGAAGCTCCTTTCTGTCTCATCAGACCAGCTTTTGCTCCTTTGGATCGGTTCAGGGCATCAGTGAAATTATTCGGTCGCCCTGTGTTCACCAATGTAAAGATCTCGGGATTCAAACCATTGATGAACTGATCAGCAATCTCTTCCTCATTCTCGGCCACATGTGGAGCAAATCTCAACAAGGTAGAAAACTTGTCACATACTCTTCAACATTCAACTGCCCCTGCCTCAGATTGGCAAATTCTGCCCCCTTATCTTTCCTGTACGACACTGGGAAGAATTTCTGATAAAACTCAATTCTAAAAACATTCCAGGTAATAGTCGTACCTCGATGCTCCAAGGCCCGCTTGGTTGTAATCCACCAGTTCTTGGCAACATCATGCAACTGGTGCCCTATCAGCTTCACTCTCCGCTCATCTGTGTAATCCAAAGACTCAAACAGCATTTCTATGTCATCTAACCAGCTCTCACAGTCCACAGAAGTCTATGTTCCTTTCAGGGTTGGCGGTTTAAATGACTGAAACCTCTTCAACAATGTTTCCATCGGTGTCGCTGTAACATCAATTGGAGGATTCGAAGTACTATTCTGTTCTGGTATTCTTCGGGGAGGCATATCTGATTACCAAAAGGGTTAGTAACCAAATATAACGAACCTGTTTCAGTCCTCCTCTGATCATCTTACTGTTGATCAAGAATCGTATCTGATTCATTCTCAATAAACACGTTGCCAAATCAAATCAGATAGCCAGGTAAACACGTATTTCACAGCATTAAATCATGCTAGCAATCAAAAACAAGGAAATAAAACTCAATCTACCCCGCTCACTAGCTCCTATCTCAGTCTCAAGGATATATCGCTCTGATACCACCTGCTGTGGTGACCCAAACCTATTCCATCTTTTAATCATTATTAGGATCATTTAATTAGTCTGGGTCTAAATTTTTTTTAAAATACAATGTGGAAACGTAAAGTAATCAATCTGATATAAATATCAACATAAAGTACAAATCATGTACAACATATGTTTATTCCAACTAGAGTTCAGCCACTACATCAAGTACTGAAAAACCACTCTATCCTAAGTCCGGATCTCCTCGCTAATCTTGAATCTCTAAATCTCTTCGTGACCCTGATCCTGTCTCACTTGTTGTCATGCACACATACAAAACAAGACAACAGCCGGATAACTCCGGTGAGAACTATATCCCCTGTATAAACAATGTAAGCATGCAGTCATATAAACATATATAAAAGCATGAAACACATATCAATAACATGTATCAAATCTGAAAGACATGAATCGATATAAAACTGTAAATCAAACTCTAGACTCATCATCTCAGACTCGACTCATCCTAATCTAGGTATCCCGATCTGAATAAGAACGCAACGTTCTCCCATCTACTTTACCCCAGCTAGATGGTGGTACGTTCTTAGTCCCAGACTTTGGCCGTCTATATTGAAGATCTGCAATAGGAGTCGATCTTCTCCTCAGTCTATCAATATATATCCAAAAGTCCAGTGACTTGGCGGTTCTGCCAACGACTAGGCGGATCTTCCCAACTCTAACTCATGCTTTGATATAAATCAATAGAGTAAGTATATCAATATCAAACATTGCAAATATCAAATGCAATAATCATTCAGTATGTGATTTTGGGAAACTCAAGTCAAATCTAACTCGAGTTGTGCAATCCCGAATCAACATTTATTTATACCTTTCTTTTATTAAAATTCTGATGTCGTTCCTGTCTGGAATTTAAAGTTTGTCAATCCTCAATCTGGCAATGACAATATCAATAGTACCATATCAATATACTACTCCAAACAATACCAATTCGGATCAATCTGGATTTAATTCAAAATCAATGGCATAACGGCGTAGTCCCGATATCCGGTCAATTCAATCTTAACAGATATTAATTACAATCCATAACCAATATCCAATACAATCTGTAATCAATCAACAATCCAAATCTGTCTAATATCAATCGATATATTCTGAAAAATCATAACAATTCCACAATCAATCTGTTTCTCAATCTGACTTCGATTATACGATGTCTAATATGTCAAGAACACTATATATGAATCATATCCGATTCTGACATTATCATAATTTCAAGACATACCAAAACTTAGTAAAAGTTACGTCCAGTTGAAGCCTGCGTCGATAGGAACACAGTACTGAAGTCGGATTGAAATTTGAAACGGACAGATTTTATGTAGCTTTCAATTCTAATTCACGAACTTAGCTTTTCCCTTAAAATTCCTCTCGGTTCTCTCTCTGAAGTTTGAAGGAAATGAGAAAATTCTATATATATCAATGCATGTGAAGGCTAGGTGGCTCAATCTATGCATTGCACGTCTCGTGCATATGCGCGACATCACTTGGCGCATATGCGCGAGACAATATGTCTCGGCGCGTTAACTTCACAGCAGCTCGCGCATATGCGCGCTCTCACTCGGCGCATATGCGTGAGGCCCTTGTTCATTTTTCACAACTCTCGGGTACCCTCGCGCATGTGCGCCGATCCCTGTCACGCATATGCGCGAGGTGTTCAGCCTATTCCGCGCATATGCGCCCGGTCTAGTCGCGCATATGCGCGAGGCTCATTCCTCGCACAACATTCCAACTTCTTTCTGACTTCCTCGGTCTGATCCTTTCTGTCTATAATCACATCAATTAATCAACAAATCATTTTAGATTAACAACACATCAAATCTCGGGCATTACAGATTCTAAGGCTATGGACAATGTGTTAGGTTGTTTGTCAAGGTCGAGTCGAGTCTCGAGTCATGGGGGTAAGTCGCAAGTCGTTTTATTTTGTTCGGGAGTCGAACGGGTAAGATGTAAGTTTATGAGTAGTTTTGAGTAGTAAGTTTTAAGTTGGGGCAGCATACATGGGGTCAATCCACCCAGGTCTACGACGTTAGTAAATAAATCTAACATACAATTTTTTAGGTATGTAAGTTATCTTGTGGCCAAATTATGCATGTACGGGTCTGGAAGACAAAGAACGTGTCCAAGGACCTTTTCAACTTGTCTTATGATTGACAGTGAATATCCCAGTCTAAAGGCTATTGTGATCCTTGTCGGCCAAGCACCGTTGTGCTAGTTTGATCTAACGAATTATGTTATGGTGCTACATTTCAATGAGCAGAACTCTATGCAAAATATTTAAGTTTATGTTATGTCAAGTGAAGCATGTTTTACGAAAATATTTATGAAGGAAAGTCATGTCATATTTATTTGTTCTTACGTAAATTATGTATCAAGTATGTTTAAATTGCAAGACTTTTATTATGTAGTATTCGTTATTAATGGTTTATGTATGCTGAGTTTTTAGACTCACCATACATGATTGATGCAGATGACATTGTCGAGGAGCTTGGAGGTCGTGACCAGTGAGCAAGCTCGAACCGTAGGAACTGCACGCCCGATGACCTTGGAGTTATGAGCTTTATGGATGTTAAAACTGATTTAGTACTATAATTTATTTTATAGCATTTTTGGTTGGGAAACAAATAACTTCTTTGGATGGTTTAAAATATTTTATGAATGTCAACGTGGATCATTTTTACGTCTCAAAATAATAAGTATTTGAATTGTTTTATTTTGAATTTTTAGGTATAATTATTTGGAGTTTTCGAAAACTATGTGTATGTATTTATTGAGTTTAAAAATTAAGAATTATGAATTTAATTAGATAGAAAAAATTTATTTTTCGCATATTTTAAGTAGTAAGTGAGGGTTGTTACAATAAATATTGAAATATCTCATATTTATTATATACCAGATAGATATCATCAAAATTCGCCAAATCTCGAGTCTCTTTATGATATTAGAGAACATCTATGAATACTGATATACAATGTCCCTAAATCAATGCAATTAAATTTAGAAAATACATCATCTATATAATTGCACAAGGGTTTAGAAGAATCGCGTGCTTATGGGATCTCGTCAGCTTCAGTCTCAAATTCAATATCAATAATTAGATATTAGAACTCAGTCTTATATTATGTGTTACGTCCTCGTCGAATTCATTTCATGTTATGTTAAATTTCCAACAGACAGAAATAAATCGAAAGCACATGTATAATTCAATACTTTGGCCCCATTGAGTTATGGATAAAAGACAACACTTTCAATCACGGACAGAAACTCAGGTACTTGAGAGCAATGCCACCTCTTAGGCCCCTACTACAAAATTGGATTAATTCAAGGATCAAGATTTTTGGTTCTAGATATAATTGAACCCACTAGTAGGAGGAAAGATATTCAAAATTAAAAAAAATTCAAGATTTCCCCTAGCGACGTCGTTTGGCTTGTACATGAGATGATGTATGATGAATAATATAATGAATATAAAGATGATAAATAAATATATTCAGATAAAATAATGGTACATGATACTACTCTTTTATATAACCTGAGTCGTATATTGTATAAAACAAGGATACCCAATTTTAACAAAATATTTCCCCCAACTCAAAAAAAATGTGTTTCTATGTTAAATGATAATTGTCATGGTTAGTGGTTTCCCATGGGGTTCTAGCTTCTTGAGTAAACGAATGCTGCAAAATTACCCCTTTTGAGATGGACATACTCATCCAGATATTACATTTATCATCGATATAGCGAATCAAATTACGCAATATCCGAAGGGAGTTCACTTGCAAGCAGATAACAAGATTATGTTTGGAACGATGAATCTGATTTAGAGGAAATAATTTCCATCTGAGAAAGAATTTGAAATGACACATAGCTTGAATGTATTTCAAATTTTCAAATTCACCACAACTAACATTACATCTACAAATATGAGGAAGTTGTGAATTTCAATACAACCAATACAAATTTCTCTAAACCACCAAATGGATTTGAAATTCATGGCTTCCTTCCACCCAAGCACAATCTAAAAGAAAATCATAGTAAAGGCAGATTCGCTCTTGATATTTTATATTGATGCAGATTATGATGCAAGCTCGTCTGTTGAGAGAAGATCTATCTCTGGCTACTGTATTTTCCTTTATGGAATCTCATAACATGGAGAAATAAGCACCACATGATTGTAGCAAGTTCAACTCGAAATATTTGAATTTCTTAAAATTAAGATGTAATTATTTCTCATATTTGGAGATAAGACCCAATGTCGGAGCAACAGAAGAGGATGTCTGGGAAGATGGCAACAAATTTGCATCAACTGAGCCTCTAAATCAACTCCATTTGAATTTCCATACTGTACACGGTAAATCGATAAATGTTATCAAAGTTTATAGTGCAACAATAGATGGAAGCTCCTGCTCGATCTCAGGTTCTCCTTCGGAACCTTCGGCAAGCGTCTGTAATGTAGTAGAAACAATTGTCAGCTCATGTCAACATAGATCGAAATATTTAGGCATAAAAATGAGACCCTTTTACTCGTACGAACCTCTGAAACCTTAATCTTGTGTTGTGAAAGATAGCGGTTGAGCGCCCCTTTGCCATAAAGGATCTTGGCACCCTTTATACGACCCTCGTATCCAACTGACTCCTCATCCACTACAACAGACTCTATTATATCATCCCCTGTTCTAATATCAGGAATCTGAAAGATAAATCTTTCTTATTTCATTATTTCATGTAAACAGATCAGAAGAGAAAAAAACATGTAAAGAGCAAGAGATATATCCTATACAGTGGGATACGCACATGGGTGGATCTACATATTTCCTGGATGAGATAACGAGGGAAGGGCAGTTTGGGGGATGAATCTTTAGAAAAATTACAAAAAAAAAAAATTAATTTTTTTTTTCTTTGAAGGGGAGAATTGTCCCCTCAGACCTCACCCCCAGTAAATCTGTCCTAGGTATTGACATTAGGAGTAAAATATTGCAGAACTTGACTAACAAACCTCGTACATAGCATCCATCAATATGTTTTCTAGCATAGAACGCAAACCCCGAGCTCCAGTGTTCTTTGTTATTGCTTTCCTAGCGATTAATCTCAACGCATCTTCTGTGAAATGTAACTTCACCTAATAAACAAGAGCACAGTTTACAACTTGAAATTTTTATCTAACGTGAAAAGATACTACTACTCTTCAGAGAAAAACAAGGAGAATTTTTATTACAATGAATCTGTTTTCACAGAAAATGGTCAATTAATGGAAGGGTAATGAAAACTTACTTCATTCATTTGGAACATCTTTTTGTACTGCTTTCCTAGCGCGTTTTTAGGCTCAGTTAAAACCTTAAAAACAAATTTAAACATCGTGTAGCATTGTCACTAAAGTAGATAAGTAAACACAACGAGCACGATTCATAATTCGTGTTTTACCTGAACTAGCTGATCCTCAGTAAGTGCAGCCAAGTTAACAAGGATAGGAAATCGTCCAACAAATTCAGGTATTAGCCCGTATGCTATTAGATCACTACTTTCAGCCTGAGAAAAAAACTTGTGCGTCATTGAAATACGTCTTCTAGCCTACAGTGGGAATCTATGCTTAAGAGAAAGATGCTATCCAGCTTACAGTTTCGAGCAATGATGATGTCACAGCAGCACTTGTTAAAGTGCCAGTTCTCATGTTTGCACGTACGGGGGCACCAAAGCCGATGGAAGAATCATGACGTCTGCAAATACGTGAAAAATTGTAGGTTCCAATCCAAAACAAGAGGTAACAACATAGTTGTCAAAAGCGCAGTGAAGTGCACAGCCTGGGCAGCGCTTCAGTGCACTCCAAAAGCACACGGCTTCCATGAAGCTCGCGCTTGTTGGCGCTTCATAGAAAAAAACAGTTTTTTAGTTTTAAAAAATATGACAGATAATTTTCCTCTATTTATCACATTGCCTTTGCCTTTTGCCCTCACATTTTAATATTTGATACTTGGAAGATGAAAATGATAGATGACATAATATTTGATATCTCATGTTTCACTGATTTTATTTTATTTTTTTAAAAATATTTTATTTATTACATTTTACTTCCGTAAAGCGTGCGCTTCGCTTTGTATTTTAAGCCTCGGGACACCTGAGCGCTTTAATGCACCTTGCGCTTTTGACAACTACAGGTAACAACATTCATGGTATTTAAATTGATATTGTAATATGACCTCTCTGAGATTGTTTTTTCCAAGTCAATAAAAGCACCTCCGCATATAAAGAGGATGTCTTTCGTGTCAATCTGCAAATACAAAATTTGTTGCTGTCACTAAGCTTCCAATTCACAAATCGCAAAGCAATTATTTTATTCAAATCATTCTTCCAAATGGTATGCTGATCTGGAAAAAGGCATAAGACTGCAAGAAAGGTCGTTTTACTGTCAAAACATACCTGAATATTTTCACCTCTTGGATGCTTTCGAGCGCCTTTCTCTGGAACATTGACCACCTGATATTAAAAAAATTCATTAATCAGAATCACGATTGAAAATAAATCAGGTTAAGATTATAAAACACTCTGGACTTGTTTGGTATTGTTTTGGGAGTTCAGACTGAAAAACTTCGGATAAATGTTTAGGAAAGTCTTTCGGAGAAAGAAATTGCTGTTTTTTGTCTTGGAAAATAGATTTATCACATAGATGAAAAATCACCAATAGACTACTTCAGGTTCATCAAAGGGGGAAGTAAATCAAAGCACTTACAGTTCCCTCCAGCATTTTCAATAGTGCTTGTTGGACACCTTCCCCAGACACGTCTCGACTAATGTTGATGCTCTCAGCCTATAGAGTCGAGAAAGAACAAGACACACAATACATCGAATTCAATATCAGCAGGCTTAGCATATGTAGATTGATGCATGATTTGGCAGCAATAATCTAGAACCTTTTTGGTGATCTTGTCAACTTCATCAATATAAACTATGCCTTGCTGCGCGGCTGCTACATTATAGTCTGCAACCTGAAACGGAGAACCAAGGCTAACATCACTTTCCATGATAAACTTATAGAATTTTAGATGATGTAGTTTACCATCTAATTAGGTACTAGAGTTTCACAAACACGAGTTTTAGCTAATGTGAACCAATGGCTCTAATGATGATCAGAATCAATAAAGAAAGTCTTCGTAAATAGGATAATAGTTCATGCAAATTCATTCATCAGTGTTCTTAAAAATTATGCATGAACTTCGTAATTTGAATACCAACAAGTCTGATGTCACTGTGAGGAAACTAGCAATATTAAATCATCAAACCATGTCAGAAAATCCATAATTTTCGACAACCCCATTGAGCGAAAGTATAAAAGCGTAAAAATTGAAACAAATTATATCGTTTTCTGATTTCTGATCAATAAACGCAGGGAAAAACATTATATAAAGTTGTTAAAGCTGACAAAAAATAAGGAAAATCAGATGCTTGTCACCAACTGTAGGGCATTGCAGACACACCAATAGATATAAGAATCTACCCATACCCAAAAACACATACAGATACAAAATAGCAATGCTTTTAGCTAGAAATTCATCACATTTAAATTATATCATGCAGAAAAGGAGTCAGAATAAGATTCCACTCCAACTAATAGAGAAAATAATATGCAACTCACCGTCAGAAGCTTGTATAGAATGGACTCCACATCTTCCCCAACATATCCTGCCTGCAAAATGAGATTTATCAGATTAAAGCCACAGAACAAGGATGTCATAAAAATCTGTAACACCATTGTAGCATTTGGTGAAATAGGTTTACATATACTGAGAAACCTCGTTGATAAAAGGGGAAAAAAAAGATTTCCAACTGCACTGCTCCCACAGACAATATGACAGATTATGTCCTGGGTGGTAACGACCCGATAAGCAAGGGCAACACATAGGTTCGTAAACAGGTGACTGTAAAAAGAACATTGCCATATAAAAATAAAAGATAAAACATCTTACCTGAGTAAGTGTAGTGGCATCAGCAATTACAAAGGGAACATTCACCAACCGCGCCAAAGTTTTGGCAAGTAGCGTCTTCCCTGTCCTTACAAAGATTTTAAAAGCACACAGTGAACTGATATTACTGGAAGAGAAAGACAGTGTTCAATATGAATAATCCATAATTATGCAACTGACAATTCTTAGGTTTGACATTAAATTTTCTGATTCTCTACCTCTCAAATAGTCGTTCATCAAATGAAATAGAAATTCAAAAAAACAAGAAAACAGCTACTAGATTATTAAAGGAGGATTATGCCCTAACAAGGATAATACTTTTAAACAATTCCTTCTATTGTCAAGCATAAAACTGGGGATACCATAAAGAAACTGAATAAATTAGTCTGAATCATAAATGGACGACAGTGACCATAAATTGAAATGATCCCAGATGATACACAAATCTAAGATCAACTACATTAAACAAAAACAATGTTTCAAAGTCCTATAATCCCTCGTAAAAGCTAAATTCTTCGTATAAATTTTTGCCACAAATTGTGAGTATTATAGGCCTGAATACAGATATATATGCACACATATATACAACTTCGTAAACAATTCAAACACTGAATAAATTACCTGAACCTGTTGGCCCCATCAGAAGAATGTTGCTTTTCTCAAGCTCCACAATTTCATTATCTGCGACATCGGATTTATCACCGACCGTACTCCCTGCAGACCTAACTTTCAAGGCATAACACCAATATTAGATATATTCACTTGTAAGTAAAATTTTAAAGCAAAAACATACAGATTAAGTACAGGTAAGAACTATGAAAACAACAAACAGCAACCGTTTACAGAACTTTATAACCCCATAACATCAAAATCAGCTAATATCCACAGACAGGAGATAAACCAAGTTTTTTGATTAAGCTAATTTAATTTTAAAACCTATTAGAATTAGACTATAAACTGCACAACTGCACAAGAGTAGGTCAGATGAAGCTGGATATCAAGAAGAATCACCTTTGCAAAGAATCACTATATATTCTCTTGTAATGATTATAAACTGCTACAGAAAGAACCTGCATCCACAAAATAATATTTAAAACAGAGTTGAAGTATCTAATCAAATATTTATTGCGAGTCACAAGTTGTAACATTTAAAAGTAAATATTTTTACCACCTCCAATTCGCCCCCTCCATTTTATACACAATACATATTTCAAGATATCAATCAGGTAAGTAATCCTCAAATTCGAAAAATGAACAAGTTTGAAATATAACAGAGCTTGTAACTAACTTTAAAAAAACAAATAAACCTTTTTAGCTCTTTCTTGTCCAATTACAAATTTGTCAAGTCCTCTACATATCTCCTTCGGAGTGGGGAAATTTGGCCCCAAGTTGGACCCTCCCCAGCACTCATCTTTACTTTCTGACCCGAACCCTCCACCGGAGCCGGAATTCGGTCCATCTCTATCAGTCACCTGGATAAATTTTACCCCCGGCCTCACCACAATCCCATCCCTTCCCACCCCAGGTGGCTGCCAGACCTCAGGTGGATCACCCTGAGAGCTAATATTCCGGATTTTCCTCCTATTCCTATGAAATTTTGTGAAATTCTTGCCACTGTCGACATATTCACCACGTAGCGAAATGGGTTTGAATGAGGAGAAATTAAAGAGTGAGCTTGAGAGAAAATTATGACTATTGTGATAATTGCAATCATATCTGGAGCTCCTCTGGAAATGGTTGACCCGACCCGCGTGCATATGGTTTTGAATGAAGTGTCTGAACTGCGAGGCAGCAACAGAAGCTGTGTCTCTCGATGATTTCGACCTCAAAGCAGCGGCTGCCATGGACAGAATCTTCAAGTATAACAAAGAGGGGGAAACTAAAACTTCGTAAATAAATTATTTTTCAAGTCCAGATGGGAAATCCACACATATAAAAAGGCTGAAATTTGAAGTGGGTTCGAATTAGATTTATAAAATTATGGATTAGTCCGGATAAATTAGAACCGAAACTGAAGATGATAAAAAGACTCAGAATGAAAATTCGAGCACAAGTTTAGACAAAATAAAGGGGGGATAATTGGATTGGTATCCAATCAAATTACTGTGATTTGGGAAATTCGGTAGGTGAATTTTGGAGGAACCATGGCAAAGATCGGATTTTTAGGGTTCAAGATACGAACTTGGGGATGAAAAGGGCGGTGGATGGATCGAGGGAAATCGTTGATTAATATCAGTGGAAAACTTTGGCCGGAAAATTACAAATCAAGGAAGATGACACATTGTTCAAGAATGTTTTTGCTGCCTGAAACGGTGTCGTTTTATGAAGGTTAAAGTGAGCATTTTTAATTCAACTAGTAATAAAGAAATCAGGTAGCAAATGTGTAAATCCTGACAAAAGACTGACTGTTACAATTTGTTTCTGGTATTTTCTATGTTATTATTTTATGTAAATTTAAATATTTTTTAATTATCTTTAAAAACTTAGAGTGAATCATTTTTCTCTATAAGAAGTAATTATAGATTTTTCAGATATTATTTCTATTAATTAATAAATTTTGAATTTAAAACAATTAGAAATTACATTTGGAAAAGAATCTGGTTTATTTTTATGATATTTTAATTTTTGTGGTTTCTCGGAATTATTATATTGTAAAATAAAAACAACATGATAATTGTTGAGTATGGACAACGTAATATATAGAGGTTTTAACATCCTACTTAAAATAATTTTATTTACATAAAAATAGTTTTAGCATATTTAAATACTGAATTAATTTAATCAATTTGATGTGGTGTAAATTAAATAAGCCGTTTCTGTTAATTGATTAAATATATAAATAAAATAAAATTTAACAACAACAGGTTCCATGGTCTAGTGGTGAGGACATTGGACTCTGAATCCAGTAACCCGAGTTCAAATCTCGGTGGAACCTCCAAACAAATTCTCCCGTTTTCTTCTATGATTTATTTTTCGATTACTGATTCAAGAGATTTTGTCGAATATTAATTAATCATTATAGGAAATAAGAATTCCACCAAATATAGAGAACAAAATTTCAAGTTTTTTCCAACCAAAAATTAACCTACTCTATGATAACCTTCACGATAAATATTAATATAATTTATCAAGATATAATTTTGCACATATAAATATTTACATTCAAAAAATTTCACCATGATAAGCTATAATTTAAATTTAAACTTACTCAATGATGGTATGAGTTATCCATAAATAGTAGTATTTGGGGTCCATAAGCATACACACCTAAAGTTACATGATATCATCAATTGTGAGTTTTGGAGTGCTTAGAAGACTATGAAACAATCAGAATCCAAGAAATGTTCAAGGAGTTCTTCATATTCATATGCAGTGGCTGAAGGTAATATTCGATTCATTTTTTCCCATTCGGTATCATGTTATTAAGTTAAACATTAATAAATTCTTACATCTAGTATCAGAGCAAGGAAATTGAAAAAAAAAAAATCACCTCATTGTATAATTCTCAACAAAATTTGATTTATAAAATAAATTCATAGAATTATTCAACAATTGAAATGAATGCCCAAACGGTATAAGACTTGAAATTGAAATTAAATTTCTAAAAAAACTTGGAACATAAAATGTTTTATCCAAAACCAAAATAAAACCATTGTCCAAAACTAAATTTCAAGTCCTTTATAGCCTCCACATGTGAACATATCTTGTTTCTCGAATAGATGCTCAGCTCATTTCCTATTAGCTTCATTTCGTATATGTTATTTGTAACATAGATGGTAGAAACAGAGTCAATCAACCATGTGTTATAAATCATATTAATCATGTTATATTCATAACAAACAAATGAAACAGGAATACATTCATTTTCAAGATGATTTTTAAATTTGATGTAATATTTTTTCATGTATTATGTTTTTTTAAACAGAAAAAAAAAATTGGATTCTTTCTTTATGTCAGGTTGAGGTGGAATTTTTCTTTTCCCTTGACTTTGGATTGCTTCTTAGACTTTTCTTTGTATTCAGAAAAAAAAAACTATCACTCTTCCCCATAAACAACATTCTTTCCTCATGAACACACATGGGTATTCGTCCCTCATCGATGTGCTCTCACACACTTTTCATACTCGGAAGCCTTAATGAAGGGACTTTTTCATGGCCCTCAATCAAACCATGTATATCAACAGAGATCTTGGTGTTTATGAACATATCGTAAAGGCGATTAGATCTCTCTCACTTTCATAAAGATCGACCTCATCAGGTTCCTTGAATTCATCTATGGCGGGTGGGTCGTTTCTCTTATATCATAGTCAATATCCATCTGTCCTATTTGAAGGAGAACTTTTTCCTTCCAGACTTTGTAATTATCCTCTTTGATTTCGGAGATATCACAATTTATACCACATAAATTAATAGGTTGCACTATAAGAAATTTAATGAACATGCTTATTACAAAAAAGTTTTGAGGAAATTTCATGTTTTACTATTTAAATCATGTACAAAAGATCTAGTGACATAAAACTTACAAGTGGGATAAATTTTAAATTCAATTAGATTTTATGCAGCTTTATAATAAAACTTATCAAACTAATTTCTCGTGTGTATCTCTTCTATGTCTATGCGGGCCTCTTCTCTGTGTTCTAATCCTCGGCCATTGCTTCGTGCTAGGCAAGGACAAAACTCTAAAGTCTGCCTTCATCCACTTGTTCATTGAGGTTCGATAGAGTTGAAGTGCAGAAATCTGTCGATTACCTATTCTTTATATATTTTTAAATTTTATCCTAATTAATCACATAAATATAATAAAAGTCCGTGTAGGATAATTTTTTTTTATATCCCATAATTAATTACAATTTTTGTCCATAATGATTCAAATTCACGTAGGCACCGTTTGGTTTATTGGATGGTATAAATAAAGAAATTTAGTAAGAATGATAAGTAAAGTTAAACTTGTGGATAATTATTGTATAATGGATAATATATATTATGTTTGGTATTCTTCTCAGTTTTATAATGGAATGTTACATAAAATGGGTAATACCCAAAAATCCCCTTCTCTTTATTGAATTTATTAAATGCGATGCTTTTGTTCACCTTCTGAAATCATATTTCTCTCCACACAAGTAGCGTACACACTTCTTAAACGTGTTTCTCTCCACACCTTCTGAAATCATATTTCTCTCCCAAATACCGAACGCTTTTCTCTACAAAGGCAAGCATTCGGTCGGGGGAAAACGGTGAGTGAAAAAATTGTACTTAACAATCGGTTATATTATTCTATTTTCTTCAAATAAAACCCCAAATGCCGGTTTAGATTGAGTGTCCCTTTGTTTCGCATCTTAGTAGGATTATATGTTATTGTTGTAATCTTGCTTAATTTCAATATGCTCTGATCTATCGCCGACATACGATCACTCATATTTGTAATTTCATACCGTATGTAACCTTGATATTGTGTTCAGATAAAAACCTAATTTTTGTGCTTGTAAATAGGTATATTTCAGTAGCTCACTACATATTCCATGATTACAAGAAAATATATTTAATTAATTACATGTTTTTATTCTGTATTGTGAGTTAATATGTTCAATGCTTAGTTGTTATGGAGACAAAGCCTACACCTGAATGCCAGTGTGGCAATGGGTTGATGCTCTTACGGAAAGCTGGTGATCGATCCACTCGTCCGGGGGAATTTTACTACATATGTCCTGCATCTCTTAACCATCGGAACAAATTCATCTGGTATGACCAGTATCAAGGAAATGATGTGATACACAAAAATAGCATGTCAATGGAATATACTAGTGGCTCTAGCAGTAGTACGAAGCAAACATGTATCAATCACAAAGGTCCCTCCACGTAGAAACACTCATTTACTCAAGATTGTTACCCAAGAAAGAAAGAATCAATCGCCCCCACAAAAGAATTTGTTGTACATGCTGGTGACGTAAAAGAAGCAACCGGAGACAGTGAGAAAATGGTCCCGAAGCCCATCCCTATTTCATCAGATGATATTTGTTGATGTTTCGAGTGCACTTGTTGTTTCGTAAGTGTGTTTCTCTTATTCTTACTATTGTGTGTTATTTTGTCAAAGTAAGATAAATATTTGTATGATCTCTTATAATTGTACATGTATGTTGTATCATTCATTGTCATGTAGAATGATGAAGTGTTAGGTATGACGCTTAGTTGTTGGTTTTTACATTTTGTATTTTAGGACAATGCAAGCAAATCTGTGTCCCTTTTTTTGTATTTAGTATCGATAGGGCTTGTGTTGATTTCGTGGATCAATTTTAAAGCAAATTTAATTCTTCTCCATTTGATTCTGCAACGTATTTAATATTTCTCTGTTTCCAATAGAGATGGGACAATACAATAAATATTAGTTGTCAAACCCTGCTAGTGGGAAGAGATTAGATGGACATTGCAATATTGGTAGTAGGTATACCATCATAAATACATGTATTACTTCTATTTAACTCATTCTTTCTTTGGTACTCGGACATGTAAGCTTTTTGTAAACACCAGAAATTTAGTTGAAGAAAAAATGTCTAGAGATTTGGATGTATCATCTGAGGAGTCGGTGAATAGCACTTATAAAGATGTATTACCAAATGTTATTGAGCTTATATTAAGTGACGATGAAGCTGGAATCGATATCATACTAATTTCATCAGACGATGAGAATGATCTGAAAACCGATGGAGATGTCATATTAGCTTTCCCAACACATACGCCTCCAACAACAACCAAAGTGGATGAAATTGTTCCACCTACTACTATCAATGGTTTACTCTCTGCCAACAGGAGTGAAGATTCCTCATCACTACAACAAAAGGGTAAGAAGCCTAAGATGGTTAACGATCTTGAAGGGCTGAAAGTGATTAATGATGCAGATGATGATGGTACAAATGAGCACGTTCATGCGGCATTGGCTAAGAGAGAATCGGTAGAATTGAAATGCTACGAAGAATCAAAATGTGCTATAAACTGCAGTGGCTAAATGTTGCATCCGTGATAAGATAATTAGTTTTGGAACCTTTTTTGTTGTTGGTTTTCACCAACTTGTCTTGGGTGCAATGGTCTGTAATGCTGTTGTGCATATAGGCAGCAATGATTTTGTTTTTGTTCCAACAATTGTACATACTCACCCAAGTTAATGTTACTTGTTTCAAAACATTAAATATCAAGTGCAATTTTTTTTTTCAATGTGAACAATCGAAAAATAAAGTAAAGTAATAGTGCAATTTCATCATATTTCGACAAGAAAAAAAAGATACAAAGTCATACATTGCCACAATCGTTTCATGTACAAAATATGCCAAAGTTTTCTGAAAGAGAGTACCAAAGCAACTAACTAGACCATTCAACAAACAAAAAATATACTGTAACAGGTAGATGAACAAAATACAAAACAATTTATTCCCATTTCAGAACCTTCGTCAAGTGGAATGTATGAAATGTGATTTGAACTACGTTCTTCTTAGTTCAGTCTTCCTTAAGTAGCCTTCGAACCAACTTTAGCCCTGCATGTTGAGGAGCTTTAAACAACATATTTTGTTGCTTTGGATTTTCTGCTAGCAATGCAGCAGCAACAACAATATCATCTTCACTAAGTTCGGGGATTGATTCTAGCACATCAAATGTAGAGGCCCGTATTTCGTATTTGTAAATTTGCGGAATTATTTAAAATTTTCTCTTTAAATAAATAACATGCATCATAAACCGATAAATGGATTTAACTTTAAAATAACAGCTGAAGTAAATATTGTGTTTCAAAACAACAACTTAAAAATCATTCAACATATTAAAACTAAGTTTGAACATAAAATAGTGAATAAACTGAAACATGAGGTCCTCGGGTTCCTACTACTGCTGACCCAAGCTACCTCACTGGTCACTGCCCTCGGTCTCGACCTCATCAGTACCTACAACAATCAAGTCTAGTGAGTCTAAAGACTCAACATGCATATATCGTGAATAGCAAGTAAATATATCATAAAATTTCGTGTAACGTAAAAATATCGTATCGTATCGTATCGTAATGCGTAAGGTAAAAAAATCGTGTCATGAGTAATCATAAATACGTGCATATCTAGAAATCGTACGTAAAATATTTGCTCGATAAAGCCCTTTCATAAAATATCATATCGTCATTTTTGGTAGAGATAATGCTTCTACGCAAGTGGCCCATAACATAACATGCACGTCTGATTAGACTAAACCACAGTATACTGGGCGGTAGAGATCATCACAGCCCTTGGACTGGATATCCGTACCCATACATAATCGTAAACCGGTCGTAAGTCACCGGGTGGAGCAATCTCATAAGCGTAAGGTGGTCACAAGTCATATCGCATATATTTCAAAAATAAACATTTTATATTTTATGCACGTAATATAATTATAACCATGTTTTACCCAATGAGTTAGATCATTCCCAGGCTTGCTGCGACCTAATTCTAACATGAAAAACATGAAAATAATCTGGACTTGACAAAGACTTCATAACCGAACCAAAAACGAGACAACTACGCCCAACAAACTTAGTATTCAACCATGGCTTCGTACCAGCCCAAACCGACATTGAACCATCATTTAGACATGATTAAAATACACCTAAAATAATGGAAAACATAACCCTAGGGCTGTAATACACGAAAAATGTGAATGGAGGCCAAAGTCGTGAAATGCTCTTTCGAGAGTCATTTTGGCACATTGAACCGTAAATTCTCGTACGACTTCTAAATTAACCAAATCACGAACGGCCAAAAACATGACCTTCCTAACTTATGGAGGTACTGTCTAGTCCAAGGCCAAAGGATAAAAGCCAACCAAGAACTAGAACATGACTTCTGAACCGAAGCCAAAGTTGCTGTCATAACATAGTGGTAGCAGCTGCGCTTCCTTGCGTGGTTTGTGAAACCAATGGCCATTGGGGCTTGAACCACCGACCAAAGTCTCTTACCAATATCCTAATGTGTGGCTTGAACCATGGCTATGGGCACTTGGCCAACCACAACTCAAGCAAACACCTAGGACAACTCGAAGCTCAAACCGAGAGCACCAAAGAAAATTCTGTGATTCGTGATCATTTGAATCACCTTGCTGTCTTGTATCGTTCCATTGGCCATATGACGTACCGTGGCTTGATCTATACTTGATTAAGTGTTGTATGAACCAAGGCTAAGGGCTAAAAGCCAACCAAGATCCATCCAAACACCTAAAAGCCGAAACTCATCACCCAAACCAGAAAAATGAACCGAGGGACATGTGTGTGTTTGTTTTAAAAAATAACGATGGGACCATGAACCAATCCTTGAAGGGCCATCTTGGTCACGTCCTAGACATGTTAAGGAAGGGTTCTAACCATGGTTACAGGCCTTAGACCAACCATGATCCAAACCTTCAACTTAGACAACCCAAAACAAAAAAAATCGAGACTCAACTTGCAACTAAGGGAAATTTGCTATCAAGCCTTCATCCAGCGTGTAGGGGCTTTAACTAATGGACCAAAATGATCCTAACACACCCTAGTACATGCATAGATACAGCCTTGAGTGCTCAGAATCGAGCCAACCTCCTGAAACCACAAAAACAATCAAAACCGTGAGGCAACAAGTGAAAGCCAAAAAAATACTGCCAGATTTTTTTCGAAAAGTTGCTGTCCAATTTTAGTTTTACTCCATGAATCATGAACATATAATGTTTTAAAATATTTATAGGATTTGGTTGAAGAGAAATGAATAATATAAACATGCTTGGAATTTTTGTTTTGAATAAAACAAACACTACGACGAACACGGCGCGACGGAAACAAAGTTTTTTTTTTCTTTTCTCTCTTGTTTTCTTGTTGATGGTTCACGTTTTTTTCTGCTGATTCCTACTGATATTTTCGAAGATATGGGTGGGGAGAATGCTAAGGAAATGAAGGAGAAGGTTACCAATTAAATAGGGAGTTTGAATGGTAATCCAATCTTTCTATCCTTTTTGCTTGGGAGATATGGAATGATATGATAAATTGTTTGATTGATGGGATGAAATGGCCGAGATTCTTCATCAAAAACAAGGCAAGAATATTGCTTAAATCATGAATTTTAATTTCTTAAAGTTTTAAACACTTATTATATATTTTAGTGAATTAATAATTTAATTTAGGATAGTAATTATCTCATGCATGGCTAAATCTTAAAATAAATTACTAACATGTTAAGTTACAATTTATTAAATAAAATATGCCTAGATTAATTTATCCCAATTGGTTATATATTTTAATTTAGGCTTTTAATTAATTATTGGACATAAAAGAACTTATTTACTCCAATTAATTAAATAAATCCTTAAACATTCTTTTACATTAAAATAAATTATTCTATGGATTAAATTAAATTTAGGAATATTTTTTTATTATTAATTTTATCTCAATACTCCAACTCCAGTCCGGCCTCGCTTATTTAACCGAAAAGATAAAACTAAACTTCTACGATTTAAAATAAATGATCATGACTTAATAAATTTTAAAATGCCTTAAACACTCCATAAATATAAAAGAACTCATTTTTAATTTAAATAATAGTAATTATGCATGGTTTATACGTAATCTGATTTATCGGGTTCTACAACTCTCCCCCCCTTAAAGGAAATTTTGTCCTCGAAATTAAAACTTACCGAATAACTCGGGATATCGACTCGTCATTTCTGGCTCCGATTCCCACGTAGCTTTCTCCTCCGAATTATTAAGCCATTTGACCTTCACTAGCTTGACCAGTTTGTTCCGTAGCTTCTTCTCCTGTCTGTCTAACATTTGCACTGGTCTTTCTTTATAAGATATGTTCGGAGTGAGCTGCAACGGTTCGAAATTCAAGACATACGAAGGATTCGTCATATACTTTCTCAGCATAGAGACGTGGAACACATTGTGTACTCCGGCCAGATTCGACGGAAGAGCAACACGATAAGCTAACGTCCCAACCCTGTCGAGGATCTCAAATGGTCCGATGAATCTCGGACTAAGCTTTCCTTTCTTCTCGAATCGCATGACACCTTTCATAGGTGCTATCTTCACAAAAACATGGTCGCCAATGGCAAACTCTAGATCTTTCCTCCTCTGATATGCATAACTCTTCTGTCGACTCTGAGCAGTTATCAACCTATCACGGATCTTGACTACTACATCGTTAGTCTGCTGAATAATCTCCAAACCCAATTCTGATCTCTCCCCTACTTCATCCCAATGAATAGGAGATCTACACTTACGACCGTACAGTGCTTCATACGGAGCCATACCTATAGACGACTGGAAACTGTTGTTATAGGTGAACTCCCAATGGCAACTTCGACTCCCAACTCCCTGATAAATCGATGACACATGCACGGAGAAGATCCTCCAAACTCTGGATAACTCTCTCTGACTGACCATCCGTCTGAGGATGGAAGGCTGTGCTAAAAAAACAACTTCGTAACCACGGCTGAATGCAAACTCTTCCAAAAGGAGGAAGTGAATCTAGGATCTCGGTCAGACACTATAGATACGAGAATACCATGAAGTTTGACTATCTCTCGGATATACAACTCTGCATACTGAATCATGGTGAAAGTCGTCTTAATGGACAAGAAGTGCGCTGACTTGGTAAGACGATCAACAATCACCCAGATATCATTTGACCCTCGGGCTGACTTCGGCAAGCCTACCACGAAGTCCATGGTAATATTCTCTCACTTCTACTCGGGAATAGGAAGAGGCTTGAGCAAGCCTGTTGGTCTCTGATGCTCCGCTTTCACTAGCTGACACGTCAAACACTCGGATACGAAACTTCTGATATCCTTCTTCATCCCGGGCCAACAATACAACAACTGCATATCTTTGCACATCTTCGTACTCTCAGGATGAATAAACTACGGCGACATGTGGGCCTCGGATAAAAATATCTGCTCAAATAGAATCACTGCTAGGAACCCACATTCTGTCTCGATATCTCACAATGTCGTCGCTAACTTTATATAAGATATTGCCCTTGGCCTCATCTCTCTGCTTCCACTTTGCCAACTGCTCATCTGCTGACTGTCCACTGCGAATAGGGTCTAGGAGAGAAGACTGAATCGTTAAAGTATATAGACGGGGAACTCTACCTCAAGGATAAGTCTCTAGGTCAAACCTCTGCATCTCAAACTGAAGAGGTCTCAGAATCACCAAATGAGCCATCACTACGACTTTCCTGATCAACGCATACGCAACTACATTAGCTTTGCCAGGGTGGTATCTAATGTCACAGTCATAGTTCTTCACTAGCTCTAAACAACGCCTCTGACGCATATTCAGCTCTTTCTGCGTAAAGAAGTACTTGAGGCTATTATGGTCGGTAAAGATCTGGCATTTCTCTCCGTACAAAGAATGCCTCCAAATCTTCAAGGCAAAAACTACGGCTGCCAACTCTAGACCGTGGGTAGGTAATTCTTCTCATGGATTTTCAACTGACAAGAAGCATAAGCTATCACCTTCCCATGTTGCATCAACACTGCGCATAAACCGAGCTTCGAAGCATCGGTATACAAAAAAAAGTCTCCGGGCCCTGACGGCATGGCCAATACTGGTGCTAAGATAAGAGCTTGCTTCAAAGTATCAAAGCTCTTCTGACACTCATCGCTCCACACAAATTTTGCATTCTTCTTTGTCAACGACGTGAGTAGAACTGCGATAGAGGAGAATCTCTGAATAAACTTTCGATAATATCCTGCTAGCCCAAGGAAACTACAGATCTCTGATGCATTATGTGGCCCAATCAGATCTCTGACTGCTGCAACTTTTGATGGGTCTACCTCGATACCGCTGCAAGAAACGATGTGCCCTAAAAACGCCACCTTCTCTAACCAGAACTCACACTTACTGAACTTCGCGAATAGCTGGTGCTTCTGTAAGGTTTGCAAAACTGTGGTCAGATGTCTGCTGTGATCCTCCTGATTCTTTGAGTAAACGAGAATGTCGTCTATGAATACTATCTGAACTGATCAAGATACGGCTGAAATACACGATTCATGAGATCCATGAAGATCGCTGGTGCATTCGTCAAACCGAATGGCATCACAAGGAACTCGAAGTGGCCGTAACAAGGTCCTAAAAGCAGTCTTGAGAACATCGGCATCTTTCACCCTCAACTGGTGATAACCAGAGCGTAGATCAATTTTCGAGAATACTGAAGCTCCCTACAATTGATCAAATAAATCTTCAATCATCGGGAGTGGGTATTTGTTTTTTACTGTAATCCTGTTTAATTCCCGGTAATCAATGCAGAGCCTCATCGAACCATCCTTCTTCTTCACAAATAATACCGGCGCGTCCCATGGTGAAAAATTCGGGCAAATGAACTCTTTGTCAAGAAGTTCTTGAATCTGCTTCTTGAGTTCTGCCATCTCTGTCGGTGCTAATCGGTACGGTGCCCTTGAGATTGGTGCGGTACCTAGCATAAGCTCAATAGAAAACTCCACTTCCCGCACAAGTGGCATACCAGAGACGTCATCAGGAAACATGTCTAGAAATTCCCTAACAATTGGGACATCGGAGGCTGACTGACTGGGTGTCTCGAGAACAGATACAAAATTCGCTTAAAATGCTCGACACCCTCTACGCATAAGCTTCCTAGCCTGAACACAAGGTATTATACGCGGTAAAGGAAAACACCTGTCTGGTTCGAATAAGAACTGCTCTCTCCCAAGCGGTCGTACTAGCACAGATCTCCGCTGGAAATCAATCAAAATCCTGTTCTTTAATAGCCAGTTCATCCCCAGAATGATGTCAAACTCTGGCATCGGCAATACGATAATATCCGCATAAACAAGATTACCATGAAGCTTGCGGTCTATGTCTCGGATCACATTAGTAGCTGCCAGCTCCTCTCCAGAAGGCAATACTACTGAATATGATATGTCTAGCCCGATCGTCTTGACCTTGAGGAAATTTGCGAAGGTCTCTGAAATGAACGAATGAGTAGCCCCTGAATCTATCAAGGCACTCATAGCTTAACCAACTATAAATATTTTCCTGAAAGGTTGGAACATCAAGCTGAACCCAATAATTATAAGAACTAAACTTATAGACATGCGAAGATCAAAGTTCTTCTAATCTAAGCTCTGAAAGCCACATTGATTAGAACATGCAATCCTATTACCAATTCTAAGTTCAAAATCTCAACCCAAGCCCTCGAAACATTAACTTTTAAATATAAACTTAAAGCTTTAAGATACCTGTCAAGAGCATCGTCTCCGGGTTCGTCTCCGCTGCATGGAAGGCAAAAACTCTACCTTGGGTAGGCAGACTCCCCTGAGGGCACTCCTTCAATAAGTGTTCAGGACTACCACACTTGTAGCACTTCCCCGAACCATATCTACAAACTCCATTATGGCGGCGTGTGCACTTGGCACAAACTGGGTACTCCGGGGCCCTCGAGACTACATGTCCCTGCTGCTGCTGTCCTCTGTTCCTGGGTAGACCATGGAAAGGCTTCTTGCTCTGATGCTGCTGATGAGGAGGGCGGTGCGGCACTTGGACTGGTCGTTTGCCCTGGTAGTCTCTCTCCATGTCATTCTGATCCTGCTCTGCAGCTAGAGGTATGGAGACAGCGACGTCATAGGTAGTAGGGCCAGCCACCCTAACATCACGATGCAAGATCGGCCGTAGACCATCCAGAAAATGCCTCAACTTGGCTCCAACATCATTTGCAATTAGGGGCACAAAATGACAACCTCTCTCAAACTTACGGATAAACTTCATAACAGTCAAGTCTCCCTGCCTCAGGGTCATAAACTCCCTGGTCAATCTGGAATGCACCTCGTCAGTAAAATATTTGGAGTAGAATACCTCTGTAAAGCGCGTCTAGTTCAAAGTAGCCAAGTTCAAGGCTACAGATGCTCCTTCCCACCACAAGCGAGCGTCTCCTCCAAACAGATAGGTCGCACAACGAACCCTATCCTCGTCTCTTAGCTCCATGAACTCGAAAATAACCTCGAGGGACTTAATCCAGCCCTCGGCAATCATAGGATATGTCGTCCCTGAGAACTCCTTCGGTCTCATCTTCATGAACCGCTCATAGGTAGCCTCAGGCCCCGTCTGCCTGGCTATCCCAGCATTGTTCCCCGCAAACTGTGCGAAGAACTGAGTCATTCTGGTTAACATCTGGGCGTTCATGTCTGGTAGAGGGGGTGGTGGTAAATCTCTCTCCTGCCTATGATCCTCACCGTCCTCATGAATATGCTCATCATCTCTCATGCGCTCAGGAATGCGTCTAGGAGGCATACTGTTCCATACATATAACCCATACGTAATCAACATGCATAATTCTATTATTTCCTTAAATTTAAATAAATACTGCATAATCATAATCTTGGCATAAAACATTTCATGAAAACATGCTGTTAAAATATTTCATGCTTTAAACGAAATGCGTAAACGTAAAACTTACAGACCGAAGACGTGACTTCATGAGCTTCTAGAGTTCAGTAGTAGTACAAACATTTACAAGAACATAGGCTCTGATACCAACTGTAGAGGCCTGTATTTCGTATTTGTAAATTTGCGGAATTATTTTTTAAAAAATTCTTTAAATAAATAACATGCATCATAGACCGATAAATGGATTTAACTTTAAAATAACAATGGAAGTAAATATTGTGTTTCAAAACAACAACTTAAAAATCATTCAACATATTAAAACTGAGTTTGAACATAAAATAGTGAATAAACTGAAACATGAGGTCATCGGGTTCCTACTAATGCTGACCCAAGCTACCTCACTGGTCCCCGCCCTCGGTCTCGACCTCATCAGTACCTACAAAAATCAAATCTAGTGAGTCTAAAGACTCAACATACATATATCGTGAATAGCAAGTAAATATATCATAAAATTTCGTGTAACGTAAAAATATCGTATCGTAATGCAAAACAAATCGTGTAATGAGTAATCATAAATACGTGCATATCTAGAAATCGTACGTAAAAAATTTGCTCGATAAAGACCTGTCATAAAATATCATATCGTCATTTTTGGTAGAGATAATGCTTCTACGCAAGTGGCCCATAACATAACATGCACGTCTGATCAGACTAAACCACAGTATACTGGGCGGTAGAGATCATCACAGCCCTTGGACTGGATATCCGTACCCATACATAATCGTAAACCGGTCGTAAGTCACCGGATGGAGCAATCCCATAAGCATAAGGTGGCCACAAGTCATATCGCATATATCTAAAAAAAATAAACATTTTATATTTTATGCACGTAATATAACTATAACCCTGTTTTACCGAATGAGTTGGATCGTTCCCAGGCTTGCTGCGACCTAATTCTAACATGAGAAACATGCAAATAATCTTGACTTGACAAAGACTTCATAACCGAACCAAAAAATGAGACAATTACGCCCAACAAACTTAGTATTCAACCATGGATTCATACCAACCCGAACCGACATTGAACCATCATTTAGCCATGATTAAAATACACCTAAAATACTGGAAAACATAACCCTAGGGCTGTAATACACGAAAAATGTGAATGGAGGCCAAAATTGTGAAACACTCTTTCGAGAGTCATTTTGGCACATTGCACCGTAAATTCTCGTACGACTTATAAACTTAACCAAATCACGAACGGCCAAAAACATGACCTTCCTAACTTATGGAGGTACTGTCCAGTCCAAGGCCATAGGCTAAAAGCCAACCAGGAACTCGAACATGACCTCTGAACCGAAGCCAAAGTTGCTGTCATAACAATGTGGCAGCAGCTGCGCTTCCTTGCGGGCACTTGGCCAAACACAACTCAAGCAAACACCTAGGACAACTCGAAGCTCAAACCGAGAGCACCAAAGAAAATTCTATGATGCGCGATCATTTGAATCACCTTGCTGTCTTGTATCGTTCCATTGGCCATATGATCGATCGTGGCTCAATCTAGACTTGATGAAGTGTTGTATGAACTAAGGCTAAGGGCTAAAAGCCAACCAAGATCCATCCAAACACCTAGAAGCCAAAACTCATTACCCAAACCAGAAAAATGAACCGAGGGACATGTGTGTGTTTTGTTTTCAAAAAATCGATGGGACCATGAACCAAGCCTTGAAGGGCCATCTTGGTCACGTCCTAGACATGCTAAGGAAGGTTTCTAACCATGATTACAGGCCTTAGACCAACCATGATCCGAACCTTCAACTTAGACAACCCAAAAAAAAAAAATCGAGACTCAACTTGCAACTAAGGGAAAGTTTCTGTCAAGCCTTCACCCAGCGTGTAGGGGCTTGAACTAATGGACCGACATGATCTTAACACACCCTAGTACATGCCTAGATACAGCCTTGAGTGCCTGGAATCGACCCAACCTCCTGAAACCACAAAAACATCAAAATCGAGAGGTAACAAGTGAATGCTAAAAAAATACTGCACATATTTTTTCGAAAAGTTGCTGTCCAATTTCGGTTTTACTCTATGAATCATTAACATATAATGTTTTAAAATATTCATAGGACTTGATTGAAGAGAAATGAATAATATTAGTATGCCTGGAATTTTTGTTTTGAATAAAACAAACACTACGACGAACACGGCGTGGCGGAGACAGAGTTTTCTCTCTTGTTTTCATGTTGATGGTTCACATTTTTTTCTGCTGATTCCTACTGATATTTTCGAAGATATGGGTGGGGAGAATGCTAAGAAAATGAAGGGGAATGTTACCAATTAAATGGGGAGTTTGAATGGTAATCCAATCTTTCTATCCTTGTTGCTTGAGAGATATTGAATGATATGATAAATTGTTTGATTGATGGGATGAGATGGCCGAGATTCTTCATCAAAAACAAGACAATAATATTGCTTAAATCATGAATTTTAATTTATTAAAGTTTTAAACATATATTATGTATTTTAGTGAATTAATAATTTAATTTAGGATAGTAATTTTCTTGCATGCATGGCTAAGTCTTAAAATAAATTACTAACATGTTAAGTTATAATTTCATAAATAAAATAGGCCTAGATTAATTTATCCCAATTGGTTACACATTTTAATTTAGGTTTTTAATTAATTATTGGACATAAAAGAACTTATTTACTTCAATTAATTAAATAAATCCTTAAACATTATTTTACATTAAAATAAATTATTATATGGCTTAAATTAAATTTAGGAATATTTTCTTATTATTAATTTTATCTCAATACTCCAACTCCAGTCCGATCTCGCTTATTTAACCGAAAAGATAAAACTAAACTTCTACGATTTAAAATAAATGATCATGACTTAACAAATTTTAAAATGCCTTAAACACTCCATAAATATAATATAACTCATTTTTAATTTAAATAATAGTAATTATGCATGGCTTATACGTAATCTGATTTATCAGTTTCTACAACACTAGAGGCCCGTATTTCGTATTTGTAAATTTACGGAATTATTAAAAAAAATTCTCTTTAAATAAATAACATGCATCATAAACCGATAAATGGATTTAACCTTAAAATAACAGCGGAAGTAAATTTTGTGTTTCAAAATAACAATTTAAAAATCATTCAACATATTAAAACTGAGTTTGAACATAAAATAGTGAATAAACTGAAACATGAGGTCATCGGGTTCCTACTACTGCTGATCCAAGCTAGCTCACTGGTCCCCGCCCTCGGTCTCGACCTCATCAGTACCTACAACAATCAAGTCTAGTAAGTCTAAAGACTCAACATGCATATATCGTGAATATCAAGTAAATATATCATAAAATTTCGTGTAACGTAAAAATATCGTATCGTAAGGCGTAAGGTAAAATAAATCGTGTCATGAGTAATCATTAATACGTACATATCTAGAAATCGCACGTAAAAGATTTGCTCGATAAAGCCCTGTCATAAAATATCATATCGTCATTTTTGGTAGAGATAATGCTTCTACGCAAGTGGCCCATAACATAACATGCACGTCTGATCAGACTAAACCACAGTATACTGGGCAGAAGAGATCATCACAGCCCTTGGACTGGATATCCGTACCCATACATAATCGTAAACCGGTCGTAAGTCACCGGGTGGAGCAATCCCATAAGCGTAAGATGGCCATAAGTCATATCTCATATATCTCAAAAATAAACATTTTATATTTTATGCACGTTATATAATTATAACCATGTTTTACCGAATGAGTTGGATCGTTCCCAGGCTTGCTGCGACCTAATTCTAACATGAGAAACATGAAAATCTTGACTTGATAAAGACTTCATAACCAAACCAAAAAACGAGACAACTACGTCCAACAAACTTAGTATTCAACCACGGCTTCGTACTAACCCGAACCGACATTGAACCATCGTTTAGCCATGATTTAAATACACATAAAATACTAGAAAACATAACCCTAGGGCTGTAATACACGAAAAATGTGTATGGAGGCCAAAATCGTGAAACGCTCTTTCGAGAGTCATTTTGGCACATTGCACCGTAAATTCTCGTACGACTTCTAAACTTAACCAAATCACGAACGGCCAAAAACATGACCTTCCTAACTTATTGAGGTAGTGTTCAGTCCAAGGCCATAGGCTAAAAGCCAACCGAGAACTAGAACATGACCTCTGAACCGAAGCCAAAGTTGCTGTCATAACTCAGTGGCAGCAGCTGCGCTTCGTTGCGTGGTTTGTGAAACCAATGACCATTGGGGCTTGAAATACCGACCAAAGTCTCTTACCAACATCCTAATGTGTGGCTTGAACCATGGCTATGGGAACTTGTCCAACCACAACTCAAGCAAACACCTAGGACAACTCGAACCTCAAACCGAGAGCACCAAAGAAAATTCTGTGATGCGCGATCATTTGAATCACCTTGATGTCTTGTATCATTCCATTGGCAATATGATGTACCGTGGCTCGATCTAGACTTGACTAAGTGTTGTATGAACCAAGGCTAAGGGCTAAAAGCCAACCAAGATCCATCCAAACACCTAGAAGCCGAAACTCATCACCCAAACCAGGAAAATGAACTGAGGGACATGTGTGTGTTTTGTTTTAAAAAAAACGATGGGACTATGAACCAAGCCTTGAAGGGCCATCTTGGTCACGTCCTAGACATGCTAAGGAAGGGTTCTAACCATGGTTACAGGCCTTAGACCAATCATGATTCGAACCTTCAACTTAGACAACCCAAAACAAAAAAATCGAGACTCAACTTGCAACTAAGGGAAAGTTGCTGTCAAGCCTTCATCCAGCGTGTAAGGGCTTGAACTAATGGACCAACATGATCCTAACACACCCTATTACATGCTTAGATACAGCCTTGAGTGCCTGGAATCGAGCCAACCTTTTGAAAAGTTTCTGTCCAATTTCGGTTTTACTCCATTAATCGTGAACATATAATGTTTTAAAATATTTATAGGATTTGGTTGAAGAGAAATGAATAATATAAACATGCTTGGAATTTTGTTTTGAATAAAACAAACACTACGACGAACACGGCGCGGCGGAAACAAAGTTTTTTTTTCTTTTCTCTCTTGTTTTCTTGTTGATGGTTCACGTTTTTTTCTGCTGATTCCTACTGATATTTTCGAAGATATGGGTGGGGAGAATGCTAAGGAAATGAAGGGGAAGGTTACCAATTAAATGGGGAGTTTGAATGGTAATCCAATCTTTCTATCCTTGTTGCTTGCGAGATGGAATGATATGATAAATTGTTTGATTGAGGGGATGAGATGGCCGAGATTCTTCATCGAAAACAAGGCAAGAATATTGCTTAAATCATGAATTTTAATTTCTTAAAGTTTTAACACTTATTATGTATTTTAGTGAATTAATAATTTAATTTAGGATAGTAATTTTCTTGCATGCATGGCTAAGTCTTAAAATAATTACTAACATGTTAAGTTACAATTTCTTAAATAAAATAGGCCTATATTAATTTATCCCAATTGGTTACACATTTAAATTTAGGCTTTTAATTAATTATTGGACCTCCAATTAATTAAATAAATTCATAAACATTCTTTTACATTAAAATAAATTATGCTATGGCTTAAATTAAATTTAGGAATATTTTCTTACTATTAATTTTATCTCAATACTCCAACTCCAGTCCGGCCTCGCTTATTTAATCGAAAAGATAAAATAAACTTCTACGATTTAAAATAAATGATCATGACTTAACAAATTTTAAAATGCTTTAAACACTCCATAAATATAAAAGAACTCATTTTAATTTAAATAATAGTAATTATGCATGTCTTATACGTAATCTGATTTATCGGGTTGATCTACTAGCTCAACTGGTACCAGGATTGCTGCCAAGATCTATATAAGTCCAGGAGGTATTGGGTTCTAATCCTGAGAAGGCATAAGCTCCGGTGCCTGGGCTGGAGCAGTTCTATGCGTAATGGGTAATGGGATAACCGTGAGGGGACTTAAGCCCAATCGAGATAGCCCATGTGCATTACAAAAAAAATGCGCCTTTTTTTTGTAATGCACATGGGCTATCCCGATTGGGCTTAAGTCCCCTCACGGTTATTCCATTACCTATTATTCACAGAACTTCTCCAGCCCAGGCACCGGAGCTTTTTGCCTTCCCAAGATTAGAACTCATGACCTCCTGGACTTATATAGATCTTGGCAAGTAGATCAACTGGTACTAGGATTGCTGCCAAGATCTATATAAGTCCAGGAGGTCTTGGGTTCTAATCCTGGGAAGGCATAAGCTCCAGTGCCTGGGCTGGAGAAGTTCTATGATTAATTGGTAATGGGATAACCTGTGAGGGGACTTAAGCCCAATCGGGATAGCCCATGTGCATTACATCAAACACATCTTTTGTTGCGTTCACTGTATCATACTCAACGCCAATTCGCTTCACAAATTCGTTCATTGTAGATCTTGACATCTCAGTGAAATTGTTCATGGCATCAATGAATAGCTGCTCAACTTCTGAATGCTTCTTCTGTTTCCTAGTGTTCTTTGATTTACTACCAACTTTGTTCACGGGAGGAGCATTTGACACCGACATGGCTTCACCTGCTTCTTCAGTCTACTGGAAGAGAGTATTCGGTCCAATTTTGTCTTCGGGCACAATATCATTATCATCAGTCATATTCAGTGCTCCTTGAAGGGCCTCAGCAAAGCTCTCAGCAAGATGTCCCGTTGCACGGTCATTTCCAAATATTTCGCACCAATCGGGAAAATAGGGCCATTTTTTGTAACGCCACGTACGAACACTGCTATCAACCTGTTTGTATATTATAGATTAAATACTGTACAAAAATTAAATTTAATTGACAAAAACAATGGAGATGCACACTGCACCTAGTTATATAGTAAATAAACAATGCAACCCGAAATGATGTACAACAGAGGATTACCTTCACAAATGAATCCCACGTTTCGTCAGTTGCTTCAATCCTCTTCTCTGTTTCATTCCATCCAATTCCACTCCTGCTAAGCAATGTTAACAAAGAACCATGAGTCCTTTTCCAGACATGTATCTTTGAGTTAATATGTGGGTTCCCTCGTAAATCGGTGTCTGGAAAAGCCTGGGCAATAGATTTCTCTAACACAATCAAGTATCCGCAGCGAAACCCATTTTCACTCTTCCATCCAGCGTTGACTAATTCTTTAAGTGCCTGAATGAGGAATTCATCCTCTTTCTGTTTCCACACTCGGCGAATTCTCTCAGATTTCTTAGCGGTGCTAGTTGTAGTAGCAATAAGTGAGCTAATATCCATGATGACTAGAACAATTTATAATAATCCCTGTACAATGCAGAATTATTTATGTACACTATTTTAGTCGAAAAATGGAACCGCCATACATAAAATTATTAAAATACACAAACAACATCGAGTTTTACATATCACAAATATAAGGACATAAAACGTCAATCACAACAGAAAACATAAATCATCACCCTTTGACATAGTGTCTACAATAGCACTAATACAGAAAAATACATTAACAACATCATTTCTCAGTTACTATGGTACATAGACAGCGCTAAGTTTTCCTTCCATGTGTCCCATGCAGGAGAAGATTCAACATTGCCTATGAAGTCAAAATCTCAGGTTTCTGTAAGTTCAGCATATGACTCATCAAACACATCTACAGGGTCATCCAGCATTTCGGACCAAATGAAATTATGTAGCAGAATGCAAGCCATTACTATACGATTCTGAACTTTCAAGGGGTAAAACAATGGGCTACGAAGAATAGCCCATCGTATTTTCAATAACCCAAATGCTCTTTCAATAACATTACGAGCATGACAATGTTTAGAGTTGAAAACTCTTTGTAATTCTGGGGTGCAAAAGAACCGCCCACCCAATGATCTATATGGTATCAAGTTCTCCTATACGGCTTCAAGAATTCTTCAACGTTTGGGTAGCCACAAGTAATAACAACCTATCATTTGACAATAGTATTAAAAGTTAGCGAGAACAAATAAAACTTCCAAAAGTGACTTACCAACAAAGTATATTTCTGACCTCTTGAAATCTTTAGCACGTCCTTCGAACGAAACATAATCAAAAACACATTTACACTCCTTAAGAGCACTTACGACAGAGAAGTTCTAACCTCTTGGAATCTTTAGCCCATCTTGGCAATTAACTGCATCACGTAGAACACGAGTGTCTGCCGGTGATCCTTCCCATCCGGTTAGTGCGTAAATAAACTGCATGTCACGATTGCATATTCCCAAAACATTTATTGTTGTTGTTCCTTTTCTATTTCTGTATTTCGCTTTGTCTTTATTTGGTACTTGGACACTTATATACGTTCCGTCCAATGCACCCAAACAACCCTATTATGTATGTTGTTCATACACTCCAAATTATTCGCAAAAACATTTGTGGTTGCTATGCTTCGGATGATGAATTTAAGCTTACCTTGAGCCATTTCCACGTATTGTTGGAGCAATTCTCATCCACTGGAATTGGTTTGACAAGTAGTAGGGGGTGTAGTTTGAGAATCGAACGGAGTACTTCGTGGAAATGAGAGCTCACTGTTTGTCCACTTCATAAATAAATAATCATGACCAATTACTCTAACTTTCTTGTGATGTGCTAAAATAGATAAAAACATTGCCACCTTCTCCTCAATACGATCATATCTCGAATCCACTATGCCACACACATTTTTTACCAAATAACAAAGATGTGCAAATGCATTACGATCCATTCTCAAATTCGAAACACACTGGACATATCCTAATTCAATAATCCTATGTAGATGGTTGATTTGAGCTGGTATTCTCCCAGTAAAATTGTAAGAACGGTCTCTTCTACGGTAACTACGAGGTGACCATGCTACAAACTTCGTCAAGAAACATGTTGACAGCACTAAGAACATGAAGGACCTGCTCAAATGTTGGTGCACCTCTACAAATGTTGCGATGTGACGATGTACTTCACCCATGACATAAAGATTTATGCCACAAGTTCAAACCATTTAAACTGGTCTACTAAAAAACAAGAACATCATATAACAACGTATATCGCAACAAGTATATAAGCTGTACAACAAAAATCCATAAAAAAGAGGAAGTAAATACTACGAAAATGTAACGAAACCAACAATAATACAGAGAAGTGAACAAAGTAGGTTCTTTCTCATTCGTCTCGGAAAAAACACAAACAAAATAATCAGATATTCTGTAAAAATGATGGATACAAAAATATCTAACACTTTGTAAGAAGATAGTAGATGGCTTCCAGTTTTATTCTTATAGGAATTTCATGGATGTTGCATTCTCATTTACGGCTGCAGAAAGAAGAAAAATGAGATTTCTCGGTGAATGTTATAATAAATGCTAGGGCTTGGAGGTTATTTCGGTAAAATGTGTTTGTGTACTACATGGAACTGTACATATTGCATATAATTGTCTTGGGTTGCAGATGGTATTAATAATATCTGCCATACAGTACATTGTAACGGGCCCATACACAAGCACACATACATTGTCTTCGTACCAATCATGGTACTAAATCTGAATTTAACACAAAATAGCCACTTATACAGGTCACCAAACGGTGCCTTAATGTATAATTTTTCATAATTAAAGGTTATGTGGAAAAATCTTAATTATTTAATATAATAGGGTTCACTGGACAAAATTTTGGTTTCGCTTAATTTTTTATATAATAATTTTTAATAACACAATAAACATTTTCTAAGATTGCTCACAAGAAATATTGGTAGGGTTAAGGCCTCTTCAAAAATCAAACTCCTTAGACAAAACAACATTCTCAGGAAGACTAGTGGCTTCTAATGCCTAGCATCAGCATATAGTATGTGAAGAACTCTCTTAGATCATGTTTTTATATGTATTTCATAATTATTATGACTTAATTATTCATATTATGGATCTTTATAAGCCCAAATTTTAAATTAATTTTTTCATAAAAATTTTGGATCCAAATATGACTTAATATGAACAAGTTTTTCATTTGCATAACAAAAATTTAACATGATTTTTAATTGCATATAAGATAAGGAAATAAATCACAATATTTGACATATTTATCCAAATAATGTAAACATGCAAAATATCAATGATTTTAAACATGTAAAATATCCATAATTTTGGAGAGAAAATATTTCAGTTTTTTTTAAATTTAAATATTGTAGCAGCCAAATAGTCCCTAAAATTTGAAAAATCTTCAACTTGCAAAAAACCCCGTTTTTCAAAAATTAGAACCCTAACCATACCCCTCAAATCCGATCTTCAACGTAGCCACTTTCTCCGACCAAATGACCGAACAACACCCATGGATGGTCGACCACTTCCATTCAGCCCCTACTCTCTTTTCTCTGTGATGTCGGCCGAAATTTGAAGAAGCATCCTTAAAATCGTGCAGAAGTAGCGATTGGTTTCTTGCAGATTCTGAAAGAAAAAAATTTTAGGATTGGAGTAGAAAAAAATGTGATAAACAAATTAAGATCGATATTCCTGATAGAGGTGGTTAATATTATGGTAGATACTCGAAAATTGACAAGCTTTTGGGTCATTTATGAAGTTTATTCAAGAAAATGGGATTGTTGCCCTATACCATATCTGATTCCCCTGACCAAAATGGTGTGGCTAAAAGAAGAAACCGAATTATAATAGACATGGTTAAGAGTATGATGAGTAACTCCAAACTTCTCAAGGCCTTGTGGATTGAAGCTCTTAAAACGACAATATAAATATTAAATCGAGTTCCAACTAAGATTGTCCTAAAGACGTCATTTGATTATGGAAAGGTTGAAAACCGAGTTTTCAACATATGCGCATACGAGGATGCTCGTCTGAAGTAAAAGTTTATAATCCACAAGAGAATAAACTAAACCCAAGGACCATAAGTGGATATTTCATTGAATATGCCCGAAAATCCAAGGGTTACAGATTATATTGTTCATCTCATAGAATAGAATTGTGGAATCAAGAAATGTGAATTTCTTCAGGATGACTTGATTAGTGGAAATGATAATCTACTAGATGTAATTCTTAAAGAAGGTCATATTAATAAACAGCCTTCTTATTCAAGTGATCCATTGACTATCTTTCACACTCTTCAAGCCCCGACTAGTGATGGACAACCAATTGATCAAGATCTAGAAAATGCTAATGAAAATCTAGTAGATCAAAATGTTAATGTGGAAGAAGAAACAATTGTTGATGAAATAATTGTTCAAGAAGCTTCCCAAGATAACAACTTAAGAAGATCTACTAGAATAAGAAAATCAGCAATACCTAGTAACTATATTGTATATATGCAAGAATCGGACTTTAAATTAGGAGTATAAAATTACCTTGATACGTTTCACAAACCATAAGTTGTTGTGAATCAAAATTATGGTATGATGGCATGAAGGAAAAAATGAATTTGATAGCATCAAATCGAGTATGGGATTTTTTTTTAGTTGTCTAATATTGTGAGGACCATTAGATATAAGTGGGTCTTCAAAACAAAGAAAGAATTAATGGGCAACAATGAAATATATAAAGCAAGAATCGTTGCTAAGAGATTCACCCAAAATGAAGAAATCGACTATAAGGAGAACTTTTCTCTTGTTTCTAAGAAATTTTCTCTTCGTATAATTATATGACATTAGTTACACATTTTGACATCAAGTTGAAACAAATGGAAGTAAAAACAGCGTTTTTCGATTATGATATAGAGGAAGAGATTTATATGAAACAATCAGAGGGGTTTTCTTCTCATGATAGTGATCAATTGGTGTGAAAGCTTAAGAAATCTATATATGGATTGAAACAAGAATCTCGTTAATGGTATCTAAAATTTCATGATATTATCTCTTCATTTGGTTTCATAGAGAACATCATGTATCAATGTATATACCAGAAGGTAAGTGAGAGTAAGATTTGTTTCCTTATCTTATATGTGAGTGATATATTATTTGCAATCAATGATAAAATATTGTTATATGAGGTAAAACAATTACAATATAAAAACTTTAATATAAAATATATAGGTGGCGCATCTTATGTTATTGGCATCAAGTTGCATAGAGTAGATCTCAGGTTCGCACTAGATCTGACATAAAATATATAGTTGAAACGTTGGGGATGTATCATAGTAAAGTATGAACCACTGGAAAGCTGTAAACAAAGTGATGATGTATCTTCAAGGGACCAAGGACTATATGCTTATATTCAGAGGAACTGAGAATTTGGAAGTTATTGATTACTCTCATTCAAAGTATGCCGGCTGAATTGATTGAATAAAATACACTTCATGATATATTTTCTTGATAGCTGGTGTAGTTGTATCTTGGAGAAGTGCAAAGCAGATTTTGACCGCTACTTCTACTATGGAGGTTGAGTTCGTATCTCGTTTTGAGGACAACTCACATGGTGTTTGGATGGAGAGTTTCATTTCAGGGCTTAGAATCATGGATTCTATTTCTAGTTCATTGATATTATTTTATGACAATTCAACTACTGTTTTTATACCTAAGAATAACGAAAGTAGAAATCGAAGCAAGTACATTGATATTAAATATCTATCTATAAGAGAACATGTTAAAGATAATACAATGGTTATCGAACACATTATCATTGATTTAATGATTGCTGATCCTTCGACCAAACACATGCCACCACATAAATTGAAGAATATGTAGAAAGTGTGGGACTTGTTCCTCTATATAAGTTTGTTATAAGTACAAATTCAATTACTAATAAAACATTGTTATGATATTTTTCTGATATTTGTTATTTGAGTACACATTCATTGATTTGAGAAATATCAATAAAGTTGAATCTTGAATAAACATATGATTTATTTATCAAGTTATTTCTGAAACATTCACTATTCTTTTTTCTTAAAAAGTACTAGAATTTTTTTTTATAAAAGTTTCGGCCGATCTACAAAACATACATATATATTTTAAAAATAATTTTGCACCATTTAAAATAACTCAATCAACTATTATTTGAAAATTCCAAAAAGATCTCAATTCAAAATATAAAATCATAAATCATGAACCAAACCTAACTTTAACATTTTCAAAAATAACTTAACTCTAACGTCCTCTCAAAAACCCTCTCAAAATCATTATAAATCATAAAATCTTAAAAGTACATAAATCATTAGCATAAGTCATAAACATAAGTGCGGAAAACTAGCGCTGGTCATCGGGTTGTGTGCACCTTCAGTCCAGCAAAATCAACCATCAAGTCCCTCAATAACATCAACATCATGTTTATCTGCATCGATCATACCTAATGAGTCTATTGACTCAGCAAACCTTAACTATGATAAAAATTAATACTTATACAATCACATGCAACAACATAAATATTTTTACTTAAAATAACTTTTCATGAACATGCATAAACTTAAACATTTTTCCTTTCATCATATACATTTCTCTTTTCATCATATACGCATATGTTTTCCTTTTGTTGAATTCAGATCGTTAATTGTGACTTTCATATCAACTGAAGGTCGATGGATCCATCTGCATGTAACCACAGTACTGGATCACGGGAACATCAGCGACACTCTTATCCGTCAACTGAGCCTTGGCCTTATATATCATCATAATCGTTGTATCATCGTACTAGTCACAATCACTTCACCTCTTTCAACTTTTCATATTTTCATAAGTTATAAAATTCATGCACATATAAATCATTTTTCTTTTAAACCAATCATGCAACATGTCTTTTAGCATTAACGTTTTCTTCTGAAAACCCTAACCCTAGCTAGTTTCCTCTCGAACCAATGGTGCCAAGTTTCTTCTAAAAACCCGAACCCTAGCTACTAGCTCAATTGGTGTCAAGTCTCTTTGAACTGTGTATTTATGCTAGGAGGTCATGGGTTCGAGACTTGGGAAGGTACCACTCCACTATCCTGATGTGGAGAGTCCTATGAGTAATTATGCATGGGAAAGCCCGTGAGGGATAAGGCCCCAATGGAAACCCAAGATGGAACCCAAGTTGGGGCGTGAGTTATGAGATGTAGAGGGGTAGGGTTTAGGCTTTTATTTTAATTAAACTCCTAGTATAAGTTTAGGTTCATTAACATGGTATACTAGGCCCATTAAGCCCATTAGTTAATATCTAAAATATTTTTTTTTAGAAAAGGTTGTGAAAATATTAGTCGAGTTCTCAAAAAGTTCATATTTTCGTCGAAAATTGAATACCGTTAAAAACATGTATCAACGTATAAAATCACTTCACAACACCTCATTTTCAAAAATACCATATAACATATATCATTTTTAAGTAATTAAATATAATTATTTAATAAAAATATTTTCCTTTTTTCAGCCATCAGTCTCCGTTCCTCGATCGCGTCTCGACTAAGCTTCAAAACATAGTTTTATGCATTCATGTCGAAATGTGCATTTTAAACGTGTAAGCATGCACCTTATATTCAATTTATGCCATTAAAACTATTTAATTAATCATTTTCCATTTTCTTAGATTTGCATGCAGTTGGATTATATCATCGTATTTTGGACCTTACAATTCCTCCATCCCTTAAATGAAATTTTGTCCTCAAAATTAAAACTTACCGAATAACTCTGGGTAACGTCTCCTCATGTCCTTCTCAGTTTCCCAAGTAGCTTCTTCCTCCGAGTGATTTAGCCACTTGACTTTGACCATTGGAATAACTTTGTTTCGGAGTCTTCTTTCTTGTCTACCTAGGATTTGTATGTCTTTTCTCGTATGACGTATTTGGACTGAACTGCATAGGCTCATATTTAGTACATGCGAAGGGTTCGACATGTACTTTCGCAGCATCGAGATGTGGAACACATAGTGTGCTTCAGCTAACATCGATGGCAAAGCCACTCTATAGGCTAGTGTTTCAATCCTTTCCAAGATCCCAAATAGTCTTATGAACCTTGGAGTGAGCTTGCCTTTCTTGCAAAATTTCATAACACCCTTTAGGGGCGCTACTGTAACAAATACATGGTCACCCACTGCAAATTCCAACTCTCTTCGACGTTTGTCGGCATAACTTTTTTGTCGAATTTGTGCGGTCTTCATCCTATCTTGGATTTTGACTACTAGCTCCGTTGTTTTCTTGATCAATTCAGCACCAAATTCTCATCTTTCACCAACCTCGTCCCAATGTATGGGTGATCTAAACTTCCTCCCATATAGTGCCTCGTAAGGAGCCATTCCTATTGATGATTGATAGCTATTATTGTAGGTAAACTCTACTAGAAACAACTTCGGTTCCCAACTTCCTTGAAAATCAATCACACAAGCTCGAAATAGATACTCCAATATTTGAATCACCCTTTCACAGAAGCTACGAATCTCGATTACACTCATAGGTAAGGGCCATTCTTTAATTGTGTCCAACTTTACTCGGATCAACCTCAACTCCATCTCTAGATATGATGTGGTCTAAGAAAACCACTCTCTCAAGCCAAAATTCGCACTTGCTGAACTTTAAATATAATTTTCTATCTTGCAGTATTTGCAGTGCTTGTCCTCAAGTGCCAACTATGCTTCTCTTTACTCTTCAAATAGATCAAAATATCATCGACGAAGACTATAACAAATTGATCCAGATACGACTGAAATACGCGATTCATGATATCCATGAAAATCCCTAGCGCATTGGTTAACCCAAATGGCATGCCCATAAACTCATAATGCCCATATCGAGTCCTAAACATTGTCTTATGAACATCCGACTCCTTAACCTTTAACTGATGGTATCCAGAACGGATATCTATTTTTGAGAATATTGATGCTCCTTTTAATTGATCAAATAAGTCTTCATTCTAGGGAGATGGTACTTATTTTTTATGGTGACTCTACTCAGCTCTAGATAATCTATACAGAGTCGCATACTTTCATCTTTTTCCTCACAAATAATACCGGTGCGCCCCACAGAGAACAACTAGTGCGAATAAAACCTTTGTCTAGCAATTCTTGAATATGATCTTTTAACTCTTTCATCTTGGCGGGTGCTAGAAGATAAAGCTCTATAGAAATTGGTACAATGCTCGACATCAACTCAATAGAAAATTTCACCTCACGGTCCAATGGAATGTTAGAAACGTTCTCAGGAAAGACGCTAGAAAATTCTCTAACGACCTCAACATCCTCTAGCTTCTGACTGTTAGGGACATGTGCTGAACTAACACATACTAGAAAAGCTTGGCATCCTCGTCGCATAAGTTTCCTCGCGCACATACAAGAGATAATGTGCGGCATTATCTTGTTCCTTGACGTATCAAAGGTAAAAGATTTCCTGCTGGGCAGTCGAATGTACACCGACCTCTGCCGAAAATCAATCGAAGATCCATTCATTAATAACCAATCCATGCAAAGTATAATGTTGAATTCAGACATTGGGAGTACGATGACATATGCTCGAACCACATCTTTTTGAAAACGAAGCTCCAAATTATTTACAATGCTCGAGGTGATCATTTGACCACCAGAAGGAATAGAATCTTTGAAGCCCAATCACATATCCTCGGGTATAATATTTAGTCGGTTGACGAATGTCTCGGATATGAATGAGTGTGCAGCTCCCGAATTTAGCAATGCGTAGGTAGCTACTCCTAAAATAAATATCCTTCCCGCGATGAATACACCGTCAAATCTATTCGTGTTAAAACTTAAGGAATTTCGATCACTATTTTTTTCCCAAAATTTTCGAAAATAAAATATTTAGACCCTATTATTTCTCAAAAAAATTCATTTACAGCTTTAAATTTTCGAAAATTGCTTTATCATCCACGAAAGTTTCGAATATTGCATTTTAGGCCCCAATATTTTCGAAAATTCTTATCCTTACCCCATGAATTTCAAATTTCATCAATTTGAGCCCCAGAGTTTCGGAAATCATGATTCTAACCTTTAGGGATCCATAAATTGAGAAAATATCCCCTAAATACTTAAAATACAAATACAGCCACTGAACTTTCGAAACTTTACAATATAGTCCCTATATTTTTTTGAAACTTCCATATTCATCCTAACGTTGTTGGTTATCTCAATTCCAGCCCTTGGACTTCTCAAAAACTCGGATTAGCCCCTTAAAATTTTTGGATTTTCAATTATGCCCCTTGAGTTTCGAATTTTGCAAATTGGTACTCGAACTTTTTGAAAATATCTATTCATGGGCAAATTTTTTATTTTTCTCAATTTTAAGCCTTAAAATTCTTATTTGGATTTAGTTTTTTCCTTTGCATTATTAAGGCTCATATTTCATGCTCAATTTCCATAATTTCTAACGGCATCCCTTAAATTCATCTATTGTAGAGCATGTAACCTAATTTCTACTAGGTTCTTTATCATCCCAAATCAATCCATAACCAATTTAACACTTCATGCAATAATATCAATAGAAAAACATTAAATAACTAGGCTACCAGTTATTAGATTCGTGTCTTGCTTCTTCGCAGCTTCCTCGGCATGCATAGAATAAGCTCTACCCACAGTTAGTTTTTTCTTCTTCAGACAATCAGTAGCTTTATGTCATTGTTTCTTGCATATGAAGCACCTATATGACCCTCACATGCACTTGCCAAAATGTAAGCGATTGCACTCTTTGCACAGTGGCCTCTCCATAGGTTTTGGTGCTCTAGGCTGTGGTGGCTTTGATTGTCCCGGCTTCTTCACTTGCCCGTCGGGCTTCTGCTGCCCTTGAGCTCTAGGAGGTCCCATAAATGACTTCTTATTCGGCTGAGAGTTTTATCGGTGATGTTGTCTCTTGCACTGCATCTCAAAATCAATGTCCCTCAAGGCTTGCTCAGACTGAAATGCACAGGCAGTGGCAGCCGCATAATCCGTCGGTCGCATCAACATCACATCACTGTGTATAGTAGTTTGTACGCCATCCAGAAAGTGCCTTAATTTCTGCACAACATCTCTAACAATGAGGGGTACAAAGGGACAACTGAACTTCCTCACAAACTCGCCCACAGTCGTGTCCCCTTGGCGTAGAGTCATGAATTCTCTCTTCAAATGTCCTCGGACGTCGACAGTTGAAGTATTTCTCATAGAATATTTCCTTGAATCGAACCCAAGTAAGTGTAGCCACATCAATCTCATGTTCTGCCCCTTCCCACCAAAAGGAAGCATCAACTCTAAGCATATACGTGGCACGCCTAACACGATCATCGTCTCCCATATTCAGGTAACGAAAGTGCACCTCAAGTGATCGAATAAAACCCTCAGCAGCAAATGGGTCAGTGGTGCCAGAAAATTCCTCCGGAACTGATCATTAACGTCAAGTTGTTGCCTCGGAGCCTGCTGAAACTACTGCTCAAAGAAGCGAATCATGCCTTTCAGTGCACGAATAACAACATCCCCATTAGGAGGTGGGGGTGCATTCCCTTGACGATCCTCAGTATTCTCAGCTTGCCTATCAGTACTAGATACGTGTCTAGGAGGAAATATATCTGAATGTTTTCCAAATTCTAAACGTAACCAACATGCATTTAAATCTAGGTTTTCTAAACACGCAACATATACTAATCCCTTTATGAGCAACTTTTAAGCATATATAACATTTAACATCAAAAAACTTCTAAACATGTAACGTAAATGTATAAACCATATAAACATGTAGGTATCATCATAAAAAACATGTAAAGCAATTAAAATTATAGACTTGAGGCTTGACGATTGAGCTTTTCGAAACTGGCGGTGGCACAAACCCTTTGCAGAAACATTGCTTTGATACCAACTGAAACGTCCACTACTCGTTTTTCTTAAAAATTACTAGAATTTTTTATATAAAAGTTTCGGCCGATCTACAATATACATACATATATATTTTTTTTAAAAAAATTGCATCATTTAAAATAACTCAACTAACTATTATTTGAAAATTCCAAAATGAACTCAATTCAAAACGTAAAATCGAAAATCATCAACCAAACCTAACTTTAATATTTTCAAAAATAACTTAACTCTAATATCCTCTCAAAAACCATTTCAAAAGCATCATAAATCGTAAATCTTAAATGTGCATAATCATTAGCATAAGTCATAAACGTAAGTGCGGAATTGGTCCTCGGGTTTTGTGCACCTTCAAACCAGCAAGATCAACTATCAAGTCCCTCGATAACATCAACATCATGCTCACCTGCATCAATCACACCTAGTGAGTCTATTGACTCGGAAAATCTTAACCATGATAACAAGTAATACATATACAATCACACGCAACAGCAGAAATACTTTTACTTAAAAAAAACTTTTAATGGACATGCGTAAACTCAAACATTTTTCATTTCATCATATACCCTTCCCTTTTCATCATATACACATATGTTTTCCTTTTATTGAATTCGGATCATTAAATATGACTTTCGTATCAGCTGAAGGTCGATGGATCCATCTACATGTAACCACAGTACTGGGCGGCGGGGACATCAGTGATACTCTCACCTATCAACTGAGCATCGGCCTTACATATCATCGTATCATCATAATCATCGTATCATCGTATTAGTCACAATCACTTCACCTCCTTCAACTTTTCATATTTTCATCACTTATAAAATCCATGCACATATAACTTATTTTTCTTTTAAACCAAGCTGATGCAACATGTCTTTTAGCATTAATGTTTCATCATATAATTTCATAAATATTTAAAATAAACATATTAATATTATTTACAATATTTAGGGCACTGCCAGGACGTATATCATTTTTCAGGTGTAAAATGATCGTTTTACCCTTGGACTTGATATTTCTCAATTTTGATTTTTTCTTACTTTTATTGACTCTAGAACATCTCAAATAATTATTTAAGCTTAAATTAAATTTCTAATATTTTTATTTAGCTTAAATTCAAGGCTTTCGATTTAATTTCCTAATCACTAATTCGTGAAGCATTTAATTCCCGGATTAATTCAAACTTTAATATTTAATCCCAAACTTTTATCATGAACGTTTCATACCTAAATTACCCTCGTGAACCATAAACCAACCCTCGTGGACCATGGTTCAACCCCTTAACCATTCACTTCTAAAAACCCGAACCCTGGCTAGTTTCCCCTCGAGCCATCTCACGTTTTCTTCGAAGTATGCCCGAGCCACTTCGAGCCAACCCCTGACCAGACCACCTAGGGACCCTACTGACAAGCCCTGATCCATTTAACCAGCCCCTAGCCCACGCCACAAGTCTAGCACGAGCCGCGGTCAATAATGCACTCCACGACTCCTAACTCGACGAGGACTCCTCACCTGAGCCACCACCCGAGACCGAAACCTCATGACCCTCACTAGAGCACCCTCAGACCTAGCCTGGACACCCTGGCCAAGCCGTGACATCCCTTGCAGCAGCTGCTGCTCTCGGTTTGCATGGGGAGAGTCCTATCTCGCATGGACTCTTCCCTAGCCGATGTGCACGAGTCCTAGCATGGCTAGGACTCTTCATCATACCTAACCACGTCCAGCCTAAGCCCAGGTCAAGCCCTGGTCGAGCCGTGCGATCGTATCCTCCTAGCCGAACCCTAGCGCATAAAGCATGGAATTTTCGTTCAAGCCTTGGCTCACCTACGGTCCAGCCCTTGTGCAGCCTTGCCTAGGTTCCTAAAACCCTATGAAATTCATCCTTTTTTATTGACCCAGGATGGCAGCCCCTTTATGCATCATATACATGAGTTTTATATCATCAAAACATGAGTTATATGCATGTATGCCCATAAAAACGAAAATTCAATTTGTGCCATTATTTTTCATGCAAGGTTAATCAAATATATATAATATGGTGTGAAAGATGTTTTAAAGAAAGTTAAGGCGTGCCTTTGCATTTATTACGCACGAAAACATTTTGGCGATGCGAAGAACGGCGACGTAGAAACCCTAGGCTGCAATCCCCTCAAAACCGTGGCTTTTTCTTCAAAGTTCTCATGTGATGTGTGTGGTGTGTGCTGATGAGAGTGTCCTAGTGTTTAGAGAGGGTTGGGGCGTCAGTTATGAGATGTGGAAAGGTAGGGTTTAGGCTTTTATTTTAATTAAAACTCTTAGTATAAGCTTGGCTCATTAACATGGTATACTAAACTCATTAAGCCCATTAGTTAATATTTGAAATATTTTTTTTAGAAAAATTTATTGAAAATATTAGCCGAGTTTTCAAAAAGTTTATATTTTCGTCGAAAATCGAATACCGTTAAAAAATACGTCTTGCCGTATAAAATCACCTCAAAACGCCTCATTTTCAAAAATACCATATAACATATATCTTATTTTAAATAATTATTTAATAAAAATATTTTCCATTTTTCAACTCTCGATCTCCGCTCCTCGATCGCGTCTCGGATAAGCTTTAAAACATAGTTTTATGCATTCATGTAGAAATGTGTAAGCATGCACCCCATATTTAATTAATGTCATTAAAACTATTTAATTAGTCATTTTCGATTTTTCTTAGATTTGCATGTAATTGGATTACGTTATCGTATTTTGGACCTTATAATTTTAATTTCAATTCGAGAAACATAATACATCGTGATATATGGAAAATAATATTCGTCTTTAGGGGGCTTATCATCATGATTCGTGTATTTTGTTTACTCATTTGGTAGTGATGATATGTGTAAAGTAGCGTATTTTGAACTATATAAAATTTGTGGAAAAATAAAAAATTTCTTAAATAAATAATAAACCTTCAAATTGCGTTAAAATAATCTTCTCGTCTAAAAATATTTGAAATAAAAATAATTACAAATGAAGTTTGCAAAAAAAGTAATCGTTTAAACATCGTAAACAATATCATAAAAATCAGAGTATTTGAAACATGCATAAAGTCTTAAAAACGTAGGCGGTCCTCAGGTTAAGCCTCCTGCGCAGACCGAGCCAGCTAATTGGTCCCCACCCCTCTTCTCCTCGCACTCGTCCTCACCTGCATCGATCAAGTCTAGTGAGTCTAAAGACTTAACAAGTATAAACTAGAGATAACAAGTAATACAAAATAAAACCACATGCCTTTTAAAGTAAGACATAGATACTAAAACTTCAACGCATTTGCATAAACATAGACGTGTCATCATCGAAAAACTTATCATAAACATGCTTGCATCAAACATACTTGGACATACATAATATCATCGTTTTTCGTAGAGATATGTTTCAAAGCAAGTGACCCATAACATAGTATGCATGATCAAACTAAAAAACAGTACTGGGCTAGCAGGGATGTCCACTACCACATACATGAGATCTCCGGTCATGCTTTACCGGGTGTATTGGTCCATGGTCATGCTTTACCGCTTTCCAATCCTGATCTAAGCTCGGTCATGCTTTACCGAGGTGAAGAGGTCACCGGCCACGTTCACCAGCTTCCAAACCCGTTCATAATTGGTCACAAGACATTTAGCATACCTCAAAAACATAAAATATTTTCTTTTACACGTCGAGCATACTTACATGGCATTGAGGGATTTGTTGGTTCTCGCTTGGGGCCTCTGCTGCATATACTAACACGATTTCATGCACTTAGTTTCCATAACTTAGACGTAATAGTCATGCTCGCACCCGAATGACAATTTACTTATGAAGTTCTAAATCACTCAGGACTTGACCTCGTTTAATTATCGTACTAAACCATGATATCGAATCCCAAAAAAATCTCTATATGAAGTATGAACATTTCTCAAACATGGAAGACATGGACTTAAAGAGTGGTTTAAAATTCATGGACAAGCGACTAGGAGCTAAGCAGTTCCGCAGCGTAGCATTGTCCAACATCTAGGCGCTAGCAAGGCCGTAGGTCTAGCGCTACGGCGCCACAAGGGCAGCGCCGCGGTGCTAGACCTACGCAGAACGGGCGCTGCGGCGCTCCCTGGTGAGCGCTGCGGCTCTAACCCTGCGCACAACCAAAAAAATGAACACATTTGATGCAATTTCAAAGCCACTCTTAAAAGACTCAAAACGATTCAACAATACACATCCTAGGATGCTATGACAATGATTCAAACTCACACAAACGTCCCAAAACAACGACACACAACAAACGACGCAGCACAACTCATAAACATGAATTTCTTTCATCCAAAACACTTCCTACGACTTCTATAGCAGCCAAGTGCCTATCGACACGAAACGAAACACCAATATTGCCCAAACATCATATTTTATTTACGTAAACGCATCAGCAATCACCCAACGGTTCCCAACGAAGCCTGCAACAAATAAACATCAAGAACACGTCAACACATTTTCCTAAAATCGCAGTTTGAGCAGTCCCACGAAAACGATCATAACTCACTCATTTTTTGTTTAAAAATTAATAATTACCATCAAATCGAAGGTATCGAAAGATAATACGTTTTATCTGTTAAAAAATTTTCCTGAAAAACAACCGAAAATGAATGGTACACAAAATGACAGCAACATCCGGTTTTGAGATCTAAAAATCGTTTCAAACTCAATCCAACCAATTTTGCTCAAACTCTTGCACATCACACATGAATTTTACACACAATAAACATCACAACATATATTATGACAAGATCGATGCAAGAACGAAAGAGTATACATGCTTTTGATCTTTAAAAACTATCGAAACGACGATACCGAAGCTGAGAGAATGCGATGGTTGATCCGAGACAAATTGTGGCACAATTTTGATGCTAAAAAATCAACGAGGGATTGCTGGAAAATTGGAGAGGGAGGGGGCGGCTGCTGCTTGCTCTAAGAACCCTAACATTCTTCTAAAAAAATGAAATGAAAGCCAAGGAAATTGTGTGTTTGTGTCGTGAATGTGTGTGCGCGTTTGTTTAGTAGGATTAAGAGGTTAATTAGGCTAATTAAATTAATTAAAAAAATAGTTAATAACTATTTAACATGCTAATTAAAAAGGTTAATCCTATACTAATTATATATTCCCCCGATTTAAAATAAAGTGCACAAGTGACTATCTTAACAATTTAAAATCTACTACTAATCAATTAATATTTTAAAAAGGCTTAAAATCTTAAAACCACCTAATTATTAAATTAGTCTTTTAAAAATGATAAATACTTAATAAATCCTTTAAAATGTCACTTTCTTGACTTGAAATAAAATACCATATTTTACCAATCACACAAATCGTCGACTGTCTCATTTCCCCGATCCCGGATCAAATAATCGTCTGAAACATGAAACTCAAGAAAATATTTTAACGTGCATCACATGACATAAATAATTTAAAATAATGAAAATTCATAAATCATGCAATGCTAAAAATCATTTTAAACTTAAATAAATATTTTAAAATTTTAAATAAATGCATGGGTTTTACGTGTACTGATTTTGGGCTCTACAATTCCTCCCCCACTTAAATAAATTTCGCCATCGAAACTAAGTCTTATCAAACAGTTCCGAGTATCAATTCCTCATATCTGCCTCGGCCTCGCAAGTGGTCTCCTCCACTGATTGATTCAGCCACCGGACTTGGACCAACTTGGTCACTTTTTTCTGAAGTCTCCGCTCACGTCTGTCTAGGATTTGGACATGTCTTTCCTCATACGACAGATCTGGAGCCAACTGCAACGACTCAAAACTCAAGACATGCGAGGGATTGCTATATACTTCCTCAGCATCGAGACGTGGAATACATTGTGTACACTGGCCAGATTCGGCGGTAGAGCTACACGATAAGCTAGTGTCCCAACTCTGTCAAGAATTTCGAACGTCCCAATTGTAATGCCCGAGATTTTATATCATATTAATTTGAGATTATTGAGTTTGAATTGATGTGATTATAGATGGACCATTCCGAGACCATATTGGGTAAAGCATGTGATTTATGTAATTTCGGACAGAACTGTTGGCACCCGAGCGCCAATGTTCAACAAGGACATTTCATGGACAGAACGTCTGGCGCCCGAGCAGTAGTTTTTGACCGCCCGAGCGCCAGTGCTTAACAACAGTTGGGAGTGTAATTGCATGTATACATTGTTTATACATATCTGTTATATGCTTTTATATATGTTTTTATATGATTGCATGTATACGTTGTTTATACTGGGAATGTAATTCTCACCGGAGTTATCCGGTTGTTGTTGTGTTTGTATGTGTGCTTAACAACAGTTGGGACAAGATCAAGAACAAGAAGAGGATGAGAGATTACAGTTAGCGTGGAGATCCGGACCCAGAAGTAGATTAGGATTCAGCACTTGATATACAGTAGTTGAACCCTAGTTTGAGAGGAATGTATTTAGTACAAGACTTGTAATTTTAGGTTTATATGTATATCAGACTGATTACATTACGTTTCCGCATTTGTATTTAAAAACAAATTATGTCCCGCATTACTTAATTGTTACATTTGATATTAATAATGATTAAGAAAATTAATTAGCGTCCGGGTCCCCACAGCAGGTGGTATCAGAGCAGTAGGTTCTAGAACTGTAGGTTCTTGAGACTGAGATAGAAGCTAGTGAGCGGGGTAGATTTAGTTTTATTCCTTGCTTTTGAATGCTAGCATGTTTTACTGCTTTGAAATACATGTTATTTGATTATCTGATTTGATTTGGTAATATGTATTATTGAGAATGAATCAGAACCGATTCTTGATCAGCAATAAGATGATCGGAGAGGGGACTGAACTGAAACAGATTTGTTGTATTGGGTAACTAATCCTTTTGATAATCAGATATGCCCCCTCGACGAGTCCCAGAACAGGGCAGTACTTCAGCTAACCCAATGGATGTGATAGCAACTCCAGTTGCATGACGTTGCAAAGAACTGGTGGATCACGACAAAGAGAGCATTGGAGCATCGAGGTACGAATATTACTTGGAATTCTTTAAGACTGAATTTTATCATAGATTTTTCCCAGTCTCGTACAGGAAAGACAAGGGTGCAGAGTTTGCAAATCTGAGACAGGTTCAGTTGAACATTGAAGAGTATGTAGCCAAGTTCTCTACCTTGTTGCGATTTGCTCCACATGTTGCCGAGAATGACGAAGCTGTTGCTGATCAGTTCATCAATGGGCTGAATCCCCAGATATTTACATTGGTGAACATAGGGTGACCGAATAACTTTGTTGATGCTTTGAACAGAGCCAAAGGAGCTGAAGCGGGTCTGATGAGATAGAAAGGATATTCTTATGTTCCTCTAGCACCGAGACCACAGCAACCACCTCCTAGATTTGAGAGTGGCAGCAGCAGTGGTGGGAAGAAAAATTTTCTGAAAGCCCGAGGGAAACAGTTTAAGAAGTCTGGCAACAGTTTTTCTAGCTCCAGTGGTTTCCGACAGAGCCAGAGTTATACCGGAGCTTATTGCAGAACTTGCGGAGGGAAATATCCGACTGAGCAATGCCAGGGAGTGATTGGTAGTTGCCGTATTTGCAGACAGCAGGGACATTTTGCGAGAGTATGTCCACAGAGAGGTTCCCAGGGATCCCAGGGAGCAGAATCAGCTGGATCAGTAGCTCAGACTGATAGACGATCATTAGCTGTTCATTCTTTCCTGCCCCCATCGACTACTACTCCGTCACAGCAGAGGCCAAGAGGAAGCCAGACAGTTAGCCAGCCTCCTAGACAGCAGGCCAGATATTTGTTTTGACAGAGGAGCGGGCTCAGGAAGCACCAGACGATGTTGTTGCAGGTAAATGTTCTTTATGTGGTTACCCTGCTTATGTATTGATAGATACGGGTGCTTCTCATACATTTATTTCTGAGCGATTTGCTTTGATGCATGATTTGCCTGTTGAGTCTTTATCTGCTGTAGTATCTGTCTCTTCTCCTTTGGGGACATGGTTGATATCGGTCAATTCTGTGAAACATTGTATGCTACAGTATGACGGGCATGAGATTGATTTGGATTGTATTGTACTTGGATTGTCTGATTTTGATTGTATTATTGGTATTGATATGCTGACCAAGTAGAGAGCTACCGTTGATTGTTTCCAGAAGATTGTGAGATTCAGGCATGATATGGCTGATGAATAGAAATTCTACGGTAAGTGTTATAGATCTAGAATTCCTTTGATATCTGTGCTATCTATAACTCGATTATTGCAGCAAGGAGCATAGGGATTCCTTGTATATTCAGTTGACTTACTGAAATCGAGTCCATCATTGGCTGATTTTCCAGTGGTGTGCGAGTTTGCTGACGTCTTTACAGATGAGATTCCGGGATTGCCTCCGATTCGAGAGATAGACTTCAGCATCGAATGCGTACCATGTACAGTTCCTATCTTTAAAATACTAGACTGGATGGTGCTGATTGAATTGAAAGAGTTGAATGAGCGGCTTGAATATTTACTGACCAAGGATTACATTCGACCAAGTGTTTTCCTTGGAGTACTTCATTTATGTTTATGGATTTAATAAACCGTGTATTTCAGAAGTACTTTGATGATTTTATGATTATCTTATCGACTACATTCTTATATATCCGAAGAATATGACTGATTATGCTGAACATTTGAGAATTGTGTTGAGTATTTCGAGAGCAGAGAAATTGCGTGCAAAATGTGAATTTTGGCTGAGACAGATTGTATGTTGGGGCATATTATATACGAAGCGAGTGATTTGAACAACGTTGAAGACGTGATCAGTTAGCCAAGACCAACAACATTGTCAGAAATTGTTGTTTTATGAGTTTAGCAGATCAGTATTGATAATTGATGTCTCGAATCTGATTGAATATTGTTGTTGTTCTAAATCTGTGTTTGAAACAGATAGTAGACTGTGGAGAATTTATGTTGTGCAGACCGAATCAGAGCTGATTTTGAGAACTAAAGCGGCTCAGAAAGTTGATTAGAATGTGTAGAATTTGATAGCGATGGTCAGACAGGGTATCGATCAGAATATCAGGTACGTGATCATGTACTGTATGTGAATAACCGACTTTTTGTGCCAGATGTTTCAGATTTGAAACAACAGATATTGTCAGAAGCGCATAGCAGTCGATTCAGTATTCATCCTGGTGGCAAAAAGATGTATAATTATTTGAAACGACGGTTTTGGTGGAAACAAATGAAAGCTGATATTGCTGAATTTTTATCAAAATGTCTGAATTGCCAATAGGTGAAAGCAGAAAGAAAGAAACCCACAGAGCTTGTCTATTCCTGAATGGAAATGAGATCACATTTCCATGGATTTCGTGACGAAACTACCGCGCCTCCCGAGGTTGTGATGCGATTTGGGTCATGATTGACATATTGACCAAATCCGCATGTTTTATACCGTACAAGATGGCATACCGACATGACCAGATGGCAGAGATTTATGTCAGAGAAGTGGTCAGGTTGCACGGAGTGCCGAAGTCGATTGTATCAGACCGTGATCCTCGGTTTACTTCGCACTTTTGGTAGAGTTTGCAGCAGGTTCTAGGTATGAAGTTACATATGAGTACCGCATATCATCCATAGACCGACGGACAGTCAGAGCAGACTATCCAGATACTGGAGGATATGCTTAGAGCTGTAGTGCTTGATTTTAGCACCTGATGGCAAGATTCTTTGCCTCTTTGTGAGTTTTCGTACAACAACAGCTATCAGACGAGTATTGAGATGGCACCGTTTGAAGTGTTGTACGATAAGAAGTGCAGATTCCCTTTGTATTGGGATGATATCTCTGAGGTACCTGAGATTGGACCTGATATGATCAGAGATATGACAGACAAAGTGAAGCTGATTCAGAAGAGAATGAAACAGGCTAAATATTCCAATGTTCGACGTAGACCATTGGTATTCGAGGCAGGAGACCGAGTGTTCTTAAAGATTTCACCTTTCCGATGAGTTGTCAGATTTGGCAAGAAAGGGAAACTGTCTCCACGTTATATTGGGCCATATGAGATTCTCGAGAAGATGGGAGATCGTGCCTATCGACTCGCCCTACCGCCTTCTCTATCTGGAATACATGATGTCTTTCATATATTGTTGTTGTGGAAATATCTTCCTGATGCTTCACATATTATTTAGCCAGACGAGGCCAAACTTGAAGAGACACTGAGTTACTTCGAGAAGCCGATCCAGATTCTCGATCGTAAAGAAAAGCAGCTCAGAACGAAGACTGAAAGTTCAGTGGAGTCGTCATGGCATTGAAGAAGCTACTTGGGAGACCGAGTCTTATATGAGGCAGATATTCCCAGAGTTATTTCGTTGATATGAGTTTCTATTCAGCCTCTGTTATACCTTCTTATTGATATGATTTGATTACCTATGATTTCGGGGACGAAATCGTATCCTAGGGGGATAAATGTAATGTCCGAGATTTTATATCATATTAATTTGAGATTATTGAGTTTGAATTGATGTGATTATAGATAGACCATTCTGAGACCAGATTGGGTAAAGCATGTGATTTATGTAATTTCGGATAGAACTGTTGGCGCCCGAGCGGTAGAAAATGACCGCCTGAGCGCCAATGTTCAACAAGGACATTTCATGGACAGAACGTCTGGCGTCTGAGCGGTAGTTTTTGACCGCCCTAGTGCCAGTGTTCAACAAATATATATCTCGGACAGAAGGTTCCGCGCCCGAGTGGTAAATTATAACCGCCCGAGTGCCGACAGAAATGTTTGAAGAATGAGTCACGTATCTTTAGCATGCAAGTGGATGTATATAAAATTCATTCCTTCAGATTTCATCAGCTGCAAGAAACGAGAAAAGCTCCTAAGAATCTTCAAATTCTGTAAAGCGTAAGAATTGGAATTTTACAAAATCCATCCACTAGAGTTTTAATCCGATCACAGTTCTGAGATCCCCTCGTCAAGAGCTGCACACGGACATTGAGTATTGACAGGCTTTGAGTTCGAGACTTCGACAAGTCAGATTGACAGAAAGAAAGGTATAAATCAATGTTGATCCGGGATTGCACAACTCGAGTTTGATTTAACTTGAGTTTCCTAAAATCACATACTTGATTGTCATTGCCTCGATATGTTGCAATGTCTGATATTGATATGCATATTCTATTGATTTGTATTTAAGCGTATGTATGTAAAGAGTCATGGGCTGATGTGCCTAGTTTTGGGCGGACATGCCTAGTCTTTGGCGGAAATGCCAAGTCTTTGGCAGAGGTGCCAAGACACCGGACGTTTGGTCATACCGATGTGGCATAGGAGTAGAGCGACTTCTATCGCGAGATTCGATATGGACTCGAACAAAGTACGTAAATAAGAACGTACCGCCACCACGATTGGGAGAGTAGGTTGGAGATTGTTTCGTTCTTATTCAGATCGGAATCCCTAGATTAGAAAAGAGTCGAGTCAGAGATTATGAGTCAGAGTTTGATTTACAGTTTTATATCGATTCATGTCTTTCAGATTTGATACATGCTATTGATATATGTTATATGCTTTTATATATATTTTTATATAATTGCATTTATACGTTGTTTATACTGGGAATGTAATTCTCACCAGAGTTATCCGGCTGTTGTTGTATTTGTATGTGTGCATAACAGATGGGACAAGATCAGGAACAAGAAGAGGATGAGAGATTACAGTTAGCGTGGAGATCCGGGCCTAGAAGTAGATTAGGATTCAGCACTTGATATATAGAAGTTGAACCCTAGTTTGACAGGAATTTATTTAGTACAAGACTTGTACTTTTAGGTTGATATGTATATCAGACTGATTACATTACGTTTCCGCATTTGTATTTAAAAAAAAAATTATGTCCCACATTACATAATTGTTACATTTGATATTAATAACGATTAAGAAAATGAATTAGCGTCCGGGTCCCCACTCCAATAAATCTCGGACTAAGCTTGCCTCTCTTCCCAAACATCATAACACGCTTCATAGGTGCTATCTTCACGAATACATGATCACCTACGGAAAATTCGAGATCTCTCCTCCTCTTGTAAGCATAACTCTTTTGACGACTCTGTACGGTCATCATCCTGTCTTGAATCTTGACTACCACATCTGCAGTCTGCTGAACAATCTCTGGCCAAGTTCTGATCTCTCACTGACTTCATCCCAATGTATCGGCGATCTACATGTCCTTCCATATAGTGCCTCGTAAGGAGCCATACTTATAGATGATTGGAAACTGTTTTATAGGTAAACTCGATTAGAGTTAGCTTTGATTCCCAATTCCCATGGAAATCAATCACAAAAGCTCGCAGCAAATCTTCCAAAATCTGAATCACTCGCTCAGACTTTCCATTTTGTCTGAGGGTGGAATGTTGTACGGAATAGCAACTTCGTCCCCATGGTTGCATGTAAACTCTTCCAAAAGGACGATGTAAACCTCGGGTTCCTATCAGACACAATAGAAACTGGGATCCCGTGCAATCGGACTATCTCCCTGATATAGAGCTCTGCATACTAAGTCGTGGAGAGAGTCGTCTTTATCGGCAAGAAATGTGCTGACTTAGTAAGTCGATCAACTATAGCCCAATTGGCATTGGATCCTCTGACTGACCTCGGAAAGCCAACAATGAAATACATGGTGATATTCTCACATTTCCACTCGGGGATAGGTAGCGGCTTAAGCATTCCTGCTGGCCTCTGATCATCTGCTTTCACTTGCTGATAAGTGAGACATTCAGATACAAATGAACGGTTGTCTCGCTTCATACCTGGCCACCAATACAAAATCTGCAAATCCTTGTACATCTTGGTACCTCCTGGATGGATGGAATACGGAGATGTATGTGCCTCTAACAAGATATCTTACCTGATCGAATCAACACTAGGCACCCACATCCTTCCTCTGTATCTCACAATACCATCAGACACTGTGTAGAGTACACTGCCCTTGGCTTCATCCTTCAGTCTCCATTTATGTAACTATTCATCTAAATACTGACCTCTACGGATTCGGTCTAGCAAAGAAGATTGGACTGTCAGATTAGACAGCTTTGGATTTATGCCCTTAGGATAAAATTCTAGGCCAAATCTCTGAATTCCTGACTGAAGAAATCTATGCACTGATAGCTGTGCTACAACTGAAACTTTTCTGCTCAAAGCATCTTCCACAACATTAGCTTTTCCTGGATGGTAGCTAATTTCAAAATTGTAGTCTTTTACTTACTCCAACCGCCGTCTTTGTCTCATGTTAAGTTCTTTCTGCGTGAAGAAATACTTGAGACTCTTGTGATCATTGAATATCTGGTATTTCTCGTCGTACAAATAATGTCTACATATCTTCAACGCAAAGACAACGGCCACTAACTCGAGATCATGAGTCGGGTAGTTCTTCTCATGCACCTTCAACTGTCTGGAGGCATAATCTATAACCCGACCATGCTGCATCCAAATTGCGCCTAAACCGAGCTTAGAAGCATCGGTGTACAACACAAAAGTGCCTTGCCTCGATGGCATGGCTAACACTGATGCTGAAATAAGAGCTTGTTTCAAAGTACTAAAGCTCTTCTGACATTCATCACTCCAAACGAATTTAGCGTTCTTCTTAGTCAACAAAGTGAGTGGCACTGCAATCAAGGAAAACCCTTGATGAATTTCCTGTAGTAGCCTGCTAAGCTTAGGAAACTACGAATCTCTGACACATGCTTCGGCTCAACTCATTCTTTAACTGCTTCTACCTTAGCTGGATCCACCTCAATGCCACCTCTAGATATTATATGACCCAAAAATTCTACCTTCTCCAACCAGAATTCACATTTACTGAATTTTACAAAAATCTTGCGACTCTGCAAGACCTGCAAAACTGTACCCAAATACTGACTATACTCCTCATGGCTCTTCGAATATATAAGAATGTCGTCAATGAACACACTATGACGAACTAATCTAGGTAGGGCTGAAATACTCGGCTCATGAGGTCCATAAAAATCGCTGGAGCATTTTTCAATCCAAACGACATCACTAAGAACTCGTAGTGCCCATATCTGGTTCTGAAGGCTGTCTTATGAACATCTGCATCTTTTACCTTCATCTGATGATACCCTGATTGCATATCTATCTTAGATAACACCGTAGCTTTCTGCAACTGATCGAATAAGTCCTCTATCATTGGTAGTTGGTATTTATTCTTGATCGTTTTCTTGTTCAGTTTTCGGTAATCGATACACAACCTCATGCTCCCATCTTTCTTCTTTACAAAGAGCACCGGTGCGCCCCATGGTGAGAAACTAGGGCGGATTTTCTTTGTCGAGGAGCTCCTGAATCTGTTGTTTGAGCTCTAACATCTCATCTGAAGCTAAAAGGTACGGTGCCTTAGAGATTGGCATAGTGCCTGGCACAAGGTCAATGGCAAACTCCACATCTCTATCTGGTGGAAGGCCTCTGACTTTGTCTGGAAACAAGTCAGGAAAATCTCTGACTATTGGTACATCAAATATCGACGGAGTGGGTGTATCAGGTGCGGAAATAATATTGGCCGAGAAAGCCTGACACCCCTTATGAATAAGTCTATGTGCCTGCATGCAAGAGATCATGCGAGGGAAACTTCTCCATTTGTCCGGCTCAAAAAGAAACTATTTCATGCCCAACGGTCTTACCCACATTGACCTTTTCTGAAAGTCAATAAGAACTATGTTCTTTGTTAGCCAGTCCATTTCCAAGATAATATCACACTCTGGCATCGGCAGCACAATCAGATTGGCATACACTAAGTGGCTCTGCAGTTCAAGATCAATATCTCTGACCACGCTAGTAGCTGATAACTCTTCCGCTGATGGGATTGTCACTTAGTATTTCACGTCGAGTCCAATGGACTTGACATCTAGATGATTAGTGAACGTCTCCGAAATAAAAGAGTGAGTTTCCTCGGAATCTATCAAGGCCTTCGTGGCGACTCTCTTTATGAAAATATTTCCTGAGAGACGTTAACACAACACACAAAACTTACATCTCAAAATAATAATCTTAACCTCAAGCATAGTAGAAAATCTCTACGGAAGTCACCAAAAATACTAACTAGCATACTACTAATCCCTATCAAATTTGAAACATGCATAGTACAAGAATAATATGTTGCTGACTTAAATAAGTTACCAGTCAACATGGTCGTGTCTGGGTTCGCCTCCTCTTCCTGCATGGTGAACACTCTTCCCTGGGTTGGCTGCCTCCACTGTGGGAAGTCCTTCAGCATATGATCGCTGGCTCCACACTTGAAGCATTTGCCCGATCCCCATAAACACTATCCTTATGCTGACAGTGGCACTTCGGGCATTCTGGGTGCTCACCGGGCCTCTAAGGTGCCTTCTTCTGCAGAATAGGACCCCTAACTCTCGGCAGTCCAGTGAAACGGCCTCTTCCCCTGCTGCCCCTGGAAAGGCCATTTAAATTGTTGTTGCTGTTGTTGCTGAGATGCCTAATAGGGCCTCTTGCGTTGCCTGTTTTTCTCTATGTCTCTCTGATCATGTTCTGCCACCAAGGCTCTCGACACGACAACATCATACGTAGTAGGACCAGCAACTCTCACATCACGGCTCAAGATCGACCGCAAGCCATCAATAAAGTGCCTCAACTTCTCCCAGGCATCATTCGCAATCAGGGGCACAAAGTGACACCATCTCTCAAATTTCCTAACAAACTATGCCACGCTGTTGTCTCCCTGTCGCATTGTCATGAACTCCCTGGTCAAGCGGGAGCGTACTTTCTCTGTGAAGTACTTGTAGTAGAAGACCTCCTTGAAACCAGTTCAAGTCAGTGTTTGCAAGTTCGCTGACACATATTCGCTCTCCCACCATAGTCTGGCGTCTCCTGTCAGCAAGAAAGTGCCACACCTGACCCTGTCTGCATCTTACAGCTCAATGAAAGCAAAAATTACCTCGATGGACTTAATCCATCTCTCAACTATCATTGAGTCAGTAGTCCCCGAGAACTCCTTTGGGTCCATCCTCCTGAACCTCTCATAAACCGCATCTGGTCTAGCCTCGCCCCTGTATCCACTGCAGCATTGTTCCCCGCAAACTATGTGAAGAACAGAGTCATCTCTGCAAGTATCTGAGCCTGCAGATAATATCTGGTGGTGGACAAGGAGGAGTGGCCCTCTCCCCATCCTGAGGCTCTCTATCCTTGTCGCCTGCTCCATGCACAATCCTACGTCTGGGAGGAATTCTGTTCCAAAATTTACCCAACACAACATAATATCAAAATCATAAAATGCACGTAATTCGAATGTATACATGCACTTGCTGAAATCATGACTTGATGCTTACTGCACGAAAGAATTTAAAACTTTAAACTTACAGACTTGAGGTGCGACATCGTGAGCTTCTCGCAACTGGCAGTAGGTATAAACCTTTACAATAACATCGCTCTGATACCAACTGTAACGTATCGTATTTTGAACTATTAAAAATTTGCGAAAAAATAAAATTCTTCTTTAATAATAGACCTTCAAATTACATTAAAATTATATGCTCGTCTAAAAATATTTGAAATAAAAACAATTACAAATGAAGTTTGCAAAAAGGTAATCGTTTAAACATCGTAAACAATATCATGAAAATCAGAGTATTTGAAACATGCATAAAGTCTTAAAAACATAGGCGGTCCTCGGGTTTAGCCTCATGCGCAGACCGAGCCGGCTCATTGGTCCCCACCCCTCGTCTCCTCGTACTCGTCATCACCTGCATCGATCAAGTCTAGTGAGTCTAAAGACTCAACAAATATAAACTAGAGATAACAAGTAATACATAATAAAACCACATGCCTTTTAAAGTAGGACATACAGACTAAAACTTGAACGCATTTGCATAAACATAGACGTGCCATCATCGTAAAACTTATCATAAACATGATTGCATCAAGCATACTTGGACATGCATAATATCATCGCTTTTCGTAGAGATTGTTTCAAAGCAAGTGTCCCATAACATAGTGTGTCTGATAAGACTAAACCACGGTACTGGGCTGGCAGGGATGTCCACTATCATATACATGAGATCCCCCGTCATGCTTTACCGGGTGGATTGGTCCCTGGTCATGCTTTACTGCTTTCCAATCCTGATCTAAACTCGGTCTTGCTTTACCGTGGTGGAGAGGTCACAGGCCACACGTTCACCGACTTCCAAACACGTTCATAATTGGTTAGCATACCTCAAAAACATAAAATAATATCTTTTGCACGTCGACCATACTTTCATGGTATTGAGGGATTCATTGGATCTCGCTTGGGGTCACTGCTGCATATACTAACATGATTTCATGCACTTAATTTCCATAACTTAGACGTAATAGTCATGTTCGCCACCCGAAATGACAATTTACTTATGACGTTCTAAATCACTCGGGAATTGACCTCGTTTAATCATCGTACTAAACCATGACATCGAACCCCAAAACAATCTCTACATGAAGTGTGAACATTTCCCAAACATGAAATACATGGAGCAAAAGAGTGGTTTAAAAATCATGAACAAGCGCCTAGGCGCTGGACAATGCTGCGGTGCGGCACTAAGCGTTAGGCACTAGCGCCCCGGCGCTAACAAGGCCGCAAGTCTAGGATTGTGGTGCCACAAGGGGCAGCGCCGCGGCGCTAAACTTGCGTAGAACGGGCCGCGGCGCTGGGAGTGCTGCGGCGTTAACCCTGCGCACAACCAACAAAATGAACACATTTGATGCAATTTCAAAGTCACGCTTAAAAGACTTGAAACGATTCAACGATATACATCCTAGGATGCTATGGCAATTATTTAAACTCACACAAACGTCCCAAAACAACTACGCACAACAAACAACGCAGCACAACTCATAAACATGAATTTCTTTGATCCAAAACATTTCTTATGACTTCTATAGCAACCAAGTGCCTATCGACACGAAACGAAACATCAATATCATCAAAACATCATACTTAATTTACCTAAACGCAGTAGCGATCACCCAACGGTTCCCAACTTAGCATGCAACAAATAAACTTTAAGAACACGTCAAGAACACGTTTTCCTAAAATCGCAGTTTGAGTAGTCCCATGAAAACGATCATAATTCACTCTTTTTATCGAAAAGTACTACGTTTTATCTGTTCAAAACTTTTCCAGAAAAACAACCGAAAATGTACATTACACAAAATGACAGCAACATCCGGTTTTGAGATCTAAAAATCATTTCAAATTCAATCCAACCAATTTTGCTCAAACTCTTGCACATCATACATGAATTTTACACACAATAAACATCACAACATATATTATGACAAGATCGATGCAAGAACGAAAGAGTATACATGCCTTTGATCTTTAAAAACTATCGAAACGACGATACCGAAGCGGAGAGAATGCGATGGTTGATCCAGGAGGAATTGTGGCACGATTTTGATGCTAAAAAATCAACGATGGATTGTTGGAAAATTGGAGAAAGAGGGGGCGGCTGCTGCTTGAACCCTAACATTCTTCTAAAAAATGAAATGAAAGCCAAGGAAATTGTGTGTATTTGTGTCGTGAATGTGTGTGCGTTTGTTTAGTAGGATTAAGAGGTTAATTAACTAATTAAATTAATTTAAAAAATAGCTAATAACTATTTAACATGCTAATTAAAAAGGTTAATCCAATATTAACTATATGTATTCTCCCGATTTAAAATAAAGTGCGTAAGTGACCATCTTAACAATTTAAAATCTACTACTAATCAAATTAGTATTTTAGAAAGGTTTAAAATCTTAAAGTCATCTAATAATTAAATTAGATTTTTAAAAATGCTAAATATTATTAAATCATTTAAAATGTCACTTTCTTAACTTGAAATAAAATTTTACCAATCACACAAATCGTCGCGGGTCTCATTTCCTCGATCCCGTATCGAATAATCGCTTGAAACATGAAACTCAAGAAATTTTTTTAACGTGCATCACATGACATAAATAATTTAAAATAATGTAAATTCATAAATCATGTCACGCTAAAAATCTGGAAGAATGTTGGAAAGATGTGTTAATAATATCGAATCTTAGGTTAAGTAGCCTATATGATGATAATTTAAAGGTTTAATTTTTTTTTTTTGGAAAAAATAATTTAAAGATTTAATTATGCATAACTTTTATCTTATCTACTTGCCATAAATTGTAAATATTTAAATGTGTAAAATTATGTCTTGATAATTTATTGTTACAATGTCATAATATTTTGAAATTCAAAATATCTCATCATGATAAATCACAATTTAAATTCAAACTCACTTGATGATTATATTAATTTTTTTATAAATAATGACGTTTGAAATCCCTACACATATACAACTAAAATCACACAACACCATCAATTGTAAATTTAGACTTGTTTGAAAGACTCTCAAACAACCAGAAAAAATCCAAGAAAGGTTCAAGGTGTTCTTTATATTCGATGACGATAAATCATTTTTTCGTATTCAGTATCATGTTATTAAGTTTAAAAATGAATAAATTATCACCACAATATTTTCTTTTGGAAAAACTTGAGAAATTAAGTTTGTATAAATTAAAAATCAAATATAAATTTCCGAATCCTTGTTGGATCGTTATTTTTGAGATACAAACTATAATACAGAACACTGGATTTTAATTGGGTTAATTGGGTATCAGTACCCAAAACCTATGAAATTTGGTTTTAGTACCTGGAGAGAGAAAAATTTTCTAAAAATGCCAAAAATACCCTTGTCTTCTATTTTGATTTTAATTGATCCTCGCGCTCCCCAAAATGGTATCAGAGCTTATAAAGAACCCTGAGCCTCTGTCGTGTGATCTGACACGAAGCACGAATCTCCGTAGAGGACAACCTTTGCTCTGATAAAGAGTTTGAGGTTAGATAAATGATAGGTACCATTTGAGGTGTCACCCTGCAATGATCACTTGATCCCTCATCTCCTTATCCGAAAGCCGGAGCTCTGAGTTGGGGTACTGACTCAAAATGGTATCAAAGCATGGTTAATTTATTTCAAACACGAAAATTTTTTATTACTGGTAACTAAATGTATGAGAAGGAGAATTTCGAAAAAATTATGAATCCGAACTTTAGTTCGAGAAGAATAACTTACAAGAACTATTCCAATATTTTGGAATATACACAAGTTTATCTAACTATTGTTAGATATCAGAAATAGAAGAACAAAGGAAATTTATCTCCTGATAAAAGACAGTAGTGTTTGCAAAACCTTGCATACACAAAAGGTAGACTCTTACAGGCCGAAAAAACCAGATCTTCACTTATCTGTTAAATATGCCAGGGACTACCATCCAGCTCGAAATTGAACTTATTTCCCTGGAAATAATTCAATTAGAACAATGAATCTGTATAGACAGAAGATCTACGAAGGGAAGCAACAGCACCCTCAGGTAAAAATTTATGATTCAGAATAATAAATTTCTGGAGATAATACCAGACTCCTCTAAGCTCTCTCTGGATCTTAGAGAAATACAGAAAACGGTACAAAATTATGGCAATATGCTATATTATGTACCTCAAAGGATTGAAAAGGTCCTAGAGAAACAAGAAGAAATTCTTGAGATCTTAAAGGATATTCAAACAAGAATACAGAAACTAGAACAACAACCAAGTTCTAGTAGAAGAACTTCAGGAGGCTGGTTACCACCATCCTTTGGTACCGAACCTTTGTTACATCAACAAGGGAAGGCCAGAGTGGTGTCAAAACCTTTAACTGAAGAAGAAAAGATGATCAATCTAATCAAGTCTGTCTCAGAAAAGAAATTGATCTGATGACAACTTTAGAAAGGATTGGGTTGGAGGATCTACAAGAGCTTGCGGAATCTTTCGCAAATCTCAAAGTAGTAGATCTAAAGATGAATACAGCAGTAGGTGAAACACCACCTGCAATAACCTGGTCATCTTCTCAGGAACCACCAAGGGAAAGTATGGGATCTCATAATGTAAATATGAGAGAATCTCAGACTGATTTCCATACTGGTGGAGGATCACACCCAGCGGGAACAAGGGCAAGGAGAACTCAAATTCCTTTGCACCAAACACCCTATGGGAAAACTGTTTTAGATCCTATACATCCTTACGGGGTTATGCTTAACCTTGATGTTTTGGACTTCAAAAACAGAGAAGATCTCATAGACGATTGGACATCTGCTATGAGGATTGCAGCAGGAACACTTGATCTCAACAAAGAAGGATTCATTAAACTTTTGGAAATGAGTCTTATGGGATCAGTGAAAATTGCTTGGGACATGACTTCATCAGACATGAAAGAGTCAGTCCTAGTTGGGGAATCTCTTAGTGAGATCGCTGGAAAAATGGCTACCCTATTCAAAGCACACTTTATAGGGGTAGACTATTTCAATAGTCAAGATACAGAGAAAAAGAAAAAATATACTCAGGCTCTGTATAGTCTTGAATTACATGATATATGTTTGGTAGATGAATACATTATATTATTCACCAAATATAGATGGAATTCAGGAGTCGAAGAAGATATAGCTATGCAGCTTTTCTTCGCAAAAATGCCAAGTCCTTGGAGAGAAATGCTCATAAGGGAATACGTACCTGGTAATCCAGATACATTGGCAAGAAGAGCCTCTTTCCTTAAAGGAAAATTGGCAGAATGGTGTCATATGGCAGCGTTACAAAAGAATTACAAACGCCTAAGGGGTATCAACAAAAGAACTCCTTTGTGTTGTAAGGAAAATGATCTTCCAACTATTATTGGAAGTAAACCACAGAAGCATAAAAAGAAAAGTTTTAGGACTCATCCTTATGCACGAAGTGGAAGAAGTTCTTGGAAACCAAGATCCGTATGGTCCAGACAGAAAGCCAGATCTTATAAATCTGGACAAAGAAGCGGACCATCGAGAAGTAGGATATCATCCCAGGCATCGAGTTCATCTCGAAGCACAGGAAGAACACCTACAAAGAAAACTTTCAGAAGAGCTCATACGCGAGCCAATGAAAGTTTCAAAGATTGCAATTGCTGGACATGTGGAGCAAGAGGTCATATCTCGACCAACTGTCCAGAAAATGAGAAAAGAGGTATTAAACGCTTCGATTCTACTCCGGATATAGAAGATGCAGTTTATTACCAAGATCTCATTCAAGTATACCGATTTGAGGACATTGCCTCAGATGAGAGTATATATGAAGAAGAAGAAGTCTTAAGTCAGGAAGAATCTGATGGAACAGAATCGGAATCTGACTGAAGACGAGGTGTTTCGACACGAAACACATGAAGATTTGTCTGGGTTTTTTAGCCAGACAACAATATCTCATAACATGGTTCAAAGAATCATGAGAGAAAATCCGAGTCTACAGAGATACCAAGGTTTTTCTGCAGGACAGGTAGAAAAGTTCTTAGGAAGTCTTGGCCTAAGAAACAGAAAGCATCATCTAATCTATAAAGTTTCTAGAAGGGAAATGGCAATCCCAATGGAACTTACAGGAAATAGAATGGAGATGCAGTTAATTCCTTCCGAAGAAATTAAGGAGGAATTACAAAAACTCAAGATAGAAGTAGCAAGGACTATGTCCTGGATTCATATCGGAGCAATCCAAATTATGATAAAGGCTACTTTCAAAGAAGGGATAGATTCACCTATCGATATTGCTATTTGCGATAAAAGAATGGGGAATCTACAAGATTCAGTACTGGGAACAATCTCAGGAAACCTCTGTGCAGGAAAAATTGTAGGGGTAATCTATCCAAGGATAGCCTACAACCTGGCAGATCGAGATTTCAGCCGAGCCTTGACATTGCATCAGAACTTCAAGGAAAAAAGGCTGATGAAAGAAGGTAATAGACCATATTCTATTACCTACCAAATTTCATATGCTCTATCTAATACACATCATTCTGAATTGTTTATTAGAAACGAGTTTATTGAAATCCCTGAAATATTCGGAAAAGTTGCTCAGGCAATTTATCCAGAAAGAGTTGAGTTTCCTTTAATACAGGAAACAGATATCCAGATCCAAGACAAACCAATTCTACAGAGGAATCAAAGTCTTAGATTGGAATCAAGAAGACTATCTTTTCAAGGAGACAGAATTACAAGTTACAGATGGGATAAAAGGCCTGTCATAGAAACCCAACAGGAGCTGAAAAGTTTTTCTACAATAGGAAAACTTAGATGCCCAGAAGGGTGGAAGGAGTTAGAAATAGTATTTGACATTACAAAACAAAGGAATCAATTTCCTTGTAATTCAATATACTATTTGGAACAACCGATAATAGGAACTTACCAAGGACTGATTAATATCGGAGAATTGGAGGTTCATATTCAAGGAATTCCAGGAAAAGAATCAGATCGACTGATTCTTGGACTAGAGTTTCTCGAGGAACATAAACCTTGGAAACGTCTAGAGTATGGAATGGAGTTTATGGCAGAAGATAAAATGTGGAAAATACAATGACCACAAGTCCATTCTCCATATACATTCCAGTAGGAATGTTGTATGAACAATATAAGGCAGAATACTTTGCTGCATATATTGATTCAGGTGCTGGAATATGTACAGCAAAACGAGGAGTTTTTCCAAATAATTTGGAAGAAGAGTTACCCAAGATTGCTGGAAGAGATTTTTCCAGAAGAATCTTAATCTTATGTAAAGGGATTAAGATGACTGAAATCATGATTGGCGGTGCTGGACAAACACCTTGGTACAAGGTAAAGACACCACCAATTTATTTTCATGACACAGGAGCTGACATATTATTAGGAAATAATTTCCTACAAATGTTCAAGTCCTATACACAAGAAAATGAGACTAGAAGATTAGTGTTCACAACACCATGTGCTCACAAAATCATAGTCCAGAGACTTAGGGAGGCATTTTACAGAAAATTGCCAATCCAGTTTCGCAGCAAGCGTGGTGATTCAGGAAAACTTCTGAACCCGAAAATGAAGGATTCAAGACGGTTTGGAGAAACAATGCTCCAGTTAAGAGCAGATAAGGAACTCCAACCAGAAGATATAGAATGCCTTAAGATAACTCTACATACAAATGGAGTAGAGTTTGAATCTAAGGTATCACTGGAAGATGTCAAGAAGAGGATCAAAGAAAATTATAACGAAGATCCCTTGGCATGGTGGGACAGAAATCAACTCAGGGCTTGCCTTAAGATCAAGGAAGGCAAAGAGTATGAATTTGTCCGTTGTAAACCCATCCCAATGAACATCATTGATCAGAGGGATATGCAGATTATAATCAAGGAACATTTGGACCTTGGATTAATCAAAGCAGGTATGTCACCATATAGCAGTCCAGGTTTTCTGGTAAGAAATCATGGTGAGATTAAACGAGGAAAACCCAGATTGGTTATTAATTATCAAGAAATTAATAAGATTCTGGAGTTTGATGGGTATTTTATACCTAGTAGAGAACACTTGATTAGTTGCATTCGCAATGCCAAGATATTCTCTAAATTTGATTGCAAGTCTGGATTCTATCAGATTCGGATGCAGGAAGAAAGCAAGAAATTCACAGCTTTCTCCACACCTCAAGGACATTATATTTGGGAAGTATTACCAATGGGATTGGCTAACTCACCCCAGATATTTCAAAGAAAGATGGATAATCTTTTCAAAGATTATTTCAAGTTTATGTTTGTTTACATCGACAATGTTTTAATAGCATCCAAAGATATGAATGAACATGTTAAACATTTGGAAATTTTCTCTAATGTTTGCAAGAAAGAAGGACTGGTTTTATCTGAAAAAAAAAGCAGTCATTGCTACAAGAAAGATTAATTCCTCGGAATTGAAATCGATGAGTCAGGAATAATTCTGCAAGAACACATAGTAGAAAAGGTGCAGAATTTTCCAGAGAATCTCAAAGACAAAAAGCAACTTCAAAGTTTTTTAGGGGTTGTTAATTTTGCTGGGATGTTTATTAAAAACCTAGCAAAACACAGGAAGGTGTTCAGTCCATTATTGAAAAAAGATGCTAGATTTATATGGACAGATGAACACACAAAAGGACTTATCCATTTAAAGAAGGTTTGCAAAAATCTTCCAAAGATGGCTATTCCTCAAGACGAGGATGATCTGGTATTATATACCGATGCCAGTGATCATTGGTGGGCTGCAGTATTAACAAAGCTCACACCAGATGGAGAACAACCATGCAGATATTGTAGTGGGTTATTCTCAGATGCAGAAGCCATAAGATGGCACATCAACGAAAAAGAATTTTATGCAGTAAAGAGGGCTTTTGAAAAATGGCCGTTATTTTTACTTGCAAAGAAATTCACTTTGAAAGTTGATAACACTCAAGTTAAAGCCTTTTTGAGGAATAGAATTGAGTCTAAACCGGAGAAGGCTAGATTATTATGATGGCAAACTTTATGTCAAAATTATATTTTTGATATTATGATAATAAAATCTCATGAAAATATTCTTGCAGATTTTTTAACAAGAGATGGACAGCATTGACATTGATGCTATTATCAAGATGCAGAGGCATTTGAGGGAACACCTTGAAATGCTTCAAACCGAGTTCAACAAGTTAGCTGTTAACGCAGAAGTTGCGGGAAGGCTACAACAAGCTGATAAGAGAATTGTCTCTGATCGAATTACAGGATGTTTACAGGCATATACTCAGTTATGGTCTGTAACGCAAAGGCCTATCCTCCAGGGCATTGAGAGACCACTGGTTTCTCAAATGGAGAGTTTTCGAGTACAGGACTCTATACCTGTAGCGGGGGATTCAAATACCCCTTGCACAAGTGTTAAGTCGGGATCATCACCAGATGAATCGACTGAAACAAAAGTTGAGACTCCTGATCCTTATCTTGAGTCCTCAAGTCAACCCTTCACCTCGGGGATTGAAGAGGGAGAGATCAACCTTAGGCCTCGAATTGATAAAGGCAAATCTAAGGTTGGTACTAACGAAACAACAATCTCTCCATTTCAGGTTTATCAGCAGAATTGGGAGAAGTTGAAAACAAGAATAGGCATTAACCCAGCTACAAACAGGGTTGATGTTTCAGGAAAATATCCAAGGGTATGGATGAAACCTAATTCATATCCCAAGGAGGTTAAAGCTTGGTATGAATTTGGGGCTCTCGCCTCAGTCTATACTACATCACCCAGCTTTCCGGAAATTTCATGTCTACCAAAATGGATCCAGGAAGCTGTTCATGAAACTTGGGCAAATAATGATTATTTGTCCAGAGGAGATATTCTGGAATTGTATTTTTTCAGTGCAGCACCAGAACCAGCAGGGAAAGGCACACATGAAGCCTTTCATTTCATCAAGCTAAGGAGGCCAGATTCAAATGTCCAGAAATTTATCAAGGCCCCTCCGACAGAAGAAACACCCCTGGTGTCTTCAATAACTGAAGATGATATTTCTACCAGAAGAGCTTGGGGTATTTGGGTCTGTCTCACTGAGATGGATAAAGTCAAATTTCCGTTCAAATTCTACAATCATTCAGTGAACGGATCATTCCTGTTAAATACCATGACAGGAAAAACAACAAGTTTTGCAGAAGATCTATTTGAAAAGAAAAGAAATCTTTTGTGGAACAGCAAGCTGCCGGCAAGCAAAGAGACTCGCCGGAAATTCTGTAACATGGCACATATAGGAAGATGGTCAGAAAACATCTGCCTTGAATGCCAAGACCAGAAGAAACCGGAGTTTGGTAAAGGTTTCAAACCGAGATCAGATCGGAAAAACTTTACCGACACAAGCACAAGTAGGGAAGGACCACATACACATTTTCCTCGAGGATACAAAAAACCAAAGATTCCTCGACAAAATTAAAAGGGACATGTGACCCTCCATTACAAAAAGCAGGACCACTACCATGTGAGTGGTAGAACAAGACAACCACTAATTAGTGGTAAAGGACAAATGGACCACCAATAACAAATGGTGGATGACTCAGCAAGCATTGGATACCAATCTAAAAGGAATCCAATGAATAAAAGTAAATTAACTGGTCCCGAAAATTCATCCATAAATAAGGACAGAAAGGAAACCAGTTAACACACCAGAATCAAAACTTAAAAATGTATCGAGTATATTTGAAAGTTTTGAAAAGAAGGTTAACATACAAGAGGAGAGGCAGAAGCTCTTAAATGGTTAGTAAATCATTTCAAAGAGTATAAAAAAGATGAAATTACTGCCGATATCCTGGAAACTCATCGTCAATGGTATCTAAGAGAGATAAAGGAAGATGAGAGATGTCCAGATTAATAATCTAAACAGGGACCCTTCAACCACTACATGGTCCCCAAGCAAGCTGTAAAGGCTAATGAAGATTTGAAATCCGAGTTTCAAATCCGAAAGAGCCTTCTATAAATAAAGCCGGAAGAAGGAAGTGAAGATCATCAAATATTTTCTCCATTTCTTTCATACAAGGTTGTAATATTTTCTTTCAAGCTTTATGTGTGTTAAGAGTCCAGCTACGATAAGTAGCTAAACAAGTTTTTCCTCCTCTACAGGAGGTTACTATGTAATAAATAAATGTTTGTGTTTGAATAAAAGAGATCTTTGCTCTAGCTCCTCTCATGTATTATTTTCAAAAATTTTATTTTATACTGTACACTCTAAGGTAGGAAACGAATTAGAGTTGTGCCGAGTGCTGCTGAAGGAATCTGCGTCTGTAACCATCGGTTGCGATCGTGTGGTTGAACTGTGAGGAGCAATTCGTAAAATACGGTGGATATAACCCGATGGTACTCCGGTCAAAGAGGTATAAGATTTTATTTTATTTTACGGAAACATGATGGACCTTTACTTATAAAAGAAAAATCAATTATTTAAAAAATTAAAGGATGAAGGGTATTATGGGAAGCTAGGTACTAAATTTAAAGTTTGAAAGATTCTTGTACTAATACGTAAGTTGCCCATTTTAATTTTGGATATAATCCCCGGCTTTATAAAACAAAACAACGATCAGATATTTACATTAATCTAACTTTTTACATTAATTACGTTGTAAATACAGAACAGTGGAGCACAAGACAACTGTTTTCTTCACCAAAGCTACTACCAACAAGCTAAGCATCCCAGACATCCTTCAGAGTCAATCCATTCCTAGGTAATTTTCTTTCGTTCCAAAATATGCATACAACTGTTTTGAGGAGCCGATTACATTCGAGACAAGTAAAGGTTATACCTGTCCCGTGAACGTTGGAAAATTTCCATATCTATTTTATACAATGTGTTCTTCTTATCTATCTCACGGGTTACCTCTGCTAGCTCCGACTCCCTCTCTACCATGCATTTCGAAGCTTTTAAACTCGTAAGCGAAACGGGCATCTTGTTCACAACTGGAAATATGACATCAGGTGTAACTTGCTCCCTGATTTTAAAAGTAGAAAATTAAGTTAATGTTTGAGAATTTCTGTGGCTTGACATACAAAAAGAAAACAGGTTGTTGTGTATATATTTACCAGTTGCCAAAGGATATTAGTCCCTTTCGTTTCATGATGCCACCGTCTAAAGAGATGGCTCCATCCCTAATGCAGGCACGTGCCATTTTCATACACTGCTTGTTCTCATAAACTTGAAGCTCCCCAAAGAGGCAGCACAATAACATTTGTCGGGTACTAGTATCATTTTTCCTTGTCCCGTGTGAATGGACTGCTTCCATGTTTACCATGCGAACGGCATATCCAAGAAATCCGTGGGGGGTACAGCCATTTGGCAAGGTAGGCTCCTGCAAGGAGTCCAGATTTTGGGAATCACTTTCCAACTCGTAGCCATTTGTCCTGAAATCGTCATCATTGAATTTTGGAAGCAGAGATATTAACCAAGTTAGTATTAATTAGAAGTAGATATATTAACCAAGTGTAAGGACAATCTTTGTTATCCAGGACACCTACCATTGTGCCTTTATTTAGATCAAGTCTTGGAGAATGTCATGACAAATTTTAAAATTGTTAGACTATAATGGATTAATCAATTGTGCTGATTCTGATACCTTGTATCCTCTAGGCACAAAGTAAGATATCTTCCACTTGAAGATTGTCCAAATTTGCTAGAGAAACGAGTATCAAAGGATTCAGCAGCAGCATAGTTTTCACACACAATTGCGAGCATTTGATCCTCACCGAGATATTGTGCCAACATCCTACACCGACCAAAAAATACAGCTCAACTTTACCATGAATTCACCAACTCTAAGTTCAGAGAAACAAGAATTAACCTAACCTGCTAAGCTCAATGGTCTGTACCGATCCAAGAAGAGCCACGACACCAAGTACGCCCTTTGGCCTATCTTCCAATGCTAGTTTTCTTAATTTGCAAACAAAAGCCGATGCAGAATCACCTCTGCTTTCAATTTTCTGCTCAATGCACTCTTTTCCAAATGTGCTTGGCGCATCAAGTTCTATTACAAGAGCTGAAAAGGAGTCTGAGTCCGTGATTATCAAGAATGTAATGAAACTAGAAGACTTCAAGCAGAACAAGCTGCTATTTCCATAACCTTTATTAAGTATGACTGATAGGTATCAAAAATAACTGAGCTGGTGATGCTGATTTATTAACCGTGCTATGGAGATAATTGCTCCAAATGAAGAAATTTTTTGTGGACAAAAGAAAAAGCTGGAATCAAATCATCATCATAGCACATTCTCACTAATTACAAGGTTTGGATGTTAGTTCTCCAAACTAAGCGATTTTCTAACATACCATCTCTTATACCAAAATCTAAGATGATAACCACCTTTATCCAAGTTTACAGAAGTTTATCCCTCCTTCTTCTCCTTCCATTAACCTCTCTGTTACCGCCATCTTATGCATATGTAGTCCTATAGTGGCCCAACAAAAAAAGCTTGTATCAAATAAAAAAAAAAAGTGAGCACCTTGGAGATCTGATATATGTTGCTGAAGTGTTGACTGCTTCTGTTTTAGCATCTTTAAATCACTTTCATGCTTTCCAATTGTCAACCCACAGTTAGAAAGATCATCCTCAAGCTCCTAGAGCATAAAACTCTTCTAAGATGTAGAAAATACAAGATATAGGCACAATATTATCATGAAAAATCAACTTATGCTGGCAACTTCAGACAGAAAACCAAATATCTGCAAATACAAATTTACCTTTAAGCAAATCAATGAATTCCCCGCAAAATTGCCTCTATCCCCAGAATTTTCGTTCTGGGCATTCTGATGCTCCAGATTTGGATTCTTTAAACAACTCGAATAATCCGAATGTACTATATTTTCCTTCAAACTTTGTGGAGAAACATTAACAGGCTCGATATCTGGAACATCGAGGACAGGTGTCCGAGGGAGTGGCAGTGCATTTCTGAAAGAAGCTTCAGGAAAAATTTCAGGATCCCTGTAATCTTCATGATCCGCTAATTCAAGATTCTCTCCCTGATCATTTTGAACATGAACCTACATACAAGAATTAACTTTTGTAAGTGTGCCATAACAACTGAACTAGAAATATTGATGGAACTGTCAAAACCTCTATATCCACTTTCAGATCTGGATAATGGGAGTGAAAAGCTGTAAGTGTGAAAATCCCTTCTCTCTGAGGAAGATGAATAGAGCGAACAGTACTGCGTCCACGGGAGAAGCTATATCGCACAAAATTATCCACATCCATTGAGTCCGACTTTAAAATAAGAGTATGAATTTGCCCATGTTTCTCATTATCATTTATATTTTCATCCACAACACCATCAGCATCGACAATTTCAAACAAAATATTCTCCAATTCAGAACCTGCTTCACAGTACTTGAAAATCTGTTTCCAAGATACATAACATTGTAGAAAGGTTAAAAAAAATAGTAGAATGAAGCAAACCGACAGGAAACTCAAATAAAACATCGGGAGTTTTTATCATTAAAAGTTTCTCATCTCCCCGTCATTGGTGTCGGGAGGGTGCAATGGAAATGGTTTCAAACCTTTGAATCTGTCCGAAGTTCTCTTCTTTCAGTTTGAAACTCCATTTTGAATATGACTTTGTCTTTGGATATCACAGAGAGAGATACTGTAATAAGAACATATAACCTTAAATTCTAGTTCTAGAATAACTTAAATTCTAGTTCTTGAATAAGAGTGCTCGCATGAAGAATTATAAGCAAGTAGAAAAATTCATTCAAATAATTTTACAGAACTGATATAACATGATAAAACTTCCTGTCAAAAGAGCTTTATGGTTGGTAAATCGGAAAATGGAAGCTCGCTTCAGAATCCTAGCTCGTGAGTTTTATACACAGCAGCATCCACTTTCCTTAATTCTAACACCTTTGCTAGCATTCATTCAATCATGCTTAGTTTTAGTGAGGGATTATTCGAGTAATTTATGTCAGAACATAGAGGTTTTTTGTTAATAAAAGTAAAAAAGTAAATTTTGAATGAGTCGTATAGCTGCCACATTAAAGTCAAATGTAAGGATATCTCAGGAGATTTATCATAGGTAGGAAATGGAAAAAATCAAGTTCAGGCTGAGAGATTTTGAACACTATCAAGTTAAAACTAGCAGATGTAGAACACAAATGTGAAAGAACAGAAGAGGAAAAGCTGATTACCATCTTTGCCATATCCCTTGGAAACTTTAAGAACATCGCTCAGGTCCACATATCCCCTGGCATCTACCTGTCAGCATAAAGAATTCAGGTTAAGAACACAAATGTCTTGATATATTAGAAAACCAAAAAGGCAGGCTTAATGATGGAAAAAGAGAAAAACAAATAAATATATGCAAATAATACTCCATGCTTCTGTTTCAGGATTATATAAAAAAAACCAAACAACTTATTCAATCTTGTTTGTTTTACTAAGTCTTTTGGTTGATTCAATGAAATAAAGCTTAAGATAAGTCGGTCAAAGTAAAGCATAAAGTGAACCTTGTAGCCAGATATGTAGTTACTACTCTATATGAATCTCATAAAGCATTAGGTTTTCCATCGAGTTTACATATACCTTTTTTAACTGCCAGTTGCTGCCAAAAGTTTTATTTTGACCATGCACTTGAAAAGAGTACCAAAGTTATATTGTACTTCAAAAAATATACTAGTATGCTTGTCCAGACAAGTGAACAGACCATTTTGTTACAATCAGTAACCACATTGCGGACAGCACTGCTGCCATGCAGAAATGAGAATCCATCAACTCGCAACAAAATATTCTCATCTTTTTCAACGTGGTTGCCATATTCATCAAATACCTGCATAAAGAGTGAAGTTTTCATTATGAATGCAATAATAGCAATTCAGGTTCGACTCCATTTCAAAATTTCCATGATTTCTGGTGAAAATAAATCTTTGTTTTCGTATACAAATAGGAGGATACTCATCAACTACTCAATAATCATTCACCGAAAGCCAGACATTATGAAAAATCTACCCTTGACTGACATAAATTTTACCGATAGAAATAAAAAAGGCATACAAAGAGGAATGAGGATCAACATACTTCGAGTACCAGCTCCTCAATAATCTGTCCTGGAAGCAATTGTTTTCTTAATTTTGGTGGATGAGTAGTTATTTTTTTTGGTGATCCTGGAAGGACTGTCAATAAAAAGACGTTCGAGTGAGAAATCAATAGGAAATGTATACATATATATATATATACATAAAGATCACTTATGTGATGCAGAAACCATGAGGAAGTCAGAAAACCTTGACAAGGACAATTGACAGATAGTGCTTTGTCTACAGAACTTATTTTTAAGTAAGCCTCATATTTTGGACGAATCTTGTCCAAATCATGGCATTCAACAACAATGTCCTACAACAATTTAAGCAAAAGTAAAGCACTGCACAGTGGTTAATGAACTTAGATTTTAGTGGAGAATTATAGTTTTACCTTAATTGTCATGACTGACTTATCAGCTGTTACTTTCATGTGACGTACTTGAGCAAGAACATGGCTGCCTTTAATGAGTTTGATAGTTGGTCGTGGAGTGCTAGTGAAAGGGAGCCTGTTATTGTATCGATCGTAGCATGCTATGGAAATAGATGGGGTGCGACAACCAACCCTGTCCAACAAAATTCAAAATTCACCTTAGAAAAATTTGACTGAAAAAAAGATGAGCAATTTTTAGTTTCAGACAAATTACAGGATTTTTCTCCAGAAATTACTACAAAAAGATTTATACAGAAGATTGATGAGAAATGATTATTGGAAGGAGCATATTTTAACATTAAGATTTACTTATATGCATAAAGAGCATCCTTGTGCATCAAACCAATTATCATTGACAAAATGTCATTAAAATTTTTTGTTGAAAACATCCACAAGTACACTCAAATTACCAATATTCTTGAACAGAAGGAGAAGACAATTGAAAATTTTCATATATAATATTCTAAATTCTACTAAACAAGGCTGATCGTATGATGATCAAGGAAAAGAATGATTGAATCACCACAAACAGAAAATTTGAAGGGCCCCACCTAATTGTGCATTGGGAATTCTGATTATGATTCTCAAGTCTCCAACTGCAAATTTCAGCCAATGCCTGAACTTGCACTGCTTTTTGAAAATGTACATCCTTCACATCGGCCTAATAATTGAAGTCGCAAAAGTAGAAGTGCATCACAAATGGTTCCACGTCATTTTATTATTCAATGAAAAACATAATCTTTCTTATAGCAATTACCAGTGAGAATAAGAATGTATAGTAGCCAGCTTTCTGAAACTTTTCAATTTTTGAACTCAAAAGAAATATGTACAAGCCTTGTAACCCCTTGTGAGATGAGGGTTTAATCCTCACAGAATAAATATGATCACTTTTGGCACTCTCTTCGACTCTGAAGTTGACTTCTAGAATCATCTCGAAATTTTCTCTGACAATGAACTTTTGATCCAATCTTTTAGTACTGGAGGCAGAATCAAAAACCTTTGGTCGCACTACAGCAACAATTTTCTGAGGGAATGCATCTCCAGCTTCTATAATATTGGTAGGGAATCCCTGTAAAAGAAGTACATAGTTAACCAAACATAAGCCGTACAAAGATGGTTGAGTTTCTCTGAGGATGGGTCCTAAGTGTGAAAACCATTTAATGGCACCGTGACATAGGTACAGAGAAAAAAATGGTTACAACTAACCCCTCCAATTTCCAATTCTTGGCATTCTTCAAGACTTAATAGATCAATGCCAGAAGGCAATTTCTGTCTATGTTTCTCAAGTTGGCTATTCCACTCAATATCACTGACAGCTATGCACTGTTTCAATGGGTACAAGGGTCAATAACTTGACACACGAATAAAGAGTAAAACCATAATATGACCAATATTAAGATACATGTGGCTAACCTTTTGTGAGTCAATCACACTAATTGATAACGATAGAGACTCGCCAATGTCTAGGACATTGTTTCCATTGTCTGATAGACGACAACCTTTTGCTTTAGGTAGACCAAGTGGCCTATCAGAGGAAATTTTTACAGGGAGAACTGTCACTAGTTCATAACTATGAACCAAGTCTCATAAGAAATTCAATAAACTACCAACCTGCAAATCAGTCGAGCCTCGCCTAATTTGACATATGAAGAAAACAATCAGATGATAAAAAAAAAGTGAAACCAAAACCAAAAATCTCAGAGGTTGAAGGTTTGAAACTTATTAATATATCGCACATCGGCAAGTAGATCACCTTGAAGATCACCATTATCAAGTAGAAAAACTAGTCACAGTCTCTCCTGATTAACACTGAACTTACCACAAGGATCCCCTGAAAGCCCTTCAAGGATTATGTACTCTAGTGTAGCAAATACATTGTTTTTATGAAATCCAGCACATGCCCCTTTTAATATTTTCATCCTCTGTCCTGCCTTCCAGCATGTCCTTCTTCTCTCAATCTCTTTATGAACCCTAATAACTAAAGTGTACACTCTCATCATGTATATTATACACATTCAAGATAAAATAAGTCGTAATCTTCAATTTTATTATTCTGAACATTTTTTATAGTAACCAAAAATGAAGAAGAAATCATTTGCTAGCAATGTAAGTGTGTTAGAGCGACATAAGTGTCTTTAGATTTACTCTTTCTAAACTTACCATCCGAAGATATGCCAAGCTTTTTATTCTTTGGAGAAATAAGAATAGTGGGTTGATCCAGACCACTTTCAATTTCATCATCATAGAGATCATGCATTTCCGAAATCCAATCACTGTACTGTTTTTCCAGTGTTGTGAGAGTCAACTTCTTTCCATCTCTCCAGATTTCAATTTGCAACTCTACATGACATGACAAATTATGTTTATTTCAGAAAATTTATTTGTTTTAAAAAAAATTTAAAAGAGAAATAATAAGACTCAATTCAACAATTAGTTTGTAGCAAGTTCAAATTTCATTTTCGAATATGAAGAACCGACAACTTTACCTTTTCCATTTACAGGGGTCCCACTGCCAAAATTCTTCAAGGCATGGGTGTATGGGTGATGGTGGGCTAAATCTGTCTGAAAAACATAAGAAAACCAGTCAGGTGCAAATTTTCATAATTCTTTTTTTTAGATGGAGCCGTTTTTTTTATATATAAAATATTTAACTTTAACAGAACACCCAGTTTAACAGAAACATAACACCGAAGCAAACTTAGTTAAACAACAGTACCAATCAAAATAAGTTCATTATGCAACCAAAAAAACAGATGGACAACATATAACACAATTTATGTCATGATCTAAACAACATATTTCATATAAATATTTATGTTTAACAGATCATTAATGCAGACTCGGTTAAACAGCAACAACTATCAAAAGAAACTCCAAATGCAACCATAACAAATGGACGATATACATAACACAAATTGTATGATCTAAACAAGGAATTGAGACATTAACTAAAAGTGGATTTGAGATTTTAGACCTTTTTCATTTGATAGACCATTCAAAAACTGGTAATGAATGGACATATATAATGCATAAAATCGTACATATATTAGTAAATATTTTCCCTTTTAACAGTTTCTTGCTCGTGCTACTTGGACAAAGACTCCCTTTTCAAGCCTACAAACTTGGATGATCAGGTGAAGGGGATACCACATATTTTCTCGTTTGCAATTAACTTTCAAATTTTCCATTTCTTTTAATGGACACATGAGAACCCCTTCATTCAAGAGGAGAATAAATTCCTTTGGTTTACGTAGTTCACACTTTTGCATTAAAACATTATTGGTTATGCAAACATCTATTAATGTATGAAAAGTAATGGAGATTATATCTTCAGAAACATCACATTCATATCATCCACCAAAAATTCCACTTTGAGACTGAAAATTTGGTTTTCGAGCTGCATTAATAAAATTCAATGAGCATACAGATATATGTTAATAATCAAATGTTCATAACTTTGCCAGAATATTACGATAAAAATTGATGTATTCCATTGTTCTAAACAATCTAAAATGCAACAGATGATACTTGAGTTCGTACCTTGGTTGGTGTTGGATTAAAACCAGAATCTGTCTCTGCAGCCATAAAATTACTTTCCTAAGATAAATACATATACATGCCGAAAAACCAAAAAAAAATCAAATATCCTGTTTCCAAGACCGGGTGGTTTCTTACAATATTTATACCTATAAAACATTTGACACGGTAGCGGCATCGTTTCAGATTTTGGGCCTTCTCGCCTTTTTTTGCCTTTGGTTCCATAAATGGAAGCCAAGTCTGTGGAAAAGTAATATAATCCCAGGGTTCATACAAAGAAGCATTTCAAATCAACTAAGAATACGTAGATTATATTACATTTATTTATATGTTTTTAATTATATATTTCTCTCAATAGAGATCCAGTCATATTATTTTGCCGAGTATATTATGACACTCCAGAAAATACAAAATACACTAAAAGTTGCAAGGTGTTATTCTAGATTTTCAAATATGTGTTGTTGCCATAACAATTGAAATGAATAAAATAAAAAACCGTAAAGAAAGTAGAATTGACTCACCCAGCGAGTATCTGGCAAGAGACGACCCAAGCGCCTGACAGAAACCCTGCTATAATTCTCAAAGCTCTCTCTTATTTCAAATCCATCAGCCTCTAACTTTGTAATTATTCGTGTAATACTCTCTTCTCCCTGAAATCAACCAAAAGTGGATTGGTTTAGGAAAGAGCATGCATTCACAATTCCACCAACATTGGCACATGCATGCAAATGGTCAAATGAGCAACAATATCTAGGAACATTTGGATAGGAGTGCTGGTCATACCTTAATTACTGGAAAGTAAACACACCTCAACCGGGCATTTGCATCAAGAAATCCATTTTTTCCTGGAAATTAATAATATTTTTTAAAAGCCCGTCATAGAAAATGAGATGTGCTGTTCAGAGCACTCATACTATTGCATGAACAGTATATCACTTGTAATGTATAACTGAAGGCACAAAAACATGTGCTTACTTTGACAACTCGGTGAAGAAGCATCATCGCTGAAGCTGAAGTGAAGTTGCAGAGTGAACTCCGGACCGTTGCAAGAATGCATGTTCGTTATGGCCACTTCCCCTCCCTCTATTTCAGTTAAATCAACTCCATTGACCTGCTCATTATGAAATTTTTTACCAAAGACCATGAGGAAACAGAGTTCGAGCAAAATTGTGAATTGTCATTCCAGGAATACAAAGAAAACTTGAGAACATCTTCTGGACATTTAAGCTGTATCGCGATGTTATTTCCGGACTCCCTTTGCAAAATTTGTTATGACGATAGAAGATTTCCTGAATCCATCTTGACACTTGAACCACCCAGCCAGGACACTGACTGATTAAGGTGTTTATATTCAGAAAATTTAATTTCCAATTAATCTTGCTACATGGAAAATCAGAGTTAACCAGTAGGTGCAGTCGTCAATAAAGATACAGGAAACATCACGATAGGGAATTGCCAAAGGAAAACACCAAAAAATTGATAAAAGTCTCAAACTCACCCGAAATTCAATAGGTCTACTTGTCTTGCCTGACATTTCGTCACACTGCCCAACAGAATGACAAGGAAATGATAAAACATTGAAGGCAGAAATAGAAAGAGGAGCATAACAATGCGCAGGAAAACCTGAACATAGGGGAAGTAAATGTCTTTCAATTTGCACTGGAGTTTCTTTACATCCAGGGTACTTCTTTTAGGCTCGAGTATTTCAACCTGTTAACAAAGTAGACATTGACAACGATAATTCCAAGTAGCCAACCAGAAATCAATATTCCCAGAAAGAAAGGAAAAAACAAAGAAATATGCATGTGATTTGCCACTTGCATGTAGAATATGTTTGTGATCTATAAAGCCCATAAAAATTTATATTATATTCCTTTAGCTTTGAATAATAAGGCGCTTAAATTTATGCTATAACAGCAAAATTATCACAAATCACTAAACCTTTTAAGTCTGTGAACATGATTAAGATTTAGTTAGCAATCCAATTATTTTCTTTCTAACCATGAACAAACTACAGCAATAACAATGATGAAATGTTAATCAAAATTAGAAATACAACATTATGTAACTAAGCTCGCGCAAGAATCTATGTACCTTCTGAAATTGGAAGAGAATAACAAAATAAACACTGAATTTTAATTGGTAATAGTTAATTAACACTTCAAACTGCTACTCATTGCCAGCAAGAGGTTTCAAAAGACAGAAAAGGGACAGCACTAGCAGCAACAATATTATTATCGAACAAAAAACAAAGTAAGCTTTCACTAATAAAATTCCACTTAATCAATCAGCATTTAGCCAGAAACCAGTTGAGTATAGTCTTCATAAGCAACTCTCATATTGTCCTATTCAAATATCATGCTTTTTAACAAAATCCGCATTGTGGAAAACCTGGAAGCAATGTTAGATAAAAAAGGACTGTATCGTAAAAATGCAATGGTGAACTCTCTAATATAAAATGACAATCCTGACAATGGAAATTAGAGCAAAAACTTCAGAACTACAATTTTAACTTTGCCTCAGAAACCCAAGAAGGTAAAAGGTAAATAAACCTAGGATATAGCCCTATAATCATTCTTTATACATGTTCCCGGATAGATAAAACAATCCAGACAGTCTATGTCCCTTACTGCATGCATGACTTCACCTAAGTTCTAGAATGGATGTACATGCCCGTCATGTGCTTGAGAGATCATAACAGTTCATGCAATCCATTTCATTTTAATGCAACTCTCACCATCAAAACTTTATTAACAATGAATGTCTTTCAAGCATTGCTCAAAAACAACTACATTGACATACTCTCTTTCGGCGAAGCCACGAAATCAAGAGTCACGACACACAAAAAAATTATGAAGAAAGGTGCTTGAATTATTGACAAATGAATCAGTACAGAGAACTGAATAGGGAAAAATTATTTGAAACTTAAACATGATAACATGGTTGAATAGAAGATATGCAAACATAAGGAAAAACCGTGAAGCAAAAGACCTTTGTGAAGCTTCGATGACAGGATTTACTCATTTCATCATCAAGAGGATCTCTCATCCCTCCTTTTGTCTTCAGAGAATGACAGAAAAAGGTTCTGACTTAGCAGCTATAAAGGGAGGAAGAGCCATCAATGAAATCAAAATCAAAGAAATATGTCAGTTACCTTCCACCGGTTTTCTGTACGTGAAGGGCTTATTAATGCATCTCTTTCCAAGTGCAACGTAAAAACTTTATTACAGGTCTTGGTCTTGGATGAGACTACCGCATGCCTACACTTTGGTTGCAGAAATAAGATAAAGCTATTTCTCCCATGTAGTGCCTTTTATCATTTAACGTATATATTCTAAAGTACATATCCTACATGTATGTTCCTTCCATTTCATACCTTCCTAAAAACATCGTGGCAACAGGACCTCCATAGCCAAACATTCCAAAAAAAGGCTGCAATTCACCATATGATAAAAAGATTAACAAGGGACTACAAAAAAGAAGAGCAAATCTACCAGTTGAAAATATAACATATTACAGCACAATTATTCAATAATTCTCCAGATTATACCAAAATCTGAGCCTTTCAAGTACTTCCCATTTCGGTCAGCCCGCAAGATACTTTTTTGATTCAAAGCAACTTCACTGAAATTTCTTATTCTTTCTTTTCAGTGGATAATCCATTAAAGTCGGATCAAGAGAGTAAAAGGTCTTCATCATGGGAACTTCAAAGAATTAAGTTTGAGCTGTTCACACAGAAAGTAGGATATAAAGGTGAAAGGGTTAAAGGCATTTAAAAGACTTTCTCAATGGTGTACCGATGTTCACCCAAAGGGGTACTCATATGTGGTGAACTTCTACGAGGTTTACGAAATGCTTAAATAGAAACCTAGAGCACAATTCTAAAAATATCTCCTAAAAGAAAAATCAAGTCATGCTTGTCAAGATTCATACATATTAACCTCTGTAGCAACTGAAATATTAAATCATCTACTTTAGGACCATCAATTTCATATGAATGAAGTTAACAAATGACCACAAGGTAATTAATATCTTTCACAAGCACCAATAAGATAGTGCACACGTTACTATCACCATTAAATATGGAGGTTTTCCCCCAATGCCTTGTTCCCTTTCTTCTCTGTGCATGGACGCTCCCATTTTTCCCCTAGATGATGTAAAAAACATGAGATAATGGTGATGGAAAGAAAACCTATCAAAATTTAATTGATAAGCTTAAGATGATAGCTTGAAAGAAAATACATAACATATTTAACATGCAAAATCAAACAAGCATAGAGCAAAACTAGCGAACCTCATGTGTAACTTCATACAGAAGAGGAATAAAATGATCTCTCTAACATGTTATCACACTTATCAAGCTATCCATATCGACAAATCTGACCAAAAAAAATACTTCTAAAAACAAGCGGCAAAGGTCTAAACTAAAATATTGAATTGTTGATGAGGTAGCTCTCGCCTCTCAACAGATAAGCACACCTAACTTTACAAGCATCAAGACAAGGAATGGACTCGCACATGTGGAACCCAGAAAAATGTTTAACATCAAAGGACTTGAGAAAAGGAACCGATTTAGGATAGATAATCTTACAAGAAAAGTTACGAATCAAATATTTTAACAGATGCGTTTGCATGTCCCAAGAATGTAAAAATTTGTACCACTTTACAATTTTCTCATTCGCTCCATCCATTCCTGGTCCTGTGTCGAAAATTGAAATTCTGTTTTTACGTAAGTACACACTGCAAACAATAGAATAACATTTGTGAGAATCGAGTTATGTGAGAAGATGAAGAATTTAAACTAAAATAGGCCACCTAAATATAAAAGAGATGCACAACAAAGAAAATAGACAAGTAAGCAGTTCTTTAGTTTTATTTAAGCATTCAATTGTTATGCTCGGGAATGGAGGTTTTTCCTAATGAAAATGTGTTTGTTAGCATCCTTTGAGCAAGATTCTCTCCAACTTCGAGTTTGAAATCCTGATGTTTCCTATGCCTTGTTTCCCAAAGATGACAAACCAACAATTATCTAGATTCAAGCAAAAGAACTGAAAACCGAATGGCATACCTTATTAATCTTTTCTCGCCTGGGTGATTTGACCACACAGCTTGCAATGAATTATCCTAGTCAACAAATTAATACCATTGGTAACCAACTATTGATGTCAAACAGAGAAGCCAACCACATCAAATTCTTACTATCAAGTCAGCAAGGGCAGTTTCAAATGTATATTCATCAGGCAGCTCCTTTAATAAATCCGTATCAGGGGTGAGATCCCACATATCCTACAAAGCCAAAAGGAGACAATCCAATAAGAAAACCACCAAGAATATATCAAGAAATATGACAGCCAAATACCCGTAGCCCTGGGTTAGGAAACTCAGCAATCCTTATATCATAAAATACCAAAACTTCCAAATGAAATCCGAGTAACACACCTCATATGCTTCAGGCTCAGCCGAACCATCCTATATCAAGGTGAACACACAAATTATAAATTTGTTCAATGATAACATATACATATACTTATGATCGATTGTCTAGACATTATCTCACATTAAGCGCGAGGATATGCCACTTATTAGGCAGCAAATCACGAAACTTCACTTCAGTTCTCATCTTATTCCCATCTGCATCCGTAAAATGCAAATCTGCATACGTCCAATTAATTCTTGTCTCGAGTTGTCCAGACCCTGTTCGTGGGACTGTATTAAAGTACTCTCTTTTGACAGCAGCGATAAACTCCTCAATGGGCATGTGACTACGAAGCTCGGTCATTTTGAGCTCAAGGGTCGTGCCATTCGGTAAAAGGATGCGGAACCAGAAAAGTTTGTTAGCAAGATGCGCATCACTTTCGACCTTCACACCTCCAAATAGAATCTTTCTAGGCCTTTCTCTACTAGGCTCTTCGTTAGGCCTCTTGCCCAAATTGCTCGGAGGTGTTTTTGAGAACATCTGCATCAAGCAAAAATCACGTAAAATACTTAATTAACCAGACTTAATAGCTTCTTGCCGCTTAGTATCCTTGTAAACTACTTTCATAGAAGCGCATAACTACACAGCATCATAAAGCACATAACAACACAGCATCGACGTGATCGATCATGCACGAAATCAAGAAAACACTGGAAACAGTTAAAAACACCAACAAAGCTCCGATCTTTACACAAACAAAGAAACACAAACGGACACATGAAGTTAAACCTAACGAAAAAATAAACTCCCACAAACACGCATTCCCTGAAAAATGGTTTCCTCCAAAAAATTTGAGACCCCGGGCACCAAGCCGCAGTCAGGAAACAACACCACGAAAGCGAGTCTTGTTAGCACGTAGAAGCAAGCATCTCGAGTCGACAGCCCTGAGGAAAAAACACCCTTACCTTACCTGGCTGATGTATGGTTGTTGCTCCAGGAATGAGATTAGCTGCTTACACCTTCGTTGATCGACTATTATTCCTCTCAACAGAATTAAAAGACTGGGAACTGTGTGTTTCACACGGCAGAAGCCCAAAAGACAGCCAGTAGAAATACTGCTGCATAAAGTTCAGTGAACAAAAAAGAACAGAAAGGACAAGGCATGAACAGAGGCGGCGCTTCAGTGCTAACTTGCGCTTGCATGGAAATGCGCCCCTTTTCTGTTGCTGGATCGTAATTATTGATGATTATTTCATTCACCGTTGGTCTTCTTCATTTTTATAAATTGATTTACTAAAATAAATCAATTATATGTTTTCCAGAAAATATTTATTTTTGGGTTTTATTTTGATCAGTATTTTTGAAATGGACCAATAATTTTAAATTAAAATATCCGAAAATTTAATTAATAGAATAAAAATTTAAAATTTAAATAGTAAATCATGAATTTGAAATTATACACGAGAGGTAATCACTTGAAATTGCTTCAATATATATATATATATATATATATATATATATATATATATAGAGTTGATCTCATGTGAAACCGTCTCACGGATCTTAATATGTGAGACGGATCAACCCTACCCATATTCACAATAAAAAGTAATACTTTTAGCATAAAAAGTAATATTTTTTCATGGATGACCCAAATAAGAGATCCGTCTCACAGATACGACCCGTAAGACCCTCTCACACAAGTTTTTGTTATATATATATATATATATATATATATATATATATATATATATATATATATATATAATTGTATGGAAGAAGACAGTGAAATTTCAAACATATAACTAAAATATGAATTATTTTATGTTAAATCAATAGTGTTTTTCCTCATATTTCAACATAATTAAATCATGTTAGTCTTTTACATTTTTATGAAAGTTACATATATATTAATGATCTAAGAACTAATATTTGACTACCTCACAGGAGAAAAATAAATATTTCAAAATAAAATAATTCTTAAAATATTTCACAAACATACATATAGTAAATTTAAAGTAAGAAATTAAAATCAAATTTATTTAAAACAAGTGTATCCATACGCAATCTATATCAATTACTTGGCCATTAAGAATAAGCAGTACATTTCAGTACAGTGCATAGTTTTTAGCTTTTTCACAGCTTTAAAAAAAAGTTGTTCTTTTATCAATATAAATAAAAATTAATATATAAAGGTGCTTTTGGATTTTTTTTTAAAAAAAAATTATTATTATTATTATTGTTATTAATTAATTTGAATCCTTAATTGGTATGAAGGTGAAATATTTTTTAAAATAAAAAAAAATTATCATAACATATCCTTTACACAGTAATTATTCCAATAAATAATAGCAAGGACGGATCCGGAAATTGATTTTAAAGGGTGGCTAAATTTTTGAAGTGAATGGTCGAATAAAATTTATAGTTAATATAGGTGAAAGTGAGGGAAAAAAATGAGAATTGGTTTGAGCTAACGACGAGACTAAAATTCATATTGAAGTACAATAATTATTATTTCTAGTAGAGCAATCAAACGTTCAAAACATGTTCGAAGTGCTTTAAAATCTAAAATATTTGAGTTTCAACGTTATTGATGCCACCCGGGTCAAACGGTCGAGTCGGGTCGGGAACTCTGCCGGGTAGACTATCAAAAATGTTGAAGGAAGTATGAGTCTGAGCGTGGAACTTTGGGTTATGACTCCTTGAGTGCTGTGAAGGACCTGAGAACAAGGAAAACAACCACGTGAATGGGCGCCGGAGGGGTGTCCGGCGTGGCCACTCCGATGCTTCAGTCAGCAAGGTACTCAAGCAATAAAACCAATGTAACCAAGTGATGGTTGTGGTGATTGGTGTATAATAAATGAGAGTATTAAATGTTCATCAATATCTGAATGAATGAATAAATGCAGAACCTGGTATTTATAGTGGAGGAAGTAATGATGATCTCGATTTTGGGGGTGTGTGAGCATTAAATATAATAGGGTGGCTGATTGTACCCTATTGTTCTGACATGTAAAATCGTACTAATCATGTCCAATCTGTCTTGTCACCCATTAATGTTAACCAAAGAAAGATATGTCGGCCGCATGCACTCTATTAATGTCAACGCAATTAAATGCTTCCCTCGCATCGAGATGTCAGAGGGGAAAAACTTCTTGGGTAATTGTGCCAGAACTCGGGCGCCAGGCCCTAAACCCACAACCCTGGATATGAGTGTGTGCTTCCACATTTAACTTTAACAATATTCTGTCCTGACCCGGGCGCATTCCACATGTCCCGAGAGATCCCGGGCCCTAGCAACGTCCCGGGACATATCGGGGCATCACCACTCCCTCTTTAAATAGTCGGGCTAGAGTCTACTCGCTGTCCCGATTAGTCCCATGTGCCCGGTCAGGAAAGTCATTTTACCATACCGACTGTGCCGTACTGGTATCCCTATATTGCTAAGTCATGCCCTATACTGCAACCCTATCCAAAGCGTTTCATGTTCTCGAGGATGATTTATCGCAATACTTCGATATCTGTGCACGTCTTTTCAGCTGTAGGGTACAACATCCAATGCTCACCTTACCCGTCCACGTGGTAAAAAGATCAGCGGGTGTGATTAACTCCCCACCCCTATATATATATCAGCACCTTTTCTCTAGAATTCCATCAGTTAGCCTACTACTCGAAGAATCAACATGGCGAGTTCGAGCATCCAAAAGGCTCTTGTTACGGAGGAAGTTTTGCAAGAATATTCCGAGAAGAGAAAAGCTGAGATAGAAAACGAAGTGTTCCAGAAGATTATTTGCTGCTGGGAAAAACTCCAGAAATTACAACTTCTTTACGAAACCGGGGAAGCTACTGCTTCGAGACTGGTGGTAAAGATGGAGAAGTACCGTGATCGCCTGAATGTGACCGAGAAAGTGAACATTTTCGAAGGCGACTACGTATACCAACTGATGTTGTTCAAAGAGAGGAAGATCCTATCGACCATCACGGGCTCCGACAGCTTTCTCAAGACGTCCACCAGAGAGTTAAGAAAATGGAGGACCATGTGGACACTTTTTGTTGAGGAAGAATACTTCAATGTAATCCGCAGAAATGCACTTAAATAAATAAAATCACCTTTCCTTTTCGTCCCTGCTTTTTACTTTGAGTCATGTTCTAATTTTTACCGTTAAGTGCTTGCCAGTAATCGAATAAGATATCCGATTGATAATCGGAATAATTAATGATTAATTTTAATATCCCGGGTTTAGAACACCACGCCGGGTTCATATTTCCCGAGAAGGTGATGAGTCATCCGGGCTTTTAGTTTCTCGCGTGAAAGCGGTCATAACTGTGCATGAAGGGTCATCGAACCTTAGTTGGGAACCTTTCATATTCTGAGACGCTTTGATAACGGCACACACCCTTTTACCTTCTCGATGCGACTTTCGAGGCATTTATTGATCATCTGTGTGCGTGCATTTTAGTGGATTTGATAAATTCTCTTTCCAAATAAATGACAACATTCTTTTGATTAGCTATAGGCCTTTCGAATTCTTCCGTATTAAATGCCTCCTCCCCCCTTCCTTCTATAAATAAGTACGCGGGCAAGATGCATTGATACTAACAGGACAATGTCGAGTTCAAGCGATTCTAGCACTTGTAGTAGTGCCATATCCTCCGTTGGCATACAGAGTCAGACACCAGCTGAGTTACGTCCATACGTGGAGAACTTCAAAAGGACTGTTGACGAGTACATCTTAGCCAAGGTCATATGTACTGGGCATAAACTTCAGTTCATCGGCCTCATGTACCTGAACGGTACAGCTCTCACCCGTTCTCAGAGGCTGGTAATGAGAAAATACAGACGAGAGCTGGGGATAACTCGCATTGAAGAGTTGTTGACTGTGCAGAACCTGCTGCATGCCATGCTGTGGAAGGAATGGCATCATCTAAATAATTTCGAATACCGACTCCTTCGCCAGTCTTCCCATCCAAGAAGTCACCGATTGGATGGATGAATGGAAAGGCCGAGTGGCCTCTGAAATATCTGTAATACGACGTCGGCCATTTCCTTAATAAAATTTTCAATTATTGCTTCTTGCGTCCTTTTGATTTTCTGTAAATGTCTTTAACATAAACTAAACTAATCATCAGTCGAAAAGTTGAAAAGATTGGTTTAAAACAACATAAAACGCCAGGCCCTTATGCTGTCCTGACCCATTAGCTGGGTGCTGGGATCACCTATTCCCGGGTTCTCACATAGAATGCTGGGACTTCGTATCTCCCGGTCTGGAGTCTTGTGCTAATTAATGTTCTCGGATTTCGAGGTGCTATTATGATGCCTACTTGGCATTTATATCGCTTTCGTCGTTACATTTCCCCAGAATGTGACAAGTATGACATGTGTATATCTGAGTGTGTCTTTTCAATGACTCAGTTCTATTTTCGAGGTTTATCTCAATCGTCCGCGTGTGTAGATCCACGGCCGTGATTAGTCGCCTTTCTATACAAATGAGAGAACGTTTTGACTGATTCAAGACCTTCCGTCTTGCCCCACATTACACACCACTTGCCTATAAATACGAAGGTAAGAAGAGAAGTAGGTCATTAATTCAAAATGTCGAGCTCGAGTACTTCCAGTGCCTGCAGCAGCACACACGTCCTCGGTACAGCTCTCACCCGTTCTCAGAGGCTGGTAATGAGAAAATACAGACGAGAGCTGGGGATAACTCGCATTGAAGAGTTGTTGACTGTGCAGAACCTGCTGCATGCCATGCTGTGGAAGGAATGGCATCATCTAAATAATTTCGAATACCGACTCCTTCGCCAGTCTTCCCATCCAAGAAGTCACCGATTGGATGGATGAATGGAAAGGCCGAGTGGCCTCTGAAATATCTGTAATACGACGTCGGCCATTTCCTTAATAAAATTTTCAATTATTGCTTCTTGCGTCCTTTTGATTTTCTGTAAATGTCTTTAACATAAACTAAACTAATCATCAGTCGAAAAGTTGAAAAGATTGGTTTAAAACAACATAAAACGCCAGGCCCTTATGCTGTCCTGACCCATTAGCTGGGTGCTGGGATCACCTATTCCCGGGTTCTCACATAGAATGCTGGGACTTCGTATCTCCCGGTCTGGAGTCTTGTGCTAATTAATGTTCTCGGATTTCGAGGTGCTATTATGATGCCTACTTGGCATTTATATCGCTTTCGTCGTTACATTTCCCCAGAATGTGACAAGTATGACATGTGTATATCTGAGTGTGTCTTTTCAATGACTCAGTTCTATTTTCGAGGTTTATCTCAATCGTCCGCGTGTGTAGATCCACGGCCGTGATTAGTCGCCTTTCTATACAAATGAGAGAACGTTTTGACTGATTCAAGACCTTCCGTCTTGCCCCACATTACACACCACTTGCCTATAAATACGAAGGTAAGAAGAGAAGTAGGTCATTAATTCAAAATGTCGAGCTCGAGTACTTCCAGTGCCTGCAGCAGCACACACGTCCTGGTGACTCTGGACATGCGTCCTCATGTGGAGGAGCTGAAGAAGAGAATTGAACAGCGCATATGGGCGAAAGTCATGGCTGTGCGAGATAAGGTTTACGACCTGGATACTACTTACCGTAACGGTCTTGCTCCTACTCGAGCACAAAGAGCAAGAGCGAGGAAGTACATCCGGGAATTTGAAGTGGCTCGAGTTACAGACTTGGCTACCGATCAAGTTCTGCTACACATGATGCTTTGGAAGGAATGGCATCAGTTGGAAGAAATTATGACCTCCGAGCCCTTCGTGAATCTTCGAATTCATGAATTAACTAACTGGATAACCGAGTGGCAAGACTCTGTATCTTCAATAATGGACAACTTAACTGTTCGCCGCCTTCATTTTCGACCATAATAAAAATATTTTATTGGTGCACACTACCTCTTTACTTTTCCACCCTGGATATAGAAGAATAATCATACGATAAATTGGAAAGTCCCGGTCTTTAAATGTTTCCCGGGATATAAATAAGGCCGAGATCTTGTATTGTCCCCATTCTCTCATTCGTTGTTCCAGTAAATTAATGCGCAGTCATATTGATAAAACTCTCTGCTGGTGTGTTGTCAGAGTCTGTACACATTCCCAGTTATCATGACGCCTCGATTATGGCATCTGTCTTTTCAATTTTCCCGCCGAATTATGCCGCTCAAATTCCAAGGCTAATCTGGCCCGTCCCATCTATTTCGGATCGACGGCATAGATTCCTTCTTTCCCTTATATATAGTAGTTCATCGATTTTTCCAAAAATCACTTGTAAATTCATTATGCGGCTAAGCCCTGTCTGTTTCTTCTTTAGGTCTCTCTGTTACGTAGATCTTTCCGGCAACCTCTCCGGCTATCAACCACTACTCTCGCTTTTTTTCTAGTAAGTTCTCCTTTCCTCGCATCTTATTTATTCCTTTTTCCATCATGTCCAACTCTACCTCTTCTACTTCCGGTAAGAATGTTAGAGGTCAATTGGAGGACAAATCCCCTACCTCTTCCGAGCAATCTGCTCAAATTTCAAGGGGTGTTCCTACTGTCTCTTCTCGGCCCCTTCCCCAAAAGGTTGCTAAAGCGTCTTCCTCCCGACCTTTGGGCTCCCCGAGTAAGGGGAAAGATAAAATAACAGGGCCCTTTTGGTTTTCCACGGTGACTTCCACTCTCCGTCCGGGTAGTTTAGGAGAAATCCGGTCTCTGGGAGCTATTCCCTCTTCTTATGACATCAGAATTCCCGGACCAAACGACCACCCCGACACCCCTCCCCCTGGATACCATGCTTTCTTCATTGAGCAACTTAAGAGTGGTCTCCGTTTTCCGGTGCATCACTTTTTTGAAGGAGTTGCTCGATTTTTTAATCTTTCTCTTAATCATCTCCATCCTAATGCCTTTCGTATTATGGCAGCTACCTTCGGTTTGTTTCATATGAAGCTTATTCCCATTAACTCCTCCATCTTTCATTATTTCTATTCTTGCCGATTCAATGATGGGGTCTTCTCTTTTATGGCCCGGATGCATTATCGGTTTTTAACCGACATCCCTTCCTCTTTGAAGGGATGGAAAACAAAATTTTTCTTCCTTCAATTCCCAACTCTCCCCACCTGTGCTCTGGGATTTCTTCCTTCCATGCCCAAACAACCTGAGCTTCCCCGAGATTTCAAACTTTTGCCTCCTTTCACCCATGCTTGGGATGCTTTGGGAAAGCAATCCTTCTTATCCTCAGTGTTGATTGGGTCGAATAATCTGGCTTATTATGGGATCGGGTCTCGTCTTGAAGACCCTGTAGATCAGATTATTGATGAGTTTGATCAACCCGGGTCGCAGGCGGGTAAATCGCTTTTCTTGGTTTTCTTATTTCTCCCATAGATTTTATTTTACATATTTTTTTTTATTCGCTCTGTCTCTGTTGTAGCCGAAGAAAATATGATCAGAGCGAGCTTCCAAGAGGCTGCCGCTAAGAGGAAAGCGGAGCAAAAGAAAATTAGGGCGGAGAAAAGGGCTAGGGAGGCCCAGGAACAGGAGGAATGCCGAGCCAGGGAGGCGGCCGAGGCTGGTGAAGCGGAGGTACGTCGAGCCAGGGAGATAGCTGAGGCTCAAGAAATGGAAGAACGTAGAGCCAGGGAAGCGGCTGCAGCACAGGAAGCAGAGATTAATGCCCAAGCGGAGGCCGTTCCTCCCCGGGAGGGGCTTATCTCCTCAGGTATGGAGGAAGATCCGACTCCTCTGAATCGTCGCAAGAGGAAACCCACGACGGGGCCAGGGGTGGAGACAATACTGGTGGAAGATGAGCCCGAGGAGATGACTCACTCCCCTTCCTTTGCTGGTTCTTCCGCAGGTGCTTCTGTGGAGAGGCCTTTGGTTCTCCCCAATATTTTTGGGGATACCATCAGTTCAGATTTGATGAGGGTGATTCGAAGCTTCCTCCGGCCTGACGAGGTGGCACATCTTCAGGGGATGCACCCTAATATGCTTCTGAGCGAAGGAGCATCCCGGACTTTCTCGGTAAGTCTATTATTTTGGTTTTTTTCTTCGGTACAAGCTTTCATGACTTCTTTTATTCCCAGGGCTTACAGATGTTAATGCATGGGCATGAACGGGTGGCGAAGATGGCCAAGGGAGCTCATGCCCAAACCAAGGCCGTTCAGGAAACGCACGGCAAACTTCAGGAGGAAATTGGCCGGATTAAAGAAATCCACGAGAATGTTCTTGCCTGGGAGAAGGCCGTTTGGCAGCAGCAGATGGATCTGCTCCGGGCTGAATTATCTGATGCCCGGGCAGAGGCGCAGACGGCCAGGGCAGAGGCAGAATCCTCCCGAGCTCGTGCTGAGGACTTCGATGCGTTAGCTGCTGAGGCTAGAGAGGGGGTGCTGGCGGCCAGAGAAGATGCAGAGTACCACCGGGTCCGGGCTGAGGACTTTCAGGCAGCTGTGACCCTTTTGAAGAATACTCAAGCAGAACAATTGTCACATTTCCTGCAGTCCTCTGATTTCAAGCAAATGCTGGCCAGAAAGGCCTTCCTATACTTCGAACAAGGCTTCAACAAATGCTTGGAGCAATTCGAGGAAGCCGGTCTGGTTCCAGCCGAGAGGGAAGATTTCCCGGATTTGGAGAAGGCTGCTGCATCCCTCTCAGATGATGAGGAAGATATGTGATACCCCTATAAGGATATGGGTTCGTTCACCTGGTACCCATATGTACAACCCGGAGTACCGGGTCGTTTTGTGGACGCCCGGGTAAATCTTCCCTTCCCGGGTGTGATGGCTTTATCCGCAGTCCTTTACCGGTAGCCCGGGTCCTCATAGAGTTGGCCGGGTGCTTCTCACCTTCCCGGGTATAGCTCCCAGCTGCACAACCACTTGGGCAACCTCGAGAATGGTGCTACCTCGATAAGTGAACCACACTCGAGTGTGAGCATTGCAAGTAGTCCAATCCTTCAGAACAACTTGGGTTTGGAGTGTCCGAGAAGTCATCAGAAGCTAGTATGGTAAACCGACTTAGTAGATGACACGGGAATCGAGGTAACTACCCATTCCTCTCCTATAAATAACAGGTATTAATATCATTTAATGATCCGGGAAAAAACCTTTGAACTTTCAGCACTCTACATATTGTTCCTCAAATATTGCTCGAGTTCATCATCTTATAACCTGCTGACTTTATCATCGGAGTGGCTACGTCGGATATCCTTCCGGCGCCCATTTACGAGTTCTTTTCATTGTTCGCAGGTATTGTTCAAGCCATTGTCTTCGTTCAAAATTCCCAAACATTATAAATTGTTGATTTGATCCGTTGGAGCTCCTGACCCGGCTCGCCCATTTCAACGAGATCTTATCATTGGCGCCGTCTGTGGGAAATATATTGAGCTCGAGACGTTGATATGGCTCGCACTAGGAGAACAGACCAAAATAACTCCCGGGCCCAGGGGGACGGGGGACAATCTTCAAGACAAGTGGGTGTTAATAACACCGAGCAGAATCTCCCAAAGAAGTTTCTCGACACAACACGCCGCCCGAGCAAGAGCAGGAGCAGGAGCAGGAACGGAGAGAGGAGGAGGAAGTGAGTGGAGGTAACATGGATTATAGTGTTGGGTCAAAAGCTCCGACTACAGCAGAGGAGTTGAGAGAGTTAAAGCAAAAGATGAGGGTCCTAGAGGGACAGTTGGAGAGCCGTAGCGTTACCCGGGTCATTGCCAAAGGGTGCCCGTTTGCTGATATTATTGTCCGGGAGCCTCTTCCCGGGAATTTCAAGTCTGCCAAAGTAAAAGATTACGATGGCAATGCGGACCCCGAGGAGCATCTCGCCAGATTCGAAAACATGGCCGGTACCCATATGTACAACCCGGGGTACCGGGTCGTTTTGTGGACGCCCGGGTAAATCTTCCCTTCCCGGGTGTGATGGCTTTATCCGCAGTCCTTTACCGGTAGCCCGGGTCCTCATAGAGTTGGCCGGGTGCTTCTCACCTTCCCGGGTATAGCTCCCAGCTGCACAACCACTTGGGCAACCTCGAGAATGGTGCTACCTCGATAAGTGAACCGCACTCGAGTGTGAGCATTGCATGTAGTCCAATCCTTCAGAACAACTTGGGTTTGGAGTGTCCGAGAAGTCATCAGAAGCTAGTATGGTAAACCGACTTAGTAGATGACACGGGAATCGAGGTAACTACCCATTCCTCTCCTATAAATAACAGGTATTAATATCATTTAATGATCCGGGAAAAAACCTTTGAACTTTCAGCACTCTACATATTGTTCCTCAAATATTGCTCGAGTTCATCATCTTATAACCTGCTGACTTTATCATCGGAGTGGCTACGTCGGATATCCTTCCGGCGCCCATTTACGAGTTCTTTTCATTGTTCACAGGTATTGTTCAAGCCATTGTCTTCGTTCAAAATTCCCAAACATTATAAATTGTTGATTTGATCCGTTGGAGCTCCTGACCCGGCTCGCCCATTTCAACGAGATCTTATCATTGGCGCCGTCTGTGGGAAATATATTGAGCTCGAGACGTTGATATGGCTCGCACTAGGAGAACAGACCAAAATAACTCCCGGGCCCAGGGGGACGGGGGACAATCTTCAAGACAAGTGGGTGTTAATAACACCGAGCAGAATCTCCCAAAGAAGTTTCTCGACACAACACGCCGCCCGAGCAAGAGCAGGAGCAGGAGCAGGAACGGAGAGAGGAGGAGGAAGTGAGTGGAGGTAACATGGATTATAGTGTTGGGTCAAAAGCTCCGACTACAGCAGAGGAGTTGAGAGAGTTAAAGCAAAAGATGAGGGTCCTAGAGGGACAGTTGGAGAGCCGTAGCGTTACCCGGGTCATTGCCAAAGGGTGCCCGTTTGCTGATATTATTGTCCGGGAGCCTCTTCCCGGGAATTTCAAGTCTGCCAAAGTAAAAGATTACGATGGCAATGCGGACCCCGAGGAGCATCTCGCCAGATTCGAAAACATGGCCATGCTGCACTGCTACACTGATCGAATCAAGTGCAAGGTATTCTTGACAACTCTGGTGGACTCCGCCCAGAGATGGTTTGAGGGTTTGCCCCCTCAAAGTATGCATTCTTTCAGAGATTTCCAAAAAGTATTCCTACACCACTTCAGTAGCAGCAAGAAGTACAAAAAGACTGCTTTTAGTCTTTTTGAGGTGAAGCAGAGCCCGGAAGAGAGTTTGAGGGCTTATATCAAAAGGTTCAACAGGGTAGCCCTAGACGTCCCATCTTGTGCCGGCGAGACTAAGACTACAGCCTTCACTCAGGGTTTGAGGGAGGGAGAATTTTTCAAGTCACTAACAAATAAGGTACCCGGGGATTTTGAGGACCTGTTATCCCGGGCAGAAAAGTACATAAATATGGAGGAAGCCCAGAAGCAGAAGAGGGAAGCCGTGAGGAAAGAAAGAGGAGACCGGACATCTAAGCCCGAGGAGAGGGGGCAAAAGAGGAGCAATCCAGGGCATTTCTCCCATCATGTGCCTTTGAAGATTGCCCGAGAGAGGGAGGTGCAGGAGTGTAGTAGAGATTTGGCCCCGGACCATCAGCTGTCCCGGCCAGAGAAAAAGGGATTTTGTGCTCTTCACAAGTTGGGCTACCATAACACCGAGGATTGCAAAGTTCTGAAGGGAAATTATGTTGCGCCTTCCCTCCCAAAGCCCATTATCAATACCCAGATGCCTAGGTTGCCGCCATGGACATCCCGGCAGCCCGGATCTAGTTCCCGAGGAGGAGGTGTCAGAAGCAATCCTAGGATCGAGCCCGGAAGGAGAAGGGGGCCTGAGCCTGAGCAAAGAAAAAAGTCACCCCCGGTTGTAGGGACGATTAAAATGATATCCGGAGGCTCTACTGATGGAGACTCTAACCGGGCGAGGAAGTCAAAGAGTAGGAGAGAATGTTTGGAGGTGGAAGGATCGAGGAAGAGTGAGGCTGTCATCAGTTTCGGCCCGGAGGACCTAAAAGGGGTGAATCTACCCCACAATGATGCCTTGGTGATCCAAGACCGAGTGACGAATTATGATATTCTGCGGGTCTTCGTGGACTCAGGTAGTTCTGTGAATGTAATTTTTAAAGATGCTTTTGAGCAGATGGATTTACAGGGCTATCACCTGGAAACAGTGGAAACCGCTCTTTTTGGCTTCGCCGGGCACGTGGTTTATCCGGAGGGGGAAATTATTTTACCTCTGACTTTGGGTTCTCATGATCTCAAAAGAACAGTGATGACTTCTTTCACTATGGTGGACTTCCCATCATCTTATAACATCATCCTTGGGAGGCCAGCCATGAATGAGTTAAGGGCTGTAGCGTCTACCTACCACCAGAAAATAAAATTTCCTGTGGGAGCCAGGGTAGGCGAAGTCCGGGGAGATCAACCCTCTTCTCGGAAGTGTTATGTAGAGGCGGTCCGGGCGGATCAGAGCAGATCTAAAAAGGAAGGGAAGAGGGCTAAGATAGGTGAGATAGGAGCAAGGATAGTGGAGAAAGGGGAGATACACTTCGTGGCAGAAGAAGAGCAGGAGGCGGTGGAAATTGGGCCAGGCCAGCAAATCCGGGTGGCTAGGGATCTCAGCATGACCACCCGGGTGAGTTTAATTAAATGTTTAAAAACTAACATCCATGTGTTTGCCTGGTCCCAGCAGGAGCTTACGGGGATTTCTCCCTTTATATCGGAGCATCATTTAAACATCCTCCCGGGGTCTCACCCCGTAAAGCAGAAAAAGAGGCACTTTGGTCCTGAAAAGGATAAAGTCATATCAGAGCAAGTAAAGGAGCTCCTAAAGGCGGGGCATATTCGGGAAATTCAATTCCCTACGTGGCTTTCTAATGTGGTTTTAGTACCTAAATCTACTGGCAAATGGCGCATGTGCGTAGACTTCCGCGATCTGAACAAGGCGTGCCCCAAAGATCATTACCCGCTGCCCCGGATTGACCAGCTGGTAGATTCTACTTCAGGCTATGAGCTGCTGAGTTTTATGGATGCATACCAGGGATATCATCAGATTCCCCTGGCAAAAAATGATCAAGATAAAGCCAGCTTCGTCACCTCGGGAGGTACATTTTGTTATATTGTAATGCCTTTCGGGTTGAAGAATGCAGGAGCTACCTACCAGCGCCTTATGGACAAAGTATTCGAGAAGCAGCTGGGGCGGAACGTGGAGGTCTATGTGGATGATATCCTGGGCAAGACCCAGGAAGTCACCACTTTCATTAATGATCTGGAGGAAACTTTTGCCACCCTCATGCAATATGGGATCAAGCTTAACCCGGCCAAATGTATTTTTGGCGTAAAAAGTGGCAAATTCTTGGGATTCATGGTTACAGATCGGGGGATTGAGGTAAATCCGGAGAAAGTCAAGTCTGTCTTATGTATGCCCTCTCCCCAATCTGTAAAAGAGGTGCAAAAGTTGACAAGGAGGATCGCTTCCCTTTCTCGATTTATATCCCGTTCAGCACACAGAAGTTATCCTTTCTTTCAAATTTTGAGGAAGGCCCAGCAATTCGGATGGAATGACAAATGTGAGCAAGCCTTCCAGGACTTGAAAGCCCATCTTGCAGAGCTCCCTATATTAGTAAAACCTGAGCCCGGAGAGAAATTATTCCTATATTTGTCCTCTACAGAGCACGCTGTCAGCTCAGTTTTGATCAAAGCAGAAGGCTCTGACCAGAAGCCTGTTTATTATGTCAGTCACGCTCTAAGAGGGCCTGAACTCCGGTATACGGAAGTAGAGAAGATTGTGTAGGCTTTAATTGTGACCGCCCGGAAGCTAAGACCTTACTTTTTATCGCATCAAATAGTGGTTCTTACCAATAGCCCTCTTGGTAGAATCATGACTCATTCTGAGGTATCCGGGCGAATGATTAAATGGACGGTGGAATTAGGGGAGTATGATATCGAATACAAGCCACGGGTGGTTATCAAGGCACAAGCTTTATCAGATTTCTTATCTGAGATGATTCAGCCCAGTGAAGAGGAATTGTGGAGAGTATTTGTAGATGGAGCGTCTAGCCTTGCGGGGTGTGGAGTAGGAGTTGTGATGATAGCTCCCTCGGGAGAAAAAATCAAATTGGCAATCAGGATTGATTCCCGAGTAACTAATAACGAGGCCGAGTACGAGGCTGTGCTAGCCGGAATTCGAGCTGCTCGGGAAGTCGGGGCTTCCCGGATAATTATATATTCTGATTCACAACTCGTCACTCAGCAGATAAAGGGTGTATATGAAGCTAAAGATGATAGGATGCTGAAATATCTACAGCTTATCAAAACTCGAACAGAGGGCTTTGCGGATTGGAGTATCGAGCAAATACCCCGAGAAAAAAACGATGAGGCAGATATTCTGGCAAAAATGGCAGCATCCCTAAGTGAAGTAAGCACCCGGGAAGTATTGCACGTCTCCCGCTTGATCCTTTCAACGGATGAAGAAGGAACACCCGATCCAAAAAACTCCTGGATGACGCCCTTAATCAGATTTATTGAAAGGGGTGCACTACCCGAGGACAGAAGTCAAGCTCAGAAGATTAAGAGACATGCTCCCAGGTTTGTTCTCTTAAATACAATCTTATATAAGAGATCATTCCAGGGACCTCTTTTAAAATGCTTACCTGAAAAAGAGGTAGATTATGTACTCCGGGAAATTCATGAAAGATGTTGTGCGGAGCACCTTGGGGGAATGTCTCTGGCTCGAAAAACCATGCTTGCAGGATTTTGGTGGCCAACTCTTAACCGAGATGCCGTCCGGGTGGTTCAAACCTGCGAAGGATGTCAACATCATACAAACTTCAAGCATAGCCCAGCTACTCTTATGAAGCCTATTTGGGCGTCTTGTTCTTTTGATCAATGGGGCATAGACATTGTAGGTCCTTTCCCGATTGCCCGAGCTCAGAAGAAATTCTTTTTAGTAGCAGTCGATTACTTTTCCAAGTGGGTAGAAGCTGAGCCCTTGGCAAGGATTACCGAGACAGAAGTATTGAAATTCTTGTGGAAAAATATTGTATGCCGATTTGGAGTGCCCCGAAGACTAATCTCAGATAATGGCAGACAATTTCAAGGCAGAGGAATCGTTTCGTGGTGCCAAGAGATGAAGATCACTCAATCCTTCACCTCTGTGGCTTATCCTCGGGCAAATGGCCAAACAGAAGTTGTTAATAGGATTATTGTACAGGCATTAAAGACGAGACTTCAAGGCAAAGGGAAGGATTGGGTTGAAGAATTACCCAGTGTTCTTTGGGCCTACAGAACTACTCCTCGGTTGCCTACTCAAGAAACCCCTTTCAGCCTTGTATATGGTTCTGAAGCAGTTCTCCCAGTTGAGATTGGAGAGACTTCTCCTCGGATAGAATCTTATCCACACGATAATGATGAAAGCCGGGCGAGGGAATTGGATTTAGTCGAGGAAAAAAGAGACCGGGCATTTATCTGCATGGAAGCATACATAGGTCGAGTTATGAAATCTTATAATAAAAAGGTCCGAGTCCGAGATTTTCAAATCGGAGACTTAGTCATGAAAAAAGTCAACCCAGCTGGAGAGGTGGGAAAATTAGAAGCAAAATGGGAAGGGCCCTACAAAATCACTCGGAGAGTCAGCTCTGGATCTTTTTATCTAGAGGATGCACAAGGACGCCCTCTCAAAAGACCTTGGAATGTATTTAATTTAAAGCAATATTATACATGACAGATGTAATCTATTCGCTAAGGATGTAAATGAAAGATTTGCTTTTCTCAGAAGTGTTGTATTATTATCTCCCATATTCCGGAAGAAAACAATAAAAAGCCCAGGGCACTACACCCTGGCTCGGGGCCACACACCTCGACCATTCCCAAGTCCCGGGACCTGCTCCTCGGCCCAAGGCTCCGTACCTTGGTTATCTAAAAAGCCCAGGGCACTACACCCTGGCTCGGGACCACACACCTCGACCATTCCCAAGTACCGGGACATGCTCCCCGGCCTAAGGCTCCGTACCTTGGTTATCTAAAAAGCCCAGGGCACTACACCCTAGCTCGGGGCCACACACCTCGACCATTCCCAAGTCCCGGGACCTGCTCCCCGGCCCAAGGCTCCGTACCTTGGTTATCTAAAAAGCCCAGGGCACTACACCCTGGCTCGGGGCCACACACCTCGACCATTCCCAAGTCCCGGGACATGCTCCCCGGCCCAAAGCTCCGTACCTTGCTTATCTAAAAAGCCCAGGGCACTACACACTGGCTCGGGGCCACACACCTCGACCATTCCCAAGTCCCGGAACCTGCTCCCCGGCCCAAGGCTCCGTACCTTGGTTATCTAAAAAGCCCAGGGCACTACACCCTGTCTCGGGGCCACACGCCTCGACCATTCCCAAGTCCCGGGACATGCTCCCCGGCCCAAGGCTCCGTACCTTGGTTATCTAAAAAGCCCAGGGCACTACACCCTGGCTCGGGGCCACACACCTCGACCATTCCCAAGTCCCGGGACATGCTCCCCGGCCCAAGGCTCCGTACCTTGGTTATCTAAAAAGCCCAGGGCACTACACCCTGGCTCGGGGCCACACACCTCGACCATTCCCAAGTCCCGGGACATGCTCCCCGGCCCAAGGCTCCGTACCTTGGTTATCTAAAAAGCCCAGGGGCACTACACCCTGGCTCGGGGCCACACACGTCGACCATTCCCAAGTCTCGGGACATGCTCCCCGGCCCAAGGCTCCGTACCTTGGTTATCTAAAAAGCCCAGGGCACTACACCCTGGCTCGGGGCCACACACCTCGACCATTCCCAAGTCCCGGGACATGCTCCCCGGCCCAAGGCTCCGTACCTTGGTTATCTAAAAAGCCCAGGGCACTACACCCTGGCTCGGGGCAACACACCTCGACCATTCCGAAGTCCCGGGACCTGCTCCCCGGCCCAGGGCTCCGTACCTTGGTTATTTAGAAAGCCCAAAGAGTTACACGAGCTCGGGGTTCTGTATTTAGCAAACTTCGCATTCTTTAACTTCCTATCGAATATAAAATATTTGGTTCGCCAGAGATTAATATATTGTGAAAAGGAGAATAATTTTTCATAACCAAAGCCCGGGGGTGAGAATTACACAAGAAAGTATGAAAATATAAAGAAACAATCCTAGACTAAAAATATTGCAGCAGGTTCCTCCTCGGCCTCTTCGGGAGCCTTCTCGGTCTCCTTGTTAGCAGCATCGTCCTTAGGAAGGGAGTCGATGGCCCGATCTATGTCCGGAAAGCCCTCCTTATCTGCCGGAATCAAGCCCTCCTCCTCAAATTGTTCCGGCCGACAGGCCGCCGCCGCCACTGTCGCCGCCGTCGCGAAGGGAAAGGGCAAATTTGTCTTTTCATCAAAAAATTAAAATTATCCTACACTTAAAAAATCGTACCAGACATAATATTATTTTACACCATATATTACAATCCTACCACAATCATTTTCTTTATCATTTACATACTAATCATTAGTTTATCCTATCCTTCCAACCAAACGTAACCGTGAAATCTGAAATACCCTAAATTTTTTGTCTCAACACACGTGATTTAGTCCAATATATAAATAGTTTTTGCTAGATTTTATTTTAATTGATTTTCCCAAATTCTACGTACAATATCTAAACATTTCGTCATTGGCTATAAATTTAAAACCATTTAAAATAATTTATTATAAACACTACCACAGTTCACACTTAAAAAAGTTTTAAATTGAAAATGTTAAATTTTATTTTTAATTTCCCATGATTTGCCATCTTATTTTTAGATTTAAGAAATTACCCCACGTAGAAAATATTTCTAAAAAAAATTTAATGTTGGAATTTTTTTAAAATTTATAATATATGTATATATTTATAATAATAGTAATAAGTGCATTTCCACTAATAATGTCATCGGCTTTTCCACAGTGTTATGAAATATTAAGGGACAAAAACTTGTGTGAGACGGTCTCACAGGTCGTATTTTATGAGACAGATCTCATGAAAATGTATTATTTTTTATGCTAAATGTATTACTTTTTATTATGAATATCGGTAGGGTTGACACATCTCACAAGTAAAAATACGTAAGACCGTCTCACAATATATCTACTTAATACTAATACTAAGTCTGGGCCAATCTTTTAGCTTGAGTCGGGCGGCCCAAATGTGGGATATTATTACCCGTTCTAACACAAACATATTGACTCAGCCTTAGAAAACTTGATTTCTTTATATATTGCTCTTAAGCCCCTCATTTTTAAAAATATAGGAAAATGAAGTCTTTTCCAAATCTATTAGTATATTGGCTCCTTAATTAAATACTTAATTAATCATTCAAAAATATTTTTACACTTTTTTTTTCTAATCAGGAAAGGTCATACAGAGCCTATTAAAGGTAGCTATTATAAAATTCACATTTTTAATGAGATAGTAATAGATTAAGGGTGGGTCTAGTAGGACGAAATTCTCTGTTACACGTGATGCTCCAAATCGCGTTATAATTTGTTCAAATAAGTCTCGTTTGCAAGAATTATAAAAATTATAAACACTAAACTTTAAATATAAACAAAATAAAATAAATTACAGATGAAACATTTTGTTCATCTTTTTTTTTTTAAAAAAATAATTTTTTAATCATTTAGCGTGCTTCAGATATAATCATATGTCTTATACCCTTGTGATAAAACTAATTATACAAGTGCTCAAAATGTGCACAATAACACTAGCTATAAGAATCCATCAACCTAGACAGATTCACATGTTTACTGTTTAACATTGTTTTCTGAAGGTTTTTTTTAGACTAATAGTTAGAATTAACAATAAATAAGATGAATTAGAAAAAATGCATATTTAATTTGCAATTTTGTCAAAAGGTTTATTTATTTATTTTTTTTAGCGAATAAGGGACTCAATTTAATGGTGATATGGTTATTTCAAAAGTGAGCTCTATTTTTAAAAATACAATCAATATAGTGTTGTTTAAGGGAAATTGAGATTTTTGTCTTATAAGGGCTTGTTTTGGATTTTAGTACGTGATTTATTAAAGTTTGATTTTCATTCAGAAACCTGGACTTTTTGTTTTGATTCCTTATTTCATTGGAAGTCTTTAAACCAATCGAATATATCTTATTTGACACCGATTGTTTCTTATATGGCTCATATTATACAAATAAAGCCTATGTTTGATAAGTGCATTTTATGCACTTACATTATTCCTATACTTCATATAGATTGTTAGTCTTTTTGAGCGGAATTACGCGCTTTTGTTGTTTTTTGGTGTGATTGCAGGAATCTAGGTGCGGATACAACACGTGCATGAAAACGAGCTAAAATGGTGCCTAGGAGAAGAAGTGTGAGCAAAAACCCCGAAGGGTGGAATGCAGTAAGCCCCGCGTATATGCGCGACTTATTTTCACGTACATGCGCGCAACTGGCAGAAAGAACGGCGCACATGGGCCCCCAAAGCCGCGCACATGCGCGACCCATGCAGTGAGTCTCGCGCATCTGCGCCACTCAAGCCGCGCATCTGCGCGAGAGTCAACAGGCAACATCCAGAGAGCAGCGCGCATATGCGCCGCTCATGCGCGCGGTGCGAGCTTTCAGAAATAAATAGGTTTTCGCGTGGATTTTTAAGGGTTCCGCATTCTTTACACGCATCCGTCATATCAGTCGAACAAAAGGAGAGAAAAAGTCAGAGCACGGAGCACGGGACGCGAAGAACGGAGATAGAAGACGTTGAATCCGGACACGGAGACGCGCTTTCATCTCTCGCCAACACGTTCTTAATTCGGTTTCTTACTTTTACGTTTTTAATGATTACAAACAGGTTTTGTATTGATTTAAATTCGAGTATGAACTAATTTTATATTCTAGAGATTGATGTAGTCTTGGTTGAACCTATGTTAGTGACATTTTGAATTTTCATGAATTAATTCGTCGTGTTTATTTGTGATTTATTGTGATTAATGTTTTTGGATTACTGGTCATAATTCGATTGATCTAGTAACTGAGATCTAACACTCGAGAGAGGTGATCGAAATTAGGACAAGAGAAATCACATCGTTAGATATTTATAACGTACAAAAGACGTATAACTCTGACGAATCCATAAGAGGACCTTGGTTGCATTTATTACGTGTTGCTTGATTTTGAATAGACATATTAAAATCGGTAATAGGTAATACAGTTCTATTTATCACTCGACAGAGGGAATAGAAAACAAATTGTGAGTTCGTGGTTAGTAAATACGATGCAATTTAATAACATGTTAGTTAATTTTGATTTAGCATAGGGGAATCCAGACGAAATCATATCTCTAGATTTATTTTCTCAGTGAATTTTCTACTGCGTGCTATAATTACAGGAATTGTTATTTTATTTGAATTGATTATAAACCAACCATTTGATTTGTCTAAATAAAGTCGAGCTATGTCAATTATGGTAATTAATATACAATTTTAAATAATTACTCTTCGTGGGATCGATATCTGTACTCAAACCAGTACTAAAACTTGACACCGTATACTTGCGGTAGGGAAAACACGCAACAAGTTTTTGGCGCCGTTGCCGGGGAGTAAATTATTTAATTGCATATTGATATCATTACTAATTAGTCTTTACTTTAATTTAGACTTTATTTTATTTTATTTTATTTACTTTATTAATCTATAATCTTTTTGTTTTGCAGTGCATGCGAAGATTTCAAAATCCCGACTTGCTAATTTTTGATCGGAAATCAAAAGAACTGCCAGGAGATTAAGGAAAGCAAGGAGAGACGAAATTAAAGCAATGGCTGAAAACAGAGATCATCAGAATGAACTCCCTAGAGAGGTGCCTATCTGAGAACATTTTCGCCCAATCATCAACGCTCACTACTCTGGAATAGCTCGTGGAACTATTGCTACTAATAATTTCGAGCTAAAACCCGCACTCATCAATGTGGTTCAACAGAACCAATTTGGAGGAGCAGCCACAGCAGATCCCCATCTTCACCTCAGAACTTTTCTGGAGATCACGGACACGGTAAAAATTAATGGTGTTTCTGAAGAAATTATTCGATTGCGACTGTTTCCGTTTTCTCTCAGGGATCATGCAAGGAGTTGGCTCCAATCTCTACCTTTGGGGAGTATTACTACATGGGCAGATTTGGTTACGAAGTTTCTGTTGAAGTATTTTCCTCCTGCTAAATCTGCTCAGTTGAAAATAGAGATAACCAATTTCAGGCAGAGAGAGCTCGAAGTGTTATATGAGGCCTGGGAGCGATACAAGGAACTACTCAGGAAGTGCCCGAATCATGGCTATGCAGATTGGGTACAGATAGAGTTATTTTACAATGGTTTGGATGGGCCGACTAGAGGGAATGTGGATGCAGCCGCCGAAGGTACAATTTTTTCTAAAACAGCTGATGAGTCCTATGATTTGCTTGAACAAATGACCATTAACAGTTATCAGTGGCCGAGTGAGAGATATGGATCAAGGAAACCTGCTGGAGTGTATGCCGTAGACCCGATCACATCACTTACTGCATAGGTTTCGGTATTGACCGCATAGATTGCAGCGATGAACAAGCCAGGCCAATCTACGTCTGATGTAGCATTTGTGACTGCTGAGGAAGAGCTAGTTGTGGAGGAAGCTCAGTACATCAACAACTGTGGCTTTGGAGGTTATTGAGGTAATCCTCCCCCTAATACTTATCATCCAGGTTTGAGAAATCACGAGAATTTCTCTTATGCAAACAACAAGAACGTGTTGAATCCTCCACCGGGGTTTAATACACAACATCTTTTGAAGATCTAGTTGGGATGTTTGTGACTGAGTCTGGGAAGAGAATGGCGAGAACTGAGTCTCGTCTTGATAACATGGAGACACACATGGGTAATATGGGTGCCACGATGAAGTCTTTGGAAACACAGATTGGGCAACTAGCCAATGCTTTAAAAGATCAGAATCGAGGACAGTTTCCCAGCAATACCGAGGTGAATCCTAGGGAACAGTGCAAGGCTGTCACACTTAGGAGTGACAAGGAAGTCGGAATTCCAGAGCTTGCTGAAGAAAGTGTAGAGATTACAGTTGAGGAAGACGAAGGAAAGAGCGAAAGCGTTGGAGAAGAGAAAGTAGAGGAACCTGAGAAAGTACTTAAACCGCAGCCCTTACCAAAGGTGAATCTTCCATACCCACAGATGTTCAAGAAGAAAGGACTAGATGATCAGTTTGCGAAGTTCTTGGAAATTTTCAAGAAAATACACATCAACATCCCATTTGCCGATGCATTGGAGCAAATGCCCAATTATGCTAAGTTCATCAAGGATGTGATAGTCCAAGAAGACGAAACTTCAAGAATTTGAGACCGTAAAGCTGACCGAAGAGTGCATTCCAATACTCCAAAGGAAATTACCACAAAAACTCAAAGATCCAGGGAGTTTTACTATTCCTTGTGTTATTGGTGGTTCTAGAGTAAATAGAGCTTTATGTGATTTGGGTGCTAGTATAAATTTAATGCCTTTTTCTATTTACAGGACTTTGGAGCTTGGCGAGGTGAAACCTAGCACTATTACTTTGTAGTTAGCGGAGAGATCACTTACCTATCCACGAGGGATAGTAGAGGATGTGCTGGTAAAGGTAGAAAAATTCATATTTCCTGCTGATTTTGTCATATTAGATATGGAAGAAGACCAGGAGACTCCGCTTATCTTTGGAAGACGATTCCTAGTTACCGGGAAAGCATTGATTGATGTGCACAAGGGCGAGCTCACACTGAGAGTAGGTGGAGAAGAAGTCGTGTTCAACATCTACAACACCATCAAAGGACCAGTTGAGGTAAGTACTTGTAATAGCATTGATATAATTGATTCATGTGTATCTCATGTTGGTGCAGGTAGGATGACAAAAGACTCTTTGGAGAGATGCTTGTTGGAGTCAGTTTCTACAGTGGATGAAGAGGACTGGGATGTGCGAGAGGAGTTACTTGCTCTCAATATGCTACCTAAAGAAAAGAATAATGCCCAACTTGAAGAGTTACTTGAGGATGCAAGTAAAGAGGTACCAAAATCATCCCCTGTATTGAAGGATTTACCGAGTCACTTGTGCTATGCATTCCTAGACGAGGGTTCGTCACATCCGGTAATTATATCTTCTGCTCTTACTAGTGATGAGAAAGATAGGTTGTTGAGGGTGTTGAGAGAATTTAAATCTGCGTTGGGATGAACAATTGCTGATATAAAGGGGATTAGCCCTACTGTTTGTATGCATAAAATATTGATGCAGGAGTCCTATATCCCTTATGTTGATCATCAGAGGAGGCTTAATCCAGCCATGAAAGAGGTGTGAGGGTATTATTGTTAAATGCTGGTGTTATTTATGCTATATCTGACAGTTCTTGGGTTTCACCAGTACAAGTAGTGCCTAAGAAGGGGGGTATAACTGTAGTAAGAAATGAGAATAACGAATTGATTTCAACTCGTCCAGTGATTGGTTGGCGAGTGTGTATAGACTACAGGAAATTGAATGATGCGACTAGGAAAGATCACTTCCCCCTTCCCTTTATTGAGCAGATGCTTGATAGAATAGGTGATTATCATTATTATTGCTTTCTAGATGGTTATTCAGGTTACAATCAGATTGTCATAGTACCGGAGGATCAAGAGAAGACTACATTCACTTGTCCCTATGGTACATTTGCTTTCAGGAGAATGCCATTTGGTCTTTGCAATGCACCTGCTACTTTTCAGAGGTGTATGATGGCCATATTTTCTGACATGGTTGAGGAAATAATGGAAGTTTTTATGGATGATATTTTTGTGTTTAGTTCATCTTTTGATCATGGTCTCAGAAGGTATTGTGCTTGGGCATAAAATTTCGGCTAGAGGGATAGAAGTAGACAGAGCCAAAGTTGTGGCAATCGAAAAGCTCCCACCGCTGAAAAATGTGAAAGGAATCAGAAGCTTCTTGGGACATGCCGGGTTCTATCGTCGTTATATTAAAGATTTCTCTAAGATTACTAGACCTTTATGTAATTTGTTAGAAAAAGATTCAACATTTACTTTTGACGATGATTGTCTGCAGGCATTTAACAGGATCAAGGCAGCACTGATCTCTGCACCCATCATGATAGTGCCTGATTGGAAGGAGCCCTTTGAGCTCATGTGCGATGCTAGCGACTATGCTGTGGGAGCATCATTGGGACAAAGGCGAGACAAGATGTTTAAAGCCATCTACTATGCAAGTCGTACACTCGATGCAGCCCAACAGAATTACACAACTATTGAGAAGGAGATGCTAGCAGTGGTGTTTGCATTCGACAAATTCAGAACATATCTCATCGGCACAAAGGTAACTGTTTTCACTGACCATGCAGCTCTTCGTTACTTGTTTGCCAAAAAGGATGCAAAGCCCAGGTTGATATGATGGATCCTCTTACTTCAAGAATTTGACTTTGAAGTCAAAGACAAGAAAGGTTGTGAGAACCAGGTGGCTGATCACCTGTCACGACTAGAGCTGGAAGAAATAACTGAAGGTGGAGCTATCAACGAGTCGTTCCCAGATGAACAACTCTTCAAGGTAAATGTTACACATCCTTGGTTCGCAGATATAGCTAATTTTCTTGTTGCAGGAGAATTACCACTAGATTTAACTTACCATCAAAAGAAGAAATTTCTTCATGATGCCAAGTTTTATCTATGAGACGATCCTTTCTTGTTCAAGAGATGCGCTGATCAGATAATCCGATGATGTGTAGCAGAGGAAGAAGTGGGTACGATTCTAGAGCAGTGTCATTCCTCACCCTACGGTGGACACTTTGGAGCATCTAGAACAGCAGCTAAGGTATTACACCTGGGTTTCTATTGGCCTAATTTATTTAAAGACTGTTATACTTTAGTCAAGTCATGTGATAAATGTCAAAGAGTTGGCAATATTTCTAGACGACATGAATTACCACTAATAAATATTTTGGAGGTGGAACTCTTTGATGTATGGGGTATTGACTTTATGGGTCCCTTCCCATCTTCTTTTGGTCAATCTTACATTTTACTTGCTGTTGATTATGTGTCAAAATGGGTGGAAGCAATCGCCACCAGTACTAATGATGCTCGAGTTGTTGTTAAGTTTGTCCTCAGGAACATCTTCACAAGATTCGGAACGCCTAGAGCCATTATCAGTGATGAAGGTACGCATTTCTGTAACAAAATTTTTAACTCACTATTGGCCAAGTATGATGTGAAGCACAAGGTGACACTGGAATACCACCCGCAAGCTAATGGGCAAGCGGAGATATCCAACCGAGAGATCAAGCAAATATTAGAAAAGACAGTGAAGACAAACCGAAAAGATTGGGCGATCAAGCTAGATGACGCGTTATGGGCGTACAGGACTGCATACAAGACACATATCGGGATGTCTTCTTATAGGTTGGTCTTTGGAAAAGCTTGTCATTAACCTTTGGAACTGGAGCACAAAGCATTTTGGGCTTTGAAAAAGCTAAATTTTGATATGGGAGCATCGGGCGAGCAACGACTGTTGCAGTTGAATAAGATGGAAGAGTTTAGGAATGATGCATACGAGAATGCCAAGATATACAAGGAAAAGACCAAGAAATGGCACGACAAGCAGATTCTTCGATGAGACTTCGAACCAGGGCAACATGTGTTATTATTCAATTCTAGACTGAGGTTGTTCCCTGGTAAGTTAAAATCACGATGGTCTGGACCAGTCACAGTGGAAACAGTGTACCCACACGGTGCAATTGAGTTAAAATGCAACAATGGTCAGACATTTAAAGTCAATGGTCAGAGGGTCAAGCATTACTTTGGAAATGAAGTGCGACAATGGACAACATCCCACTGGAAGAACCAAAGTAGAATGAAGAAATTCAGGCTGATGACGTTAAACCAAACGCTGTGTGGGAGGCAACCCACATTTATTTATTTTTGCATTCATTTTAGTTATTTTATTTTATTTCGATTCCTTAGTTTTTTAATCTTAATTTTCTCGATTCAAGTATTAATATGCATTTTGTTATTTTTTTGCAGGTATTTAAAAAAAAAATTTGGAGAATCGCTTGGACAGTGTGCTCCGCGCACATGCGCGACATATTTTCGTGCACATGCGCGATATTGGCAGAGAGATCAGCGAATATGCGCCACATCGGGCGCACACATGCGCGAAATTTCCAGAAAGGTCGGCGCATATGCGCCAATCCTGGCGCGCATATGCGCCACCTCCCAACATGTCGAGACAGTAGCAGTGGCGCATATGCACCACTTCAAGGCGCGCGACTCAATATAAGAAAAAAAAATGGGTATCGCGATTTCAGAATTCAGAACACACTACTATCTCGACAAACCCTCGCCGCAGCTCCTCACGCCGTCGCTCCCCATCAGCACGCCGCCGCCGCACCTCCCTCGAAACACCACGCCGCTGCCGCCCTTCCACTGAAAGCCAATCACACTTCAGTTTTTGGTAACTTTCTTGTGAACTCAAGGGTCTATTCGGATTTTTGATTCAAATCTCGAAAATAGTTGAAATTGGTGTAAATCGATATGGGAAATTTGTGAGATTGTGAAGTGGGTACGTCGAATTGGTATAAATTCTCTGTGACTGGGTTGTACGTTGCATTGATTATTGGATTTGTTGGTGTGGTGAGATATTTGCTCTGCTACTTGATTTGTTGAATTTAGTTGGTGTTGGTGTGAATTTTGATACATTAATTGAGATGTCACCGAAGAAGAAATCAAAGAAGGGTGCTTCTTCCTCTTCAAGCTTCGATTCTTACAGGTTTTGGAGTGAGGAAGCCCAACAGGTGTATGAGAGCTCGATGACTCGGTCGATTATCCCAGAGAGGAGATTTAATTTATCTACATTACGTGGTTTTATTAAGCGTGAATTGGAAATAAGACAATGGGTTGAATTTTCTCAACCGCCTCTAGACGTTGTGATTTCTGTCGTGCGAGAGTTCTATGCCAATCTACAGATATGGCATGATGAGTCAAAGGTACTGGTGCGAGGTAATTGGTATCGTTTGATTCTCAGACGATAAATATGATATATCAGATGCCAAGCCTCGAAGAAGACGAGTACAGTGCATTCTTAGACGATGGGGTTGATTATTCAGAGGTCATTCGGACTGTGTGTCAGGCAGGCGCCGTATGGAAAATGAGTGCGAGTGGTCCAGTCTCGCTGAAGAAATCCGAGATGAACCCTAATACAAGTGCGTGGACGTCATTCGTGTTGGCTCGGGTTCTCCCATCATCGCATTACCACGATGTAACCAAAGACAAAGTTGCGCTTGTCTTTGCTATTTTGATGGGCAAATCTGTTAACTTGGGAAGAATAATATATGGATCGATCATGAGAGCCGGCATAGGATTAGCCCCGGTCGCCCTTCCATGCCCTCACATTGTTACCGAACTCTGCAGATAGGTCGGCGTCTCCTGGTCGCCTGATGAGCAAGTGCTTAAGCCGAAGGCTCCCATCGTTGCGCCCTATATGCCTCCCGTTGATTCAGTTGACGAGGACCTGCCACAGGCACAGCTTCCACCACCACCACCACCTGAGGGAGCCCAACAACACAGGGGAGACAGATTGAGATGACTAGAGATTGAGATGCAGGATCAGAGGCAGTTACTAGTCGAGCAGCGCCAGGTGCTAGATTCACTTCAGTACTGCACGGACCACTTTATGGGATTCATGATGGATTTCACCTATGTGCTCGCTCAGCGGTTCCCGCCTATAGGTCCAGAAGATCCCATGTTTCCCCAGCCGCCTGCATGGCCACCGCAGTATCCAGGACCATCTCTGCAGGCCCCACCCCAGCACATGGATGAGGATGTCGATGATGATGACGGCGAGCACTGACGCTCGTCGTGTGAGGTATGCGTGTCCCATTTCTTTCTTGTTTATACATTGAGGACAATGCATGTTTTAAGTTTGGGGGGGTGATTTGATTATTTGATCTGAGCTGAATTCGATCTGAGTTGATTTGTTGCTTTGATGTTTTATGTTTATTTAAATAAAAAAAATATTTAATTCAGTCTTTATTTTTATTTTCGTAGTCGTTAAATTTTTTTTTTTAGAATTGTGGAATTAAGGTAATAACCAAACAATGATGAGAGTGACCCGAAATTCATGTTGTTTCTTGACTACGAATCCGAATGCATGCTATCTTTACTTAACCGTTTGCACATTAATTCACGATTACTATGATTTTTGATACACCCGATGTCAAGAGAGTGTTCATGTGGTTTGTGATTTGAATTGTATAAATGGACTCCAAAACCTGCATGTTGATTACTTGTTGTTGAGTTACATGTTCACTAACACAAAAATGATTCGGGCAGTCTTTGATTTATGTTGGGCCTGTTTTTCCTTGAATAATTTGTCAATTGTTAGCCCTTTGAGCCTAAATGAGAATGAGATGTGGAATTCTTTCTGTTTGAATACCCGAAAACATGATCTGTCTGTGTTTATTAATTGGTAAATTGAAAGTAGTCTAGAACTTAGTTTGGCACTCTTCGAGGCGAGATACGGGTATTGTGTGACTTAGGGATGATTTAGGCAATTTTTGGAACGTTTGAGCCTTTCAAGCCTACCCATAACATCATAGAGACCCTAGTGTCCCATGTTTGAGCTTAATGAAAATCGAATGGAGTGTGCCAAGGCGCACAAAAGCCCCCATTCGTATCAATTCTAAACTCCTACGTCAACTACAAACTTTTGAGCATATACACTAATACTCACCGAAAACTGAGAGAAAACGAACCTGTGTATCACTACAAAAGTTCTTCTCCCTCGTGTGCGTATAAGAATATCATGAAAAGGTGAAAAGAAAGAAAGAAATGTCTATATAAAAAAAAAAGAGAAAGAAAAAGTTGAATAAAGAGGGAAAGAATATGACATGTGATGTGAAAAGGAGGACAAAATGGTGAAAATGTTGTGACAAGGCAAGTGGAAGTGAAACAAAAGGAAGGAGACGCGTGTTGAAAAATAAATTGGTTTGTTTTCTCTCACTTTTGACTCCCTACCTTCATTTGAAGCCATTAGCCATATCCTAACGTTATAAGCTTAAAAGACCTATTAACCGAGTCACACGTACCCAATATACTAGTGGAGAAGAGTTGTCAAAGTTAAGCCTATGGACACTGGAAAAATGCCATCGATAGACACAGAATTTGATTGTGTACATGTGCCCATCTCATGATATTGGATTTTATTTGGTTAATTGTTGTCTTCATAATACCGCTTTGTTTAGCCAAATGTTATCCTATAAGTCCTGTTGATTTGTGAAGGTAAATGTGTGTCTCAATGATTTTGCTAATTGCATGTGTGTCGAGGAGTCCAAAATTTTATGAGATGAACATCTATGAACTTATCTTGGCATTTGGAGTGGGTAAACGAGAATAGCAGAACACACACGCACGTGAACTTGGAGTAATTAGGCATGTGTTCGATTCAATATCATGGAAACTGTAATCTCTGAGGCTAGAGGTTATCCTTTTATTCCACAATTCTTGCTCGTTTAGTTATTTATTTTCTTTAGGATGTGTTTAGTTTAGTTTAGTCTAGTTAATGTTTTATTCATTTTTATTTTGCTCGGGACTAGCAAAAGTTTAAGTTTGGGGGGATTTGATAAATGCATGTTATGCACTTACATTATTCCTATACTTCATATAGATTGTTAGTCTTTTTGAGCGAAATTACGCGCTTTTGTTGTTTTTTGGTGTGATTGCAGGAATCTAGGTGCGGATACAACATGTGCGTGAAAATGAGCTAAAATGGCGCCTAGGAGAAGAAGTGTGAGCAATGCCCCGAAGGGTGGAATGCAGTAAGCCCCGCGCATATGCGCGACTTATTTTCGCGCACATGCGCGCAACTGGCAGAAAGAACGGCGCACATGCGCCCCCAAAGCCGCGCACATGCGCGACCCATGCAGTGAGTCTCGCGCATATGCGCCACTCAAGCCGCGCATATACGCGAGAGACAACAGGCGACATCCAGAGAGCAGCGCGCATATGCGCGCGGCGCGAGCTTTCAGAAATAAATAGGTTTTCGCGTGGATTTTTAAGGGTTCCGCATTCTTTACACGCATCCGTCATATTAGTCGAACAAAAGGAGAGAAAAAGTCAGAGCACGGGACGCGAAGAACGGAGATAGAAGACGTTGAATCCGGACACGGAGACGCGCTTTCATCTCTCGCCAACACGTTCTTAATTCGGTTTCTTACTTTTACGTTTTTAATGATTACAAACAGGTTTTGTATTGATTTAAATTCGAGTATGAACTAATTTTATATTGTAGAGATTGATGTAGTCTTGGTTGAACATATGTTAGTGACATTTTGAATTTTCATGAATTAATTCGTCGTGTTTATTTGTGATTTCTTGTGATTAATGCTTTTGGATTACTGACCATAATTCGATTGATCTAGTAACTGAGATCTAACACTCGAGAGAGGTGATCGAAAATAGGACAGGAGAAATCACATCGTTAGTATTTATAACGTGCAAAAGACGTATAACTCTGACGAATCCATAAGAGGACCTTGGTTGCATTTATTACGTGTTGCTTGATTTTGAATAGACATATTAAAATCGGTAATAGGTAATACAGTTCTATTTATCACTCGAGAGAGGGAATAGAAAACAAATTGCGAGTTCGTGGTTAGTAAATACGATGCAATTTAATAACACGTTAGTTAATTTTGATTTAGCATAGGGGAAGCCGGACGAAATCATATCTCTAAATTTATTTCCTCAGTGAATTTTCTACTGCGTGCTAGAATTACAGGAATTGTAATTTTATTTGAATTGATTATAAACCAACCATTTGATTTGTCTAAATAAAGTCGAGCTATGTCAATTATGGTAATTAATATATAATTTTAAATAATTACTCTTCGTGGGATCGATATCTGTACTCAAACCAGTACTAAAACTTGACACCGTATACTTGCGGTAGGGAAAACACGCAACAATGTTATACATTAAAATACATCTAAACACTACAACAAAAACGACATATCCATTGTCGTAGCTTTTTTAAAACTATTGTAACTGAGGGTGTTGTTAAAAGTCTGTTCAACGGCAACGGTTTTTATCTGTTGTGGTAGGTAGAATTTGCTACGGTTAGTAATCAAGATTTCTGTCGCTAATTTGTTTCGAAAAATAAAAAAAATACTTTTAATAATTTAATAAATCTAAAAGAAACAAACAATCGAAACTAAAATCGTATAAGAGAGAAAAATTTTAAGTGTTGTGAAGTAGTAAAATCGTGTCATTAATTTTAAACATGCGACGGTTTTACTTAAAACCGTCGCTACAATTAGCGACGGTTGATACGAAACCGTCGCTAAATTTATCGACGGTTTTAGAAAATCCTTCGCTAAATATTGCAACGTTTTCCAAAACCGTTGTTGTTTGTCTAAAAATCACGTTAATCAACAGCGGTTTCTTAAAATCGTTGTCGATTGTCCAAAAAAAACACGTTAATAGACAACGGTTCATATAACTGTTGTCATTGACCCTAAAAACCGTTGTCTTTGACCTCCAAAAGACATCGATTTTCGCTAAAATCGTCGTTAAAAACATACGACAACGGTTTTTCACAAAAATCGTTGTCGTATGTGCGTTGTTATATGAAGAATTTCTTGTAGTGAAACAAAAATAAATGGAAAAAATAAACCGATATTAAAACGATACCCAACATTTTAAAATGAGAGAAAAAAGCTTTTCATTTTGCTTTGTTAGATTTTAATATATGTAATAAATGTTTTATCAGCTACATAATAACATAGATATTAAATAAACAATATTAGTTGGATTTAACGATTTGAGCAAAATAAGGACCTAGACAAAAATAAGATCTAACTTGCATGATGAAAACTAAACTTTGACGAGTAACATTACTAAAATCCAAAATATGTTAACTTACAAGACCAAAATCCTAATTTTTCTGGGTTTATGCTCGTGCCTAGATTCAAACCCTACATATTGTCTATTGAGAAAATATTATGTTATTACACCACTAAAGCTCTATCTATTATTTTGATTAAAAAATTAAATATAGTAAAATGAAAATAATCAAAAACAAGTTCATGAAAACTAAAAATCATTCAAAACCAGTTAACATCAATTGAAGTTCTTTCAAAATCAATCTACATGAATTGAAAGTCAGTCGAAACCAATCAAAATGAATTAAAAATAAGTGGAAACCAATAAACTTGTCCACGAGAACTTAAAATCATTCGAAACAAGGTCAAACGAACTAAAATCAATCGAAATCAGTCGACATCCATTGAAAATCAGTCGGAAGCCGATCAACGTGAAATTAAGTAGAAATGATAGTTTAGTGATGAGATAATATTGTCTTTTTATAAATGGACATGATCTTGTGGGATTCTAAATTTCCTTAATTTAAACAATAATAAATTAATAAGAATTTTACAATAAGATTAAGGAATTCGATAAAATGCACTAAAAGGTGAATCATCTCTGAACTTAATAAGAGAGTGGGTAACAATATGCAGTTTTCTACCAATACATGACTGATGAACATTTCAAATGTTTTCGGTTTTGCTTTTTGCTTTTGTTTTTGTTTTTGTTTTTTTAAATAATTCATGTATTAAATGCTTTTGAGAATTTGGATTACTCACTAATACTTTTAAAAATTTGTTAACAAGACCAATGAAAGACTCAAAAAATATGAAATTTTCTCTTTTCCTAGTGTCTTTATTGTTGGAAAAATGGGTTTCAGATCCATTAACATTCAAAAAATTAATTGAATGGAATTCAACCTATAAAATTTAAAATTTACTTGAAAATTATAATATACATTTCGAGTAGATGTTTTTTGTCATATTAATTTGCTCGAAGCCGATTTGTGGTGAATGAAAAATTAATTATTTAAAGTTGATAACAAAACCCTCGAAGGTTGTATTGGGAAACGATGAGAACTTGTCTCACATTGGAAGTTTATGACTTCCATATCTTCCTTGTATATCATTTCGTGTATTGGTTTATTGTTATGTTCAAGTCAAGTGCACTCAGGCCCTTGTATATCATTTCGTGTATTGGTTTATTGTTATGTTCAAGTCAATTGCACTCAGGCCAACCGAGGACGAGGGAGCTGCAATGCACCGATCAGGCCTTGCATCAATGACGCACTTTGCACTTATGCCTCGCCATGAGTAGCCTTTCCTTATACGACTCGAAAATGGATGTTCGATGATGTGGAAAATTGTACAGTTAGCATACACGTGGCAAGGGGGTGATGTGACGAATGACTAGGAGCCACTTGGATGAGACGGTGCCGGTGGAGAGCCTTTGGATCTTGATTGTAGGGTCACGATGAAGTGTTGTGATGGTTCAAGAGTAGGTGCAATCCAAACCATTTGATGTGATCTGATTGGAAAGTTTGATATAGATTAGGAATGTGATACCCTTGTCCCACATCGAAAAAATCAAAGATTTAAAATAAGTTTGGCTTACAATGGACTTCTATAGCAACTTGGGTTAATCATTTTCTTAAAGCGAGGACGAATACGAAATAGTTGCTATAGGGGCCCATTGTGCAGTCACGCAGGCGCGGGCCCGGGCTCGGGGCGTGACAGAATGGTATCAGAGGCGGTCACCGGCATGGAACACCGGGAAATAAGTGGTATGCGAGACAAAGTGCTACGTGCATGACAGCCACCTCTTGAACCTGCGGGGCAAAATGCTACATGACGGGAGCCACCTCTTGAACCTGTAGGAGCCACCTCTAGATTCTCGGTGCTGGTGGATCGAGGGGTCAGGCCGCGACAAGGACGTCGCGTTCTGAAGGAGGGGTGATTGTGATACCCTTGTCCCATATCGAAAAAATCAAAGATTTAAAATGAGTTTATAATGGCTTACAATGGACTTATATAGCAACTTGGGTTAATCATTTTCGTAAAGCGAGGACGAATACGAAATAGTTGCTATAAGGGCCCATTGTGCAGTCACGCAGGCGCGGGCCCGGGCTCGGGGCGTGACAAGGAAGATGAAAAATGTATCATTGGATCAAGATAGACGAATGAGATTTGGTAGATCTAGGGTTGCATCCACGGGATGTTATCATCCTAAAGAGATGAGAGATCGTCCAATTCAAATGGACACATTAGATTGAAAAAGATGTGATCCAAGATTGTGGCTCACCAAATGAAGTACAATATAAAATATAGATCAAGATCTCATAGATAAATTTAATATAAAGCCCGATAACACAACTGTTAGCGAAAAGGTCCCTCCATCCTTTGGAAAATTATAAATAGATCTCTATACCAAAATATAAGGAGGTTACACAATTAGAAAAAAAAATCACATAATTTTGTCCAATATTCGCATTAAATTTTTGTTCGTCATAAAAATGGTTTGAAAATCATTTTTATATTCGCATAGTTATGTGATTTGGAGTGCTCCTATCACGAAACTCAATTCATTGTATTTTGGGAGATCATTGTCGCGTTCCATAAACATCGTGTGTGAGACATATTCATCTTAAGGAGATAAATTTTTACTTTAGACTCGACTTACAATCTGTTTATGTCTTTTTCCAGCGCTTGTTGCGACACAACATGCACAAATTCCTATGTCAGATTGCACATATTGAACACCTTGCAATCATAATTCGAATATTATTGTGCATTCCGAAATGACATATTCATCGTCTGCCTCTATTTTAGCAAGTGTTTGCTGCGGCGCGCCTGTCTCTTTTGGATGCTTTCGTTTTTGTCATTCAACACTTGAAAGACATTATAATGACCACAAACTTGATTGGTATGCTCTTGGTATCTTTCCATGAACCCTTGGAGAGCTTCCTCGAACTTCTTGCTCCATCCCCTCGTAATTGGTCCTGGCCGACAACTCTAACGAGACTCACACTGCTTTCTTAGGAGTATTGTTGATCGCATCATCCTTCCCTTCTTGAAAAGGATTTGTCCTCAAATTTTGATCTTCTCCTACATCAAATAATGAAAGACCAGTAACATTAAAAGTTGAACTTACATGATACTCACCTGGTAAGTTCAATTGGTATGCATTGTCGTTGATATTTCTAGCATTGGGAATGGATAATCGCCCCTTGGCAGGAGTTTCCAACTCCTCTTCTACGAAATCCCACCTTCCTCAAATTCAACCACACCTAATCCCCTGGTTCGAAAATAACCTTGTTTCTCCTCTTGATATGAATTTGGCCGGGCATGGCGTACAAATGATTGGAAGGAGGTTCAAAGGAGCATTTCATAAACGTATGAGCAATCGTGAAGAGCTTGCAAGCAAAGTTCCAAGTCTCGAAGGGTTCATGATGCATGGAAATGAGCTTGGAGGCCATAGGATCATTGTGCAAGTGTTAAATGAAGAGGAAGGCAGAACACTTCGTGCTCGAGCGGTAAAATCCTACCGCCCGAGCGCCAAACTCACTGTCCAGAATGTGAATTGAGCATCGGCACCCGAGCGGTAACATCTTACCGCTTGAGAGTGCATAGTCCAGAAGACCCCACGCCCAAGCGGTAGAATCTCGTGCCCGAGCACGCCTCCTGCGAGAAAATAATCTTGTTTCTTAGTTTAAAGTTTAATTTATTAGGTAACTAGATTTTGCAATCTTTTAGAATTTGTTAACAATATATGGACGAAAATTGTTCATTGTAAACATTAGATTACATTATTTTGATTTTAATCATATTGATAGAGTTTTTCTTTCAAAGTTTGGCTTTTTATACACCTTTTTATGTTTCTCAAATCAAACTTATCAAAGTTTAATACTTTGTGACGTTTGTCGATTGTTCTTCACTCGGATTTTCAAAGACGAGTTCTTTGAAGGTTCGTGTGAATTTCATTTGTTTCTCTTCATAAATATTTATTGCTAAATTCTTTGTAATTTAGAAGTGAATATTACAACCATAATTGTGTCAAAAAGATCGGGACAACACAAACGTTTCTTTATTTCATCGAATCGATGGCGTGACTATGTTTTGAGCTCGTTTTCTTTTCATGGTTTGAAGGATCGCATCATTTGGTATCAGAGCTTTTGGTTCCCTTTGATTCAAGTAAGTTTATCCTATTATTATCAGATCCGTGTTTATCCTTCGTTTGTTTTCAGATATGTTTATCCTATCGTTCGTCATCTTTAGTGAATCTTGCGATTCTCGAAATTTCTGAATTTTTTTCTTTTTTTTTCGAGTTTGCACGGCCATCGTTGTGCAATCCAAAAAAAAGTGTTTTAAAATTTCGAAATTTTGCCATAATTTTTTTTGGTATTTTGTTCTATTATCTTGTGGGAGTCATTTTCTAGTGTCTCTCACTATCCAAAAAAAATATCGTGCTATTATTTAGCATTGAATCTTGTTTTTATCTCGTTTGTGAGTCATATTCAAGTTACTCTCCCAATAAAAAAAAATTCAAGTTTCTTGTTTTACGCAGTCAGTTTTCAAGTGTCGTGAAGTTTGAACTTGTGAGTTTAATGCACACAAGCTAAAAAGCCTGAAACTTTACCCTACGAGAGAACTCTCAAAATTCGAGTGAATTACTTGAGTATGAGCGTTTATTTCTTGGAGTGACGTGTGAGGTATTTGTAGTGAGTAAAAAAAAAGAGAAAAAAAAATTGAGAGTCGAGTGATTTTTCATTGGAGTGACTAGTGAGAATTTGTGGTGAGGAAACTTTATTCTTTATTGTTTTATGCTAAAATTTTCTTGCATGTATAATGATTGAAGATCGTCAATATCAAACAATGTTAGGAGGGTTGGATAGAATGTGTGAGAAGGAGTTTAAGCCTTTACGAGAAAGATATAGGCGGTGCGAGGAAGAAGTTGAGACATATTATGGGCATGATGATGAGAGTAGTCGAAGTAATGGAGTTGAAAGAAGTAGATCGTTGCATCTGGGTCGTGATGATTATAGGTGATGTAAGGAGAATAGAAGATTAGGCAAAAAAAAGTGAATGTGATGTGCCTAGGGAGTCTTTGACATCCACTTGGCGGAGTAGCTTGGGAAAAAATCAGTGCTAGGCCAAAGAAGGAGTCGAGACGCGAAGCTAGCAAATATGAATATCAAAGTACATTTAAAAACTCAAATTCTAGTACTAGTGATATTATATGTTGTTGGTGTTTAGCAGTTGGTCATGATATTAGGCAATGTCCAACTTATGGTGTGACAGTAGTAGAGTCATTTTTTGATCTTGAACAGCAGATTGAGATTGAGTTTGTAGTTGAATCCGAATATGAGGCTAATGGTGTAGTTGAATCTGAATCTCAAGTTGAGTTCATAGATGAACTTGAATCTGAAGTTGAGGCTAGGTTTGATGATGACGGTAGTCCGCTAGTTGGTGAGTTGAATGTTGTTGAACGATTTACAACGTAGAATGCATCATTAGATGGAGGAGAAGTGCTTAAATTGTCTAATATAGATGTGTGGAGTAGGAAAGGAGCAATTATTGTACAACAATTTCTTTAGGAACAAAATGTTTCATTGGTTCAATTGAATCCAAATGTTCTTGAGGATCAATTGAAATTTATTCATGAATTGAGTGAAAAGAAATGTGAAATAACCGAAAGAAAGGGTGAACAAAAAAGTGAGATGGCCATAGAAAAGAAAAAAGAAAGAGAAGATGAAAAATAAAAGGAGGCCAAAGAAAAAGAAAAAGAAAAATAATTTGAAGGCCCAAAAGAGTGAGGTTGAGAGTTATTTACTTTTGTATAAACCCCTTATAGTACCTTTGTACAAAGAGATTTATTATCACTATGATGATATCGCCGGTTCAATCCCGAGCATTGTTGTTTCACTCTTGCAGGAATATAGAAATGTCATGATAAGGAGAAAAGCAAGAACTGATGGTGGAGGAAGGCATGTGTGGTGATCAACATGACATTGGAGGCAATCAAGGTGAGATAAGGTTAGTTGCCAACACAATAATCATGGGGTATGACTTTCGTCCTTATTCTAATTCTTTGATGTATCGTTTTCCAAAGCTTGGAGAACGTGTTGCAAATTTGGTGGTTAAGGGGATGATTGTAAATTTATTCGTATTCATTGATTGTTATGGATTTGAGACCATGGATGAATTGCATGTACCTACTATGAATTTTGATGTCTCACGATTTACTAAGTTGATGGGGTTTGTTTGCCACAAGGGTTTATATGCATTAGACTTAGATTTTTGTGGATATTACATTGATAGTACATGTGACGTGTCCTATTTCCATGATTTATATTTGATTGATGATGGTTGTGAAGATTACATGGATAGTACATTTAGTGTGCCCTATTTGCATGATTTATGTTGGTTTGATTATGGTTTTGAAAGGTGCAAGGATGAACCTGATTATTTCTTTGTTCATGATGAATACATGTTTAAAGAGAATAAATTTTTTTCATCCTACACCCATTCCATGAGTTGTTGCTTGATATTGAGGCACATTACATTTGTTTGATTGGTAGCCATGAAGTAACTAGAGCCATAGATAGGATGCATAAATTTTTACTATGGTTGCAAATGAGGAGGTATATTGAGTGAAATTGTGAAACATACATTGAACATAAGAATTTCTATGATCATAATGAATACAATTTTAAGGAGGATAAATTGTTTACTCTAAATTCATTGTATGAGTTACGTGCTAGTGGAGCATACTATTGCTATTTTATCATCGACATAATGCATGAGTATATGTGTTGGTTGCATATGAACGACATGTTTAGTGTGATTGGGGTACATGCATTGCATACGGGAGAATGAGATGTCGAGTGTATTCATATAGTCTGTGCATCAGTTATATCTTATTCCTAGTGAGCTATGGTTGTACATTTGTATGGGTTTTATTATGTTGTTAACTAGGTCTAAGAAGGGAATGAACTTAATTTTGTGATGCTTAATGAGATTTTATTAATGTCATTTTGTATCATTTATTATTTATTGTACGGAGCAATGTATAAGTACGTAGGAAAGGAGGCCGTGAAGTTGCGGTTTCCATATCTGATGGAGCGAGCAAACGATAACACCTACAAACTTGAATTGAAAGGTAATCATGTTGATAATTTAATTCTTTTCATTACTGACATGCTTCATTTTTGCGTAGGTAGACAAGATTTGAGGAAAAATTTTTTGAAGAAGGGGAGTATGAGATGAATCTGGCCGGGCATGGCACGCAAATGATTGGAAGGAGGTTCAAAGGACCATTGCATAGACGTATGAGCAATCGTGAAGAGCTTGCAAGCAAGGTTCCAAGCCTCGAAGGGTTCGTGATGCATGGAAATGAGCTTGGAGGCCATATGATCGCTGTTCGAGTGTTAAATGAAGAGGAAGGTAGAACACTTCGCGCTCGAGCGGTAAAATCATACCGCCCGAGCGCCAAACTCTCTGTCTAGAACGTGAATTCTAGAATCATCGGCGCTTGAGTGGTAACATCTTACCCCCGAGCGTGCATAGTCCAGAAAACCCTGCCCCCGAGCGGTAGAATCTCGCGCCCGAGCGCCTCTCCTGTGAGAAAATAATCTTGTTTCCTAGTTTAAAGTTTAATTTATTAGGTAACTAGATTTTGCAAGCTTTTAGATTTTGTTAACAATATATGGATGAAAATGGTTCATTGTAAACATTAGATTACATTATTTTGATTTTAATCTTATTGATAGAGTTTTTCACTCAACTTTTCAAAGCTTGGTTTTGTATACACCTTTGTGTGTTTCTCAAATCAAACTTATCAAAGTTTAATACTTTGTGGCGTTTGTCGATTGTCTTCCTTCGGATTGTCAAAGACGAGTTCTTTGAAGGTTCGGTTGAATTTCAATTGTTTCTCTTCATTAATATTTATTGCTAAATTCTTTGTAATTTAGAGGTGAATATTACAACTGTACTTATGTCAAAAAGATCGGGACAACACGGCCATTTCTTTATTTCATCGAATCGAGGGCGTGACCCCGTTTTGAGCGCGTTTGCTTTTCGTGGTTTGGAGGATCGCATCACCTCTTATTGGCTTGCTTTGTGTATTGCGATTTCTTTCTCTCTGTTTTGTCTTTACCTTTTCATGCAAGCTTTGAACAAACTCTCATAACATGCATTTTAGAATTCAGTCTTGATCTCAGCATATTCAGTTACCTCGTCCATCAAGAGGTCGATCCGAGTTTGTACAACATACATGGGTATGAACTGTTCATCTTATTCCATCTTTTCTTTGCCTTTTCATTCTGTCCTTTTTGAAGTATATGAGAAGGCAATGCCAGATCTGGTACATTCAATAGGATCCCTGATTACTACGCCTTTGGGCCTAATTGCTGGTAGAATTGTAGGTTGAGCAACTAATTGAAGGGGAACATCTGTTGCAACTAGGGTTAGCTTTTCTGTGGGCTCATCAGAATCTCCCTTGTCAGTTGTCTCAGTAGTTGTCTTGACATCAGTTTTGAGCCATGATTAACTATTTTTCTGAGCTTTTATCTCATACATCTTTTCCTTTTCAGAATGAAATGGTGCCAATTTGCTTGTCGTTGATTGGTTTTGGTGGTTCTGGCTTTCTTGACTGGTGTAGGAGGTGTAAATTCAATATCATTTTGATGAATGATCAACTTCCTCTTAGGCTTGGATTTGAAAGCCCTAGACTGACCAATTTTGGCTTTGGGAACATCAGTCTTGGAAGGTGTCTTTAACTCTTTTTTTAGTTCTATCAGTTGAATTGAAGACAGTTAGACAGTGAGATCTTTGAGTCTCAGAGTGAAGATTGATGATGCACCCAACAATGTAGTATTGTGCAGAGTTTGCGATTCACTTAAAGGATTGTCAAATCAAACTTATCAAAGTTTAATACTTTGTGGCGTTTGTCGATTGTCTTCCTTCGGATTGTCAAAGATGAGTTCTTTGAAGATTCGGTTGAATTTCAATTGTTTCTCTTCATTAATATTTATTGCTAAATTATTTGTAATTTAGAGGTGAATATTACAACAGTACTTATGTCAAAAAGATCGGGACAACACAACCATTTCTTTATTTCATCGAATCGAGGGCGTGACCCCGTTTTGAGCGCGTTTGCTTTTCGTGGTTTGGAGGATCGCATCACCTCTTATTGGCTTGCTTTGTGTATTGCGATTTCTTTCTCTCTGTTTTGTCTTTACCTTTTCATGCAAGATTTGAACAAACTCTCATAACATGCATTTTAGAATTCAGTCCTGATCTCAGCATATTCAGTTACCTCGTCCATCAAGAGGTCGATCCGAGTTTGTACAACAGACATGGGTATGAACTGTTCATCTTATTCCATCTTTTCTTTGCCTTTTCATTCTGTCCCTTTTGAAGTATATGAGAAGGCTATGCCAGATCTGGTACATTCAATAGGATCCCTGATTACTACGCCTCTGGGCCTAATTGCTGGTAGAATTGTAGGTTGAGCAACTAATTGAAGGGGAACATCTGTTGCAACTAGGGTTAGCTTTTCTGTGGGCTCATCAGAATCTCCCTTGTCAGTTGTCTCAGTAGTTGTCTTGACATAAGTTTTGAGCCATGATTAACTATTTTTCTGAGCTTTTATCTCATACATCTTTTCCTTTTCAGAATGAAATGGTGCCAATTTGCTTGTCGTTGATTGGTTTTGGTGGTTCTGGCTTTCTTGACTGGTGTAGGAGGTGTAAATTCAATATCATTTTGATGTATGATCAACTTCCTCTTAGGCTTGGATTTGAAAGCCCTAGACTGACCAATTTTGGCTTTGGGAACATCAGTCTTGGAAGGTGTCTTTAACTCTTTTTTTAGTTCTATCAGTTGAATTGAAGACAGTGAGATCTTTGAGTCTCAGAGTGAAGATTGATGATGCACCCAACAATGTAGTATTGTGCAGAGTTTGCGATTCACTTAAAGGATTGTCAAATCAAACTTATCAAAGTTTAATACTTTGTGGCGTTTGTCGATTGTCTTCCTTCGGATTGTCAAAGAAGAGTTCTTTGAAGATTCGGTTGAATTTCAATTGTTTCTCTTCGTTAATATTTATTGCTAAATTATTTGTAATTTAGAGGTGAATATTACAACAGTACTTATGTCAAATAGATCGGGACAACACAACCATTTCTTTATTTCATCGAATAGAGGGCGTGACCCCGTTTTGAGCGCGTTTGCTTTTCGTGGTTTGGAGGATCGCATCACCTCTTATTGGTTTGCTTTGTGTATTGCGATTTCTTTCTCTCTGTTTTGTCTTTACCTTTTCATGCAAGCTTTGAACAAACTCTCATAACATGCATTTTAGAATTCAGTCTTGATCTCAGCATATTCAGTTACCTCGTCCATCAAGAGGTCGATCCGAGTTTGTACAACAGACATGGGTATGAACTGTTCATCTTATTCCATCTTTTCTTTGCCTTTTGAATCTGTCCCTTTTGAAGTATATGAGAAGGCTATGCCAGATCTGGTACATGCAATAGGATCCCTGATTACTACGCCTTTGGGCCTAATTGCTGGTAGAATTGTAGGTTGAGCAACTAATTGAAGGGGAACATCTGTTGCAACTAGGGTTAGCTTTTCTGTGGGCTCATCAGAATCTCCCTTGTCAGTTGTCTCAGCAGTAGTTGTCTTGACATCAGTTTTGAGCCATGATTAACTATTTTTCTGAGCTTTTATCTCATACATCTTTTCCTTTTCAGAATGAAATGGTGCCAATTTGCTTGTCGTTGATTGGTTTTGGTGGTTCTGGCTTTCTTGACTGGTGGAGGAGGTGTAACTTCAGTATCATTTTGATGTATGATCAACTTCCTCTTAGGCTTGGATTTGAAAGCCCTAGACTGACCAATTTTGGCTTTGGGAACATCAGTCTTGGAAGGTGTCTTTAACTCTTTTTTTAGTTCTATCAGTTGAATTGAAGACAGTGAGATCTTTGAGTCTCAGAGTGAAGATTGATGATGCACCCAACAATGTAGTATTGTGCAGAGTTTGCGATTCACTTAGGAACGCCTGTTTCTTCAAGTAGACAACTTAGAGGAATAATAGAAAAACCAAATCATTGCTTGGTAAACTGAACCATGACCTTCAAAATGTTGAAGAGAATAGAAAACTAGTTCACCTTAATTCCCTTGATTATTGCGGCCATAACTTGAAACTTTTCCAACATTATTGTAGCAAAATATCTTGCCTTAGCCAATAAAGACTTTGCCACAATATCATACAATATTTGGTATTCCAGCTTCATTTCTTTCTTAGGGGCAAAGGTCTTGATTGCTTTTGTGAGGGCCCGTGCTCCTGATTAATTTTTAATTATCAAACAACAGGATTTATTAGCGTAAACATCGAAAACGAGTAAGAATTTTCCATTTTGGGCCTACAGAAATTTCGGCATGACCTCACCGTAAATAGGACATACAAAAAATTCCAAAACAACACAACAAAACATGTATACTTGAAAATAGAGTCCAATAAAACAAACAGAATACCAATTGCACACAGAGCCAGCTAGGCTCGATCACACCAAATAATATCCAACACTCAAAATACAACCATACAAATACACGAGGCATCTCCTAGGCAAATGACTCAATATAAATAGTATATCTGGGGACTCCCAACTCAAACCGACTCACTGGGCTCCACTAGCAGACGCTCCGCCAGCTGCATCAGAACCACCTGTATAACCTGCTATGGAATCACAAAACAAACCACAGCAGTCCCGAGGGACAGGGGTCAAACCCCAGTACGAAGATCAAATAAATTACAGCATAAATAAATGACATGTAATAAAATCAATGCAATGCAATGCATGTAGGGTACCAATAATCTCGGGTATCAAAGTGGATCCAAAGAAACGATAGTAACAACTGTGGCCACATGTGCCAGGGGTGTGACGTGTCAAGTACGCCCTCGGCCCTGCACATCTGCGTCAGGGGTGCCAGTCTGCAGAACTGATCGGCCCTTACGCTAGTCATCAGAGGTGTGATTCTTAAACGCCCTCGGCTCTGATGTCTAAATAACTCATCCAAGAGTAAACAGAAATCTCGGAAACAACGGAGTCATGGCTCGATATGAATGCGTGCTCAACAATGCATATGAATTCACAGATTATTCCAATATATTTAAAAACTCACATTTATTTAAAAAAAATGAGGAATAATCCTAAAATACACCCAAACAGCACAAAGAGCACATAAACACATGGTTTTCATAAAATCACATCAATTTAATTACACGTCGTTATAGACGCTGTAAAGAATCGATCAATCCGTACCTTAACCTTCAAATTAAATTACCACAATAGTTTATAAACTCCTCGGTGCTTCCTGGCTACTAAAAGCTGTGGCAAATAATTAATTACCATCAAATAAATATTCAACTCTTAGCCAAAAACAATTTTACTAATTCCAGCTTGGACCTAAGCTCGTTGTAAGGCCATAACTCAACCAAAACTTAACCAAAACATACTTATCATACATGGCTGGAATCCTAACTCAAAATTCCATATTTCATCATAAGACATCAACATGAAATTGAATCATCTCAACACTGAAAAACGCCCAAAACCAGCAACCATGAGATGCAAGGTCTGTGACAGATTTAGTTTCGACACTTAGAAGTATAAAATTCATATCTAACTCATATTTGACTCAAATCAATATCCGCCAATTGGAGATGAAAGACAACTCAAATATCTAAGTTTTCCTAGAAGAAACCATTTCCAGCATCCTAACAGAATAATCCCAGAATTAACAAGAAGGCGCTACTACATGCACACTTCGCGGACAGAAGTCTGTACTGAGCAGTTCCGGCAAAAACAGCATAAAGACCTCAATTCTTAATGGATTTTAACGAATCTTATATCAATACGAAGACAACGCATAGCCTACAACTCTCTTTTGGATCACAAGTCCAAAATCCGAGAGCAAAAATGTCATAAACTCGAATTACAGAAGCTACTCTGCACAGCTCCAACACAGACTTCCATTTTGACACAGTTTGGTGAAAAAATCATATCAAATCCATTTTTAATTGGAATTCCATTTCGTCAGTGGCTACAGAAATCATAGACATAGAGCTATAAGTTCTTTATGAACCACAAGTCAAGAATCTTAGAGAACAACACACCAAAAACCCAAAAAAAAGAACCCAAAAACCCGCAACTCGAAAAAACAGCAACCAACTTTTTCCATGGACAAACTTGAAAACCTAAGCTTAGGGATTACCTTCAAAAGCTTCCTTTGAACTGAAATAGAGTTGGAAATGAGATCATCAAGCCCTAAAGTACACAAAATACGCAAGAATGAAGGCTGAAAAAGAAAACAGATTAGATGCCTAGAGAAGAAACAAGAATAAACGAGAAGGTTAAAGGAGGAAATGGGTTGGGCTTGGGAGAAATGGGCTTCCTACTAAACACATATATATACATGAATTTAATGATTAAGCCCAAATGATAGAATGTGACCCGATCCAAATATTACAACTCTCGCGTGCTATTAAATTCCGATATGTATTTTAATATCGTCTATAATTCCGATATTTTCTAATACATATTTTTAACACACAAGTATAATTATTTGGCGTAATTATTTTAATTTAGCACTTTAAAATAATTATTTCTAATTCTTGCCATATACCGAATAATTAAATTCGGGTTCTCACATTCTTCCTTCCTAATAAAAGATTTCGAGCTCGAAATCTAACATACAAAACACTAGTACACAAAGTGGTTAAAACATTTACCACTGATAATACATAGGAAAATCTGAGTACATGGAGTTATTCATCATATTTTCAAACAAGTGAGGCCACTCTTGACGCATTCGAGCCTCTAACTCCCATGTAGCTTCTTCATCCCATGTCTACTCCACTGCATCAAAACCAAAGGAATCGTCTTGTTCCTGAGTTGCTTCTCTTTGCGATCAAGAATTTGAACAGGATGCTCAACATAACTTAGAGAACTATCTAACTCCACATCCTCGGTACTCAAAACATGAGATGGATCTGGCTCGTACTTCCACAGCATCGATACATGAAACACATCATGTATCGCAGACAAACTCTGCGGCAAGTCCAAACGATAAGCCAAAGTGCCAATTCTCTCAACAATCCCATACAGACCAATATAACGTGGTGCTAACTTCCCTTTACGTCCAAATCTCATAGTACCACAAAACGGTGATACTTTCAAGAAAACATAATCACCAACCTGGAACTCTAAAGGCCAACGCCTTTTATTAGCATAACTTGCTTGACGATCCTGGGCTGCTTTCATTATTTTTCTGATCAATTCAACTTTATCTTCATTTCTTGTACAAACTCTGGTTTAGGCATCTGTCGTTCTCCTACATCTTCCCAACAAATCGGAGATCTGCACTTTCTGCCATATAAAGCTTCAAATGGTGCCATACAGATCGTTGTCTGAAAACTATTATTGTAAGAGAATTTGACTAGAGACAATGATTCTTGCCAACCACCCCTGAAATCCATTACAACTGCTCGCCACATATCCTCTAGATTCTGGATGGTTCTTTCTGACTGACCATCTGTTTGAGGATGATAAGCAGTGCTCATGGCCAACTTTGAACCCAAAGCTGATTGCAAACTACTCCAAAATTTTGAAGTAAACCTTGGATCGCGGTCTGATACTATGGTTATTGGCACACCATGCAATCTCACCACATGATCAATATACAATTTCGCCATTTTCTTGTAAGTACAAGTACGGTCATATGGAATAAAATGGGCTGATTTAGACAATCTATCAACAATCACCCAAATTGTATCACAACCACGATTAGAACGAGGTAGGTGTGTCACGAAATCCATAGCAATGTGCTCCCAATTCCACTGTGGTACTTCCAGAATATTTAACATATCGCCATGTCTCATTCGTTCAGCTTTAATCTGTTGGCAAGTTAAGCCACGAAATCAGAAATTTCCTTCTTCATACCTTTCCACCAATAATGAGCTCTCAAAGTATGATACATCTTTCGATTTCCTGGATGAATGCTATGTCGACTACAATGTGCTTCACGTAGTATAGTTTCTTTCAGATTTATCAAATTAGGAACCACAAGTCTCCCATTAAAGCGCAAACTACCATCTGAGGCAACGCTGAACTTATCTGACTAATCTGTTTGAGCCAATTCTTTCAATATATGAATATACAGATCAGTTTTCTGCGCTGCTTTAATACTTGATATTATCTGTGGCTCGACTTTGATAGATGAAACTATAAAGTAATCTCCACTTGTTTGATAAGTCCATCCTGATGTTCCCAAATGCTCGTGGACTTTAGAAATATTTAGAGATGTCAGCATAGCGTTTTGAGATTTCCTGCTAAGGCCATCTCCAACCCATATCCTCTATTTTTCATCCTCTATCATCTAAAATAGAGATTCATGACCTCTATTTTTAAAAATCTTCTCCAACCTATATCCTCTAAATATTACCAAATACTCTATTTTTTTAATTTATTTCATTTTCAACCCATTTCCTTTAAATATTAAGAAATACTCTATTTCTTTAATTTATTTCATTTTCAACCCATATCTTTTAAATATTACCAAAGTATTTCATTTCTCTAATTTATTTCATTTTCAAATACACACACACACACACACATATATATATATATATATATAATTAATTAATTAATTTCATAATGTATTATTTAAATAAACTTAATTAATTCGCTAAACATAACACAACTACATGTGTATTCGACTCGTTTATTTAAAACAATACATTTATTTTGTCATCAGATTGCAAACAAAAGACAACATTAATCAAACAGACATAAAATATAAATGAAGACAAACATAAACGACACATGATTTAAAGAACAACATACAAATTGACATTAAAAATACTAATATTCCGAATTACTGTACTCCTCCCACAAATGGTCAATAAGAGCATCTCGGAGTGCATAGTGAGCCGATTTATCTTTTATTTTACGATGGCGTGCAAGAAACTCTTGAAATCGGACATGATCATCACGTGCCATTTCAACATCTGGGATGGGTGCCTCACGATAATCTGTGACTGGCACATTCAATTCCCTTTCGTCTTCAATAATCATATTATGCATTATAATGCATGTTGTCATGATATCATGCAGCACTTGTTTGCTCCAAACTCGTGCAGGTCCAGTGATTATCGCCCACTTTGATTGCAATACTCCAAATGCTCGTTCAACGTCTTTCTACAACTTTCTTGTCGTGCTGCAAAATATTTCTTCTTTGGACCTTGTGGATTGTGGATTGTTTGCACTAGAGTAGCCCACTTTGGATATATACCATCTGCTAGGTAGTATCCCATGGTATTTTCTTTTCCTTGTATGACATAGTTAGCAGGGGGAGCTACACCATTGGTCAAATTAACTAAGAGATGAGATTTTGATAACACATTAATGTCATTGTTTGAACCTGGCAAACCAAAATATGCATGACATATCCACAACTCGTAATCTGCTACGGCCTCCAAAATGATGGTTGGTTTTCCGCTACGACCAGCATATTGTCCAGCCCAACCTGTTGGACAGTTTTTCCACTTCCAATGCATATAATCTAGGCTTCCTAGCATCCTCGAGAATCCACGTTGTTTTCCAATAAGGAGAATCCTTTCAATGTCCTCAGCATTTGGAGACCGAAGATACCAGTCACCAAAAACCTCCACCACAGCTCGACAAAATCTTTTTAAACTTTCAATCGCAGTAGACTCCCCGATTTTAATATACTCATCCGTTGAATCTGCCGCCATACCGTATGCTAAGATACGCATTGCAGCTGTTATCTTCTGGTATGGGGACAACCCGGGCCTCCCTAACGCATCTACTTTCTGTACGAAGTAATTGTCATATTGTTGAACGAATTCCATAATTCGCAAGAATAGCCGACGGGACATTCGAAAACGTCTCTTGAACATTGATTCATTGTACATTGGAGACTCAGAAAAATATTCATTGTACAAGCGTTGTTCGGAAGCTAATCTGTCTCGATTAATCACAACATGGCCAGTGATCGAGCCTTGTCGGTGCAAATTATCACTTTCTTGGAAGTAATTGGATACAACGGTAGCACTGTTTATGAGCTGGCTTAAAACCGTTTGTTGTTCGTCAATGCGATTCAACTCATTCTGTATGTTGGCACTAGGTTGATCTTTGTCGTCAGATGACGACGAGGACGCATAGAAAGAAAAACTTGAAGGACCTCCTTCATGAAAATTCATTTTTGAGCAAGTTCAGTAAATTATCAAGAAGTCACTGGTCTTTAAATAAGTGGTGACACTTATGAGTTTATTTATGTTAGATATTTTAATTTATTTTTAATATTATATGGAATAAAAGCCAACTCATTTTTTTTTGTCACGGGTTGTGTATTTCAATAAATCCAACTGACAAGGGGGGTTGTCTAATTTATATAATGCATGTTGTCACGGGCTATGCATTTCCAGTAAAAGCCAACTGAGGAGTTGTCTAGTTGCAGTCAGCTGTCACGTGGTGTCTAGTCACAATCAGAGACAAATCAATAGCCCACTCTTGTCTATATACTAGCTGTCACGGGTTGTGCATTTAAAATAAAAGCCATGTGATGGGTTGTATAGTTGCAGTCATCAAATTTCGTATCCCCAAACAAATCAATCTAATTAATTTAAATTTCTACCGTTAGATCAGATTTAATTTTAACTGAGACCGTTGATCCAGATTTCTTGTCAAAATGTTTTGGCTATAAATTGAAGCATCATACGAAGCATTGAGACCACTCCTACAAATTGAATAATTATTTACAATCAAATGACTTCATCTAAACGTGGTGTTGCCTTCTCAATCGAGGAGGACAAACTACTTGTGATGGCTTATCTTGATGTCTCCCAAAATCCAATAATTGGTATAAACCAATCACACGATAGGTTATGGTCACGAGTGGCAGCTACATACAACGAACAACTCGCTGGTAACTCAACAAAGCCTCGAAGTACTAAGGCCCTCCAATGTCGCTGGTTCAACATAAACAAGATTGTCCAAAACTTTAGTTCATGTGTTAGCCAGGTGGAACTTAGCCGTCCAAGTGGTGCTTCTGAGAAAGACATTGTGAGTAATTAATTTTTTGTTATCATACTTCTGTGAAACTATATTTTTTTACTTTTATGTGACTAAGATACAATTCATACCTTATTATAGTTGGATCAAGCAAAAGCCTTATTTAAGCAATCAGCTGGGTCGACTTGGCGGTTGGATCATGTATGGTCTTTGCTTAAGGACCAAGAGAAGTTTAGGTCATCAAACGCTATTTTACCTAATTTCATACCAAACCACGGGAGTATCGACTCATCACAGTCTGAATATTCTCCCAACACCGAATCACCGACACCCGATTCTCCAGGGCTATCTGCGTTTGCTATAAACCTGGATGAAGATAATCCGTCAGGAGGGAGTTCTCAGCGTCCAATTGGCATAAAAAAAGGCCAAAGCCAAAAGAAAAGCTACTGAAGAACACTTGAAGGACATCTCCACCATGGCCAAATGTACTGATAAAATGTTGGCTGTGATGGAGAATGCTGAGGTACATCGACAACAGCTCATTGATATTGAGAAACAAAGGAATGCGATAATGGCTTTTAAAGAAGAAAATAAAATACTAAGGATGAACCCTATGTGCGTTGATGAATCAGTCCGTGCATACTTGATAAAAGAACAACAAAAAATTTGGCAGAAAAGAATGGAGACGGCGGATGGCTCTGACGGGAATTCTACACCGTTTGGAGAGTTCCTCGGAGGAACTTCACCATACGAGTCACCGTACTAATTTACTCTCATGATTGCAATGAACTAAAAATATGTTTATCTTTATTGTTGTTGTGTGTGTGTGTGTTTTTTATTGTTGGTGATACGTCACTTTTAGTATTGTCTACGTTTTTATGTCTAAAAATTTCACATGTTTATCAATTTAAATTAAGTCGATAATAAGTGTTTGTAATAAATTGTGTTATGTATTTCTTTGTCATTAAATTGTTCACTAGTTCCATTTGATAACTATTATAAATAATAAATTATAATTAATTCATTAAAAAATTAAAACAACGTTTGATCAACAAAACCGACCCACTTCCAAGCTTTATCTTGGTCGAGTTGTGCTTTGGTTGGTCGACCAAAGCACCCAAAGCACATGTGTTGTGCTTTGGTCGACCAAAGCGACCAAGTCCATGCTTTGGTTGGTGCTTTGGTTGATCTAAGTGTGGGTGTGTGAGTCGACCAAGTTTGTGTGTTGGTCGATCTTTTCTTCTTGAAGTCACCAGTCGATTGAGAACAATGATACTTTCTTAAATTTTTTTTTCAAAAGGACTATATTGCAATTGTTATGATGACATTTCAGTAATTTGGTGGAATCTCTATATTGATATTCAAATGAATAGTGATCCTTCAAAAATAGAGGATCACTGTTGCAGTCTCTAAAATGGAGATTGCATTTGGAGTTGAGTTGGAGCACCAACCCATACTCTATTTTGGAGAATTCCTCCAAAATAGAGATGGGTTGGAGATGCTCTAAGTGCATCTGCAACTAGATTCATTCGCCATGGTTGATATTGATTCTCACAATCAAAGTCTTTAAGCAACTCCATCCATCGACGTTGTCTCATATTCAAGTCGGACTGTGTGAAAAGATATTTGAGACTTTTGTGATCAGAATAAATTACAAATTGTTCACCATACAGATAATGACGCCATATTTTTAACGCAAACAGAATGGCAGCCAATTCTAAATCATGAACTGGATATCGAGTCTCATGTGGCTTCAACTGTCGAGATGCATATGCAATCACTCGCCCATTTTGCATTAAAACACATCCCAGTCCATTCAGAGAAGCATCTGTACACATAACAAATCCACCTAAGCCTGAAGGTAAAGCTAACACTGGAGCTGTTGTCAACTTTTCCTTCAAAGTCTGAAAACTTGATTCACATTCTGCAGTCCACACAAAACGTCGATCTTTTTGCGTTAATTGAGTCACATGCCTTGCAATACGAAAAATCTTTCAATAAAACGCCTATAATACCGTGCTAATCCTAGAAAGCTACGAATCTCAGAAACATTTGTTGGTGTTGGCCAATTAATAACAGCTTCGAATTTACTGAGATCCACAGAAACTCCTTGAGCAGATATAACATGACCCAAAAATACTACTCTGTCCAACCAAAATTCACACTTAGAAAATTTAGCATATAATTGTGCTGCTCTGAGTGTTTGGAGGACTAGTCTCAAATGTTCTCGATGCTCCTTCTTTGTTTTTGAATGAATCAAAATGTCATCGATGAAGACAATAACAAATTTGTCTAAAAATTCTCGAAAAACACGGTTCATCAAATCCATGAAAACCCCTGGAGCATTAGTCAATCCAAAAGGCATGACTAAGAATTCATAATGCCCATAACATTTCCGAAATGCAGTTTTAGGAACATCTTCTTCTCTAACTCTAAGCTGATGATATCCAGAACAAAGATCGATCTTGGAATACACAGACATACCCTGCAACTGATCAAACAAGTCATCGATACGCGGGAGTGGATATTTATTCTTCACTGTAGCTTTATTCAATTGCCGATAATCAATACACATCCTCATCGTCCCGTCTTTCTTCTTTACAAACAATACTGGAGCTCCCCAAGGTGACATACTTGGTCTAATATAACCTTTCTCCAATAAGTCTCGTAATTGTTCCTTGAGTTCTTTCAACTCCGCTAGAGCCAAACGATACGGTGCTCTAGAAATTGGATTCGTCCCTGACATTAACTCAATACTGAAATCTATTTCCCTTTGAGGCGGAAAGCCAAGAATTTCATCAGGAAATACATCAGGAAACTCCTTTACCACAGGAATATCTGAAACTTTCAACATTTCTTCCTGGGTGACATCAACTGCATAAATCATGAATCCTTCATTCCCTGCCGATAGTAGTCTAAACATTTCCATTGCTGACACTAATGAAATGCGTGACTGAGAATCATTACCATAAAAGTTCCACTTATCGCAAAAATAAGGTCTAAATCTGACAACTCCATGGAAACAATCAACGGTGGCCCGATAATTCGACAAAGTATCCATTCCCAAAATACAGTCGAAGTCAGACATAGATAATTTTATTAAATTATTTATGATAAGGTTATCATCAAATCTAATCACACAGTTCAGAACTATCTCACGAGACGTCAAATACACACCAGCAGGGGTAGACACAGACACCGTATCCAACAACAAGGTAGTAGCTATCTCATGCTTATCGATAAATGCAGCAGACAGAAATGAATGAGATGCTCCCGTGTCTATCAATAGATATGTAGGATGATCAAAAATAAATCATATACCTGCAATGACCCCTCCGGGCGTCTCATGAGCTTGGTCCTGTGTCAAAGCATGCACCCTAGCCTGCTGAGGTCCTGGAAAGTACTGCTGAGCAGATCTTCTCGGCTGTTGGTAGCTAGGCTGTGGAGTAGATGGTCTAGGCACTGGGGCTCGTGGAAATTGGCTAAACTGTGAGGGCTGATACTGCTGTCTTCCCGCATTAGGACAAACTCTTGCATAATGTCCCGGTAATCCACATGTATGGCAGTCTCCTTGAACTCCTGTGCACTGGGTAGTAGGATGCCTACCTCCACATCTCCCACAAGAATCTCGAACATAACCACTAGGTCTTCCTCCACGAGAACTGCCTGAACTAGATGAACTACTGTAAGAATTCTTCTTAAACTGCTTTTCTTTAGCTCTGAATTTCTGATTCTTCGGTGGCGGGTTTGACTGTGGAGGCTGATAAGGAGGTATGCCCACGGGCATCTGAATGCTACTCCCGGACCCTTGGGAAGTAAAAGATGGAACCTGTTGTGATCCTCCCCAAAGCAAACTAGCCTCAATATTCTTTGCTTTCTCTACCGCTTCAGCATAAGTAGTTGGTGCTCCAGTCATAACCAACGTAGGTATCGTCCGATTCAGTCCTTGCATGAAACGCGAAAGCTTGGATCGATCACTATTTGATACATGAGGTACATAAGCTAGTAGAGCAGAAAATTGAGAGGCGTACTCTCCCACTGACATATTTCCCTGAACTAACTGATTGAACTCGGATTCCTTAGCAGAATAATAAGATGGAGGCGAGTATTCTTGAATAAAATGAGTACGAAATACCTCCCATGAAATTATCTGACCAGATTCTCGGATTGCTTACTCTGTGGCTTCCCACCACAGTTGTGCTCGATCTTTGAGTTGGTAAATAGCTAACTTGAGTCTCAGTTCTGGAGTGTACTCCACCAAATTAACTAAATAATTCATACTCTTCAGCCATCCCGTTGCTTTTTCACCACCATCATTTTCAAAGAATTTTGGAGGACACATATCTTGGAATTTAGCAATCACTAACTCCATTTCTCTCATTTTTTGGGTCAGCTGCTGAACTTTGCGATCCACTTCAACATTTCTTGCAACCTGCCTTTCCGGACGAATTGGTGGCTCCTGCTCTACCTCTACCTCTATATTCACATTTTGATTTGCCCTTCCTCTAGGGCGGCCACGTCTACCTCGGTCAATACCCTCAGTATTCCCTATGTTCTGAGCTTCAGACTCTTGGATAACTTATTTTCCTTTTCCGCCTCTTCCTCCCGATGCCATTCTACAAGACACAAGGATTAATCCACAAGCAGAAAAATAATAGTAAGCAGCACCGAAGGGGTTCAAGGAAATTTAAAACTTACTCCACTAGGTACAAATAAACGAAGCGTCAAACTTACTTCACTACCAGCTCTATCTAAGCTAAGTTAAATAATCATAGCATGCAAATCAAATAAAGAGAAAGTAGTAAATCAAATACGCAATCAATTTATTTGTGTCTAAACTCGAGTGTCCTAGACTCTAATTCGAGCATACCCAAGTTACGCTCTGATACCAACTGTGAGGGCCCGTGCTCATGATTAATTTTTAATTATCAAACAACAGGATTTATTAGCGTAAACAGCGAAAACGAGTAAAAATTTTCCATTTTGGGCCTACAAAAATTTCGGCATTACCTCCCCGTAAATATAAAATACAAAAAATTCCAAAACAACACAACAAAACATGTATACTTGAAAATAGAGTCCAATAAAACAAACAGAATACCAGTTGCACACAGAGCCAGCTAGGCTCGATCACACCAAATAATATCTAACACTCAAAATACAACCATACAAATACACGAGGCATCTCCTCGGCAAATGACTCAATATAAATAGTATATCTGGGGACTCCCAACTCAAACCGACTCACCGAGCTCCACTGGCAGACGCTCCGCCAGCTGCATCAGAACCACCTGTATAACCTGCTATGGAATCACAAAACAAACCACAGCAGCCCCGAGGGACAGGGGTCAAACCCCAGTACGAAGATCAAATAAATTACAGCATAAATAAATGACATGTAATAAAATCAATGCAATGCAATGCATGTAGGGTACCAATAATCTCGGGTATCAAAGTGGATCCAAAGAAACGATAGTAACAACTGTGGCCACATGTGCCAGGGGTGTGACGTGTCAAATACGCCCTCGGCCCTGCACATCTGCGTCAGGGGTGTCAGTCTGCAGAACTGATCGGCCCTTACTGTAGAACCCGATTTCAGTACACGTATAACCCATGCATTTATTTAAATTATTAAAGCATTTAATTAATTTTAAAGAAGTTTAGTCATGCATATTATTTAAATGCATTATTTTTAATTTAATTACGTTTATGCAATGCACGTTAAAATATATTTTTCGAGTTTCATGTTTCAGGCGATTATTCGAGGCGGGATTGAGGAAAAGACCCGGGGACGATTTTTGGCAATTTTAAAAGTGGTATTTTATTTTTAGTTGAGTTTGGGGGTATTTTAAATAATTTAGCGAGTTTTAGTATTTTGAGCCTAAACATTTAATTAGTGATTTTTAAACTTTTAAAGTCTAGTATGGTGTGTGAAATTTTAACTAAAGAGCTTTATTTAAAAGTTAAGTGTGAGTTAGTGTTTTGGATTAGTAGACTATTATTTTAATTAAACAAAAGTTAGTCTCCTAATATTTTAAAACACACGCTACACACACAAATTACACACTTTTACACACACCTGTAGCGCACAAAACACACACACAAGTCTCAATTCAAGTTTCATTATTTTGAGAGAAAGAAAACCTAGGGTTCTTAGCCTAGAGCAGCCGCCCCCTTCCCCCTCAAATTCCAGCAGATTTCGGTCAATATTATTGCAAGAAAACGGTGCCACGTTCGTCCCGGATCAAGCCCCTCTCTATCTCCGCTTCGGTGACGCCGTTTCGGTAACGTTTGATATCATAAGGCACGTATATTCTGTTCTTGCTGTATCGATCAAGTCATATTATGTGTTGCGTTGATTTTTATGCGTAAAAGTTATGTATCATGTTAGTAGTTTGAGCGGATTATAGATCGGATCAATTTCGAGGGTAAAATTTTAGATCTAAAACTCGTTTTTGCTATCTTTTCAAATACTGCGAATTTTCTGTTCATATTTTGGGAACACTTTCAACGGCAAAAACGTAGAACTTTTCGATACCTTCGATTTGATATAAAGTACGAGATTTTTGGACGAAAAATGAGAGAGTTATGATATTTTTCGTGTGACTGCTCAAACTGTAATTTTAAGAAAAGTTTGGTATCATTGTATTTTTGAAGTTTTATGTTGCAGGCTTCGTTGGAAATCGACGGGCGATCGTTGCTGCGTATAAGTATGTTAGTATTGAGGTTTGTTGTATTTTCATGGTTTTCGTTGGACGTCGTTAGGCGTTTGAATCGGTTTAAAGTCGTAGGAAATCGATTGATGTCAATTGCATAATTGGTGTTGCATTGTGTTGTATAGTGGGCGTCGTATTTTTGAGGTGTTTGTATAAGTTTGATGCAATGTTATAGTGTCCTAAGAAGGGTCTTAAAGTGTTGAACCATTATATTCAAGTGTCAACTTGGGTGTGTAGACAGTGTATAAGATTTCTCGTAGGTTTCGACGTACAGTGGCCACACGGACCCGGACACGGACCTGAGCACGGGGTCCGTGCCGTTACTTTTCACTTAGTGCGTCTAGGCAGTACGTACACGGACCCCCACCCGGACCCTCTCACGGGGTCCGTGTCTTCATGTTTCAGTCGATGCCTTCTTCCAGAGCCTACACGGACCCCCATCCGGACCCAAGCACGGGGTCCGTGCCCCTTCTTGTTCACGGCACGTATGATACAGTAGGTAGACGGACCAGTACACGGACCCAGGCTAGGGGTCCATGTACACACTGTTTGGGGAGAATATTATTTTTGGTTCCAAGGTTTGATGTCATGGGTTAGTGCAAGGGTTGTTAAGGTCATGTCATGGGAGATTATAGAAGGTCCTAAGATATGATGGAGCTCGAGAGTAAGCATCATTTCTCTACGTTTAAGTTATGCAAGTTAAGATTGAAATTCATGTTAGTATGTCGCAGCGACGGCCCCAGTCGAAGTCCAACGAATCCCACAGCGCCAAGTAAGTATGTATGACGTGCAAGAAAGTATTTTAAGCTTTGAGGTATGCTAATTGTCTTGTGACCAACGAAAGTTAAGGATTGGAAAGCGTTAAATCATGAACGGAGACCAATCCGCCCGTTAAATTATGAACGTGTTAGATCGTGGTTGTGGAGCGTTAAATTATGAACGTGGATCAACTGGCCTGTTAAATCATGAACAAGGATCTTATGTATGCGACAGTGGATACGTCCCTGTCAGCCCAGTACTGTGGTGAGTCTGATCAGGCGTTTATCATGTTAAGGGTCACTTGCTTTGAAACATCCTCCACGTAAAATTATGCAGTTAAGTATGTTGAAGTATGAAAGCATGTTTAAGAAAAGTTTATGTTCATGGCACGTCGTAGTATGTATGTTCAAGTTCAAGCTTATTTCAAGTTGAAGTTTATGCAAGTCCAATTTAAAGTTATGTATGTCCTATTTTAAAGAAGCATGCGATTTTTATTATGTAGTACTCGTTACTTCCAGTTTATACGTGTTGAGTCTTTAGACTCACTAGACTTGATCGATGCAGGTGAATACGATGCGCAGGAGACAGGAGGTGGCGACCAAGGGGCAGGCTTGGGCTGAGTGGCAGGCTAAACCCGAGGACCGCGAGCTTATGTTTATGCAAACTTTTAAACTACTCTGATGTTTTGTTTTTTTTTATGTGAGACGTTTTGAGACAGCATTCTTTTAGCAAACGTTTATTGGATGATGGAATATTTTAACGATATTTATGTGAATGTTGGGTGACGTCCGTACAAACGTTTTATTTGAATAAAATTTTTAATTTTTCCGCAAATTCCAAGTAGTTAAGTACGGTTCGTTACAGTTGGTATCAGAGCGGCGTTCTTGTAAAGGGTTACGCCTACTGCCAGTCGCAAGAAGCTCTCGAAGTCACACCTCAAGTCTGTAAGTTTTAAAAGTTTTGAGTTATGCTATGTACTATGCATTAAGTCATGATTTCAGCATGTATATGTTTTAAGTTCAAATTACGTGCATCTTTTGTCATTGGTATTATAATCATGCATGTTGGGTTTACGTGTTGGGTAAATTATGTTAAACAGTATGCCTCCTAGACGTGAGATTAACCGGGAAGATAGGGAGGAGGACAGAGAGCCTCGAGGCGAGGAGAGAGCCAATCCTCCACCACCTCCACCACCCGACATGCAGGCCCAGATGATGGCCGGAATGACTCAGTTCTTTGCCCAGTTTATGGGTAACCAGACAGTGGCTGATGCAGGGGCGAGACCCAGAGCTGAGGCTGTCTATGAGAGATTCAGCAGGATGCACCCAGACAAATTCTCAGGGACGACGGACCCATTGATAGCAGAGGGATGGGTTAAATCCATCGAAGTAATCTTCGATTTCATGGAGTTGCAGGATACTGATCGAGTGAGGTGCGCTATCTTTCTACTTCATGGGAGTGCAAGAGTTTGGTGGGAGAGCGCATCCGTGATAGTTAACCTACAGACTCTCACGTGGAATGGGTTCAAGGAGGTGTTCTACTCCAAGTACTTCACTGAGGAAGTGCGTACAAAACTGATTGGAGAGTTCAGGACACTACGACAGGGAGATAGCAGCGTAGCTGATTATGTGCAGAAGTTTGAGAAGGGTTGCCAATTTATGCCCTTGATCGCCAATGATGCTCAGGCCAAGGTGAGACACTTTCTCCTTGGGATGCGGCCGATCTTGCGCCGTGACGTGAAGGTGGTAGGGCCTATGACCTATGAGGTCGCAGTAGCGAGGGCGTTGGAGGCAGAGCAGGACATGAGGGAGATTGAGAAGGACCGCCTGGGCAAGAGGCCCTTTCAGGCACCGCAACAGCAGCAACAGTATCAGCAGCGGCCACCATTTAAGAAACCTTACCAGGGGCAGCCTGGAAAGAAACCTCACCATGGCCCACAGAAGGGCAAGGGTCCGATGCATCAGCAGGGGGCGCCTCAGAAGCCCGCCGCTTACCCAGTGTGTCCTAAATGCAACCGCCAACATCCAGGACCATGCTTGTATGGATCAGGCAAGTGCTTCAAGTGTGGTGCAACCGACCACATGCTTAAGGAGTGTCCGCAGTGGAAGCAACCAACCCAAGGGAGGGTTTTTGCCATGCATGCTCAGGAGGCAGATCCAGACACGACTTTACTGACCGGTAAACTTTTCTACCTAAGCTCAGTAGTATTTTGCCTTGCATGTGGAATTTTACTTGGGATTATTAGGATGCTAGTGTTGTTAGGATATATTTGGGTCATTATCTTGTTAGCATTTTGGGAATGACATAGGACATTGAATTTTATTATGCGTAAGGTTAACGTTAGTATTTTGGATATAAGTCGTGTTGTGCTAACGTATCTCAGGGAACATTTTTATAAAGAGATTAGCTACCACTGCACTGATAGATTCAGGAGCCACTCACTCCTTTATATCAGAGACCTTTGCTAATCACCTGGACATCAAGTCCATCGGTCTAGACTTGAACTTCTCAGTGACAGTCCCATCAGGGGAAGAGTTGTTAGCTACCAGTGTGATCAGGGATATCGATCTAGAACTACAGGGCCACCTAGTGTATGCAGATTTGATCGTTTTGCCGATGCCAGAGTTCGATATCATTTTGGGTATGGACTGGCTGACTAAGAACAGAGTTCTAATCGATTTTCAGAAGAGGTCAGTGTTGGTCAGACCGCTCGGTATGGAGCAGTTTTTATTCGAGCCGGTTAGATGGAGAAGTTTTCCTCGTATGATTTCGTGCATGCAGGCGAGGAAATTACTTTCAAAGGGATGTCAGGCTTTCTTGGCCAGTGTTATAGCAGCGCCTGACGTGCCCACTCCTTCTATTTCGGAAGTGCCAGTAGTCAGTGAATTTCCAAGCGTCTTCCCAGACGACGTCGCAGGCCTTCCACCAGATCGAGAGGTGGAGTTTGCCATTGACCTCATGCCAGGTACAGTGCCCATCTCTATGGCACCGTACAGATTAGCTCCAGCAGAGATGCTAGAACTCAAACAGCAGATTCAAGAACTCTTAGACAAGGAGTTTATCCGCCCGAGCTTCTCACCGTGGGGCGCACCAGTACTCTTTGTGAAAAAGAAGGATGGGAGCATGAGACTGTGCATCGATTACCGTGAGTTGAACAAGGTAACGATCAAGAATAAGTACCCGTTGCCTAGGATCGAAGATTTGTTCGATCAGTTGCAGGGAGCTGTCGTGTTCTCCAAAATCGATCTTCGATCAGGGTATCACCAACTGAGAGTAAAGGATGCAGATGTGCATAAGACAGCTTTCAGGACCAGACACGGGCATTACGAGTTCTTAGTGATGCCGTTTGGATTGACCAATGCTCCAGCTATTTTCATGGATCTCATGAACCGAGTATTCCAGCCGTTCCTCGATCAGTTCGTCATAGTGTTCATTGACGATATCCTCATATACTCGAAGAGCCATGAGGAGCACGACCAGCACTTGAGGACAGTTTTGCAGACTTTGCAGAGCCGTAAGTTGTATGCAAAATTCAGTAAGTGCGAGTTCTGGTTGCAGAAAGTCGCGTTTTTGGGGCATATAGTGTCTAGTAGAGGGATTGAAGTGGATCCAGCCAAAGTGGCAGCTGTCAAGGAATGGGTAGAGCCAAAGAATGCATCAGAGATCCGCAGCTTTTTGGGTTTAGCGGGTTACTACCGTAAGTTTATTCGGGGATTTTCGTCTATAGCAGTGCCACTCACTTCACTAACCAAGAAAAATGCTAAATTTGTGTGGAGTGATGAATGTCAGAAGAGCTTCGACACCTTGAAGCAAGCTCTCATTTCAGCACCGGTGTTAGCCATGCCATCAGGGCAAGGGGACTATGTGTTATACACCGATGCATCTAAACTCGGTTTAGGAGCAGTGTTGATGCAGCAGGGTAGAGTTATAGCTTATGCTTCCAGACAGTTAAAGGTGCATGAGAAGAACTACCCGACTCACGATTTGGAATTAGCCGCAGTTGTCTTTGCATTGAAGATTTGGAGACATTACTTATACGGCGAGAAGTGTCAGATTTTCACCGATCACAAAAGTCTCAAATATTTCTTCACGCAGAAAGAGCTGAATATGAGACAGAGACGGTGGTTAGAACTTGTGAAAGACTATGATTGCGAGATTAGCTACCATCCGGGAAAAGCTAACGTCGTAGCAGACGCTTTGAGCAGAAAAGTGGCAGTCATAGCACAATTGTCAGTTCAGAGACCTCTTCAGTCTGAGATTCAGCGGTTTGGTCTAGAGGTTTATCATAAGGGCAGAGCTCCTAGACTGTCTAATCTGACAGTCAAATCTGACTTACTAGACCGCATCCGAGCAGGACAGTCTTCAGATGAGCAACTACAGAAATGGAGACTGAAGGATGAAGCTAAGGGCAGTGTTTTGTACACAGTGTCAGATGGTATCGTGAGATACAGAGGCAGGATGTGGGTGCCTAGTGTTGATTCGATCAGACAGGATATTCTGACAGAGGCGCACGCATCTCCGTATTCTATTCACCCAGGAGGTACCAAGATGTACAAAGACCTGCAGATTCTGTATTGGTGGCCAGGGATGAAGAGAGACATCCGCAGATTTGTATCTGAGTGCCTCACATGTCAGCAGGTAAAGGCAGAGCATCAGAGGCCAGCAGGTTTGCTTAAGCCCCTCCCTATCCCAGAGTGGAAATGGGAGAACATCACTATGGATTTCGTCGTTGGGTTACCTAAGTCAGTCAGAGGTTTTAATTCTATTTGGGTTATAGTGGACCGACTCACTAAGTCAGCGCACTTTCTGCCAGTGAAGACGACTTTCTCCATAACGCAGTATGCGGAGCTTTATATTAAGGAGATAGTCCGTTTGCATGGTTTCCCAGTTTCGATTGTGTCCGACAGGGACCCAAGGTTTACATCGTCCTTCTGGAAGAGCTTGCATGCTGCCATGGGGACGAAGCTACTGTTTAGTACGGCTTTTCACCCGCAGACAGACGGTCAGTCTGAGCGAGTGATCCAGATTCTGGAGGATTTGCTAAGAGCCTGTATGATTGATTTTCAAGGAACTTGGGAGTCTAGACTACCTCTAGTGGAGTTCACATACAACAACAGCTTCCAAGCATCTATTGGTATGGCTCCCTATGAAGCGTTGTATGGTCGGAAGTGCAGATCGCCAGTTCATTGGGACGAAGTTGGTGAGAGAACAGATCTAGGCCCAGAGATAGTTCAGCAGACTGCAGAAGTGGTGGTCAAGATTCGTGACAGAATGAAGACCGCCCAAAGCCGTCAGAAGAGCTACGCCGATAAGAGGAGGAGAGATCTCGAGTTTGCCGTTGGGGACCACGTTTTCGTCAAGATAGCACCCATGAAGGGTGTTATGAGATTTGAGAAAAGAGGCAAGTTGAGTCCGAGGTTTATTGGACCGTTCGAGATTCTTGACAGAGTTGGGACATTAGCCTATCGTGTAGCCCTTCCGCCGAATCTGGCCGGGGTACACAATGTGTTCCACGTCTCGATGCTAAGGAAATATTTGGCTAACCCTTCGCACATTCTGAGTTATGAGCCTTTGCAGCTTGCTCCAGATTTGTCTTATGAGGAGAGACCGACTCAAATTCTCGACAGTCAGGAGCGCAGGCTCCGGAACAAAGTGACTAAGCTAGTCAAAGTTCAGTGGCTGAACCAATCAGTGGAAGAGGCCACTTGAGAGTCAGAGGCAGATATGAGACTTCGCTACCCGGAGTTGTTCGGTAAGACTTAATTTCGAGGACGAAATTTATATAAGTGGGGGAGGAACTGTAGAACCCGATTTCAGTACACGTATAACCCATGCATTTATTTAAATTATTAAAGCATTTAATTAATTTTAAAGAAGTTTAGTCATGCATATTATTTAAATGCATTATTTTTAATTTAATTACGTTTATGCAATGCACGTTAAAATATATTTTTCGAGTTTCATGTTTCAGGCGATTATTCGAGGCGGGATTGAGGAAAAGACCCGGGGACGATTTTTGGCAATTTTAAAAGTGGTATTTTATTTTTAGTTGAGTTTGGGGGTATTTTAAATAATTTAGCGAGTTTTAGTATTTTGAGCCTAAACATTTAATTAGTGATTTTTAAACTTTTAAAGTCTAGTATGGTGTGTGAAATTTTAACTAAAGAGCTTTATTTAAAAGTTAAGTGTGAGTTAGTGTTTTGGATTAGTAGACTATTATTTTAATTAAACAAAAGTTAGTCTCCTAATATTTTAAAACACACGCTACACACACAAATTACACACTTTTACACACACCTGTAGCGCACAAAACACACACACAAGTCTCAATTCAAGTTTCATTATTTTGAGAGAAAGAAAACCTAGGGTTCTTAGCCTAGAGCAGCCGCCCCCTTCCCCCTCAAATTCCAGCAGATTTCGGTCAATATTATTGCAAGAAAACGGTGCCACGTTCGTCCCGGATCAAGCCCCTCTCTATCTCCGCTTCGGTGACGCCGTTTCGGTAACGTTTGATATCATAAGGCACGTATATTCTGTTCTTGCTGTATCGATCAAGTCATATTATGTGTTGCGTTGATTTTTATGCGTAAAAGTTATGTATCATGTTAGTAGTTTGAGCGGATTATAGATCGGATCAATTTCGAGGGTAAAATTTTAGATCTAAAACTCGTTTTTGCTGTCTTTTCAAATACTGCGAATTTTCTGTTCATATTTTGGGAAAACTTTCAACGGCAAAAACGTAGAACTTTTCGATACCTTCGATTTGATATAAAGTACGAGATTTTTGGACGAGAAATGAGAGAGTTATGATATTTTTCGTGTGACTGCTCAAACTGTAATTTTAAGAAAAGTTTGGTATCATTGTATTTTTGAAGTTTTATGTTGCAGGCTTCGTTGGAAATCGACGGGCGATCGTTGCTGCGTATAAGTATGTTAGTATTGAGGTTTGTTGTATTTTCATGGTTTTCGTTGGACGTCGTTAGGCGTTTGAATCGGTTTAAAGTCGTAGGAAATCGATTGATGTCAATTGCATAATTGGTGTTGCATTGTGTTGTATAGTGGGCGTCGTATTTTTGAGGTGTTTGTATAAGTTTGATGCAATGTTATAGTGTCCTAAGAAGGGTCTTAAAGTGTTGAACCATTATATTCAAGTGTCAACTTGGGTGTGTAGACAGTGTATAAGATTTCTCGCAGGTTTCGACGTACAGTGGCCACACGGACCCGGACACGGACCTGAGCACGGGGTCCGTGCCGTTACTTTTCACTTAGTGCGTCTAGGCAGTACGTACATGGACCCCCACCCGGACCCTCTCACGGGGTCCGTGTCTTCATGTTTCAGTCGATGCCTTCTTCCAGAGCCTACACGGACCCCCATCCGGACCCAAGCACGGGGTCCGTGCCCCTTCTTGTTCACGGCACGTATGATACAGTAGGTAGACGGACCAGTACACGGACCCGGGCTAGGGGTCCGTGTACACACTGTTTGGGGAGAATATTATTTTTGGTTCCAAGGTTTGATGTCATGGGTTAGTGCAAGGGTTGTTAAGGTCATGTCATGGGAGATTATAGAAGGTCCTAAGATATGATGGAGCTCGAGAGTAAGCATCATTTCTCTACGTTTAAGTTATGCAAGTTAAGATTGAAATTCATGTTAGTATGTCGCAGCGACGGCCCCGGTCGAAGTCCAACGAATCCCACAGCGCCAAGTAAGTATGTATGACGTGCAAGAAAGTATTTTAAGCTTTGAGGTATGCTAATTGTCTTGTGACCAACGAAAGTTAAGGATTGGAAAGCGTTAAATCATGAACGGGGACCAATCCGCCCGTTAAATTATGAACGGGTTAGATCGTGGTTGTGGAGCGTTAAATTATGAACGTGGATCAACTGGCCTGTTAAATCATGAACAGGGATCTTATGTATGCGACAGTGGATACGTCCCTGTCAGCCCAGTACTGTGGTGAGTCTGATCAGGCGTTTATCATGTTAAGGGTCACTTGCTTTGAAACATCCTCCACGTAAAATTATGCAGTTAAGTATGTTGAAGTATGAAAGCATGTTTAAGAAAAGTTTATGTTCATGGCACGTCGTAGTATGTATGTTCAAGTTCAAGCTTATTTCAAGTTGAAGTTTATGCAAGTCCAATTTAAAGTTATGTATGTCCTATTTTAAAGAAGCATGCGATTTTTATTATGTAGTACTCGTTACTTCCAGTTTATACGTGTTGAGTCTTTAGACTCACTAGACTTGATCGATGCAGGTGAATACGATGCGCAGGAGACAGGAGGTGGCGACCAAGGGGCAGGCTTGGGCTGAGTGGCAGGCTAAACCCGAGGACCGCGAGCTTATGTTTATGCAAACTTTTAAACTACTCTGATGTTTTGTTTTTTTTTATGTGAGACGTTTTGAGACAGCATTCTTTTAGCAAACGTTTATTGGATGATGGAATATTTTAACGATATTTATGTGAATGTTGGGTGACGTCCGTACAAACGTTTTATTTGAATAAAATTTTTAATTTTTCCGCAAATTCCAAGTAGTTAAGTACGGTTCGTTACACTTACGCTAGTCATCAGAGGTGTGACGCTTAAACGCCCTCGGCTCTGATGTCTAAATAACTCATCCAAGAGTAAACAGAAATCTCGGAAACAACGGAGTCATGGCTCGATATGAATGCGTGCTCAACAATGCATATGAATTCACAGATTATTCCAATATATTTAAAAACTCACATTTATTTAAAAAAATGAGGAATAATCCTAAAATACACCCAAACAGCACAAAGAGCACATAAACACATGGTTTTCATAAAATCACATCAATTTAATTACACGTCGTTATAGACGTTGTAAAGATCGATCAATCCGTACCTTAACCTTCAAATTAAATTACCACAATAGTTTATAAACTCCTCGGTGCTTCCTGGCTACTAAAACCTGTGGCAAATAATTAATTACCATCAAATAAATATTCAACTCTTAGACAAAAACAATTTTACTAATTCCAGCTTGGACCTAAGCTCGTTGTAAGGCCATAACTCAACCAAAACTTAACCAAAACATACTTATCATACATGGCTGGAATCCTAACTCAAAATGCCATATTTCATCAGAAGACATCAACATGAAATTGAAAAATCTCAACACTGAAAAACGCCCAAAACCAGCAACCATGAGATGCAAGGTCTGTGACAGATTTAGTTTCGACACTTAGAAGTATAAAATTCATATCTAACTCATCATTGACTCAAATCAATATCCGCCAATTGGAGATGAAAGACAACTCAAATATCTAAGTTTTCCTAGAAGAAACCATTTCCAGCGTCCCTAACAGAATAATCCTAGAATTAACAAGAAGGCGCTACTACATGCACACTTCGCGGACAGAAGTCTGAACTGAGCAGTTCCAGCAAAAACAGCATAACGACCTCAATTCTTAATGGATTTTAACAAATCTTATATCAATACGAAGACAACGCATAGCCTAAAACTCTCTTTTGGATCACAAGTCCAAAATCCGAGAGCAAAAATGTCATAAACTCGAATTACAGAAGCTACTCTGCACTGCTCCAACACAGACTTCCATTTTGACACAGTTTGGTGAAAAAATCATATCAAATCCATTTTAAATTGGAATTCCATTTCGTCAGTGGCTACAGAAAGCTTAGACATAGAGCTATAAGTTCTTTATGAACCACAAGTCAAGAATCTTAGAGCACAACACACCAAAAACCCAAAAAACAGAACCCAAAAACCTGCAACTCAAAAAAACAGCAACCAACTTTTTCCATGGACAAACTTGAAAAACTAAGCTTAGGGATTACCTTCAAAAGCTTCCTTTGAACTGAAATAGAGTTGGAAATGAGATCATCAAGCCCTAAAGTACACAAAATACGCAAGAATGAAGGCTGGAAAAGAAAACAGATTAGATGCCAAGAAAAGAAACGAGAAGAAACGAGAAGGTTAAAGGAGGAAATGGGTTGGGCTTGGGAGAAATGGGCTTCCTACTAAAAACATATCTATATACATGAATTTAATGATTAAGCCCAAATGCTAGAATGTGACCCGATCCAAAAATTACAACTCTCGCGTGCTGTTAAATTCCGATATGCATTTTAATATCGTCTATAATTCCGATATTTTCTAATACATATTTTTAACACACAAGTATAATTATTTGGCGTAATTATTTTAATTTAGCACTTTAAAATAATTATTTATAATTCTTGCCAAATACTGAATAATTAAATTCGGGTTCTAACAGCTTTCCCAGAGGAAGAGAAGAGGGTCATCATTTCTTCGATGTCTATGGCCTCAATGGAAGAGAAGTTGGTCCAACCATCAGAGGGCAACTCAAATATCTTTGCGAAGAAACACTCGTCGAGGTTGATTTGTTGATTTCATTTCTCCCGTTAATGAAAATGAGCTTCCCAACACAGATCACTTTTCCTCTTTCATTGATTTCTAGCAGCTCAGGAACATATATGTCTAAAGAAGGGCCTAGAAAAGATTTGAGTCCAGATGATTCAAGTGCCTTGAAAACTTCTGTAAATGAAGTGTCTCCCATGGCATATATAAAGTCGAAATCGGTTGCAAGAGCATTCATAATGTAAGCAGGTGTTGCAGTTGCTGCAATTTTATTGTAGTTGTGAGATTTGAAAGTGTTTGGAAAATGAAGATCACAAAAGAGATTGTGCGTTGAAATATGATAAAATGCATAATTATTTGCCGAAAAATACCAAGTGTAACGAATGTAAAGAGTCTAGATTGAATATATGTTCTATGACTTTTCAAATTTCTTCTGACACGTGGCAAAGGATTTGAATTAGTAACTGCTAATCCTAGAAATGGATTGGTAAGAAATCAACATATATTGATGAGAAATTAAACAGATTAAGAATTCTGTCAACTAAATGATAAGATCAGTTGTTCCGAGAGCACAGTGTCTCGGTTTAGTTGAGATACTAAACTAAAATTTAGTTGAGCTTAAGGGTAACCGACTTCTATCTTACGGTTGACTTTTGGAAACTCAAAATTCCTCCTAAATTATTAAGATAAATAAATGAGTCCTAAAACATTTCTAAAGAAAGAAAACTCAGTGTTAGGAAGTGGTTTTGAAACTTCTACTAATATTTTTTAAAACTAAATTCGAAATAAACATTTTATGCATGCATGCAACTGAAATTTACTCATTTAAAAATAAAAGTATTCAATTATCAATAAAAAAGCTGCATTAAAAGAAAATACGACAAAACATGAAACATGCAAAATAAGGTCCTCGGGTTAGTGTGCGCACATCCAGCCCCGTCCACTCAGACTTCGGCCTCTCCAGTCTCCTCATCGATACGCTCACCTACATCATTAATACCTAGTGAGTCTAAATATTCAACACATCATAAACGTTATAAAAATTACATATACATAACATGCAACAGTAAAAAGTACTGTAATCAACATACGTTTTGTGATCTTAGAAACGTAAACGTATCGTACACAAGCATAACGTGTCAAAACATGTCTCATCGTATCATCATATACGTGTTCATTTTCTTTATTTGAATTAAATTCATTAGTTATGATTTTTATATCAGCTCTATTCGATTGATCCATCTACGTATAAACGTGTTACCAAGCGGCGGGAACATCAACGATAATATTATCTATCCATTGAGCCTTGGTCTTACATGTCATCGTATTTGTATTAGTCACAACCAACTCCCATCCTTCAAAACATGTCATCATATTCATCACTTTTTAAAAGTCATGCATAAATGTAAAATTTCCTTAAAATCAAGCATATACATTAAAAACATGTAGATTTGTGATCAAGGCATCGTCAGGGTTGCTAACTCGACCCGAGTGCAAAATGATCATTTTATTCCTGGAAACCCTAATTGACCATTTAACCCCTGAACCTCAAAATTTCGACCCGAAGCCAACCAAAAGTCTTAAAGCACTTCAAAACATAATTAAAATCGATTCTTAGATGTAAAATCGAGCCCGTTTCATAACTTATACGATTAATTTTAAAACTTGGACCGGGGTCCTAGTTTTAACCCGAATCAACCTGAATCAACCCGAAACTCAACCAAAATTTTCCAAACTTAAACCATGACTTAAAGAAACCTAAATAAACCTCGAATACCCAAGTTCAGACCATACAAAGCCCTGTTAACCCTCGACCAGCAGTTGCAAATTTCGGCACTTCTCAAAATTCAAACCCTAGTGCACTTAGCCTCCCAAAACTCGAATCTAGGCCCGAACCAATGTGACCAGCCCTTAAACAAATATCCTAAGACCAAGAAAAAGCCGTGAACTCTCTCCTGGACCAACAAACCCACGCCTACAGCCCCATTCATGCAGACGTGCCAGCTTCTCAAAACACCACAAGGCCCAGCTCCAAATGCGTCTATCACCTATGACCTGTCCCTAGCCCGCAAACAGCTATGCTCGAGACATCGTATGCCATGTCTCAGACCCACCAGATCCTGGTCCACAGCCTGGGACTACCCTTCAGCCACTGCAAACTCAAATCTTTCTATCTAGCCATACCCGAACCAACCACCAAGGTAACCAGCGCTTGGCTTTCATTGACCCTCGACTACCTACTGTCTCCATCCCCTTGAAACCATACTCACAATGTGTGGGGACCCGGGCTCTAAATCTTTTTCTTGGGATTAAATGGATTGTTATTCTAAAATGTGGGTCAATTTTTCGCTTTTATATTTAAATCAAAATGTAACTAGACAAGCACAAGTTCTTTATTTAATTTACAACATACAAACATAAAATCTATGTCCTGTTCCGTATATCCTCAACTAACCAGTAATAAAATACAGTACATAACAAAAGACAACTACTGGTCCGTCTGCTAGGCCCGAGATCTCCACGCTAACACGATCATCTCTGTCTCGACCCAAATCCTGCCCCACCTGTTGTTATGCACACATACAGACATAACAACAGCCGGAAAACCGGTGAGAACACATCCCAGTATAAACATGTGAACATGCATATAAATACTATAAAACATGAAACATGCTGATATGAATGTCATTCATATAAAATCATGAAATGCGAGCCTAATCATGTCTAGATGCGACTCGACTAAAACTCTAGGGATCCCGGTGTGAATAAGACGATCTATCACCTACCCTCCCAATCGGGGTGACGGTACGTCTTATTCCTAGACTTCGGCCTGATCTGTATCCACGTCTACAAAGGGGCGGTGATCTTCCCCTAAGCTGGGATAGAACCGAACATCTAGAAGTCTGCCTGATCTCCAGACTGTCCTATCTTAATGCATGAATACAAAATCTGTAAACAAGCATAATCATCTAATGCAATGTAACATGATCTGTAAACAAAGCATAATAAGAATTGAATACAAGTTCTAATAAACATCTAATGCAATGTAACATGATCTGTAAACAAAGCATAGCGAGATTTGCATACAAGATCTATAAACAAATCTATAATAATAATACCTATATCAAGATATAAACAATAAAACTCGTATGTGGTTTTGGTTGGGAAACTCAAATGTGATCTCATTTGAGTCGTGATTCCCCAAAACAAAACATGTATTATACCTTTCGTCGTAGAATTGCTGTTACAGTCGTGAAGATGAATCTGCAATAGAATGTCTAACACTTTCTAGGAAATGTTTCTTTAACACTTACTAATCAAATGAAATCTCGTGCCTCTATTTATAGACAATGATCGGAAGATCCGATCCACTTCGGACGCTCCGATCTGACACACTTCGGACGCTCCGAACTCACTTCGGACGTTCCGAATCCTGCATGTCTTCCACGTCTCTAGCCAACTGTCTCGGATGATCCGAACTACGATCGGTCGATCCGAACTCTGCATGCCATCCATGTGTCCAGCCACCTGGCTCGGACGCTCCGAACGCCGAACGGACGATCCGAACGCATCGGACGATCCGATCCTGGTTCGGTCCTTCCGGTCTCACCGAAATATAAATAATCCAACATTCTCGATATCGGTCAATCTAATCTCAATAGATATCATTTCTTATTTCTTATGGTTATGTACAATCTTCACAACATATCTATGAATTCGTACATGTCAATCATTGCTCTGGGCATTACACAATGTGTACATCCCCTTAACCCATGCCCATAGCAGCCCCTTGCATCAATATCAAGAAAAACGTGAGTTACAAGCCAAAACTGTGCATAATTCATGTAAAATTTTTTGAAAACGATACCACATGCTTGATTAAATAACTTATCATGCAAACATACACACACATCACAATAAGCAGCGTAAATGATGAGTAAAACAAGATTTCTGGCGTGCCTTTGCGTTTAAATGCTCGAAAACTTTGATAACTACACATAAGACGAGCACCGGAGATATGGGGGAGAAACTTTCTTGAAAAATTTGAAGAATTATCGAGTTCGCTGCTGAATAAAACTTCGAAATGTGCTGCTGAAGTGAGGGAAGGGGGCGGCCGAGTTTGAATTAGGGTTAGGGTTAGGTTATGTGGTGATTAGGTTAATAAAAAGATACACTAATGGTCCAATAATAATCATTAAAGGAGTTTAAAAAGGTTTTAGGCCAATTATGCCATTAAATAAACCCGTCAAGTCCAAAAACACTCCGGAAAAATTTCGTAAATAACGTTTTTTAAAATATTGCTGGAACCCTCAAAAAGTCCTTCGGCTCGCTAAAATTTGTGTACCGGTTAAAATATGACCCGACTAGTAAAAATACTCAACCAAGGCCCATTTTCGAAAACCACACTTAAATACACCATATATTAAATAATTACAAATAATTATTTAACAAAAACATTTTTTCTGATAATCTCCGGTCTCCGTTCTTTGTTCGAGCGCGAAATGCAACTTACAGCCCTAATGCATGAAAATTTAAATAAAACATGAAGTGACATATATAATCATGCAATAATCATGTCTTGAAAGCTTTAAAATAATTAAACAATGATTTTATAAAAACCCTAGATTGCTTGCGGTCTGGTTACGTAATTCGAATTTCCTAGACCTTCCATATTTGGTGAATATATCCGCTGCTTGTTGTTCAGTTGAGACTTATTCCAGCCTTATGTCCTTTTTCAAAGCATGATCTCTAATGAAATGATGTCTGACATCAATTTGTTTTGAAACCACCCTAAACGTCTACTGAATATTTTATTTGTTAAAATCTAGCAATTAGCCGAAGCATACACATACGCCACTATATATAAAAATTCGAAACATATATTTAAAATAAATCCTACTACCGTATAAATCACTGTAGTTAAAGTTCATAGAAATGAACCACCCTACGCGTCTGCCGTGCAAGAGCAAAAACATCAAGCAAAAATGCTAAAATCTATCGAACCATAAACACATTAAAATAAAAAATGTTTAAAATGATAGCTAAACATGTCCTCAAAGATCATATTTGTGAAATAACGCAACGTCCTCGGGTCCTTGTGCTCTACCAGCTCAGTCAGATCAGTCATCAGCACCTCATGTCTCATCATACTCATGCTCACCCGCACCAAACACACTTAGTGAGTCTAAAGACTCAACACACCTTAACCACGATAACAGATTATACATATACATAACATGCAACAATGAAAAGTACTGTAATTATCATAACTTTCATGATCTTTCATAAATATAAACATAATCATTTCCTTACATCATGCACATATACGTTTTCCCCTTAGATGAAATTAGATCATTAGTTGTGACTTTCGTATCAGCTGTTTGTCAATTGATCAATCTTACGTATTACAATGGTACCAGGTGGCAAGGACATCAGCGACACTCTCACCCATCAATTGAGCCTCGACCTTACATGTCATCGTATCATTTCGTGTTCGTACTCGTATTAGTCACAATAAAATCACCCCCTTAAAAACATTTATCATATCCATCACTTGTGAAAATTCATGCATATAACATTTTCTTGAAACCAAGCATGCAACGTGTTTTTAATATTTTACAAAAAATCCTTATTAATTTAAAATAAAAATATTTAAACATAAAATTTCAGTTATCAGGACACTGAAGGAATGCTAACATAGTTCATGTGTAAAATGACCATTTTGTCCCTGAAACCCTAACTTGACCATTTTACCCCTGTACCTTAGAACTTCGACCCGAATCCATCCAAGTTTACCAAAACACCTTAAAACAAACTTTTAATCCTTTCTTAGAGATAACCCAAGCCCATTGACTAAGTTTCATAATTCGTTTTAAAACTTGGACCAGAGTCCTGGCTTTGACCCAAATCAACTCGAAACTCAACCAAACTTTCTCAAACTTCAACCATGACTTAATAGTACCTAATTGGACCTTAAACAACCTAAGTCAGACCAATTAAGACCCTCGAAGGGTGCCCAAAAACCTGATGGAGTTTTACGCAATAAACGGCAAAACCCTCGCCACACTATCTAGCCGTAGATCGACCCTAGCCCAAACTAGCCTGGACGATACCCGAACCAGACCCTCGTAGGACCAGAGTAAACCTTCCTACACCGACCTAGCCCTGGCTTGCCATCCATTGCAGCTGGTTCACCTGAAAGCACCAAACATGGCCATCGCATGCTTCCACCCTCTCGTTCCAAGCCACACGCTACGACCAGCCACCCACGGACTGGCTAGAGCCTCAACCCAGAGCATCTAGGGTCTGAACTGAAGGGGATCGATTACGGTGCCAGATACGCAACAAAAGTTTCAAAACAAAATATTTTACAAGAAAACCGAGCAACCCAACTTATTGTGTGAAGCAAATACCATAAAACACAAAAATGTCATACATAGAGTGTTTTAGAATTTTACCTATCAATCACAAAGATTGATTATTAGCTCCAACTAAGTTGTAAACAACTTAGCTCTTGAAGGTAGAGCTTTTGCACATTTTCGTTAATCCATGAACATGATCTATACATCTCGATCGTAGCAATCTACAAGCTTCCCTTGAGTACTCCTTGCTCAAATTTCTTCTTTCCTTCAAATTAGGTCCACCACTAACTAGGAAGTTCCACTCTAATTTTGCACTAGAAAAATTAGAGTATTTTCTTTGAGAAGTGTTTAGTTTCCTCAACAATTGAAGAAGCAAAAATTGGAGTGAAAAAGGAATGGGAAATTTCGGCCATGGCTAGGAGTGAAGGGGGACAGAAAAATTTTCTTGGTTGTATGAAAAGTAAAAAATTGCATATGCATGTCATGCTTAGTTTGTTGAAAAAGTTGCCTTCAACCTTTTACCTCCCAAGCATGCAATTTTATTTGGGCTTGTAACAATTACAAAGCCCGTGGAATTTTATTTAAATATCTCAAATACATTTGAGACCATTTAAACTTTACTTGATTTTACTCAAACCCACTAATTGAATGATTATTTCCTATTGGGCTCTACAAGACCCAATGTTATTTAATTAATTCAACAATTCAATTAATTTAATTATTTGTACTCTACTAGATCTACTAGTGTTTAATTAATTCAACACTTGAATTAATTTAATTTAGTTCATAAGAATGTTTATGGAAATCACAATTTTCAAATACATTATTTATTTGAGTTATCTTTTAATTTAGGAACACGTCCAAAAATTAAAATTTACATTCCCTATAATTATCTTATAGAGGTCATACTTCTATTTTTCTTTGCGCTTATAAACTTCTTTATAAGTCGTTCAACACAGTGAACTATTTTCCTTTTCAACGTGATCTAGAAAGTTAGCACTTGTGTGACCCTCAATGGTTCAATGATACAACTAACCCTAGGTTCACATCTCAATGTGATTCGGGAATAAACACGTCTTTACATGAGCATACCCCAGTTTCTCTATTCTTACTTATCAACTCCTTGATAATAATTACATCAGAACTCAAGTCTGATAGTACCAAACAACCTTGTTAAATGCCTAGCAGCATCGCTTACATGCTTCCCTAGGTATCAAATGATAGTGGCTGCTAGAACCATTCCATTATGGTTAGCGTACACTGTCAAGCCCAAATTCAGTACACGTAAAACCCATGCATTTATTTAATTGTTAAATTATTTATTTAAGTTTAAAATAATTTTTAGCGATGCATGATTTATTAAATTGCATTATTTTAGTTATTTATGTTTATGTGATGTATGTTAAAATATTTTCTTGAGTTTCATGTTTCAGGCGATTATTCGATGCGGGATCGAGTAAAAAAGACCGGCGACGATTTTGGCCATTTTAAAATGTGGTATTTTATTTTAAGTTGGGTTTGCGACATTTTAAATAATTTATTTATTTTTTAGCATTTTAAAAGCCTAATTTATTTATTCAGTGATTTTAGGACTTTAAAACTTTCAAAGTCTAGCACATGTGCATTTTATTTTAATTAAGGGATTGGTTAAGGTTAGTGTGGATTAACTTTTTAATTAGCTAATTAAGCAAAATTTTCCTTAATTAAACCTAAACTCACGCACGCACACACTTTTACACACACCCATACACGACCTACACACACACACTTCATTTGGTTTGTTCCACTTCATATTTTGAGAGAAGCTTAGGGTTCTAATACCACAGCAGCCACCCCTCTCCCTTTGAACCAGCAATTCATCGTTGGTTTCTTCAAGAAAATCGAGACACAAATCGCTCTGGTTCAACCCTTGCACTCGTCCAGCTTCGGTATCGTCGTATCGTGATTTTAAATATCAAAAGGCATGTATAATCTTTTGTTTCTGCATCGATCTTGTTATATTATATGTTCTTATGTTTATTATGCGTAAAATCCATGTTTGCTGTGAAAAGTTTGAGCAAAGACTTTTTGGATCGGTTTTGAACCGCTTTTGGATCTAAAAACTCGAAATTTGTTGTCATTTTAAATACTGCAATTTTTTGGTCAATTTTCTGGAAAAAATTTCAACATATAACACGTATAACTTTTTGATATCTTCGATTTGACAGTAAATCCGAAATAATTGAATAAGAAATGAGTGCGTTATGATCGCTTTCGTGGGACTGCTCAAACTGTGATTTTCTGAAAATGCGCTCTGGATGTGTTCTTGAAGTTTTATTGTTCCAAGCTTCGTTGGGGATCGACGGGTGTTCGCTGCTGCATTTAAGTATGTTGATTATGATGTTGGGATGATTTTTGGTGTTTCATTTTGTAACGATAGGAATTTTTTGCATTAGAAGTCGTATGATGCGTTTTAGTGTCAAATGTCAGGGTTCACGGATTGGGTTGCGTTGTTTGTGACGCGTAGTGGTTTGGTGCATTTGTTTGAGTTTGAATAAGTGCCATAGCATCCTAGGATATGGTTCATAGTCTGTATGATCGAGTTAGGAGGAATAAGCCATAAGTGTAGTGTTTCTCCGTTGGCTTACAATTTCAGAGCCTACACGGACCTTTAGCCGGACCCTTACACGGAGTCCGTGCCCTTTTTCCTTCAAAATACAAAATTCTAGCACCTACCCGCACCCTTACACGGGGTATGTGTGCCCTTTTGTTATTTTGGGTGTGAGCATGACTAATACATCTAAGTTATGAAAGATAACTGTTTGAACTCATGTTAGTGAAAGGGATCGATTTTAGGCGACCGAAAACGCAACGGAAGCAACAAAAATTTTCGAAAAATCACATGAAAAATTCGGCCACCTAGTAATAGGTGTAGCATATACAAAATCTCAACTTTGTCATACATAGGGTGTTGAGAAATAGTTACCTATCAACCTCTTGAGGTTGATGATGGCTCCAACTAAGATGTAAACACCTTAGCTCTTCAATGGCAAGACAATCTTCAAGCTTCCCTTTGAGCCCACCTTGCTCAAATATTAAGCCCACCACCAACATGCTGGAACCACTCTAATTTTGCACTAGAAAAATTAGAGCATTTTTCTTTGAGAAGTGTTTTCTTTCCTCAACTATTGAAGAAGAAAAATTGAGAGAATTTTGGGAGAGTATTGCCCTTGGAATTTCGGCCATTGCATGTATTAGACAAGGGAGGAAGACTTTTCTTGGTTGTGGGAAAAGTTGAGTTAAAAAGTTGTGCCAAGCCTTGGTTATACAAAAATTTGTCTCCCAACCTTTCATCTCCCATGCATGAAATGTTATTTGATTTTTATCAATTAAAAATCCATGGACTTATTTTAATTGTCTCAAACATATTTGAGACTAATTAAACATTAGTAGAATTTACTCAAGTCACTAGTCGAATAATTATTTTAATATTGGGCTCTACAAGACCCAATGTGATTTAATTAATTCAACACTTGAATTAATTTAATTATTTGGACTCTACTAGGCCCACTAATGTTTAATTAATTCAACACTTTAATTAATTTAATTTAGTCCATAATAATGTTTATGAAAATCACAATTTTCAAATACATTATTTATTTGGTCAACTTTTAATCTAGGAACACTTCCACAAATTAAAAGTCACATTTCTCTCATAGAAGTCATTCTTTTATTTTATTTATGCTTATAAACTCATTTACAAGCCGTTCAACACATTGAACAATTTTACTTCTCAACGAGATCTAGAAAGCTAGTACTTGTGTGGCCCTCAATGGTTCATTGATACAACTAGCCGTGGGTTCACATCTCCATGTGATTCGGACTAAACATGTCCTCATATGAGCATACCCCAATTGCTCCATTCTTAATTATCAACTCCTTGATAATAAGAATGTCAGAACTCAAGTCTGATAGCACCTAACGAATCATGTTAAATGCCTAGCAGCATCGCTTACATGATTCCCTAGGTATCAAATGATAGTGCCTGCAAGAACCATTCAATTATGGTTAGCGTACAGTACGGTCCCTTCAACTCATATATCCCGACCGATTCGACAACCATTGGTTTATCGAGAGTTGTCAATGAATCGATACTATGTGTCATGTCGTAGTTGCATCGATGGTGTAATCTATGAAACCCCTTTCATAATTACCACCATACTCTGATCAGAGATTTCAACCTACATACACATGAGAACACATAGGATATCCATACCCGAAGGTAAGCGGTGAATCGCCGACTACAATGCATCGACTCCTATATGTTTCGACAGAACACCCAACTTTGCCACCTAATGACCCCATGAGAGTCGGTAAACAAGTCAAAGTGTAATTCTAGCACATAGAGTCTCAATGTTGTCCCGGGTCATAAGGACTAATGGTGTACAACCATAAACTAGGACTTTTCCACTCGATAAATGAGAACCACTTGGAAAGTCCTTTATGGAGGGTTGTTCAGTGCATTCTACCAGGAGCACCTATCTGCATGCTCGGACATCACAATGTCCCCTACCAATGAAACATGGTACTCACATCGCAGATACTAGTCTCTAACTCGAGCGTCCTATATCCTTACTAGCGGCGGCTGAATCGACTAGGAACTGTTTAGAATACACAGTATTCCAAATATGAGTTTCATGATACTCATCATATGAGCATCTCATATTCTTTCTACTATTTGTATATTCAAGGACTTTATCTATGCAACTAGCATGGGTATACAGATAAAGAAGTGCCAAAATAATAATTTCAAATATTATTAAAATAAAGATCGTTTATACATAGAGTTTCATTGTGAACACTCGGCCAACACTTGGCTCGACGAGCACCTACTCTAACAGTTAGTACGTGCACCAGTGGCCTCAAGCGAGATCCAACGAATCCCTCAACGCCAAGAAAGTATGTTCGACGTGCAAAAGAAAATATCTTTATGTTTTTGAGGTATGCCAAATATCTTGTGACCAAATTATGAATGAGTTTGGAAGTCGGTGAACGTGGCCGAGGACCTCTCCACCCTGGTAAAGCATGACCGGGTTTAGATCAGGATTGGAAAGCGGTAAAGCATGACCAGAGACCAATCCACCCGGTAAAGCATGACCGGGGATCTCATGTACGTGGCAGTGGATTTTCCTTGTCAGCTCAGTACTATCGTTTATTTTGATCAGGCACATTTATGTATGAGTCACTTGCTTTGAAACATATCTCTATGCAAAATGATGTTATGTATGCTCAAGGATGCAAGTATGTTTAAGAAAAGTTTTATGATGATGGCACGTCTACGTTTATGCAACTACGTTCAAGTATGTTTATGCTATTATGTTCAAGTTTCAAGTATGTAAGCCCTACTTTAAAGATGCATGTAGTTTTATTATGTATTACTTGCATCTCCAGTTTATATATGTTGAGTCTTTAGACTCATTAAACTTGATCGATGCAGGTGACGATGACATTTGAGGAGATGAGGGGTGGGGACCAATGAGCCGACTTTGACTGAGCAGGAGGCTAAACCCGAGGGCCGTCCATGTTTTTAAGAAATTATGCAATGTTTCAAATACTATGATTTCACGTTATTGTTTACGATATTTAAACAAGTGTTTTTAGCAAACTTTATTTGTGATCTTTTCGTTTGGTTACTCATATACTGACTGACCAGACTCACTGCATAGGCAAGGCCAGTACATGTGCAAATCATGGCATACGTAAGACTGTCTACAACATTAGCACGAGGGATTTTCTCCATGTATTGCACTTCTTCTTCACTTTCAATAGAATCTTTGAGTGACAATTTCTAATGTTGAGCCATAGGATTTTGAACTGGTTTAGAGTTTTCCATCCTAAACCTCTTCAACACATTCTCAATGTAAGTCCTTTGTGAGATAAATAGTTTACTTGTATCTCTATTTCTCCTGATTTTCTTACCAAGGATCTTACTAGCTGGCCCCATCTCTTTCATTTCAAATTCAATATTTAGGTAGTTGTTTTGTCACATCTATCTCAGTTTGACACTTAGATGCAACTAATATATCATCTACATAAAGTAATAAATAAGTGTCAATTCCATTTTCACTTTTCTTGAAATAAATGCAATTGTCAAACTTACATATTTGAGCATATAAATGTCAAACCTTTTTATTATTGTGGATATTTCTTAAGCCCATACAAGGACCTATTTAAACGACACACTTTCTCTTTTTCTCCTACTTTAGCAAAGCCTTCAAGTTGTGTCATAAAAAAATTTTCTTCTAAATCACCTTGCAAGAAGGTTGTTCTTACATCAAGCTACTCCAACTTCAAGTTCTCATTGGCTACTAGGGACAATATAATTTTAATTGAGTCGTGTTTGACCACAGGGAAAATACTTCATTGTGACCACTCCTTCACGTTGTAAAAACCCATTAGCCACGAGCCTTGCCTTGAATCTGGCCTTCTCAACTTCTGGAATAGCTTCTTTGATCTTAAACACCCACTTGCAGCCTATCACTTTCTGTTCAGAGGTCTTTCAACCAAAACCCATGTTTGGTTTTTCTCTAAAGACCTCATTTCATCTTTAATTGCATCTAACCACTTTTCAGAGTTGCTATTGCTCATGGCTTCTTTGAAGGACATTGTCTCTTCTTCACTTTCAGATGCTGCCATAAGAGCATACAAAATCATGTCAGCATACCGAAACCTCTTAGGTATTGTAATATTCCTTATGGTTCTGTCTCTTGCAAGCATATAATCATTTTCGACTTGGTGAACAGTTTGAGGCTTTACTTGTTGATTATTACCATCGTCTTGGGAAAATCCTGATGAGTCCACCTCAAAATGAATTTCCTCATTTTCACCCGAATAGCCTCCATTCATTTTTGAGTTAGGTAAATGATATATCTCATTTTCCCTGAACACGACATCTCTACTAATTATTATTTTGGACTGACCCTTCTCATTACAACATAACCTGAAGCCTTTAACACCCTCTTGGTAACCGAGGAACATAAATCTTATCGATCTTGGCTCTAGCTTTCCCTGGTTGACATGCACATAGGCGACGAAACCAAAGATTCTGAGATATTTGAGATTTGGAGCATTTCCTGACCACATTTCCATAGGAGTTTTAAACTCTAATGCAGTAGACAAGCTCCTATTGATCAAGTGTACATACGTGGATACAGCTTCTGCCCAAAAAAATTAATGGCAGGGATGCGTTTGACAACATGCATCTCACCTTTTCCATAATGGTTTGGTTCTTTCTGCCAAACCATTTTGTTGTGGGGTTCCTCTTACAGTGAGATGCCTTTTCATTCCATTTAGGTTGCAAAATTGCTTAAATTATTCTGAAATTCCAATCCATTATCAGTCTGAATTGTCTTGATTTTATTTCCAGTTTGGGTTTCAACTAAAACCTTTCACTCTTTGAAATGCACAAATGTATCACTTTTGTGCTTTAGTATATAAACCCAAACTCTTTTCGAGAAATCATCAGTGAGTGAAAATATTTGTCACCACTCTTTGAGGGTACTCTTTCAGCCCCCCCAAAAATCACTATGAACATATTCAAGTATACTCTTGGTTCTATAAATTCCAGTGGAGAATCTGAGTCTCTTTACTTTGCCATAGATGCAATGATCACAAAACTAAAATTCTGATATTTGGTCACCTCCAAAGAGACCCTGTTTACTCAATTCCTTGAGGCCTGCTTCACTGATATGACCTAGTCTCATGTGCCAAATCTGACCCTTAGTTAAGTTAGCTTATGTTTCAACACTTGCATCTTCAGTGACCACTTTGGCTTGCAGCAAGCATAGCCCATTCTCTAATCTACCTTTCATCATTATTAATGAACCTTTTAAGACTTTAGGGCACCACCTTAAGTTTTACAGCAAAAGACATGGGAATCAAACATTCCCAAATACACTAGGTTCCTTTTTAGTTCTGGTACATGTCTCACATATGTTAGAACCTTATTTGTCACATATGTAAGATTGAGTTTTATGGATCCAATGCCAGTGATTTTACAAGAATAATTATTCTCGAGCAGTACTTGTCCTAAATCACAAGATTTATATGAAGTGAACCAATTCTTGTGAGGACACATTTGAAAGGAACAACCTGAATCCAATACCCATTCTTGAGTAATCCTGTTATCTGAGACACAAATAACTTCAGCACTTTCGTACCACTCAGAGGCTACTTCAGCATCTCCACGATCACCTTTCTTGTCCAGATTATATTGCTTTCGATTTGGGAAAATTTTTTTATATTGCTTTCGATTTGGGAAATCTTTTTTAAGATGACCCTCCCTCTTACACAAGAAGCGCATCCTTTTATCCTTCTTCTTAGTTCTTCCTCTAACATTGAGTCCCTCACTTCTTGACTCGTCTACTTCCTTGGATCATTTCTTTAATTCCTTGGAGAAAAGGGCAGCATGTACTTCTTCAAGCGTAACTGAATATCTTCCATACATCAATGTGTCCGAGATATTGGCAAACTCCCTGGGCAGTGATCGGAGGAGGAGGAGTGCCTGATCTTATTCTTCAATTTTAATTTCTATATTTTCAAGATCCAAGAAGATTTGATTGAAATCGTCCAAATGATCTTCCAAAGATCTTCCTCCAGCCATCTGCTTTAGATACAACCTGTTGACCAATGAATTTTTCATGTACAGGTGCTCAAGCTTCTGCCAAATTTTGGTTATTGTGTTATGCTTAGAGACTTCTCGCAGTACTTTGTCTCCTAAAGAAAGAATCAGAGCGCTATGGGCTTTATAAAGAATATTTTCTTGTTCTCGGCTGATAATGTAGATGAGAATTTTTCTCCTTCCAGCGCTTCCTCAAGACCTTGTTGAACTAGTAGGGCTCGCATCTTGAGACGCCATAGACCAAAATCGTTCTTTCCTGTGAATTCTCAATGTCGTACTTCGCAGACCTCATTCCAAAAGAAGAACACGCCGGGACTAGCTTGGTGGTCTGATACCAATTGTTGGAATGGATGCGTGACTCACTTATATGCACCAGAAGAACTTTTCTTCTTGATCATTTGTGTTGTGCGAGAGAATGATAAGAAGTGTAGAAGAAAAAGAGAAATCTTGTTGCTTGTGGAGAGTCTAGAATACAATAGTTTTTTTATATACAAAAGGAATACATCATAACTGTTATAACTAGATTATTCTCACTTGCCAAGATGAAATCTCAGCCACTGATTTAACACAAGATACGAAAGATCGGATTTAAATTCAAGCCAAGGATACAAATAGCGAAAAAGTCACCACAACCCTTGGAAAAGTATAAATAGATCCCTACCTCAAAGTGGAAAGGATAAAAAAATTAGAAACTCTAAAATACACACACATATATTCATGCCTTGTTTCAGCGCTTGTTGACATACACTGCGACAACTTCTTAACATTTTTAGAATTACACCCCTTAAAGGCCCAATATTTATATCATAATAAAATATTTAATTTTAAGCTATCTATATTTTAATAAATATAAAATATATTACTTATTTAATTTATATTAACGTTTAATGTATATAATTTATTTAGAAATACCCAACATTTGTGCAACAACTCTATTGTGTGCAATAATTGTCCCTGCTTGGTAGAACGATCGAACCGTGATGCTTCTGCTGCTGTGCGGTTCAAAAGATTTGAGTTTCACCATTACCACTAGATATAACTTTTGTTAAAGCGGCAAGTGCTCGGTCCTACAATTGGTATCAGAGCCAAGGTCACGGGTTCGATTCCCATTGATTGCAAGGAGTGCAATTATTGGGAGGGAGATTGTTGTGTGCAATAATTGTCCCTGCTTGGTAGAACGATTGAACCGTGGTGCTTGTGCTGCTTGTGCGGTTTAAAAGATTTGAATTGCACCATTACCACTATCAATAGCTTAAAGCGGCAAGCGCTCGGTCCTACAATTGGTATCAGAGCCAAGGTCATATGTTCGATTCCCATTGATTGCAAGGAGTGCACTTATTAAGAGGGAGATTGAGTGTGCAATAATTGTCCCTGCTTGGTAGAACGATCGAACCGTGGTGCTTGTGCTACTGTGCGGTTTAAAAGATTTGAATTGCACCATTACCACTAGAAATAGCTTAAAGCGGAAAGCGCTCGGTCCTACAATTGGTATCAGAGCCAAGGTCATATGTTCAATTCTCATTGATTGCAAGGAGTGCAATTATTAAGAGGAGGATTGTTGTGTGCAATAATTGTCCCTGCTTGGTAGAGCGATCGAACCGTGGTGCTTGAGCTGTTTTGCAGTTTAAAAGATTTGAGTTGCACCATTACCACCAGCTATAGCTTTTGGTAAAGAGGCAAGCGCTCGGTCCTACAATTGGTATCAGAGCCAAAGTCACGGGTTCGATTCCCATTGATTACAAGGAGTGCAATTATTGGGGATTGTTGTGTGCAATAATTGTCCCTGCTTGGTAGAGCGATCAAACCGTGGTGCTTGTGCTGCTGTGTGGTTTAAAAGATTTGAGTTGAACCATTACCACTAGTTATAGCTTTCGGTAAATCAGCAAGCGCTCGGTCCTACAATTGGTATCAGAGCCAAGGTCATGGGTTCAATTCCCATTGATTGCAAGGAATGCAATTATTGAGAGGGAGATTGTTGTGTGCAATAATTTTCCCAGCTTGGTAGAGCGATTAAACCGTGATACTTGTACTGTTGTGTGGTTTAAAAGATTTGAGTTGCACCATTATCACTAGCTATAGCTTTTCGTAAATCGGCAAGCGCTCGGTCCTACAATTGGTATCAGAGCCAAGGTCAGGGGTTCGATTCTCATTGATTGCAAGGAGTGCAATTATTGGGAGGGAGATTGTTGTGTGCAATAATTGTCCCTGCTTGGTAGAGCGATCGAACCGGGGTGCTTGAGCTGTTGTGCAGTTTAAAAGATTTGAGTTGCACCATTACCACAAGCTATAGCTTTTGGTAAAGCGGCAATTGCTCGGTTCTACAATTGGTATCAGAGCCAAGGTCACGGGTTCGATTCTCATTGATTGCAAGGAGTGCAATTATTGGGAGGGAGAGTGTTGTGTGCAATAATTGTCCCTACTTGGTTGAGCGATCGAACCGTGGTGCTTGTGCTGATGTGCGGTTTAAAAGATTTGAGTTGCACCATTACCACTAGCTATAACTTTTGGTAAAGCGGCAAGCGCTTTGTCCTACAATTGGTATCAGAGCCAAGGTCATGAGTTTATTTCCCATTGATTGCAAGGAGTGCAATTATTGGGATGCAGATTGTTGTATGCAATAATTGTCCCTGCTTGGTAGAGCGATCGAACCGTGGTGCTTGTGCTGCTGTTCAGTTTAAAAGATTTGAATGTCACCATTACCACTAGCTATAGCTTTTGGTAAATCGGCACGCCCTCGGTCCTACAATTGGTATCAGAGCCAAGGTCATTGATTCGATTCCCATTGATTGCAAGGAGTGGAATTATTGGGAGGAAGATTGTTGTGACAATAATTGTCCCTGCTTGGTAGAGCGATTGAACCATGGTGCTTGAACTGTTGAGCAGTTTAAAAGATTTGAGTTGCACCATTACCACCAGCTATAGCTTTTGGTAAAGCGGCAAGTGCTCGGTTCTACAATTGGTATCAGAGCCAAGGTCACGGGTTCGACTCCCATTGATTACAAGGAGTGCAATTATTGGGAGGGAGATTGTTGTGTGCAATAATTGTCCCTGCTTGTTAGAGCGATCTAACCATGGTGCTTGAGCTGTTGTGCGGTTTAAAAGATTTGAGTTGCACCATTACCATCAGCTATAGCTTTTGGTAAAGTGGCAAGCGCTCGGTCCTACAATTGGTATCAGAGCCAAGGTCACGGCATCGATTCCCATTTATTGCAAGGAGTGCAATTATTGGGATGCAGATTGTTGTGTGCAATAATTGTCCCTGCTTGGTAGAGCGATCGAACCGTGGTGCTTGTGCTGCTGTTCAGTTTAAAAGATTTGAATTGCACAATTACCACTAGCTATAGCTTTTGGTAAATCGGCAAGCGCACGGTCCTACAATGAGAATCAGAGCCAAGGTCACGGGTTCGATTCCCATTGATTGCAAGGAGTGCAATTATTGGGAGGAAGATTGTTGTGTGCAATAATTTTCCCGGCTTGGTAGAGCGATCGAACCGTGGTGCTTGTGCTATTGTGCGGTTTAAAATATTTGAGTTGCACCATTACCACTAGCTATAGCTTTTGGTAAAGCGGCAAGCGCTCGGTCCTACAATTGGTATCAGAGCCAAGGTCATGGGTTCGATTCCCATTGATTACAAGGAGTGCAATTATTGGGAAGAAGATTGTTGTGTGCAATAATTGTCCCTGCTTGGTAGAGCGTCGAACCGTGGTGCTTGAGCTGTTGTGTAGTTTAAAAGATTTGAGTTGCACCATTACCACTAGCTATAGCTTTTGGTAAAGCGGCAAGCGCTCGGTCCTAAAATTGGTATCAGAGCCAAGGTCATGGGTTCGATTCCCATTGATTGCAAGGAGTGCAATTATGGGGAGGAAGATTTTTGTGTGCAATAATTGTCCCTGCTTGGTAGAGCGATCGAACCGTGGTGCTTGAGCTGTTGTGTAGTTTAAAAGATTTGAGTTGCACCATTACCACCAGCTATAGCATTTGGTAAAGCGCCAAGTGCTCGGTTCTACAATTGGTATCAGAGCCAAGGTCAAGGGTTTGATTCCCATTGATTACAAGGAGTGCAATTATTGGGAGGGAGATTGTTGTGTGCAATAATTATCCCTTCTTGGTAGAGCGATCGAACCGTGGTGCTTGTGCTGCTATGCGGTTTAAAATATTTGAGTTGCACCATTACCACTAGCTATAGCTTTTGGTAAAGCGGCAATTGCTCGATCCTACAATTGATATTGGAGCCAAGGTCATGGGTTCGATTCCCATTGATTGCAAGGAGTGCAATTATTGGGAGGAAGATTTTTGTGTGCAATAATTGTCCTTGTTTGGTAGAGCGATCGAACCGTGGTGCTTGAGCTGTTGTGTAGTTTAAAAGATTTAAGTTGCACTATTACCACCCGCTATAGCTTTTGGTAAAGCGGCAAGTGCTCGGTTCTACAATTGGTATCAGAGCCAAGGTCACGGGTTTGATTCCCATTGATTACAAGGAGTGCAATTATCGGGAGGGAGATTGTTGTGTGCAATAATTATCCATGCTTGGTAGAGCGATCGAACCGTGGTGCTTGTGCTGCTGTGCGGTTTAAAAGATTTGAATTGCACCATTACCACTAGCTATAGCTTTTGGTAAATCGGCAAGCGCTCGGTCCTACAATGCGAATCAGAGCCAAGGTCAGGGGTTCGATTCCCATTGATTGCAAGGAGTGCAATTATTTGGAGGAAGATTGTTGTGTGCAATAATTGTCCTGGCTTGGTAGCGAAATCGAACCGTGGTGCTTGTGCTGTTGTGCGGTTTAAAATATTTGAGTTGCACCATTACCACTAGCTATATCTTTTGGTAAAACGGCAAGCGCTCGGTCCTACAATTGGTATCAGATCCAAGGTCATGGGTTCAATTCCCATTGATTGCAAGGAGTGCAATTATTGGGAGAAAGATTTTTGTGTGCAATAATTGTCCCTGCTTGGTAGAGCGATCGAACCGTGGTGCTTGTGCTGCTGTGCGGTTTAAAAGATTTGAGTTGCAGCATTATCACTAGCTATAGTTTTTGGTAAAGCGGCAAGCGCTCGGTCCTATAATTGGTATCAGAGCTAAGGTCACGGGTTCGATTCCCATTGATTGCAAGGATCGGAGTGCAATTATTGGGATGGAGATTGTTGTGTGCAATAATTGTCCCTGCTTGGTAGAGCGATCGAACCGTGGTGCTTGTGCTGCTGTGCGGTTTAAAAGATTTGAGTTGCACCATTACCACTAGCTATAGCTTTTGGTAAAGCGGCAAGCGCTCAGTCCTACAATGGGAATCAGAGCCAAGATCACGGGTTCGATTCTCATTGATTGCAAGGAGTGCAATTATTTGGAGGAAGATTGTTGTGTGCAATAATTGTCCCGGCTTGGTAGCGAAATCGAACCGTGGTGCTTGTGCTGTTGTGCGGTTTAAAATATTTGAGTTGCACCGTTACCACTAGCTATAGCTTTTGGTAAAGCTGCAAGCGCTCGGTCCTACAATTGGTATCAGATCCAATGTCATGGGTTCGATTCCCATTGATTGCAAGGAGTGCAATTATTGGGAGAAAGATTTTTGTGTACAATAATTTTCCCTACTTGGTAGAGGGATCGAACCGTGGTGCTTGTTGAGTTTAAAAGATTTGAGTTGCACCATTACCACCAGCTATAGGTTTTGGAAAAGCGGCATATGCTCGGTCCTACAATTGGTATCAGAGCCAAGGTCACGGTTTCGATTCCATTGATTACAAGGAGTGCAATTATTAGGAGGGAGATTGTTGTGTGCAATAATTGTCCCTGCTTGATAGAGCAATCGAACCGTGGTGCTTGTGCTGCTGTGCGGTTTAAAATATTTGAGTTGTACAATTACCACTAGCTATAACTTTTGGTAAAGCGGCAAGCGCTCGGTCCTACAAACTCTGATAATATATATATAGAGATAGAGAGGTTGTTGTTATATGTTGATAAGTGTAATTCGTGCACTTAAATTATCCTTATAATTCGTATAGATTGTTAGTTTTCTTGGGCGGAATTATGCTTTTTTTTTTTGTTTTTGTTGTGAATTCAGGAATCTAGGTATGGCGTATTACATGGACTTAAAAGGAATGAAAATGACGCTTGGAAGAAAATAGTGAGCTTGGCAAGCAGAGAGACCCGCGCATATGCGCGAGTCAGAGGAGCACATTTGCGCGCGAGACAAATTTCCCCAAACACAAAACATAGATTATCACGCATATGTGCAAGTCTTTGGCATGCATATGCGCGCGGTGCAGATCTCAGATTTAATTAGGTTTCGTCGTGAACTTTAAAAGGGGGATATAATTTATTCTAAAACGGCCGACACAACATGATTAAAAAGAGCGAAAAAATTCAGAGCCAACAGAGGACGGGACACGAAGAACGGAGACAGAAGACTCTTAATCCGGACATGGAGACACACTTTCATCTCTCTTCAACACGTTTCTAATTCGGTTCTTTACTTTTATGTTTTTAGTGATTACAAACAGATTTTGTTGTAATCTAGATTCGAGTATGAACTAATTTTATTTTCTAGATATTGACGTAGTCTTGGTCGAACCTATGTTATTGGATTTTTGAATTTTCATTGAATTAAATTATCGTGTTTATTTGTGATCTCTTGCCTTTAATGCTTTTGGATTACATGCCATAATTCGATTGATCAAATAATTAAGATCTAACACTCGAGAGAGGGGATTGAAATTAGGATTGGGGAAATCACATCGTCTGATGTTTATAACATGCAAAAGATGTATAACTATGGTGAATCCATAAAACGAACATTGTTTGCATATATTATTTGTTACTTGATTTTGAATAGATATATTAAAATCAGTACTAGATAATACAGTTTTATTTATCACTTGAAAAAAGAAATAGAAAAATTGCGAGTTCTTGGTTAATAAACATGACGAGATTTAATGTTAGTCAATTTTAATTTAGCATAGGGGAGATCAGACGAAATCATATCTCTAGATTGATTTAATCACTGAATTTCAACTGCGTGTTAAGATTTACATGATTCGTTATTTTCTTTGAATTGATTATAAACTATCTCATTGAATTTTTCTAAATAAAGTTGAACTATGTCAATTATGGTACTTAATATACAGTTTTAAATAATTACTCCTCTTGGGATCGATATCTGTACTCATGACAGTACTAAAACTTGACTCCGTACACTTACGATAGTGAAAATATGCAACATATGTACTAGTATTTCATTTGTGTGATGCATAGACTATATCTCGTATATAATATAATTAAAAATTGAGGCATTCAATCAAGGTGTAATCGACTCTATAGCTTCTTCAATAAACGATGGTTCTTCGATCAAGTTTTGAATGATTTTCTAGTCAGACCGTTTCTGCGACTTGGGATATTCAAATATTTTGTGGGTGTTTTGGATTATGGTTTTGTGAGTAATATATTTAAAAATACATTTTGAAATTTGTGCGTAAGCAATGATAATATTTAAGTTATACAAATATTTAAATATAGACATTTAATCAAGGATGACTTGAGATATATATTTTATACATATATCCAATTGGAAATATTAAGTTTTGTTGTTGAAATATTGTTTTGTGTTCTCAAAACATTTATTCAATGATGACTTGAGTAACAGTTTATAACTCTGGACACATTTCTCAAAATATACATATGAAGTCAACTCTATATATAAATATATGAGTTTGATTTGTGAATTTACTTAGTTATTCTTTTCTCACTATTATTTATTTAGGTGACTTTCAATTTTCTGATTTAATTACCTAATTAACTAATTTATTTTTATTTATTTAAGTGACTTTTCAATTTTCTGGTCTAATTATATAATTAACTAATAGATAATTATACATTACTATTGTTTCATTTTTCCTACTATTACTTAATAATTGATAATTTTTTTAATTTAATTTAAATACTTAATTAATATAATTGATACATAACTATACATTCTTTCAAATAAAAATTCGAATACTATCAATACTCTTTTGCATTTTTTGTTACTATGTATTCTTTCATATCAATAAAGTAAACTACTATCATATTGTTGACTTGGTTTTCATTTCTGTAACATATGAGATAAGTTGTTTCATTTTTTATGAGGTCTCTTACAAAATGATATTTTATATCAATGTGCTTGCTTCTTTCATGTAGTACTAGATTCTTTCACATTTTTATGACTGAACTATTATCACAATAAATTGCAATAAGATCACGATTACTGAATTTAAGCTTCTCGATAACTATTTTCAACCAAATAGCTTGACATGCACATGAAGTCGCTGCAACAAATTCAACTTCAGTGGTTGATAATGTAACAATTGATTGCTTATTCGAAGTTCATGGAAAAATTGTTGAATCTAAGAGAAAATCATAATAAATTAGGTTGTGTATTCTAAATAGTTGGACTTAAGGATTGAATTTAATCGATTAAAGGTTTTAAGGACCTTATTGCAATAACCGAATGTATGGGGACATAATTGCAAAATCGAAATTTTAAGTGCTGTTTTTGAATTTTTCGAATTTTTGGGGTCAAATTCTTAATTTTCCGAGAATTTTAAGGTTTTATTTGGGCTAAATTCGAAATTATTTGGGACAAAAATGCAATTTTTGAGAATTGTAGGGCCAAATTGCAATTTTAGAAATTTTTGAGGTAAAAATTTGAGATTTTTGATTGGGTACTAGACGTAAATAAGTGATTTTTCGAGGATTTTGGGGTAATTGCTGGTAGAAAATTTCTTAGGTTTCAACACGATCAGATTTGATGGTATGTTTTGTCACATGAAGAATACATATTCAAGTGTAGCCGCTTATGCATTGGTAGATTCCGGAGCTACACATTCATTTATATCCAAGTTATTCGTTAAGCGACTAGGAATCATATCAGAGGCTATGGATTTGAGATTCAGAGTATCGATTACATCCAGAGATCAGATGTTTACCTCACAGATAATGAAGAAATTGGAGCTTTGGTTACAGAAAAATGTGGTGCAAGCAGACCTGATTGTGCTACCGTTACCATAATTCGATATTATTCTTGGTATGGACTGACTTTATTCGAAGGAAGCTGCTATAGATTTTTGACAGAGGTCAGTCTCTGTCCGACCACCCAGCGGTAAGCCATTTATATTTGAGGCAACAAGACATCAGCAGATGCCTCACATCATTTCTTGCATCTATGAGAGGAAGCTCATGATAAGAGGCTGCCGGACATTTTTTGCCAGTATTGTGACAGTGACTGAGCTAGTCAGTCAGAGGCTAGAGGAGGTCGAAGTGGTCAGGGACTTCCCCAGTGTTTTTCCGGAAGATGTTTCAGGCATTCCACCAGAAGATAGGTGTACTTTTCTATTAAGCTTATGCCAGGTACAATGCCGATTTCAAAGGCAGCCTACCGTCCAGCGCTTGCATGGGATTCCAGTGTCCATCGTGTCAAACAGAGATCCGAGGTTCACGTCTGCATTCTGGAGTAGTCTGTATCAGGTATTTGGTACTAAGATGCTATTCAATACTGCCTTCCATCCTCAGACAGGACGGACAGTCAGAGAGAGTGATTCAGATTTTGGAGGACCTACTCAGAGCTTGTATGATCAACTTACAGGGCAGTTGGGAGCCGAAGTTACCTATTGTGGAGTTCACATACAACAAGAGTTATCAGGCATCGATTGGCATGGCTCCATTTGAGTCCTTGTAAGAGAGAAAGTGTAGGTCACCAGTGTATTGGGACGTGGTAGGAGAGATGACAGAGTTAGGACTAGATATTGTCAGTCAGACTGTAGATTTAGTGGTCAAGATTCGGGACAAGATGAGGACTGTGCTGAAAGTTGCATGAAGGGTGTGATGAGATTCGGGAAGAAGGGAAGCTTAGTCCTAGATTCATAGGACCGTTGGAGGCCCTGGAGAGAGTTGGACACTCGCATACAGAGTTGCATTACTGCTAAATCTGACAGGAGTTCGTAATGTGTTCCATATCTCTATGCTGTGGAAGTACATGTCGAATCCTTCGCATGTGATGAACTATGATCCACTTCATCTGACACCGAACCTGACTTTAGAGGAGAGACCTACTCAGATATTAGATAGGCATGAGAGGAGGCTTCGAAAGAAGGTGATCAACATGGTCAAAGTCAAGTGGCTGAATCATTCTGAGGAGGAAGCTACTTGGGGAGATGGAGATCGAGATAAAGAGTCGCTACTCGGAGTTATTCGGTATGTTTTAAATTTCGAGGAAGAAGTCCAGGAAATTCAAACTACGTAACCTAACTGCATGCAATCTAGGGTTTTTTATTTTTAAATATTTGTTTAGTGATTTTTATGCATTTATTTCATGATTATTGCATTGATAGGTGTTTATTCCTTGGTTATTTAAAGTTTCATGCATTAGAGTTTTCAGTTGCGTTTCGCGCTCGTATGGGTAATGGAGACCAGGAATAATCAAGAAAAATGTTTTTATTTAAATAATTACTTTGAATTATTTAATAAATTGTGTATTTAAATGAGAATTTTGAAAATGAGCCTTAGTTGGGTATTTTTACTTGTCGGGCTGTATTTTAAACCGGTACGTAAATTTTAATGATTCAGAGGATTTTTTGAGGGTTCACGCAATATTTTCAAAAACGTTCCAAAACGAGATATTTTTCGGGAGTGCTTTCGGGCTTGACGGGTTTTTTTTTGTTACTTAATGGGCCTAAAACTTTTTTTAACTCCTTTAATTATATTTTAGGGCCCATTAGTGTATCTTACTTTAACCTAAAATCTACCCTACAAACCCTAAACCTAGCAGCAAAGCACACGACCTCCCCTCTCTCTCATCAGCAACAACCCCTCTTATATTTTAGCACTAGCATCTCGAAATTCTTCTAGGTTTGCAAGAAAAATCTTCCCCCGCCTCTTCGGTGCTCATCCTACGCTTTGATATTCCAGTTTTCGAGCATTTAAATGCAAAGGCACGCCATGTATCTCTTTTTCTCATCATTCACGCTATGTATATGTTGTTGTGTGTGTGATTGCATGAGAAATTATTGATTTAACATGTATTATCGTTTTTGCAAAGGTTTTGACATGAACATGCATATATCCTTTATGCAACTCACGTTCTTCATGTTCTTATGTAAGGGGCTACCGATATGGGTTTTTGGGGGACTGATTAGGAAGATGGTGAAGCGGACATGATGTTGGAGTCGAGTCTCGGTCAGGTTAAGGTGAAGGCCGATGGTTTTTGGCTAGGGAAGACTTGATATTGATAGATCGAGGGAAATGGATGGGAGCAGCAAGCATGGGCTCGGTCCAGGCCATCATTCAAACCCTGGTGGGTCCATGTCAAGGCTGGGAAGGGTTCATGGGCTGCTGGTCGTGAGGCTAGGGGCGATGCAAAGGGTATGTCGGTGATTAGGGTTTGAAGTTGGTGATCTTGGGGAAGGATTGTGTAGCAGCGTGCATGGGGGCTAGGGTACTTGGTTAGATCGGTCTAGGAGGGTCCAAAGTGGGTTAGGGAGAGTTGGTTCGAGGATTGTTTGAGTTGGTTAAGAGTGGGGTAGAAGTTGGCTTTGTAATATGGGGACGTTTTTCTATCCCAGTGTTAGGGCTGAGGCGCCTGGACTTCGAACTAGTAGCGTTGCAGCGCTGTGTTGGGGCCTAGGAGCTAACCAAGCGTCGCAGTGCCACATTGTTAGTGCCTGGGCGCTAGTCCAGGGTTTGAGGAACTTTTAGTTTAAGCAATTTTGGTTCATTTGGGTATTGGTACATTGTTATGGTCGAGCTTAGTGAGGGTTAGATTGGTCATATGAGCTGGATTAGGAATCTTTGAATTTTGATTTAAGCGTGGGCGTCTTCGGGTCGAGTTAGCAGTATTGGCAACGCCTTAAACACAATTTGACGTGTTTTAAATGTTTTTGTTATCACGAATATGACTTTTTATGTAAACATGAAAAATTATGTTGCATGCTTGATTTTGAGGAAAAGTTACATATATGCATGTTTTTATTAAATGATGAATATGATGACATGTTTTGAAGGATGAGAGTTGGTTGTGACTAATACGATAATACGATAATACGATGACATGTAAGGCCAATGATTAGTGGATGGGTAATACTGTCGCTGATGTCCCTGCTGTCGGGTACTGCAGTTATATATAGATGGATCCATCACCTAATACGATGATGCGAAAATCACAACTAATGAACAAAATTCAAATTAATAAAACGAAAACGTATATGTTGATATGATGAGATATGTTATGAAAATGTTTATGCTTTGACAGGTCATGATTATGCTTACATTTTTTTAAGATAATGAAACGTATTTTTATTACGGTACGTTTCACTATTGCGTGATATATATGTGTATTTGTTATGATGTTACAGGTGTGTTGAATCTTTAGACTCACTAGGTGTGAATGAAGCATGTGAGCAAATTGATCATGAGATTGGAGGTACCGAAGAATGAGTAGCTAGAGTTGGTTGTGTGCACGCGAACCCGAGGACCGTATTTTCCACACATCATATTTATGATATGGAGAGATTTTGGATATTTTCATTCTATGTCTTTGTATTGTGTTGATGTTTGACATGATTTTTACATGTCTCTTTTTTTAAAACATATGTCAAAGGTTGACGAGTTGTCTATTTTTAAACTGCAGTATTTTTATATGTTAGTTGATTACTTGTATTTTAAAATTTGAAATATTCAGATACTATTGCATGCATGCATAAAGATATAATTTTTGAAAAGTAGCTTAAAAAAATTCTAAGTAGTATTTAAAGTAGTAGACGTCTCAATGCAGCTGCCACAGATTGTGAATTCCAAGCTGAGCAAGCCCTGAAAGATATTGATTTTAATTTGCAGCATAAGAGGCAACAACACCTAGCAGAGCTCTCATCCAGTGAAGAGGCAATTTACGGGACCTCCGAAAGCTCAAGGGCAGCAAAATCCCCAAGGACAATGGAAGATGCCAGGGCAACAAAAGCCACCGCAACTTGGAGCACCAAAATATGAGGAGAGGTCATTATGCAAAGAATCAATCGCTTACATTATGGAAAGTTCACGTGGATCATATAGGCGCTTCATATGCAAGGAAGAGAGACATAAAGCTACTGATTGCCCGAAGAAGAGAGGACCAATTGTGGGCAGAGCTTATGTGATGCATGTTGAAGAAGCTGAGGAAGAGCCATACACGACTCTAATAAGTGGTAACCTAATTATTTAATGTTTTTATATTCTTTTTATTGCATGAAATGTTAAATTGGTTATGAGAATTGATTGGGATAATGAAGAACCTACAAAAATTAGGTTGCAAGCTCTACTATAGTTGAATTTAGGAGATGACATTAGAAATTATAGAAATTTAGCTTGAAATAGGAGCCTTATGAATGCAAAGGAGATGATAAAATCAAAATAAGAATCTTAAGGCTTCAAAGTTGAGAAAAATCAAGAATTTGGGACATGTATTAAATTTTTTCGATAACCTAGGGGCCAAATCACAAAATCCGAAACTTATAGGGCTAAATTGCACTTGGCCAAAATCTCAGGGGCTAATCCGAATTTTTAAGAATCAAGGGACTAAAATTGAGATAAACCAAAAATTTTAGGATGAAAATGGAATTTTCGAAAATTCAGGGACTAAATCGCAAATTATAAATAGTCAAATCTAGGGGCTGTTTTGCAAATACTAGGTAAATAGGTGCTGTTTTTGCAACTTCCTAAATTCTAAGGGATAAAACAATGATTTTTGAAATATTAGGGCCCAAATGGATGGAATTTGAAATTTTTGGGACTAAAATGGCAAAAGTTGAAACTATTAGGGATGCAAATGATATTTTGAAAATTTTAAGGGGTTTTAGGGTTCAAGCTTTTAATTTTTGAAAATTTTTGAGAAAATAATGATAGAAATTCCTTAAGTTTCAACATGAATAGATTTGATATGATTATGTATTCGTTGCGAGAAGGATATTCATTCTAGGTGTAGCTACCTACGTATTGCTGGATTCGGGAGCTACACACTCATTCATATCCGAGACATTCGTCAAGCGAGTAAATATTATACCCAAGGATATGGGATTGGGCTTCAAAGTTTCTATTCATTTTGGTGACCAAATGATCACTTCGCGTATTGTGAAGAATCTGGAGCTTCGTTTGCAAAAAAAATGTGGTTGGGGCATATCTCATCGTACTCTCAATGCCTGAATTCGAAATCATTCTTAGCATGGATTGACTATCATTGAATGGAGCTTCGATAGATTTTCGACAGAGGTCAGTATCTATTCAACCGCTCAGCGGGAAATATTTTTTTGTCTTTGAGGTAGGGAGGAAAAAGCAAATGCCGCACATTATCTCTTGCATGTGTGATAGGAAACTTATGAGATAAGGATGTAAAGATTTTCAAGCATGTCTTACGTCATCACCCATTCTCAATTGTCAGAGGCTAGAGGAGGTTGAGGTCGTCAAAAACTTTTCTAGCGTCTTTCCTGAGGACATTTCTGGAATTCCACCGAACCGAGATGTGGAATTTTCGACTGACTTGATGCCGGACATTGTGCCAATCTCTAAGGCACCCTATCTTCTAGCACCCACCGAGATGAAAGAGTTAAAAGATCAAATCCAAGAATTGCTGGACAAGAGTTTTATTCACCCTAGTTGTTCTCCGTGGGGCACACCAGTGTTATTCGTGAAGAAAAAAGATGGTAGTATGCGACTTTTATCGAATATTGAGTGTTGAATAGAGTCACAATCAAGAACAACTATCTTTTACCTATAATTGAAGACTTAATTGATCAATTGCAAGGAGCATCGATTTTCTCGATGATAGATCTTCGTTCGGGATATCATCAACAGAAGGTAAAATAGCCCGATGCTCATAGGATGACTTTTAGGACTAGATATGGGCGCTTCGAATTTATGGTCATGCCATTTGGGTTGAAAAATGCGCCAGCGATCTTCATGGATCTCATAAATCGCGTATTTCAGCTGTATCTAGATTGATTCGTCATAGTCTTCATTGATGACATTCTTATTTAATCAAAGAACCGAGAGGAGCATAGTCAGCACTTGATAACGACATTACAAATATTGCAAGATAGGAAGTTATTCGCTAAGTTCAGCAAGAGCGATTTTTGGCTCGAGAGAGTGGCGTTCTTAGGCCACATCATTTCTAGAGATGGAGTTGAGTTTGATCCGAGCAAAGTCGAGGCAGTAAGAGAGTGGCCAGTACCAAAGAGTGTAACCGAGATCCGTAGTTTTTTGGGTGAAGGATCGTGTGCTAGCACCTTCAAAGATGCTTCAAACACAATAAATCAATGAGCTGCAATAGCTCGTGTTCTAAAAATATTAACACCGATGAATTAAATCGATTTTGGTTTAAAAACCAATCAGAATAAACTTGAAGTAATCCTTTGTGAAGAAACCTGTTACATTAGAAAACATTTTAACTAATGTAAACTGAATAAATGAAAAGCAAAGAATCAGTTGTCGCATTTGTCAGTTCAGTTTTTACCAAAACTGAAATGATGGATGCTCTAACTGATCAAATAAGTTTGAAAACAACAATTAATCAGTTAAGTACACAAGATATGTTTATGGATATTCGGAGATTTCAACTTCTCCTACGTCACTCCTTCTACCACATCGTGCAAGATCCACTAGAAGAATTTTATTTATACAACTACTTGTACAAACCCACTCAGCTTAGGACTTACAATAGTGTCTCAACTGAACTCCTAGCCTAGACTGAAGGCAACACCTTTCAGCCAACACTTGTTTAACGTCTATGTGTCAAAGACTACATACACAAGTTTAACGTCTTTGTGCAAGACAATATTTGAGTGTGTTGTGTGTGTGTGTGTGTGTGAATTGATATCTGAGTACAACAATAAATTGTCCTCACACTGAGGGAATTTTGCCTCTAATCTAATCCGATAACACGGGTGTTCCTTTTGGGCCGATTGCTTCTTGAAAGATGATAAGCAATATGCGTGCTCTTTTTCTTCTTAACTTTACACACTCTTCTTATTCTTCTCTATCATTGTTATTTTTGTCTCCACTGATCTTCTTTATATAGGAGGGAAACTGATCGTACAGTGAGACTCAATAATTGTATCAATTACAGCTTGAATTCGTTCATAGGATTTTGTGTCTCGACTTTTTCGACATGTCTTCAGGAATCTCTCGGCTTTAATCTCTGCTGCAACGTCCATTAATTGTACTACTAATAGTACAGATATTTACCAAGCGCGCACAGCTGGATTCCATTGAATAAGCTTGTTGTGTTCTCCATACTGATTGATTCCTGTCTGATTCTTTGAACTGCTCAGTTGAACTGGTCTTGAACTGGTATTGTGAAATCAGTTGGCTCGTCAGCTTAACTGGTTACACTGGTTCAATTGAACTGGTCAGTTGGACTTTCTATCAGTTGAACACTTCATCAACTGGCCGGGCTTCTGAAGGGTCTTCTGCTGAATTACCTAACAACTGATCAATCGGTTGAACTGTTCTTCGATACATCAGTTGAAATTCAGCTTGGGCAATCAGTTAGCTCTATCAGTTGGCGTTCTCGAAAGCTTCAGTTAGCCGAGATAACTAATCAGTTTGGCTTCTGATCAGTTACAGTATCCTTCGCACTATGATAAATTATTAGTAACAAAATAAAAAGTTTTGTTAACATCAAAATCAAGATTGTGAACATGAAATGTTCCAAAATTGGGTCTAGCTGGCTTCTACCGAAAGTTCATTCAAGGTTTCTCTAATATCGCGGTACCCTTGACCGCTTTGACGAAGAAAAATGAAAAAAATTATTTGGGGATCCGAATGCCAAGAGGATTTTAAGAAGCTGAAGCAAGCCTTGACTTCAGCGCTAGTTCTGTCGATGCCTTCGGGGCAAGGAGAGTATTTTCTTTATACGAACGCTTCAAAGCTTGTTTTAGGCCGAGTTTTGATGCAAAATGACCGAGTTATAGCTTATGTGTCTAGATAGTTGAAGGTTCATTACACAATAAGTAGAGCTGTATATTCGAGAGATCGTCCGACTGAATGAGATTCCAATGTCCATTGTTTCTGATTGATATCCGAGGTCAACATCATTTTTTACAGAAGAGTCTACTTGCAGCAATGTGGACTAAGATGTTATTCAATACATCATTACACCCTAAAACCGATGGTCAGACTGAAAGGGTGATTCAAATTTTGGAGGATATATACCGAGCTTGTGTGATCGATTTCCAAGGAAGTTGGAAACCAAAGTTACCTCTAGTGGAGTTCACCTATAACAATAGCTATCAATCGTCTATAGGAATGGCTCCTTATGAGGCATTACATGGAAGGAAGTGTAGATCACCTATATATTGGGACGAGGTTGGCGAAAGAGGAGAATTTGGTCCGGACTTGATCAAGTAAACAACAGAGCTAGTAGTCAAAATCCGTTATAGGATGAAGATAGCACAAAACCAACAAAAGAGCTATGCCGACAAGCGATGAAGAGAGCTAGAGTTTGCCGTAGTCGACCACGTATTTGTGAAAATAGCACCGAGAAAGTTGTTATGATATTTGAAAAGAAAGGAAAGCTCAGTCCAAGATTCATATGAGCATTTGAGATTATAGAGAAGATTGGGACATTAGCTTATATAGTGGCGTTGCAACCGATGCTAACCAGAGTACATAATGTGTTCCATATTTTGATACTACGGAAGTAAACCCTTCACATGTACTAAATTATGAGCCTCTGCAGTTGACTCCAAATATGTCATAAGAGGAAAGACATACACAAATTTTGGGTAGGCAAGAAAGAAGACTTCGAAACAAATTTATTCAAATGGTTAAAGTTAAGTGGATAAATCAATCGGAGGAAGAAGCTACTTAGGAAATTGAGAGGGACATGAGGAGTCGCTACTCGGAGTTATTCGATAAGTTATAATTTCGATGACGGAATTTCATTTAAGGGAGGGATGAATTGTAAGATGCAAAATACGATGACGTAACTTAACTGCATGCAAATCTAAGGAAAGTGGAAAATTACTAATTAAATGGTTTTAATTGCACGAATTAAATATGGTGTGTATGTTTACATGTTTACATGTACTTTTCTACATGAATGCATAAAAACAGTGTTTTAAAGGTTATTCGAGACGAGATTGTGGAACGGAGACCGGTATAACGGCCTGAAAATTCGTGTTTGAATATTTGCGGAAAAATTAAAAATTTTCTTTGTAAAGTAAGTAAAATGCCTCATTCATAAAATAGACCGTTAAATAAAGTTTAAATGTTAAAAATAGCAGCGGAAGAAATTAACATTTTTTGAAATAATAATAAAAAGTTTTTCCAACGATAATTAAAATCTTTGCGCAATCGCATAATAATAAATGCTGAACTGAGGTCCTCGGGTCCTACTACTGCCCGACTCGAGCCTGCTCACTGGTCCCCGCCCTCGGTCCCAACATCATCAGCACCTACAACAATCAAGTCTAGTGAGTCTAAAGACTCAACATGCATATATAGTAAATAACAAGTAAATAAATAGTAAAGTTTCATGCAAGTGAAAATATCATTTCATGAGGCATAACGTAAAAATGTCGTGGCATGATTAATTATAATACGTGCATAGCTGTACTGAAAATCATAATGAAAATGTTTGCTCCTTGGAGCCCTGTACTGAAATAGCCTGTAATAATTTTCTGGTGAGATTATGGTCTACGCATGTGGTCCCTGAACTGAACTGACCGGTAACTGGCGATCGGGCCTGTAACTGGCGACATGACTTAGTAATGTACGTCTGATCAGACCACTGCCACTGTACTGGGTGAAACAACTGAACTGACCGGGCTTGTAACTGGCGACCGGGCTTGTAACTGGCGACATGACTTAGTAGTGCTCTCATAACCGGTAACTGACGATCGGACCGGTAACTGGCGACCGGATTTAATCATGATATTAAAGTGACCACAAGCAATATCGCATAAATTTCAAAAATGAATATTTTTGCACGTAATATAATTAACCAACATAATTAAATATGAACAATTTCGATCTTCTTGCATTAAAATCATACACTTGCGATATTTAAAAATATCTATATGGCTTGATTGAAGAGTGAAAGAAGATATAAATATGCCTTAGTTTGTTTTGACAGAAAACAAACGAAATAACGACGCGGCGCGGCGGAGACGGAGTGCTCTTCACTTTCTCACTTTTTCTCTCTTAATCCCTTTAAACCAAGCATGCACCATAATTATTATAATAGCATAAAAATCGTAAACCTGATGCATGAACATTTAAAAATATCATTAATTTGTGCTCAGGGTGCTGCCAGGACCCAAATCTCACCCCGGGTGCAAAATGACCATTTTGCCCCTGAAAACCCAAAAATTATCGTTTCAACCCTGGACTCTAAATTGACCCGAATCTTACCAAACTCTTTAAAATGTCCCAAAACATTTTTATAATTATTTCTCAGACGTAAACTCGAGCTCGTTTCAAACTTATTCTATTCGTTTTAAAACTTAGACCAAGGGTCCCGTTTTTAACCCGAAGCGACTCGAAACTTTACCCAAATTTTTTTCCAACTTTTACCATATCTTAAAAACGATTAAGGGGCCTTAAATAAATGTCATTAAGCTGCTAATTCAAGGCTGAAATATTCAGAATTTGACAACATCTTACGGTCCTATCACAATACACCAACACATGTGCATTCACTCCCCAAAACTCGCACCTCACGCTAAACCGACTTCCCCAGCCTTGAGCCAACCTACGAAGGACCTCGATCAGAACTTAAGACATCTATCAAAACCAAGCCACCACCCCCATACACGCCTGTAACCACTAGGAATCAAGAAAATGTGTTAAGCTCTCTACCGAGACCACTCTACCCAACATGGTTCGGTTGTTTGCTCCTTAGACCCCACCGAGGTTCGAGCCATTCCAGCCCCCACCACAGACCCATCAGGGTCTGGTCTAGGACTGGAGAAGGTCCTCACCCGGCTGGTTTACAAGAATCCAAGGAACCCCCCACTATCCCAAGTCTCGATCCGCATAGCCATCACGGCTTTGAAACAAACTCCATCAAATTCCCACTCCTGCACCTACAGCTATCACACCTGATCGTTACTTGCTCTTGACAATCCAACCCAGCAGCCCCTTGCACCACAAAACCGAAACGTGAGTAGCAAGCATGAAAGAAAATGCAAGAATACATGCACAAACCGAAAACTCTTCATTGCCATGAACTGGATCGAAATATTTCATGCATAATACATACACATCAGACATATATTACGTGAATGATGCAGAAAAGATGTTACATAGCGTGCCTTGATGCAATAAACGCAAGAAAACTCGAAGCGGGGAACGCCGGGGGAACTTTGATGTAAGAATGAGCTATGGCCGAGAGGTTGCTGCTGATTTTCTTGAGGAAACCGAGAGAAATGAGAGGAGGGGTGGTGTCGGCTGATAGGAGGATTAGGTTTGGGTTAAGGTTAGCTTAGGGTGCTAATTAAATAGTTAGGATTAAATAGTTAGGAAAATGCTAATGGGCCAAGAGTTGGGTTTAAAGGGGGATAAAATGAATTTAGGATTCATTAAGCTTAAAAATAGGCTCATTAAGTCCAAACATATCCCTGAAAAATATTTCGGGTCGGAAAGTTCTTGAAAATATTATCCGAACTCTCATAAAGTCTTCCGATTTGATAAAATTCGCGTACCGCTAAAAATTATAATCCTGCGGGTAAAAATACCTAAAAAATCCCATTTTCGAAAAATAAACTTAAAATGGTTTAAGTTAATTTATAAAAAAAATAAATCGTATAATAAAATAATTTTCCTGAAAATTCTCCGATCTCCGATCCTCGTTTGAACGTGAAATACATCTAGAAATTCTAATGCATGAATTTCATGAATTAAATCCTATCATGCATGAATTATGCCTAAAATGCATAAAAATAATAAAACATAAATTAATGAAATAAACATGCATTTAATGCTTTAAAAACAATTAAATAAAATACCAAAAAAGTTTAATAACTTGCATGCATGCCAACTTTTAAAAATATATTTACTAACATGCTAAATTACCACTTCTTAAATAAGTCTTTATTAACTTATCTCAATACTTCATCTCCGGTCCGGCCTCACTTATTTTACTGAAAAGATAACAATTAAACTACTGCGTAAAATAAATAAATTTAAAGAAAAGAATTTAAATACTCATACAATAAAAATCATTTTAATTTTAAATACTAGAATTATGCATGGCTTATACGCAGTCCGATTTACGGGTTCTACAACCGGAGACCATATGAGGGAAAATATTTTTTATTAAATAATTATTTTTAATTGTTTAATTACATGGTATATGTAGAACCCGAAAATCAGATTACGTATAAGTCATGCATAATTTCTATTATTTAAATTAAAAATGAAATATTATGAAAATATGGAGTGTTTTAGTTATTTTAAAAGAATAGGTTTAGTTTTATCTTTTCACGGTAAATACGCGAGACCAGACCGGAGTTTGGAGATTAAAGATAAAATTAATAATAAGAAAGATATTCTTAAATTTAATTAAGTCAATGAATAATTTAATTTACAGAAATAGAATGTTTTAAGATTTATTAAATTAATTAGAACTAAGTTGTTAATAAATTCTTTTAGGTTCAAGATTTAATTAAAGCTTAAATTAAAATGTGTAAACAATGGAGGATGAATTAATCTAGGTATAATATATTCAAGAAATTAAACATAACATTTAAATACTTAAATTTTAAGTCAAGCATGCCATACAAAATTCTAAGCAAGATCTTTAAACTAAATTAAATTGTTAATGCATTAAAATATATAATGAATGGTTAATTTCTTAAACAATAAAAATGCAAGGATTAAATAAGAATATACCATGCAAATGAGTAGCAAATTCGGTAAAAACCTTAACCCATTTCTAAAGTGATAGGTAACTCCCCATTCAAGTCAATTTTAATTGTATTCTATGGGGTGTTCATCTCCCCATTTTAATGCACTAATTATAAGTAAATTCAAATACAAAATACACCTTAATTCTTCTTTAATCCATCATGCTAGCAAATACACGAAATTATACAACAAAAAAATAAGGACAAGACAACGGCTACAAGAGGGAGGAGAAACAATTCAAAACCAATCGAATTCTCACTTGTAACTCCTAACTAAATGCATATTATGACCCCTTAACACCTCCTATATCATACACCTTCATCCCTAACATCACTTACACCCATATGCTCGAAACTATCAGAGGAAACCAGCTGATAAAATTCGTGAACAGCAGCAGGAAAAATTAAGAAAGAAAAGAATCCTCAACTCCGATCCCGTCGCGTCGTGTTGTCGTTTTGATTTGTTTTGTCAAAACAAATTCCAGGCATGTATATATTGTTTCTTGACTCTTCAATCAAGTCCTATAGATATTTTTAAACCAATATATAATCAAGATTCATGCAGCATCACGAAATTTGTACAGCAACCACACAATTTTCTGCACAGAATTTTACTTCCTTTTTGTGTCTCACGGTTTCTGGCTTGCTTTGTGGCTCAGGAGGTTGGCTCGTTTTCCAGGCACCCACGGCTGTTGCTAGGCATGATTTAGGGTATTTTAGGGTGTTAGTGATTCATTGGTTTGAGTCCAAACGTTTCAAAAACAAAAGCATGACAGCAACTATTTCCACAAGCTACAGATCTAGTGCACATTTTCTGTCAGTTGGTGTTTAATGGTGGGGATCGAATCTTGTATGTCCTAGGGACTATAGCCGTGGTTAGAACTCTACCTTAACATGTCAAGGACGTGACCAAATCATCCCTTCAAGGATTGGTTCACGGATCCATCAAAATTTCACCAAAACATCACAAGCACATTTCGGTTTCATCATTTTTCTGTGTGAGTAACTTTCGGTTTGTGAGGTGTTGAATGGATGGTGGTTGGTTTCTAGCCCATAACCATGGTTCCTACCACACTTCAGCATGTTAAGATCGAGCCAAGGTTAATTATATAGCCTCTGGAACGAAGATCGACAACAAAAGATCTCAATACATATCACTGCACCAGATTTTGTGTTCTCGGACTGGAGCCGTGATTGTCCTAGACATTTGCTTGGTTTGTGGTTGCTTTAGCCCTTTTGGCTTTAGCCCTTAGCCATGGTCCAAGCCATGCCTTAGAATGTTGTTAAGAGTCTCTGTTTGGTGGTTCTAGCCAATGGTCATGAAATTTCGAATTTATCCCCTCACACGCGCAATAGCAGCTGCTGTAAATTCTGTTTGTGACAGCAACTTTGAGTTCGGTTTCAGGAGGTGGTTTGAGTTCTTGGTTAGCTTTTAGCCCATGGACTTGGACTGGACACTACCTTAATGAGTTAGGAAAGTCTTTTTTTTGTCCGTTCATGATTTGGTCGAGTTTAGAGGTCATACGAGAATTTACGGTAAAAGGTGCCAAAATGACTCTCGAAAGAGTGTTTTATGTTTTTTAATTCCTTTCACCTATTTTCGTGTTTTATAGTTATAATGCATATTTTCCAGTATGTTTGGAGTATTTTTAATCATGATTAAACGTCGGTTTAATGTTGGTTCGGGTTGGTACGAAGCCATGGTTAAAAATCAAGTTGTTGGTCCGAATCGTCTCGTTTTTGGTTCTATTGTTAAATTTTTGTCAAGTTAAGATTTATTGCATGTGTCACATATTAGAAGTAAGTCGCAGCAAGCCTGGGAACGATCCAACTCATCCGGTAAAAATAAGGATATAATTATATTACGTGCATAAAAATATAAAATGTTTATTTTTGAGATATATGCTATGTCTTGTGGTCACCTTACGTTTATGGGTTTGGAAGTCGGTAGGCGCAATCGAGGACCTCTCCGCCTGGTGACTTACGATCGGTTTATGATTATGTATGGGTACGGAGATCTAGTCCAAGGGCTGTCATTGATATCTACCGCCCAATATACTGTGGTTTAGTCTGATCAGGCGCTTACGCTATGTTATGGGCCACTAGCTTAGAAACATTATCTCTACCAGAAAATTATGATATGTTATGACAGAGCTCTATTGAGCAAAGCTTTTACGTATGATTTTCAGATATGCACGTATTTATAATTATTCGTGATACGATTTTCACCATGCGCTTTACGATACCATATTTTTATGTTGCATGCGATTTTATGATATAGTTACTTGTTATTCACGATATATACATGTTGAGTCTTTAGACTCACTAGATTTGATTGTTGTAGGTATTGATGAGGCCGAGACGAGGGCGTGGACCAGTGAGCGATCTTGGGACAGTAGCGGTAAACCCGAGGACCTCATGATTTAATTTGTGCACCTTTTATTATTCAAACTCAGTTTTAATACGCTGGATTATTTTTAAGTTGATGTTTACGTTGGATTATTTTTAAATTGTTGGTTGAAAACAATATTCGCTTCTGCTGTTAATTTAAAGTTAACATTAGTTACATGTTTATTTTATAAATGAGACAAGATAATTATTTATTTAGAAAAATTTTAATAATTCCGAAAAAATATGAATACGAAATACGGGCCTTTACAGTATATTTTATTGGAAATTTTGAAAATAAGATTTTATGAGATGTTTTTACGCACCGAGTTGTACTTTTAACCGGTATTCGATTTTCGATGAAAATATAAACTATTCAAGAACTCGGGTTATATTTTTTTCACAAATATTTCTAAACAAAATATTTTAAATATTGAATAATGAGCTTATTATACTAGGTTAATGGGCCTAAGCTTGCACCATGTATTTTATTTAATAATTAAGGCCCTAAAACCTAACCTTTTCTCACCAAAAACTCACACCCAACATACCTATTAGCACTAGGACTCTTCCTTTAGTATTCAACACACACCACACGTAATTATTGGGAGGAAGCCACAGTTTTGAAGGGAAAATCAGCAAGGTCCTCCCTACGTCGACGTTCTTCGCATCTCAACTCGCTTTTTGTGCGTAATAAATGCAAAGGCACGCCTTAATCCCTCTTTTTATTATCTATCACACCATATTATATGTTTGATGCATGTTTGCATGAAAAATATGATATACTACCTTGTATTTTTGTTTGTATGGCTTTATATGCATAAAAGTATAATTTTCTTTTTTAAAACTCTTCCTAATTATGCACAAAGGGGCTGCTATGGTAGGGGAACTTGAAGGGACGTTTCTACAACACGTTAAGGGTCTATAGAAGAAAAAAATAAAGGCTGCACATGTAAGGTTGAGGGCATGAACGAAAATTGTATGTTTTTGAGGACTATGGTTTTTGGCTAGGAGTCCTTGAGAGCCACGAATTCTAGCAGCTGTTAGGGCACACCAAGGAGACCTAAGAGGGCTGCATGATGATCTTAGGTGGCTACAGAAGGGTCAAAGGGCAAGGGCGATCGCGTGAGGCTTGGGGGAGCCGTGCACATGCCTTGGGGACGGTTTGAGGGGTTGTGGGCTCTAGGCTTCTGAAGCTTGGTCCAGTAGAGTCCATAGGGGTTGGTTAGGGTCCTAGGTTTGATGGTTAGGGGCTGGACATGATGGTTAGGGCTTAGGCGTGAAGAGGCTCAAGGTGGGTTAGCTAGGGTTTTCGAGCATGCACCAAAGAAATTCAGTAGGTGTCCTAGGCTGGTCCAAGGGTTTAATTGGCTTGGTTTGGGATGAAAAATGGTTAATTAGATGTTAATAAGATTTGGTTCAAGTTTGGTAAAGTTTCGAGTCAAAACTGTGATGTACATTTAAGTTGACACGAATTGAGAAATTAGTCGAGAAGCTTAAATTTACGTCTAAGAAATATTTATGATGTACTTTAAGGTGATATATTAAGTTTGGATTGATTTGGATTGTTGTTTTAAGTTCTAAGGATAAATTGTGAAAGTTAGGGTTTCAGGGGCAAACGGTCATTTTACACCTGAAAAATGTTATACGTCCTGCTAGTGCCCTGAGTGCTGTAATAAATATTTATTTAAATTTTTATGGAATTTTATGCTGAATGTTAATGCTAAAAAACGTATTACATGCTTGGTTTAAAAGAACAACGATTATACGTGCATCAATATTTATTAAGTGATGAAAATATAAAAAGATGAAGGAGGTGAATTGATTGTGACTAATATGATTATACAATAATATGTAAGGCCAAGACTCAGTTGACGAGTGAGAGTGTCGCTGATGTCCCCGCCGTGGGTACCGTTATAATACGTAGATGAATCCATCAGCTAATACGAAAGTCACAATTGAGGATCTGAATTCAATAAAAAGGGAAACATATATGTATATGATGAAAAGAAATATGATATGATATATTGAAAGGAAAACGTTAAAGTTTTATGATCATGAAAAGCTATTTTATTAAAAGTATTTTCATTGTTGCTTGTGAATGTATATATACTACTTGTTATCATTGTTAAGGTTTGCTGAGTCAATAGACTCATTAGGTGTAATCGAGTATACAAAATGTTCTCGAATACAATGAATTACAAAGTATTCTTAATACTCAATGATCCTCAATGATGAGATACAATATTTTGTAAAGTTTGCTTGAATGTATGATCAGTTTTGCTTGAACTTGTAAGATTGAAACAAATATCTGTTGTAAGCGTATAAATGTTGTTCTTGAACTTGGTTTCTTTCTTTCTTTCTTTTTTGTTCAATTGAATTTCATCTCTATTTATAGACTTCAAACTGCTAAGGTTACAAACTAAAAAAAATATTTGTTGTTGCGTCTATTGTCCAGGTCATCATTTCCTGACATCAATACATTATTAGTGCGGTTAAAATTGGATGTGTCAGCAACATACAGAAAAAATTATCCAATAATTAGTTTAATCATTTGTTAACACCTAAACATAAATATTCCAACAAATATCTTGAAGAAGCAACTTGATGGTCATTGATAGATTAATACGAGATCGAGTTTAATATCAATCCATTATTTTTTATCTCGAAAATTTCGGGCGTGCCAGGCACATGTTCGTGCCAAATATTAAATTATCCGACTTTGTTTACCAAGCGTTGTAGGTCTCGACTCAACCGTTAGTTATAGTTCTTTCGAAATGACTTCAAAGCTAAATGTGTAAATTGAGAAAAATAAAGAAATTAAAGACGGAATCCATAGACAACATCAAACGTAAATGTGCTGTTATGAATTTTGATCAACATTCTACAATAAAGTTGAAGGAATGAGAAAACAGATTGTTTGAAACATGAAAAATAAGCGAACAATTTATGACATAATTATGTAGAAGTTTGCTGTTGATTTCTTGTATTGATTTGTCGGTCTTTCTTTCTGATCCTTCCTGCTGCTTTTGTCACGCTCCACATGGAAGTTTATTCTTTCCGCGATCACCCCATGATCTTACACCATCTTCCACCTTGGGTAATGGCCGTAACTGGCAGCAACGTTCTTCCGCTGGGCCGGCTGCAACTACATTGGGCTTCATCTGTTGGGGTTCATCTGTTGGGCTTCTTCACTATTTTTAAGCACAACAATTGCCCCTCGTAGCCAATTTGGCCCATGGGCCAATTAGGCTATATTTAATAATTCTAATGTACTAGCCCATTTATAAGTTGGTCCCAAGTGATAATACAATATATAGGATGAGGCAGGGGAGAGGAAAAAAAACAGTAAAGAAAAGAGAGAAAAAAGACAGTGTGTTTCCTCCCACACTTCTTCTTTGTCTTCTTACCCCAAAAATCCTCAAACTCTTCACCGTACTCACAACCAACCCTCCTTCACATCAAGCCACACTTTATCAAGGTATGCATATTTCTCTCTTTTTCTCAATCTTCCATCACAAAACATTGTAGAATATGTCACATCTTCAAGCTGCACTCAAGGTATTTGTGAATATGTTTGAATGAGTTTTTGATGAGCAACACCTTGCAACACTCACGGCATGATATCTTGAATAATCTGCTTTCAATGTTTTCAACTTTTCAGGATTCAAGCCTCACTTGTTCGGAGAATTTGATTCAAGTGGGAAATTTCAAAGCACAGAGAGAGAGGTTGGACAGTATGCTCTTTGAGAGAAAGTTTATCCTAACAACTCTCCAATAAAAGAATGCAACTTCGACTCCAAGGAAGAGCTGGTAAAGAAATTGGAGGCCGAACTCGCTCATCATAAAACCGACATAATGGCCCTTCAGCATGACAATGAAGCCTTGAAAGTTCTCTCCGATAAGCTCAAGGCCGATATCCAGCACTTGGGTGATGATCTGGTGCAACAAAGCATACTTACCAGCAGTGGGAGCACACCTTGTAAACAACGGGGCAGACTCAGGTAGAGTGCATATCCAAGTGGGAAGAATTACGCCGTCTTGACCTTTCTTAAGCGCTCATGCATCACCATTAACATTTCATTTTGGTATTTTGTTCGATGTTCGGACCACTCTGTAGTAGATCTTTATTCGCCATGATTTGGCTCAATGTTGAATTTTGGATGTCGGATAATGCCTGGAAATCAAATTTAGTTGATGGAATTATGTTATGTCCGTTGCTTGGGTTTTTCCACATGTGTTTACACATATTTGTATTTCTGGATGCTACCTTTACAGGGGAAATTCTGCCCGAATTTTTGTAAAATAAATTAAGAACAACGGCTAAATAGCATGTTTTCTTCAATATTATCACAATATGCTATCATATTTGCTCATTATCACCCATACTTTCCAAACATCATCAAAGTATCGAAATATGTAATAAACGTACTCTACACGTCATCAATTTGGCTATCAATACAACACATTGTTTTTTTAAAAACACATCAGCTGCAAAGGATTCCATGAGCAAATTTTATTTTTATTTATCCACAGATGCTCCATCACTATTTGCAAACAAGTTCATCGGGGAATGGCTTAAAATCATATTCCTCACATATTGCAGAAACTTCATACGAGTCAATATCTCAAAATTAGCCAAAGTGTCTATCCAGCATACTCTGTACAAAACTTCTCATTTATTTTAATTTACGAACCAGCTGTCTCCCGTACCCCTACCCAACTACTAGGATAATAATGTTTCAAATACTTGCCATTAATGCACCTTCTGTGTGGCTTGCCATCTAGACTCGCCAACCAATATGCGTTTCCATTCAATACTCGGTAAATTTTGAATGGTCCCTCCCAATTAGGTGACCATTTTCCGAATTCCCTATCCTTAGATCCAAGGGGTAGAATTACCTTCCAAACCACGTCTCCCTCCTCGAATATTTTCTTATTCAGGCGCTTATTGTAACTTTTAGCCACCTTGGATTTCTGAAGCATCCAAGAATTATACGTTTGCATTCTCAACTCATCCAAATCTTCAAGTTCCATGATCATTGCCTCTGTATAAAGCTCTGGTTCCAACTCATTTTATTTCATCACATCCTCCTCTAACAACATACTGATATAAGTGGTTCTAGGGCATTCCATGGTCCCCAAGTTCGCTTCTTCCAAGGGATCTTGAGTCTCCATATGTCGATCCTCCATTTGTAACTCTTCTTCACTCACCAGATGCTGCAATGTGGCTTTCCATTCGGAAGATGCAGCCACTTCCATATCTTTTTTAGTTAACTTAATCATCGACCTCCTCGATAATAGGTCGGACCATGGGTCTAGGAAAGACCATGGCGGTGGGTTTAAGAATTTTTTCAACTGCTTCTCTCACTTTTCTAGTATCCATGTAGACTGCACCTTGTTGTCCATTAACCTTGTAGTCACGGATTTTAATAGGACCAATTGCTCCATCATAATATCTAGCCTCTACTGCATTGGAATTAGATTGATACGGCTGCGAATCAGCCTGTACCACTTCCACCTCATCCCCTTTCCACATCAACAGTAACTAGTGCATGGATGATGGTAAACAATGATTGGTGTGACTCCAATCTCTTCCCAACAAAGTATGGAAGCTAGCACTTGAATTGACCACGAAAAAGGCTGACAGCGAGGATCGAGACCCTACAGTAACATTTGCTGGCAATACCCCCAAAGTTTTTGTAGTTTCCCCAGTAAAAGCCGCCACAGAGACTTCGGTATGAATCAAATCTTCCACATTCTTTCCCAAATTTTGAAGGATTCTATATGACAAAATATTCACAGCAGACCCGTTATCTATCAGTACCCTTGTGGGGACCCGAACGCTAATTCATTTCTTAATAATTTTTGGAAATAATTGGATCAATTATATAAATTGTGTCTAATTTTTTTAAAAAAAATACAAATGCGGAATACAATAGAATCAATCTGATATAAACATCAACATAAAAGTACAAGTCTTGTACAACTACATTAAAATCAAACTAGGGTTCAACTACTATATATCAAGTGCTGAAGCCTATTCTACTTCTGGGTCTGAATCTCCACGCTAACTGTAATCTCTCATCCTCTTCTTGACGCTGATCCTATCCCACTTGTTGTCGTGCACACATAAAAACACAACAACAACCAGATAACTCCTGTGAGAATAATATTTCTAGTATAAACAGCGTATACATGCAATCATATAAACAGATATAAAAGCATGAAACATATATCAATAACATGTATCATAATCTGAAAACATGAATCAATATAAAACTGTAAATAAACTCGCGACTCATCATCTCAGACTCGACTCTTCTCTAATCTAGGGATCCCGGTTCCTGGACATTTGCACAATATACCGAATCTCCGCAATAGAAGCCGATCTGCTCCAACGCAACATCGATATAAACCAAACATCCAGTGTCTTGGCATATCCGTCAAAGACTTGGCACCTCCGCCCATGACTCAATACATGCTTTGCTATAAATCAATAGACTAAGCATATCAATCTCATGAATTGCAAATATCAATGCAATAAAATAAAGTATGTAATTTTGGGAAAATCAAGTCAGATATAACTCGAGTTATATCCTCCCGGTTCAACATTGATTTATACCTTTCTCTTGTCGATCTGATGAAGTCGAAGTCTCGAATTCGAAGCCTGTCAATACTCAATCTGGAAATGACAATATCGAGGAGTACAATATCAATATACCGCTCAAATCAATACTGGATATAATCAGAACTCAATCTAATTCTATTTCAACGGTATAACTACACCATCTCAATATATCCAGCAATACAAATATCAATAGATATCAATGTCAACTCATAATCGATCGACAAACGTAATCGGATATCAAATCTGTATAATCTCAATCAAATCAACTTTGAAAAATCATAACAATTTCATATGGTATTTGTTCTTCAATCCGGTTTCGATTATGCTATGTCTAATATATCAAGAACACCATATATTAATCATATCTGATTCCTTCAATACATAAATTTTGAATCATATAGAAAATCAATAAAACTTACGTCCGTGTGAAGCCGTTGACACGAGGATCACAGAAATAAACTCAGATCAAAAATCGTACGACCAGATCTTGTGTGAATTGAATTTACTATCAAAACTTGAAGTTTTTCCGGAAGTTCCTCTCGTTCTTTCTTCCAAAGTCTGATGGAACAATTGCACTTTACATATATATTGCATGGGAAAGCACAAGTGGCTTTATATACTTGTTGCACGTCTCGCGCATATGCGCGAACCTCCTCGGTGCATATGCGCGAGACATTCTGTCTCGGTGCGTGTCTTCTCGGTAGCTCATGCATATGCGCGCACCATCACCGCGTGTATGCGCGAGACCTACTGTCTCGGCAGCACATGCTCGCGCATATGCGCGCACTCACTTCGCACAAATGCGTGAGGTTCTCTGCCTGCCTCGCGCATATGCGCCCTGCTCGGTCGCGCATATGTGCGGGGGGGTTCAGTCCTCGCACATAATTCAAGTCTTCTCTCGTCTTTTCCGGTCTGATCCTTTCCGTCTATAATCACATCAATTATCAGCTAATCAATTCAGATTACGGTAATAAAATCTTGGGCATTACAACCCTAGACAACGGCTTTCATTCACGTGCGCTACAATGTAGAGTGGTTTGATATGTTTCGTCATTTCGTTGGTGGGTCGCTTCATTAACACTCTCTTCTCTTCATCGATAAGAACACTGACGCTTTCATTCAAAATATCAATCTGAATGAATTCTGTACCACTTTGATCTCCAACTAATACATCGGATTCAAACATTTTTGCGCTTGAATTCCTCTGGCAACATTAATGAGCCAGTGGCACACGAAACCAGAATGTAATGCCAGAATTTTGAAAAAATGTGGCAGTAATTGTGATGGTTCTTGGCTTTACGTTATGGTATGAATGGTGATGAATGTTATAGAATGGAATAGATAATGTAGGGGTAGAATCAAAGGTGGAATTTGAGCTAAATAGGTAATGGAAGTGCAGAAACGGTATGAAAAATGTGGCAGTAGTTGTGGTTTTTAGCATAACGTTTTGTATATTGATCCATTTGATGTGAGGTTACTTCCATTAGAAAGATAAGACATAAGGCTATAACTTTCCTGTTTACCACTTTTCTGAATTCTGAAAGGAATAGGCGTTTCGGAAGCAATCTTTGACGTAGCTGTGCGCAGAGCGCGCCCGAGCAGAAAAAGATGTCCGCCCAGGCGGGCCTTGTTCAAAAATTTTATATTTATGGCCGAGAGTTCCGCGCCAGAGCGGAAAAAGATGTCCGCCCGAGCGCCCAGAAAGTTAAGAAAACGTGTTTAGGTGTTTGGGAAGGCATAAAATCGAATGGGATCATCTTTTTACTCATTTTCCTTCTTCTTCTTTTCTCTCCATTGGTTTGGAAGTTAGGGTTTTTCATTTCTCCTTCAATCCAATTTCTTCCAAGACATTAATCTTTGATTGAAGCCTCAGTCTTTGCTTGGAGATTTGAAGTTCTTCTCCTCAAGAGTTTAGAAGCAAGGTAAGAAAACTTATTTCCTTGAGTTAGTGATTGAAGGGAAAACAATGTGTTGTTTGGTTTGAGTGTTGAGGTAAAGTTGTTAATATAATGATTGATGGTATTATTATTGGGTCCTGCGCTCATCAGCTTTTTCTCTCAACAAACATCGTTTTTGGGTCCTGGAAATAGGTTTTGGGAACTTTGGATGTTTACCCGCCTCACACGCAATACAGAATTGCTTTAGGAAGAACAACAAAGCGGGATTTCCTTTCATATTTTCTATCAGAGCCTAGAGGTGCTGGCCTCTGAATTATCTTCTGGACCAACTGTGGATCATTCCTTCTTTGGCCATTCGTCAACCCATGAAACGAGCCCTTTCTGAGGTACTGGTTCTCCGGCCTTTTGGCCATGGATTCCCTGTTATACCTCATATTCCTCCTAGTATAATGCAGATCCTCTCCACTGTAGTAGCGGTCTTTTCCATGAAAGGTTTCTGTTTTCTTCTCTTTAACCTCAAACATCATTTTCCGAGGGACCCGACACTTCTTTATAGTAATTCCTGGCCTAACGGACATGTCTCTGTTTCCACTCCTTCTCCTCTAATTGATCAAGAAGCGCAAGTCAGTACTGCTCATGTTCACATTATCTACCGGGGGAAAAGGATCTTCATCCACTATCATTGCTTCATTTTTCTCAGGAAATTTCAGGATCCCTTTGTTGATTCTTTCCTGCAAGACATTCTTGAAAGCCCAACAAGCATTAGTATTATGGTTGAAGAAATTGTGATACTTACAGTAATCTCTTCCTTTCAACTCCTCCCTAGTAGGAACTTGTGATCTGAGGGGAATGTTATAAACTTTTCCTTTACTAGGTGATCGAAAATTTCCTCCATCTTTGATGCATCAAAAGTATAGGGTGTTTACACTGGAGGAATGTTTTTCCTGGAAAGTTCTTCACTTTAGCGTTTCAATAAAGAGACAATACGTGATCCAGAATTTGCTACCTCTGCCACCAATGCAATTTCCTCCACTTCCTGGAAATAAGAGCCCACTTTAGACTTTCTTTTATGACTCTCATCTCGTAACAATTCCTCATACTCTGATACTTTGGCAGCAAGTTCATAAATATCGCGGAATTCCATCCCTTGGAATTTCTTTCTAAGCTCAAAATCGAGCCCTCATTGTGCCATCTTCACATATTCTGATTCGGGGACGAAAACTCGGCATCTACTTCTCACCTTCTTGAATTTACAAATGAAATCATTAGCAGATTCTCCAGGTTTTTGGACTACCCTTGACAATTCTTCTATACTGATCTCAGGCATTGTTCTGAAGAATTGTGTATGGAACTGACGTTCTATATCATGCCATGTCATAATAGAGTTCCGAGGTATCATTGCATACCACGTGAAAGCATTGCTGGTCAGGGAATTGGGGAACAAATGTAGCTTGTAATTAGAAAAGTTCTCCAAATTTGCTAACTCCCCACACTGAATTGTAAACCTGGCCACATGTTCCACGCTAGATTTACCATCTTCCCCGGAGTATAACGTGAAGTCTGGAATGCGGTATCCTCTTGGATAAGGGTTGTCACGATCCACAACATCAGGATACGATTTATGGAATTCTGGTCGGTTGATTGGCCTCACTCCTGGGTCATACAACTCTTGAATAACATCGCGTACCATCTCAAAATCCAACACTGGAGTTTGTCGTAACTGGTGAGGAGAATAGAATGCCCCTCGAGTGTTATTCCCCGAACCTGGCACTGAATATCCACGCATTCCCCCATCACCATATATCCCTGGATGTATGTTAGGAGACGTCACAGAGAACATATTACCAGCCATTTGTTTACTGTTACCGCAATTTTGGAATTTTAACCCCAACTCCTCATCCCTTTTGTGCGGAGGAGTATATCTTCCTTCCCAGGCAGATTCTGGAATCAGTGTTTCTCCCAAGCGGCGATTTTCACCTGCTTGAGAAACCCCTGATCCTTGGCCTTGATCTTTTAGCAATTTAACGTCAGTTTCTTGAAGTTTATCATTTTCTGGTGTATCAGCCTCTCCTTTTGCAGACTTCCTCCATTCCTTCACTTCTGCCACAAATTCCATCATAACAGTAGCGAAAGTTGGATCATTTCTCTGAGATCACTGCAGATGTTTTTCTCCATGGCCAACATAAAGTTCAGTGAAGGTCCATTACCACCAGAAACAACAATTCCTTCCCTCATAGTCTCTTCCTCGAACTGGTGTACTAGCCTTTCAACCGTTCTTCCATCTGCATCAGTTTCCTGAAATTCTTCTTGTGAGCTAGCGATGATTTTTCCCCAGTGATGGAGGAATTCCTTCACTCTTCTCAGTACGCTTTGGAGGCATTGTGTCTCACCGGGCGTGCCAACTTGTTTATCACGAAAATTGCGGGCGTGCCAGGCACGTGTTCGTGTCAAATATTAAATTATCCGACTTCGTTTACCAAGCGTTGTAGGTCTCGATTCGACCGTTAGTTATAGTTCCTTCGAAATGACTTCAAGGCTAAACTGTAAATTGAGAAAAATAAAGAAATTAAAGACGGAATCCATAGACAACATCAAACGTAAATGTGCTTTTATGAATTTTGATCAACATTTTATAATAAAGTTGAAGGAATAAGAAAACAGATTGTTTGAAACATTAAAAATAAGCGAACAATTTATGACAGAATTATGTAGAAGTTTGCTGTTGATTTCTTGTGTTGATTTGTCGGTCTTTCTTTATGATCCTTTCTGCTGCTTTTGTCACGCTCCACATAGAATTTTCTCCTTTCCACGATCACCCCACGATCTTCCACCATCTTTCACCATGGCCGTAACTGACAGCAACGTTCTTCCGCTGAGCCGACTGCAACTACATTGGATTTCATGTGTTGGGCTTCTTCTGTTTTTTAAGCACAACAATTATCATCTTAGTTATCGTATGAATAACTATAAAATATATTGAAATTTGAAGTTATAATGAAGATGAGATAATCCACGAGCTCCACTCATGTGCAGGAATTTGCGACCACTCGTACGTTTCATTTAAGCGCAGCGCAAGTCCATTAAAAAATGAAAAAAAGAATGAGCAAAACACTGGAGCCACGTGTCTCGCCGCTATCGTTTTCTCGAACCACCCAAACGCTAAAACTCACGCAGTTTCTCCCTCCCTCCCTCGTCACTTTCTTCCTTTTTTGTACTTCACAAGATTTTCTTTTTCTGTTTCATTCAATAATTTATTTTTTTGCCCCAATACGATTAACTTCAAGATTCTTTACTTCTTCATTCTGTGGAAACTTTAATCTTTGATGGAGACCCTGCAAATCCCATCGAGGGTTCTTCATCTTTGCCGTGCAACAACAGAACTTTCAGGTTTCAAGACTTGTGGCCTCGATGGCCGAGTGGGTTTTCTTGGAAGCAGGCAAAATAGCAGAAAAACCCAGTCTTTTTGCGTGGGAAGAAAATCTTTCAGACGAAATGATAATGGAGGGGTTTTAGTTTGTAGAAGTGGTAGTAATGCTCATGATAAGAGGCAAGAGGATGGTCTCGCATCGAGCACCGAAAGAGATATTTCTGGCTCTGCTGTTGGGTTTCAATTGGTTCCTCATTCTGGTAAATAAAATTTTAAAAATTTCCACTCCTTTTCGTTATCATTCGTTTCTCCTTTCTGGCTTGTTTAATGTTGTAAAGTTGGTCATTTTTTGTGGTAACAATCTAGATTAGAATTGCTAGCCATGCTTTATCTGTATTATTGTTTTTTTTTTTATTTTTCTCATATTCGTTCTATTGATTTGGAAAACTAGTGAACGAGTTGCTATATATTAATCTCATTTCACGAGCACGTTATGTTATTGCTTGTTCATAGCGGGCTAGCCACGGGTCAGTCGAAAGCTAAATTCTTGCAAAAATTATAGAGGAAATTTGAATTTTTTGTAATCTACCATACTTTATTATCATGCTTTCGATCTGTGATGTACCATGTGTCATCACTGGATAGTTTGAATAAGTTTACAACATACATACTTCTTTTGAAATATTTAGAACAGTAGTGATACCTACATGGGGACATACCGAGATTTGGGGTGCTGTAGAAACAAACCCCTATGGAAGGAAAGTTTGAAAGTCGAATAATGTACAAGATTTGACTAAAGAACGTGAGTGTACAAATAGATATCCTACTTTTAGTTAAGTCATAGTAGATTAATATCTTTTGCAGTATGGGGTTTTCAGGGTGATCAAGGGGCGTGACAGGATATTTGTTTTCCTTTATCTAACTATGTGGTAAAATATTCATTTCTTGCAATCAAGTCAAATTTTTGAAAGTCTTCTCCTGACTACCACACAATTTAATTTCTAACAAGTTCATCCACCTTCAGCAACCATTAATGACAATGTCCTGGAAAATCTAGATGCCATATCTAGTGTAGAAGTCGATCTGTCTGAAGACACCAAGACTCAGGAGAAAAAATCAACAAGGGTAACCCGTGTTCTTGTTTTTATAACTTCTGAAGCATCACCATATTTGAAGACAGGAGGCTTGGGAGATGTTTGTGGCGCTTTACCTATAGCATTAGCTGCTCGTGGACACCGTGTAATGGTTGTCATGCCAAGATATTTGAATGGAAGTCCATCAGATAAAAAGTTTTCCAATGCTGTTGATACAGAGAAGCGGTCCAAATTCTACTGCTTTGGTGGTATCCAGGAGGTTGGGTTCTTCCACGAATACAGAGCAGGTGTTGATTGGGTATGAGTCATTAATATTACGGATTTACATCACTTTTTAAAGTTATCTCTCCCCTCTTATTAACTAGCTCTACCACCCCTTTAAGAAATTTAAAAAGAAAAAAGAAGAGTAGAAAGAATATTTGTGTTTATCTTGAGTGATTTTATGCTGGTAGGTCTTTGTTGACCATGCTTCTTTCCGCCGACCTGGAACTCCATATGGTGATATTTATGGTGCTTTTGGTGATAATCAGGTACGTTCTTCGCCTATTTTCTTGATGAATAAAGGAATTTTCAGGTGTAGACAATGTCAGTGTTTTCTAACCGTTGTTGTTGAGCAGTTTCGATTCACTCTGCTTTGTTACGCGGCCTGTGAAGCTCCCTTAGTGCTTCCACTGGGAGGGTTTACGTATGGAGAAAATTGCCTTTTTATTGCAAATGACTGGCATGCTGGCCTAGTTCCAGTGTATGTCACTAACATATTGGTTCTTTTCCTTGAGACAATCTTTATGGATTTGGAAGTAGCAAATTGTGATAGAAAACATGATTTTAGCCAGAGTTTTTTTCAAACCATCTAACTTAATGGTGTCCTTTCATTTTGCCAAGTCAATAAAACTTGATGTTAGTATTGAAATATATCTGCTTCCTACTTTCAGACTTTTAGCCGCCAAGTATCGTCCATATGGAGTATACAAGGACGCTCGAAGTATAATTGTAATACACAACATTGCTCATCAGGTAAATACTTTTTTCTTTTCTGAATTATGGGGGGTAGTTGTCTTAAGAAATATGTGGGATTGATATGCAGTGCTCAAATCCTAAAAAGGGACTTGGATGGTCCTGAATGCTTTGTTCTGTCACTCTCTAATGTTTTGGTCTTTTGCATCTAGAGTTGGATTATCTTTGTGATATTCTTTTGTTGTTGCAAGTAGTGGATTTGTAACTATAAATTTGTGTTATGTGGCCCAGCATAGGAAATCATTTCTGTGATTTCTAAAAGTTTTTTGAGGTGGCTATTCGTTTTTTATATTCTTTCAACATTATGGTGGTGGTTAGGCACAGGCCTTACCAGTGTTTAAGCAAAACTAGACGAATACATGAGATGAGAAGGGTTTGTGATCGCGTGCCAATTCCTCTCAAAGACTTAGATACGAAAAAAGTCTGTAAGCAAAAAACCAATCATATAAATTAACAAATGCTTAAACCTAGTATTATGGATCTTGCCGAAGAAATGTTTTTTTGCCCTCGTATGAATCATGCATTAATTGTGGTCTGATTTAGAAAATTACTACTTTGGATGCTGTGGAGGCAAGTGGATCTTTATGGATAATACATCTCGGAGTTCCTCATTGTTACACTTAGTGCTTTGTGGACTTAAGTTTACACGTTGAAAGAATAGTAGTAGTAAGGTGTAATTGTGTTGGAAGCATTATTTCAATAAAAACAATATGGCACTAATGGTGTTATGTTGATGTTATTAATTTTAAAAAATATTGTAATGGTGTATGTTGTGTGCTTTTATTTTTTCCTCGAAGGGAGTAGAACCTGCATCCACGTATCATAATTTTGGATTACCGCCTGGATGGTACAAGGCATTGGAATGGATATTTCCGAATTGGGCTAGGACACATGCTCTTGATCCCGGTGAAGCGGTCAATGTTTTAAAAGCTGCATTAGTCACTGCCGACAGGATTGTGACTGTTAGCGAGGTATTACCGTTCAATTTTTGAACATTTCTTTTCCTAAGAAGCATCGAGAGTTCCTAGATTTCACTGTCGTTTCAAGTTGATGAGAATGAAAGTTGAGATACCGATCATTGAAAATATGCACAATATAGCTTCAACTTTTATTCCTTTACATTTTGTGCAAGTCATCAGAGTTCTTGTTTGTTATATTTTTTCTTTCTGGTATCAGGGGTATTCTTGGGAAGTAACGACTCCTGAAGGTGGATATGGGTTGCATGAGCTATTAAGCGGTCGAAAATGGGTTCTGACAGGTACAATCTTATTTTGATATCCGTACATAATTTCTGCATCCTGTTGCTGTTAATGCATTAGTGTTGAGCACAGAACATCCAAGGCACAATTAGCGGTCATCTGCGTTGTAATTTGTTTTGACTCTAAAAAGAATATGTTGTGCAGGTATCACTAATGGGATTGACCTCAATGAATGGAACCCATCTTCCGATATCCATATTCATTCTCATTACTCTGTTCATGACCTTTCTGGAAAGGTAGATAAATTGACTTCTAGTTCTATGGTATCACTTGGTTCATTGATTACTATTGGATCATGTGGGTTATATGGTACCTTCATTGAAAATGTACAATCTTACGCCTAAGAACGAACCCATCGTATGTCGTTTTACATACATAAACGCCATTGCAAAGAGAATGAAAGCTTGCAAGTGTCCGTTTTCTATTGAATAAGCCATCTATTTTAAAATTATTGAGGAATTCGGAAAAATCTGTTGGGTTTATTTACCATCTATCATGTGTCCAAATGCTGCAGTTGTTGCTTGTTCTTTTCATCAAAGTCTACATGTTCATGGTTGCAGGTACAATGCAAGATGGCACTACAGAAGGAGCTTGACCTTCCAATTCGACCTGATTGTCCTCTGGTCCGACCATGTTGTTATGTTTTGCTATATAATGATGGGATTATGTTTTTTGCTAGAATGGTATAGAAGTTTTATATTTTACAGATTGGCTTTATTGGGAGACTCGATTACCAGAAAGGTGTGGACATTATTCTCTCAGTGATTCCAGATCTAATGCAAGATGATGTCCAATTTGTAAGTCATCCTGTGTTGCATCAAATTATAGATGAATTCATGCCATGTAGTTCGGATTTGGGCAATGTGACATGGTGTCTTATCTTGGAAAATATGACATTTGGTACATCCACACCCTTAAGAGTACTTCTTACCAAATCTTTATGCGTGTAGATGATTTACCATGCTTCAGGTAATGCTTGGATCTGGAGAGAAACAATACGAGGACTGGATGAGACACTCAGAATCCATTTATAGAGAGAAATTTCGGGCTTGGGTTGGATTTGATGTTCCTATTTCTCATAAGATAACAGCAGGGTAATAAAAGATTTCAAATCCCCGTTACTTTTTATAATCAAGATAACATCTACTAACACAAGTTTTTGCAGCTGCGACATTCTGGTTATGCCTTCAAGGTTTGAACCGTGTGGTCTGAACCAGTTATATGCCATGAAGTATGGCACAGTTCCTGTTGTTCATTGCACCGGGGGGCTTAGAGTAAGATCACCCACCCAACAAGATTTCAAGCCTTTTGTTCAAAAGTTCTTGGTACAATGCTATAACGTTTTTTTCAAATTAATCAGGACACGGTAAAGAATTTCAATCCATTCGCTAATGAAGGGAGTGGTGAAGGTACAGGGTATGTCTTTGAATATCCTAACTATGCATCATCAAGATTTTCTCTGCTATTTACTTGTTTGAAACTTCACGAGTTAGTTTTGCTTGCATTAAATTCTTGGGGCTTGTAACAGGTGGGCGTTTTCTCCCCTAACGACGGACAGTTTACTGGCTGTAAGTTCTAATAAACCTTTATTTCTGTTCCCATCCCCTGGCCCGTATTTCTGGATCCTTCCCTACTTACCATATACTTTTCTTCTCAAAAAATGTATGCAGACGTTAAGAACAGCGATTGGGACATACAAAAACCACAGATCATCTTGGGAAGGCTTGATGAAGCGCGGGATGGAGCGAGATTCATCATGGGATAAGGCAGCAACTCAATATGAGGAAGTTTTTGAATGGGCCTTCGTCGATCCTCCTTATTCTGGGTGAAATAGGCTGATGACGAGAACATGAACAAATTCAGGAGCGGTAGAAAACTGGCAGGATGTTTGACACAGTTTTGGTAGCTTCGCAGGGACGGGTGACTAACAACCTGCCATAATCCGTCATTTGACGGAACAGGTCGATCGAATGGGCTCAGATATTTTTTTTTTTTTGCAACTCTAATGATGATTGACTTGTGATTTGCTTATGTTGCACCAATGTCCAATAGATTTGCCCCGAAAGTACCGAAAACTGGAGAGGGTGTTGTGGACTGAAAAATGAGATCGGCCAAATTTGGATATAGAAATTGTAACGTACCAGAAAAAAACAAAACAAGTTTAGATTCTTTCAAGTGTTTTTATTAATAAAATAAATGCGGTTTTTGTATTTGAAGAAATATTGAAAAGTATCTAAATAGAAACATAAACCCAAAAGTTAGAAATTCTAGGTTTTTAAAAAAAATTACTTTTAATCCATTGGTTTTTCCAACAAATGAACTAGTCGTAATCTTACTGTTTATCGTATTTGGGCGTTCATGGATGGATAAAAGGAGATTTTTAAAGTTACTGCGAAATGATCACTTGGCTTGAGTTTTCAAACAGGACTAGCAATTTACGCGCACATGCAACGTAATATATTAATCCTCAATAACAGTAACTAAATATTCTGCAATTTTAAATTCATTTCATCAGTTCATGGATCTTTGCATGATCAACAGTAACTAAAAAGTCATAAAATCTGAACTATCTTCAACATGAGCAATAATAGTTTTTGCAATGAATTTAATCGTATTTATATAATATGCAACCAAATATTAACATGTCGTTTATATCATGTAGTCATACATTTTTTACTTCCTCGATAGAAATTTGCTTTCAACTCTTTTACGAACGGAAATTGAAAAAACCATTTTCTTTTAAAATCTTTGTTATCACGGAAAAATACAAATATTCCAGATAATTAATATTGGAGATTTTGAGATATGAACAATGCTTTGTATTGAAATATCAATGTTGGGAACAAAAAGTTCGGTTGTGACACCTACTTTGGTCTCCCTTGTTTGCCGATTCTCCCATAATGGTTCTCTCTCTTTTGAGCCGCCAAATAGGTCCCTAATGTTTTGTAATGTGTCTCTCACGCTGTGATGACATTAAAACCTAACAGAAAATCGGAAACCCTACGTTGAAGCACATCAAGTGGAAGGAAGCATGAAAATTGCAAAATTAATGTAATGTCCGAGATTTGATGTGTTGTTAATCTAAAATGATTTGTTGATTAATTGATGTGATTATAGATAGAACGGATCAGACCGGGGAAGCTGGAAAGAAGCTGGAATGTTGTGCGAGGAATGACCCTCGCGCATATGCGCGACTAGACCGGGCGCATATGCGCGGAATAGGCAGAACACCTCGCGCATATGCGCGACGTGTATCGGCGCACATGCGCGAGGGTACCCGAGAGTTGGGGAAAATGAACAAGGGCCTCGCGCATATGCGCCGAATGAGGGCGCCCATATGCGCGAGCTACCGTGAGACAGACGCGCCGAGACATTATGTTTCTCGCATATGCGCCGAAGAGGGTCGCGCATATGCGCGAGACGTGTTGCTTCATGGGATGAGCCACCTCTCATAAATCATGCAGGATATATATATATATATATATATATATATATATATATATATATATATATATATATATATACAAAAATGATATCCTACACACCTTTGGTGTGTACTTCCGTGGGCACCGCTTAGTTGGCGTCCACATGGCTTATTTTATTATTTTTTTCGATTCTCAATACACGAAATTATCTCTTCTTCTCCAAATTAAGCGCCTCGGAAAACTCTCTCTTCTCATAAAAAAACAATCGGGAAAGCGCAGCGGCCATTGTCGTTCCTTCTCCTCAATAGTCGCAAGCTCTCTCAGTCACCAGGTAATCTCTATATACTTCTTTCAAGTCAGAATCGCTACTGTTTTTTCGGATTATTTTGGCTCTTTTTTGCGGGTAAAAGCGGAGGGAATACCTCATCGAAACTTCCTGCGGAAAATGAAATTGGAAATGGAGAAAAAGCAATTGACTAAGTCACAATCGGCGGATTGTTTTTTCTTTTGTTTTTTTTAATCCCCGTCGTTATATTTCTTTGTCTGGGAGAAAAACCCAGATGTAATACTTGGAATCTCGGAAGGGTGGGTTGGGAAAATAAGTCAATTTTGGATATTGAGCTTTGTGGGCACTTTTCTATATTTGTTTGTATCGGAAATATTGCTGCGAATCGATGTCTTGTTTCTGATGTTTTTCGTGCTATTGGTTGGGGATCAAGGGAACTTTTTCGGGGGTAAAGCAAGAAAAAGAGCTGAATATAAATTAAGAGTGATGGAATTGGTGGTATTGCTGGGGATCTTTTAGTTTCTTGTTTTTTATTCTTTTATGTGGTGTGTTTGCTTAAAAAAATTCCTCACACAGTTGTGAAATGGTAAAAAGATGGTCACGGAAAGGGACAAAAACCGTAACTGGTTTTGTTTAGTTTGTTTACAAAATATCTAGTGCCGATGTTATTAGTTTGGTATTCTTTTGTTTTGACACAAGAAAGATTTTAACAATAAAACCTGCAGTTAAGGACTAAATATCTACAAAACAAGCTAACTTGGCATCGGCACCGCTTAGTGAATTGATTCATTTTACGGTAAAGATTCAATTGATTTTGATGTAGATTTACGTCTGTGGTTTATTTTGGTGTAGACGCTTTCCCAAACTTAGATTTGGCTATGTTCAGGCTTATGTACTACGTGTGTCCTAGTTCGGCTCTGTACTTTCTATGAATTGTAGCTTTTCCATGTGTTCTATCAAATATTTGGACTCTGCAGTTGGTGCTGTTAAATGTATCAAACAACAAAATAATTGGGCGGAGATCGGTCATGTGTTCTATTCCGAGAGAAAGTGTTCCACCAATCAGTCATGTTTTGTTCTAATTTAATAAAAAAAATCTGTTAAAAAAAATAAATATATAGGTAATCGGTGCATACCTTGGAACGGCGGAGATCGGGTGGCGGAGTGGTGGAAGAGTTTCGATCCTACGACGGAGATTGGGCGGTGAAATAGTGGCTAAGTGAGAAGAAGAGATAATTTTCCTGATTTTGTGTATTGACAATTGAAAGCAAGTAAAGAAACAAGAAACATAAATCCAAAACAGATGGAACAAAAATAAACTGCAAACGAACAAGTTAAAAAAACAAACTCAAAATAAAACAAAATTCCAACTCAAGAATCAAGATTCTCTCGAGTTCAAGAAGTTTCACCCCAGCGTCACACACAAAACTAATTCAGGCAAACAAATGAGAAAAAACCAATGGCGACACAATGGACTGACTACTGAGCCAAAGATTATTTAGATTAGTTGATACTCCAAGAGTTTACCTGCACAGGCAAGATTCAAATGTCAATGGAGAAAGTAAAAAAAAAAAAAAAAAAAGCTTTTATCAGATATAAGTAATACATTTTTTCTTAAGATGACCCAACAAAGTAAAATGAAGCAACTTTTGTAAAATGAAACCATAGAATCATTCTGTATCTATGGAGAAAGGTTCTAAAAGACACTAGGCGAGAATGTAAACATCATCCTACAATGACAAAATTAACATTCTTTGCACATACAACATCAAGGAAGAGAAAGTACAGAGCCAAACTAGGACACACGTAGTACATAGATCTGAACATAGCCAAATCTAAGTTCGGGAAAGCGTCTCACCATTTAACCATCACAAACATGCACCATAAAAAGCAAATAAATAAATGCTGAAGAAAAATGAAAGCCACGAACTTGTAAAACAAACTTTAACATTTGACAAATAATTTATCAAAAAAATCTGAATTTAAATTCAAAAAGAGAAACCACCCACTTTCTCTGATAGAAACATAAGTGTACAGAAGCCAAAATTAAATTAACTACCCAAGCATAATTATTCTAAACTCGGATCTATTACACGGTAAAAAAAATCTCCATACAACAAAATAAATAGCGATAGAAATCTTAAAATTTACTCGAATACCTCTGTTTCTTTGATCATGTGAACATTCTTTGATTACCCAAAATAATTAAATTTGCGAGCCAAAGCAAAATTTTAAAAAAAATTCCAAAAGATTCAATCTTTTCGAAATATAGAAAAGTGCCCACAAAGCTCAATATCCAAAATTGACTTATTTTCCCAACCCACCCTTCCGAGATTCCAAGTATTACGTCTGGGTTTTTCTCCCAGACAAAGAAATATAACGACGGGGATTAAAAAAAACAAAAGAAAAAACAATCCGCCGATTGTGACTTAGTCAATTGCTTTTTCTCCATTTCCAATTTCATTTTCCGCAGGAAGTTTCGATGAGGTATTCCCTCCGCTTTTACCCGCAAAAAAGAGCCAAAATAATCCGAAAAACAGTAGCGATTCTGACTTGAAAGAAGTATATAGAGATTACCTGGTGACTGAGAGAGCTTGCGACTATTGAGGAGAAGGAACGACAATGGCCGCTGCGCTTTCCCGATTGTTTTTTTTATGAGAAGAGAGAGTTTTCCGAGGCGCTTAATTTGGAGAAGAAGAGATAATTTCGTGTATTGAGAATCGAAAAAAATAATAAATAAGCCACATGGACGCCAACTAAGCGGTGCCCACGGAAGTACACACCAAAGGTGTGTAGGATATCATTTTTGTATATATATATATATATATATATATATATATATATATATATATATATATATATATATATATATGTATGTATATATCAGAATGCAATTCTTCATTTCGGAAAAAGGAAGGAAACGTGAGTTCTTGGAGAAAGAATTTAACGTACGAGAAATCCGTCCATTCGAATTAGAATCTGATTTCGGTACTGTGTTCCTATCGACGCAGGCTACAACTGGACGTAAGTTTTGTTATGTTTTGTCATGTCTTGAAATTATGATGTTGTCAGAATCGAATATAATTCATATATGATGTTCTTGACATGTTAGACATTGTAGAATCAAAGACATATTGAAAAACAGACTTGTTATGGAATTGTTATGAATTTCAGAGTTGATTGGGTTGAGATATGATATCAGATGTGTATCGTTATTGATCATGAGTTAGAGGAATATGTGTCGATTTGTATTGCTTGGTATATTGAAATCGGGCAGTTATGCCGTTGAAACAGAATGTGATTTAGTTCTGATTATATCCAGTATCGATTGATTGGGATATTGATATTGTATTCCTCGTTATTGTCATTGCCATACTGAGTATTGACAGGCTTTGAGTTCGAGGTTTTGACAGAGTCAGAGTAACAGAACGAAAGGTATAAATTAATGTTGAGTTGGGATTGCACAACTCGAGTGAGATTTGACTCGAGTTTCCCTAAATCACATACCTTAGTGTATTGCAGTGATATTTGCAATTAATGATATTGATGTGTGTGGTCTATTGATTCATAGACAATGTATGTATTGAGTCATAGACTGATTCGTCTAGCTATCGGCTGATTCGCCTAGTCACTGGCTGATTCGCCTAGTCATTGGCTGATTCGTCAATTCTGTGGCTGATTCGCCCAGACACTGGATATATGAATTATATCGATGCCGTTTAGGAATTGATTCATTCCTATCGACTGAGATTCGATATATTTGTCAATATCCAGACACCGGGATCCCTAGATTAGGAATAAGTCGAGTTTGAGTGCGATTCATTGCTTGATATTGATGTATGTTTCTGATTTGATACATGTATGAATATCCGTTATATGCTTTTATATTGTATATATGATTGCATGTATACATTGTTTATACTGGGATGTATTTCTCACCGGAGTTATCTGGCTGTTGTCTTGTTTTGTATGTGTGCATGACAACAGGTGGGGCAGGATCAGGATTAGGAAGAGGATGAGAGATTCAGGATTAGCGTGGAGATCACGGACTTAGAGTAGAGTGATTTTCAGTACTTGACATAGCGACTGAACTTTAATTAAGTTAAATAAATGTTGTGCAAGATTTGTACTATTGCACTGACACGTATATCAGATTTATTATCTTACGTTTCCGCACTTGTATATTAAACAAAAATTATGTCCTACTATTACTTAATTGTTAACTTTGATCTTAATAACAATTAAGTGTTGAATTAGGTTCGGGTCCCCACAACAGGTGGCATCAGAGCTGATAGATCCTTTAGATTTAGATAGAAGCTAGTGAGCGAGGTTAGATTGAGGTTTTCTTTTCTGCTTTTGATTGCTGGCATGTCTTACTGCTTTAATACATGTTACTTGATTATCTGATTTGATATAGTAATATGTTTTATTGAGAATGGATCAGCACCGATTCTAGATCAGCAGTAAGATAATCAGATGAGGACTGAAATCGGTTGTTGTATTTGGGTTACTAATCCATTTGATTATCAGATATACCTCCGAGAAGAATACCAGAACAGGGTAGCACTTCGAATCCTCCCATGGATGTTACAGCTACTCCTATGGAAAAATTATTGAAAAGATTTCAGTCATTCAAACCGCCAACCCTGAAAGAACAGAGACTTCGGTTGACTGTGAGAGTTGGTTGGATGACATAGAAATGTTGTTCGATTCGTTGGAGTATACAGATGAGCGACGAGTTCGGCTGATAGGACACCAGTTGCAGGATGTTGCAAAGAACTGGTGGATTACGACAAAAAGAGCATTAGAGCATCGAGGTACGACCATTACCTGGAATGTATTTAGAACTGAATTTTGTCAGAGATTTTTCCCAGTGTCGTACAGGAAAGAAAAGGGGGCCGAATTTGCCAATCTGAGACAGGGTCAATTGAATATTGAAGAGTATGTGACCAAGTTCTCTACCTTGTTGAGATTTTCCCACATGTTGCTGAGAGCGAGGAAGCTACTACTGATCAGTTCATCAATGTTTTGAACCCCGAGATCTTTACATTGGTGAACACAGGGCGACCGAATAACTTTACTGACGCCCTGAACAGAGCCAAAGGAGCAGAAGCCGGTCTGATGAGACAGAAAGGAGCTTCGTTTGTTCCTCCAGTATCGAGACCACAACAACCACCTTCCAAATTTGAGGGTGGCAGCGGCAGTGGTGGAAAGAAAGATTTCTTGAAAGCTAGAGGAAAGCAGTTTAAGAAGTCTGGCAGCAATTCTTCTAGCTCCAGTGGTTCCAAACAGAGTTATACCGGAGCTTACTACAGAACTTGCAGATGGAGACATCCCACAGAGCAATGCCAAGAAGTGCTTGGTAGTTGCCACATCTGCAGACAATAGGGACATTTTGCCAGAGTATGTCCACAGAGAGGTTCTCAGAGATCCCAGGGAGCCAAATCATCAGGATCAGCAGCACAGACTGATAGACGATCAGCTGCTGTTCATTCATTTCAGCCAGCACTGTCACGCCCCGAGTCCAAAGCATCGGTGACATGCGGCATTGTTTAACAATTACTTGAAATTTAGCCTCGTATCGAAATGCCAAAACCAGTCTTTTTCATAAATTAAACATTGCCTTTACATTGACAATAGAAATAAAAATACATCAGAGTTTTGCGGAAACGAAACAGAAGAAATAATAAAATTCTCAATTCTTGAACTTTTCTTTCGATCACCATCCCCAGAACGCTTCCTGCTCCTCCTCATTCAGTTGATCTTCATTTTTATCTGAAATTGTAAGGGGTGAGTGTTTTGGGAAACACTCAGCAAGTGCGGGGTCGATCGATTTCCGAAGATACATATAGAACATAAGCCTTTAAAACAATTCTTTAACAATCTTTTAAATCTTACTACTTAACTTATCATAACAGAAATGAACATGAGACAGATATTTCGGAACGAAACAGATTTCTCATAACAGATCATATCAGAACAAACAGAACACTGTTACTCATCTCATTTCCATGGTCAAATTGTCCCCAATATGTTGCTCCTTTAAGGGGTGAGGCCAGAAATGGTTTTATACCCACCATTGGGGGCCAGACGGAAATGGTTTTCTACCTACCATTGGGGGCCACACAGAATCACAATTCTCGTCACATTTCCAATTGACTCGTAACAGTGTAACAAAGATTTCAGAAGTAACAAACAGAACTTTTCAGATTTTCAGATTTCAGAGTTTTCATACGGACACAGCGGAATCAACGAATTTCGTAGCATAGAAGAGAACACATAATCGATCGAAATTTTTAACAGTACAAATAGCAATTTTCGAAAATGAAGACACACATACATGCATGTCATGATATACATATTCAAGTTTAAAAATAAAAACGAATATATATCAAAAGCCCACTTACTTGCTTTTTGTTAAAAGTTTCCTTTTGAAATTTCGGCAGTACTTCGACGCAACTCTAACAAACACTGTCTTTGATCGGGCAGCACTTAGGCACAAGGTTTCCGTACTGGACTGCGCAAAAATATTTCCTTCTTCTTCCTTGCTTGCTTGGCCGAAAATTGGGAGAATATGGTGGAGGGGAGTGGCCGAAACTTGGGAGATTTTTGGTATGCATTTCTCTTCACCCATGGTGTAGTATTTATAGAGAAATTATGCCCCTTGAACTCCCCTTGGTCGACCACTTGGTGCCCAAGCAATATTAAATATGGTTTGGTTATCCCCATGAGTCACCTTGAGCATTCCAAAGATCATTTCTTACACCATAACTTTGCCTTAACCCTTAGCTTAATCCCATAGCTCCTTTATGGGTTTACTCAAGAGTCATTTTCTTGCATACTTAATTTGTCCAAATCTTTAGCTCATCTTTTAGCTCTCTTTATGGTCTTGTTAGGACAAGCTTGGTTGAGCTTCTTCTAGCTGAAAGTTTGCGTCCTTGAGCTGGGGTTTTACTCCTCCCGTGAAAACTCTTCAATGGATGCGGTTAGTTGCAGCTTAGCATCCCGATGAGCTATTCCTCGAGCTTAGAATCTACTTTCTCGAGTTAAATTTGATGAAATTTAAGTTATTATTCAAGTTGTTTAGTTGAAACGAAAATTGCTGAACTTATTTTAAGTAATTTTCATATTACTTACTTGATTTGCTTCGGTCGAAATTTCCGGTTTCTCACAAGCACCATCTCAGTCACAACAAAGACCAGGAGGAAGCTAGACAGTTAGCCAACCTCCGAGACAGCAGGCCCGAGTATTTGCTTTGACGGAGGAGCAAGCTCAGGAAGCACCAGATGACGTCGTTGCAGGTAACTGTTCTTTATGTGGTTACCCTACTTATATATTAATTGATACTGGTGCTTCTCATACGTTTATTTCTGAGAGATTTTCATTGAGTCATACATTGCCTGTGGAGTCATTATCGTCTGTAGTGTCTGTCTCTTCTTCTTTGGGGACATGTTTGATATCGGTGAATTCTGTGAAACATTGTATATTACAGTATGACGGACATAAGATTGAGTTAGATTGTATCGTACTTGGGCTATCTGATTTTGACTGTATTATCGGTATCGATATGTTGACCAAGTACAGAACTACTGTCGATTGTTTCCACAAGATTGTGAGATTCAGACCTGAGATGGCTGATGAGTGAAAATTTTATGGTAAGGGTTCTCGAGCCAGAATTCCTTTGATATCTGCTATGAATATGACCCGATTATTGCAGAAAGGAGTGGATGGATTCCTTGTTTATTCAGTTGATATACTCAAATCGAGTCCATCATTGGCCGATTTGCCAGTGGTGTGTGAATTTGCTGATGTCTTTTCAGATGAGATTCCTGGATTGCCTCCGATTCGAGAGATAGACTTCAGCATTGAGTTGATTCCATGTACAGTTCCGATATCTAGAGCTCCATACCGAATGACACCAATTGAGTTGAAAGAACAGTTTGAGGATTTACTGGCCAAGGGTATATCAGACCGAGTGTGTCTCCTTGGGGTGCTCAAATACTGTTTGTGAGGAAAAGGACGGTTCAATGAGACTCTGTATCGATTACCGGCAACTGAACAAAGCAACGGTAAAGAATAAATATCTGCTTGCCTCGTATTGATGATCTGTTTGATCAGTTGCAGGGTTCTTCTGTATATTCCAAGATCGATCTGAGATCTGGATATCATCAGCTGAGAGTCAAGGACTCTGATATATCTAAGACAACATTCAGAACCAGGTATGGACATTATGAGTTTATTTTCATGCCGTTTGGTTTAACGAATGCTCCAGCTGTATTTATGGGCATGATGAATCGTATCTTCCAGAGATATCTCGATGATTTTGTGATTATCTTCATTGACGATATTTTGATTTATTCGAAAAATGTGACTGAGCATACTGAACACTTGAGAACTGTGTTGAGAATCTTGAGGGCTGAGAAATTATATGCGAAAGTGTCGAAATGTGAATTTTGGTTGAGACAGGTGGTATTTTTGGGTCATATTATTTCCAGAGACGGTATTTCAGTTGATCCTAGTAAGGTTGAAGCCGTGATCAGTTGGCCGAGACCGACATCAGTACCCGAGATTCGCAGTTTTATGGGTTTAGCAGGATATTACCGACGATTTATTAAAGATTTCTCGAGTATTGCTAAACCGATTACGCAGTTGACTCAGAAGAATGCACCATTTGTTTGGTCAGAAGACTGTGAGTCCAGTTTTCTGAAATTGAAGAAGAGACTGACCAGTGCTCCGATACTGACTATTCCCTCAGGTACTGGTGATTTTGTTGTTTATTGTGACGCTTCTCACAGGGGATTGGGATGTGTATTGATGCAGCGAGGCCATGTTATCGCTTACGCTTCACGACAGTTGAAGCCACACGAGACTCGCTACCCAATTCATGATCTTGAATTGGCTGCCATCGTCTTTGCATTAAAGATATGGCGACACTACCTGTACAGGTGAAAAGTTTGAGATTTATTCTGATTATAAAAGTCTGAAATATCTATTTTCACAATCAGAATTGAGTATGAGAGAGCAGAGATAGCTTGATTTGCTTAAAGATTTTGATTGTGAGATCAAATACTATCCTGGAAAGTCCAATGCAGCAGCAGACGCACTGAGTCGTAAGGTATGTTCTTTGTCCTTAACGACTATTGGTGTGTCAAATTTTATAGAAGATTGCGTGTTTTCTGGATTGATATTTGAGATAGATCATAGACCGTTAAGATTATACGCTGTTCAAGTTGAACTAGAGCTGATTGTGAAAATTAAAGCAGCTCAGAAAGTTGATCAGAATGTACAGAATTCGATATCGATGGTCAGAACAGGGCATCGATTAGAGTATCAGGTACGTGACAATGTACTTTATGTGAATAATCGTCTTGTTGTGCCGAATGTTTCCGATTTTAAACAACATATATTATTAGAAGCACACAACAGTCGATTCAGTATTTGTGGGGACCCGGACGCTAATCATCTTTTAATCATGATTGGGACTAATTAATCAATTATAATAAACAGGGTCTAAATTTTTTTTTTTTTTTAAATGCGGAAGGTAATGGAATCAAACTCCTATACATATCAGTATAAAAGTACAAATCTGATAAAATATACAATCATACATACTCAGGTTCAACAACTACTATCAAGTGTTTAAACCCTAGCTCTAGTCCAAGTCCGGTATCACCACTCTAATCTCAGTCTGTCTTCACCTCTGTGACCCTGTACCTGTCCCACCTGTTGTAATGCACACATACAAACAAGACAACAGCCGGATAACTCCGGTGAGATATGAATATCCCAGTATAAACAATGTATACATGCAATCATATAAAACATATATAAAAGCACAAACAATCATCAAAACATATATCTAGTCTGACTACATGAATTAATGACTCGTGATCTAATCTTATCTTATCTCACATCTAGGGATCCCAATCTAATTTAGACTTTGGTATGCTGTATCGAATGTGTCTGAGATAGACGCCGATCTACATCTGAAGCTCTTCGATACACCGTAAGTCTAGAGTCTTATCGGTTCTGAGAAAGACTCGGAGGTTCTGCCCTAGCTAGGCTGTCTGCCCTAGACTCGGACTCTGACTTTGTTCTAAGTCAATACATGCACATATCAATCTGATAATCTACAACTATCAATGCAATATCAATCTGATAATCTGCAAATATCAATGCAATAAAATAAAGTATGTGATTTAGGGAAACTCAAGTCAAACCTAACTTGAGTTGTACAATCCCAACTCAACATTAATTTATACCTTTCTTGCTGTCGCTCTGATACAATCGAAGTCTCGATTCAAAGTCTGTCACTGTTTAATCTGGAAATGACAATATCAATATATTCTGTATCAATAATCTAATCAAATCACAACATCTCTGTTTTATCAAATTCTAACAGTGCAACAGTACAATCTTGCGATACTGATAATACTATATCAGTCTATATCAATTCCAATCATTTACAATCAACCACCGTACAAATCTGATATCAATTCTAGTCAATGTCATTCTGAAATTCATAACAATTCCATATTCAGTCCGTTTCTTAATCTGACTTCGATTCTACGCTGTCTAACATGTCAAGAACAACATATATGACGTGTATTCAATTCTAACAACATCATAATTCCAAAACATGTCAAAACGTAATAAAACTTACGTCCAGTTGAAGCCTACGTTGATAGGAACACGGTACCGAAGTCGGATTTAAAATCTAACGGACGGATTGAAATATAAAGGCGTAAGGATTCTAGGCTATTCTCGGAAGTCTCCTCCTTATTTCTGAAGGATATCACGTTTGTATGTATATATCCACCTTGCATGTTAATGGAACGTGGCATATTTTCTTGCATTTTGGTCGGCGCTCGAGCGGTGCAAAACTACCGCTCGAGCGCGGCAGTTTCTGTCCAACAATTTCTGAAGGCACCCTTGGCGCTCGGGCGGTCAAAATCTACCGCCCGGGCGCCGAACCTTCTGCCCGTAACGTGAATTACCGAAACATTGGCGCTCGGGCGGTTGTTTTCTACCGCTCGGGCGCCACTAGTTCTGTCCCCACATTATGTAATTCATAAGTTTGGCTTAATTCGATCTCGTAATGGCCCGGCTATAATCACATTAGTTTATACTCAATAATCTCCACTTAACATGATATAAAATCTAGGGCATTACATTTCTCCCCCCCTAAGATACGATTTCGTACTCGAAATCACAAGCATTCAATCGTATCAGTAAGGAGTATATAAACAAAACTGTATACAAACTTTACATCATCTAAACAACTCTGGGAATTCTTGTCTCATATCTGATTCAGTCTCCCAGGTTGCTTCTTCCATGCCATGACGAGTCCCTTGAACTTTCACAAGTGGAATAGTCTTCGTTCTGAGCTGTTTTTCTTTACGATCAATAATCTGAATCGGTTTTTCAACATAGCTCAATGTCTCATCTAGTTCGGCCTCATCTGGTTGAATCGCATGTGAAGCATCAGGAAGGTACTTCCTTAATAACGATACATGAAAAACATCATGTATCCCAGATAATGAAGGCGGTAAAGCGAGTCGATAGGCACGATCTCCTATCTTCTCGAGAATCTCATAAGGCCCAATGTATCTTGGAGACAGTTTTCCTTTCTTGCCAGATCTGACAAATCCTCTGAAAGGTGAAATCTTCAAAAATACTCGGGTCTCCTGTCTCAAATACCAACGGTCTACGTCGAACATTGGCATATTTGGCCTGTCTGTCTTGTGCTGCCTTCATTTTCTTTCGAATTAGTTTCACTTTTTCTGTCATATCTCTGATCATATCTGGTCCAATTTCAGGTACTTCAGAGATATCATCCCAATACAGAGGAGATCTGCATTTCTTTCCGTACAACGCTTCAAATGGTGCCATCTCAATACTCGTCTGATAGCTGTTGTTGTACGAAAATTCACAAAGAGGCAATGCATCTAGCCAATTAGTGCTAAAATCTAGCACTACTGCTCTCAGCATATCCTCCAATGTCTGGATAGTCCGCTCTGACTGTCCGTCGGTCTGTGGATGATATGCGGTACTCAGATGTAACTTCGTACCGAGAGCCTGCTGCAAACTCTGCCAGAAGTGCGAAGTAAATCGAGGATCACGATCTGATACAATCGATTTCGGCACTCCATGCAATCTGACCACTTCTCTGACATAGATTTCAGCCATCTGGTCAAATCTGTACGTCATCTTGTACGGAATAAAACATGCGGATTTGGTCAATCTGTCAATCACGACCCAAATCGCATCACAACCTCGGGAGGAACGTGGCAACTGTGTCACAAAATCCATGGAAATGTGATCCCATTTCCATTCAGGAATGGACAAGCTCTGTAATAAACCTCCTGGTTTCTTTCTTTCTGCCTTCACCTGCTGGCAATTCAGACATTTGGAGACAAACTCGGCGATGTCAGTCTTCATTTGTTTCCACCAGAACTGTATTTTCAAATCATTGTACATCTTTCTGCCACCAGGATGAATACTGAATCGACTGTTGTGCGCTTCTGACAATATCTGTCGTCTCAAATTTGAAACATTCGGCACAACCAGACGATGATTCACGTACAAGACGTTATCACGTACCTGATACTCTGATCGATGTCCTGTTCTGACCATTGCTACTGATTTCTGTATATTCTGATCACTTCGCTGAGCTGCCTTAATTCTCATAATCAGCTCTGGTTCTACTTGCACCGTATAAAGTCTCAACGGTCTATAATCTGTTTCAAATTCTAATCCAGACAAACAGCAGTCTTCTATCAAATTTGAAACACCAATCGTCGATAAGGATAAGGAACATACCTTTCGACTTAATGCATCTGCTGCTGCGTTAGACTTTCCTGGATAGTATTTGATTTCACAATCAAAATCTTTAAGCAAATCAAGCCACCTTCGTTTCCTCATATTCAATTCAGATTGTGAAAACAGATATTTCAAACTCTTATGATCAGAATATATCTCAAACTTCTCCCCGAATAGGTAATGTCGCCATATCTTTAATGCAAAGACAATGGCTGCCAATTCTAGGTCATGAATTGGATAACGGGTCTCATGTGGTTTAAGATGTCTTGAGGCATAAGCGATAACATGCCCTCGCTGCATCAGCACACATCCCAATCCTCTGTGAGAAGCGTCGCAATAAACCACAAAATCACCAGTACCGGATGGAATAGTCAACACCGGTTCACTGGTCAACCTCTTCTTCAATTCCAGAAAACTGGTCTCACATTCTTCAGACCAAACAAATGGAGCATTCTTCTGAGTCAGCTGAGTAATTGGTTTAGCTATACTCGAGAAATCTTTAATGAAACGACGGTAGTATCCTGCTAAACCCATGAAACTGCGAATTTCGGGTACTGACGTTGGTCTTGGCCAAGAAATCACGGCTTCCACCTTACTGGGATCAACAGATATACCATCTCCAGATATAATATGATCCAAAAATACTACCTGTCTTAGCCAAAACTCACATTTCAAAAGTTTAGCATATAATTTCTCAGCTCTTAAAATTCGCAATACAGTTCTTAAATGCTCAGCATGCTCACTCATATTCTTCGAATAAATCAAAATATCATCAATGAATATAATCACAAATTCATCGAGATATTTCTGGAATACCCGGTTCATCAATCCCATGAATACCGCTGGAGCATTCGTCAGACCAAACGGCATGACAATAAATTCATAGTGTCCATACCTGGTTCTGAATGCTGTCTTTAAGATATCAGAATCTCTGACTCTCAACTGATGATATCCCGATCTCAAATCGATCTTGGAATATACTGAAGAACCCTGCAACTGATCAAATAAATCATCTATGCGAGGCAAGGGATATTTATTCTTTACCGTTGCCTTGTTCAGTTGCCGATAGTCGATGCAGAGTCTCATCGAACCATCCTTCTTTCTTACAAACAGTACTGGAGCACCCCAAGGAGAAACACTCGGTCTGATGTACCCCTTGGCCAGTAAATCTTCAAGCTGGTCTTTTAATTCTTTCAATTCAACTGGTGCCATTCTGTACGGAGCTCTAGAAATCGGTACTGTACCTGGCATCAGTTCAATGCTAAAGTCTATCTCTCTAACTGGAGGTAATCCCGGGATCTCATCTGGGAAGACGTCAGCAAACTCCCGCACCACTGGCAGATCTGCCAATGCTGGACTCGACTTCAGTAAATCTACTGAATATACAAGGAATCCTTCTGCTCCTTTCTGTAATAATCGAGTCATAGATAATACGGATACTAAAGGAATTCTCGATCTAGAACCCTTCCCGTAAAATTTCCACTCTTCAGCCATATCTGGTCTGAATCTTACTATCTTGTGGAAACAATCAACTATTGCTCTGTACTTGGTTAGCATGTCTATACCGATAATACAATCGAAATCGGACAATCCAAGTACGATGCAATCTAATTCAATCTCATGCCCATCATACTGTAGTATAAAATATTTAACCGAATTTACGGATATCAAACCCATCCCCAACGGAGAAGAAACAGACACTACAGTAGCTAAAGACTCTACAGGCAATGCATGACTCAATGCAAATCGTTCAGAAATAAATGTGTGCGAAGCACCGGTATCAATTAATACGTAAGCAGGATAACCGCATAAAGAACAGTTACCTGCTACAACGTCATCTGGGGCTTCCTGGGCCTGCTCCTCTGTCAAAGCGAAGACTCTGGCCTGCTGTCTCGGAGGCTGACCAACTGTCTGGCTTCCTCCGGGCCTCTGCTGTGACTGAGCTGGTGCTGGATGAAATGTGTGGACAGCAGTTGATCGTCTCTCAGTCTGTGCTGCTGATCCCGATGACTCGGCCCCCTGCGATCTTTGGGAACCTCTCTGGGGACACACTTTAGCAAAGTGTCCCGGCTGTTTACAGAAATTGCAGCTACCAGTCACTCCCTGGCATTGCTCAGTAGCATGTCTTCCTCCGCAAGTCTTGCAATAAACTCCAGTGTAACTCTGGCTCAGTCTGGAACCACCGGAGCTGGAAGAACTACTGCCAGATTTCTTGAATTGCTTTCCCTTAGCTTTCAAAAATTCCTTCTTTCCTCCACTACTGCTGCCGCTCTCAAACCTGGGAGGTGTCTGTTGTGGTCTCAGTGCTGGAGGCACAAATGAAGCCCCTTTCTGTCTCATCAGACCGGCTTCTGCTCCCTTGGCTCTGTTCAGGGCATCAGTAAAATTATCTGGTCGCCCTGTGTTCACCAATGTGAAAATATCGGGGTTCAGGTCATTGATGAACTGGTCAACAGTAGCTTCTTCGCTGTCAGCCACATGTGGAGTAAATTTCAGCAAGGAGGAGAACTTTGACACGTACTCTTCTATGTTCATCTGTCCTTGCTTTAGATTGGCAAACTCCGCCCCCTTGTCCTTCCGGTACGACACTGGAAAGAATCGTTGATAAAATTCAGTTCTGAATATATTCCAGGTGATAATCGTACCTCTATGCTCCATGGCTCTCTTTCTTGTGATCCACCAGTCCTTGGCAACGTCGTGTAACTGGTGTCCAATCAACTTCACTCTCTTCTCATCTGTATACTCCAAGGATTCGAACAACATCTCTATATCATCGAGCCAACTCTCGCACTCTACAGCGTTCTCTGTGCCTTTCAAGGTCGGCGGATGAAATGATTGAAATCGTTTCAATAACGTTTCCATTGGAGTCGGTGTGACATCCATTGGAGGATTGGATGTACTTCCCTGTTCTAGTACTCGTCTCGGAGGCATATCTAATAATCAAATAGATTAGTAACAAATACAACAATTCTGTTTCAATCCTCCTCTGATCATCTTATTGCTGATCTAGAATCAGTACTGATCCAATCTCAATAAAACATATTACTATATCAAATCTGATAAACAAGTAACATGTAATAGCGCAGTAAGACATGCTAGCATTCAAAAGCAGGAAAAAAAACCTCAATCTACCCCGCTCACTAGCCTCTTCTATCTCAATCTAAAGGATCTATGGCTCTGATACCACCTGTTGTGGGGACCCGGACGCTAATCATCTTTTAATCATGATTGGGACTAATTAATCAATTATAATAAACAGGGTCTAAATTTTTTTTTTTTAAAATACGGAAGGTAATGGAATCAAACTCCTATACATATCAGTATAAAATTACAAATCTGATAAAATATACAATCATACATACTCAGGTTCAACAACTACTATCAAGTGTTTAAACCCTAGCTCTAGTCCAAGTCCGGTATCACCACTCTAATCTCAGTCTGTCTTCACCTCTGTGACCCTGTACCTGTCCCACCTGTTGTCATGCACACATACAAACAAGACAACAGCCGGATAACTCCGGTGAGATATGAATATCCCAGTATAAACAATGTATACATGCAATCATATAAAACATATATAAAAGCACAAACAATCATCAAAACATATATCTAGTCTGACTACATGAATTAATGACTCGTGATCTAATCTTATCTTATCTCACATCTAGGGATCCCAATCTAATTTAGACTTTGGTATGCTGTATCGAATGTGTCTGAGATAGACGTCGATCTACATCTGAAGCTCTTCGATACACCGTAAGTCTAGAGTCTTATCGGTTCTGAGAAAGACTCGGCGGTTCTACCCTAGCTAGGCTGTCTGCCCTAGACTCGGACTCTGACTTTGTTCTAAGTCAATACATGCACATATCAATCTGATAATCTACAACTATCAATGCAATATCAATCTGATAATCTGCAAATATCAATGCAATAAAATAAAGTATGTGATTTAGGGAAACTCAAGTCAAACCTAACTTGAGTTGTACAATCCCAACTCAACATTAATTTATACCTTTCTTGCTGTCGCTCTGATACAATCGAAGTCTCGATTCAAAGTCTGTCACTGTTCAATCTGGAAATGACAATATCAATATATTCTGTATCAATAATCTAATCAAATCACAACATCTCTGTTTTATCAAATTCTAACAGTGCAACAGTACAATCTTGCGATACTGATAATACTATATCAGTCTATATCAATTCCAATCATTTACAATCAACCACCGTACAAATCTGATATCAATTCTAGTCAATGTCATTCTGAAATTCATAACAATTCCATATTCAGTCCGTTTCTTAATCTGACTTCGATTCTACGTTGTCTAACATGTCAAGAACAACATATATGACGTGTATTCAATTCTAACAACATCATAATTCCAAAACATGTCAAAACGTAATAAAACTTACGTCCAATTGAAGCCTACGTTGATAGGAACACGGTACCGAAGTCGGATTTAAAATCTAACGGACGGATTGAAATATAAAGGCGTAAGGATTCTAGGCTATTCTCGGAAGTCTCCTCCTTATTTCTGAAGGATATCACGTTTGTATGTATATATCCACCTTGCATGTTAATGGAACGTGGCATATTTTCTTGCATTTTGGTCGGCGCTCGAGCGGTGCAAAACTACCGCTCGAGCGCGGCAGTTTCTGTCCAACAATTTCTGAAGGCACCCTTGGCGCTCGGGCGGTCAAAATCTACCGCCCGGGCGCCGAACCTTCTGCCCGTAACGTGAATTACCGAAACATTGGCGCTCGGGCGGTTGTTTTCTACCGCTCGGGCGCCACTAGTTCTGTCCCCACATTATGTAATTCATAAGTTTGGCTTAATTCGATCTCGTAATGGCCCGGCTATAATCACATTAGTTTATACTCAATAATCTCCACTTAACATGATATAAAATCTAGGGCATTACAGTATTCATCCTGGTGGCAGGAAAATGTATAATGATTTGAAAAGACAGTTTTGGTGGAAACAGATGAAGGCTGATATCGCAGAATATTTGTCTAGATGTCTGAATTGCCAATAGGTGAAAGCTGAGAGAAAGAAACCAGAAGGATTGTTACAAAGCTTATCGATTCCTGAATAGAAATGTGATCACATTTCCATGGATTTTGTGACGAAGCTACCGAGATCCTCCCAAGTTTGTGATGCGATTTGGGTCGTAATTGACAGATTGACAAAATCTGCATGCTTTATTCCGTACAAGATGATGTACCGACATGACCAGATGGCAGAGATTTATGTCAGAGAGGTAGTTAGATTGCACGGAGTGCCGAAGTCGATTGTTTCAGACCGTGATCCTCGGTTTACTTCGCACTTCTGGCAGAGTTTACAGCAGGCTCTAGGTACGAAGTTACATCTTAGTACCGCATATCATCCCCAGACCGACGGACAGTCAGAGCGGACTATCCAGACATTGGAAGATATGCTAAGAGCTGTGGTGTTTTATTTTAACACTAGTTGGTAGGATGCATTGCTACTTTGTGAATTCTCGTACAACAACAGCTATCAGACGAGTATTGAGATGGCTCCTTTCGAAGCGTTGTACGGGAAGAGATGCAGATCCCCTCTATATTGGGACGATATCTCTGAGGTCCCTGAGATTGGACCTGATATGATCAGAGATATGACTGAGAAAGTGAAGCTGATACAGAAAAGAATGAAGGCAGCTCAGGATAGATAAGCCAAATATGCTAATGTGCGGCGTAGACCATTGGTATTTGAGGCATGAGACATGGTGTTTTTTGAAGATTTCACCTTTCAGAGGAGTTGTCAGATTTGGCAAGAAAGGGAAGTTGTCTCCACGATATGTTGGGCCATATGAGATTCTTGAGAAGATAGGAGATCGTGCCTATCGACTCGCATTACCGCCTTCATTATCTGGGATACATGATATTTTTCATGTATCATTATTGCGAAAGTACATGCCAGATGCTTCACATGTTATTCAGCCAGACGAGGCCGAATTGGACGAGACATTGAGTTATTTCGAAAAGCCGATTCAAATTCTTGATGGAAAGGAAAAGCGACTTAGAACAAAGACTATTCTACTCGTGAAAGTTCAGTGGAGTCGTCATGGCATTGAAGAAGCTACCTGAGAGACCGAGTCTGATATGAGACAGAGGTTCCCAGCTTTATTTCACTGATGTTAGTATTTTTATTGAGCTTCTATTCTCCATTCCTTATTATATCTGATTTGATATTTAATTGATTGATTACCTGTGATTTCGAGGACAAAATCGAATCTTAGGAGGGAGAATTGTAATGCTCGAGATTTGATGTGTTGTTAATCTAAAATGATTTGTTGATTAATTGATGTGATTATAGACAGAACAGATCAGATCGGGGAAGCTGGAAAGAAGCTGGAATGTTGTGCGAGGAATGAGCCTCGCGCATATGCGCGACTAGACCGGGCGCATATGCGCGGAAAAGGCAGAACACCTCACGCATCTGCGCGACGTGTATCGTCGCACATGCGCGAGGGTACCCGAGAGTTGGGGAAAATGAACAAGGGCCTCGCGCATATGCGCCGAATGAGGGCTCGCATATGTGCGAGCTACCGTGAGACAGACACGCCGAGACATTATGTCTCGCGCATATGCGTCGAAGAGGGTCGCGCATATGCGCGAGACGTGTTGCTTCATGGGATGAGCCCCCATACATAAATCATGTAATATATATATATATATATATATATATATATATATATATATATATATATATATATATATATAATATATATATATATATATGTATATCAGAATGCAATTTTTCATTTCGGAAAAAGGAAGGAAACGAGAGTTCTTGGAGAAAGAATTTAACGTACGAGAAATCCGTCCATTCGAATTAGAATCTGATTTCGGTACTGTGTTCCTATCGACGCAGGCTACAACTGGACGTAAGTTTTGTTATGTTTTGTCATGTCTTGAAATTATGATGTTGTCAGAATCGAATATGATTCATATATGATATTCTTGACATGTTAGACATCGTAGAATCAAAGACAGATTGAAAAACAGACTGATTATAGAATTGTTATGAATTTCAGAGTTGATTGGGTTGAGATATGATATCAGATGTGTATCGTTATTGATCATTTGTTAAAGGAATTGATATGTGTCGATTTTTATTGCTGGGTATATTGAAATCGGGCACTTATGCCGTTGAAACAGAATGTGATTTAGTTCTGATTATATCCAGTATCGATTGATTGGGATATTGATATTGTATTCCTCGTTATTGTCATTGCCAGACTGAGTATTGACAGGCTTTGAGTTCGAGGTTTTGACAGAGTCGGAGTAACAGAACGAAAGGTATAAATTAATGTTGAGTTGGGATTGCACAACTCGAGTGAGGTTTGACTCGAGTTTCCCTAAATCACATACCTTAGTGTATTGCAGTGATATTTGCAATCAATGATATTGATGTATGTGGTCTATTGATTCATAGACAATGAATGTATTGAGTCATAAACTGATTCGTCTAGCTATCGGCTGATTCGCCTAGTAACTGGATGAATCGCCTAGTCATTGGCTGATTCGTCAATTATGTGGCCGATTCGCCCAGACACTGGATATATGAATTATATCGATGCCGTTTAGGAATTGATTCATTCCTATCGACTGTGATTCAATATATTTGTCAATATCCAGACACCGAGATCCCTAGATTAGGAATGAGTCGATTCTGAGTCTGAGTGCGATTCATTGTTTGATATTGATGTATGTTTCTGATTTGATACATGTATGAATATCCGTTATATGCTTTTATATTGTATATATGATTGCATGTATACATTGTTTATACTGGGATGTATTTCTCACCGGATTTATCCAGCTGTTGTCTTGTTTTGTATGTGTGCATGACAACAGGTGGAGCAGGATCAAGATCAGGAAGAGGATGAGAGATTCAGGATTAGCGTTGAGATCCGGACTTAGAATGTACAGTGATTTTCAGTACTTGACATAGCGACTGAACTTTAATTAAGTTAAATAAATGTTGTACAAGATTTGTACTATTGCACTGACACGTGAATCAGATTTATTATCTTACGTTTCCGCACTTGTATATTTAAAAAAAAAAATTATGTCACACTATTACTTAATTGTTAACTTTGATCTTAATAACAATTAAGTGTTGAATTATGTTCGGGTCCCCACAATTAACGTCCATACACCACCACCACTAGCCACGAGTATAACTTTGATCTTTTATAACTATTTTTCGATATTGCACCGTTAATTTCAAATATGATTTATTCTATAACTATTTTTCGATATTTCTTCTTATGCTTGAAAAAATAATTACTTTTCCCAATATTTTATTTTACAATAGCTATTTCTAGAGCCAATCATTATCTTACAATGACTCTAGAGGGTCTAGGTAACATTTGAAAATTTTCAATTTTTGTTCTGTTATATAACCTGCATAAAGAAATCTGTGTGGTGGCTACGGGATGTTTCCTACAAGCCGTGACAAGTGGTGGTGGTGAAGGGAAGGAAGGAAGTTAATTCCGATATCTCCATGCTTCTTTCCACATGATCTAATTTTTGAGAGAGGGGAAACAACTTCCAATTGATCTAATTTTTCTTAAAAAAGGAAAATTAAAATGCAACAAGTAAAAAAGTACATTTCAACTATGACTTAAATCAAGATATTAATAAATTTTTTAGGTGCTAGCTAGCATATATATATATACATAAAGTAACTAATTTTTGGGGTCATGTTTTGTTTTAATAATTATATATATTAAAAAAGTGTTAAAACTTTGAGGCAAAAACTTGTGTGAGACGGTCTCACGGATCGTATTTGTGAGACGGATCTCTTATTTGGGTCATCAATGAAAAAGTATCACTTTTATTGCTAAGATTATTACTTTTTATTGTGAATATGGGTAGGGTTGACCCGTCTCACAGATTATGATCCGTGAGACGGTCTCACATGAGACTCACTCAAACTTTAAAGCAAGTCTCGTGTGGCTCAGCGGATAAAGTTTTTATTTTTAAGGGGGGTGTATTCAATGTAGGAGAATTATTGACTTTTGTAGATTTTAAAAGTCTAGATGTATTCAATTAAGAATTTTGCATAGTATTCAAAATAGACTTTCATAGAATTTTAAAAAATCAAGTGGTATTCAACATTGACTTTTTAAAACTCTATAAAAGTCTAGATGTATTCAACATTGACTTTTTTAAAACTCCATAGAAGTCTAGAGGTATTCAAATTTTCAATAGACTTTTAATAACTTAATGAAATTCATTAATATACAAACATTAAAGCCTAAAGTACAACTATAAATTGTCAAAAATCATATTAGGTTCAACCCAAAGATTTCGATGGATTTTTAAAACTCTAACTCGTACACAAGCTATTTATTTCTCCCTCTATCGCTTCATATCACATCTCTTCTTATCTTTTATCCTCTCATCTATCTCTCTCTCAAATTTTCGAAATGTGTCTCTATATATATTTTCATATTTCCTTTCAAATTTTTCATTTTTTGGCTGATTGTTCATTTAATAAATTTTTATTTTAATATCATAGAAAATTTTTAATTCTAGAATTGATTTTGTGATTTTTAATTTACGATTTATACAAATTAATGTAATAATCAATAATAATAAAAGATGACCCAAAAAATGTAGCTTAATTCTTAATAATTGAATAGCATCCCAACAACTATGATATTTTAAATTCTTTTTATCATTTTCAATTAATATGTAAGCTATGATATTTTTATACAAAATTATATCCACACAATGATAAATAATATTATTTTTACATGTATATTATCAATTCAAAAACAATGTTGCATATTAATCAATTGATTTATTTTTAAAAATTTACAAACATGCGTACAAACCTACATATATACACATGTAAGTATTAAATGATTTTACTTTAAATAAGTAAGTTTATTTATTAATATAAATATTGAAAAATTATTTCAAAATGAATACGCTATATATATCAAATAATTATTAATTCAAAGAAATTAATAAAAAAATAATGTGTTATTATTAAGTACAAAATTTATAAAATCCTATAAAAAATTTCACAAAAATATATAAAAATCTTACAAAAAAAGTCTACATGAATATACATAAATTTGTTTATAAATCTGTGAGATTCTGTAAAAGTCAATAAAATCTTGGAAAAAAATCTACATGAATCCACATAAATCTGTTTATAAATCGGTGAGATTCTGTAAAAGTCAATAAAAATCAATCAAATTCATAAAAGTCTATCATTTGAAAAAGTCATTAAAACTCTGAATTGAATACACCCCACTAAGTATCAAGTTGTGTTTCAATTCCTACTAGGAACTTTTTTGCTTTCTTTTTCTTATTTATTTTTTATTCAACATTGCGTTGTAGTCCCTTACTATTTCTTATAATTATATTTTGGTTCTCATTTAAATATAAATCAATTGATTATAAAAATATCGTGCAAGCACGCAATGCGTGCATCGATGTACTAGTATATATTTATTTTATAAAGAATTAGGGCCTTATAGAAACTGCTTGTTACCTTTGGTATGACCAATTTCAACAAAAAAAAAATCATATTTGGTATGACCAATTTCAACAAAAAAACAATTAATGAATGAAAAAATACATAAACACTACAACTGTGTAGAAAGTGTGTTAGAGATAATGACCGATAACTGCCATCCGGTTGTACATCATCACCTTATTTGCTTTAGAATCCGGAGGAGCTTTTGGATTTCTCATTCTATTTCACTACTTAGAAGTCTCGATTCCATCGGCGTTGGAAGTTAACTCACGGAAATTTGCTAATTACATGCCTCTATTACTTTGAAATCACATTCTCTGGTGAGTCATCTTTTTAATTCCCTACGCAATGGACCATCTCTGCTTAATTGGATCGGATTCTCGATTGTATTATTTTGAAATTTACTTTTTTTTTTTATTATTTTATGAATGATTCTGAATATATATATTTGTTGCACACCTACTGTTTGTAAAAAAAAAAAAAAAAAATTCAAAGTTAATGTTTGTTCTAGCTTCGACGTGTTTTAGCAAATGCAAGTTGATATGCTGTCATTAAGTAACCGAACTTAAATTCATATTTTCTAAATAAAATGAGTGTAATAGTGAGTAGGATCGAATCACTAAATAACGAGAGATTTTTTTGAGAAAATACAATAAAAAAAGAGGGATTCTTTGATTAGAACTAAATAAAATACTTGAACTAATTTAGCATGTAAGAAGAAATAAGTAATTAAGAAGGATAAATAATGATAGGTAAATTTTAATATTATCAAGCTCTGCTTCAATGGGTTTTCACTATTCAATTGCATCATTGGTAATCGGCTAACGTATTGTTTATTCATGCAGGTACAAGCAGTTAACCTTAGACTTATAGGAATTTATTCATGCATGTACAAACAGTTAATCTTACAATTATAGGGATAGTCGCTAAAATCCTTGTGTTTTTCTAATTTAATTGACCAAAATCAGCATCTAATCAAAACTTATCAATAATCAATTGGACACAGTGTAAGGTCCAAAATCAAGACGACGTAATCCAACCGCATGCAAATCTAGAAAATATGAAGAAAAAAAAATGAGTAATTTACTTTAATGGCTAATTAATTGTATGACATGCATGCTTATTATGATTTTATTGCCATTATGCATGAAATTGCATTTTTTAAGGTTATTCAAGTGACGATCGAGGAACGAAGATCGGGGGATGAAAAATGTTTTAATTAAATAATTAATTTTAATTATTTAATTTAGGGGAGATGGTTTCTCATATTTTTGAAATCAAGGAATTTTTGAGTGATTTTATACGCCGGGACTAAAAATTTTATCGGTGTTGGATTTTAACTAAAATTCGATCTTTTAAGCAGTCCGGTTAATTAATTCACTATTTCTTTTTATGAAAACGTTTTTTAGCTTTTCTAAATTTAATTAAAGTCTAGCTTGTACTAGTGGGCTTAATTAAAGTTAATTAGGCCTTGAGTCTAATTAATGAAATTGTTAAGCATATAAAAAAACAAACTAAAACCCTAAGCTAGACACCTACGGCCGCTCTCAGCAGTTTTCACAGAAACAACAAAACTCTTCCCTCGGCTAGCAGCTCTCGGCCGTGAAGATTTCCGAGTCTTCTTCCAAGTTTTGTAGTAAAACAGCTTCGGTTCTCTCCGCTCTTCGTCGTCATCGGTATTTCGTGCGTTTGCGACACAAAGGCACGCCTAAATCCTCCTTTTCTCGTCCATGGCATCATATTATGATTTGAACTTGTGCATGCATAAAAGAACATGAAATATTTTCAGGAATTCTCGGGTTATGGCTTTCACGCATGAAGTATGATGTTTTGTTGATCCATATAAATTGTTTTTCGCATGCCTAGGGACTGCCATGATGCTATAATATGTTTAAGTGAAGTTCTCAAGGAAAAATAAAGCCACACTCACACACACGGATCGGCAGAAACCGAAGGAAACCAGAAACGTAAATCTGTATGCGACTGTTGTGGGGTAGGGGATCGGTTTCTGATGTTTAAAGGGTTAGGGCTTGGTTGGCTCGTCCAGGTGTTAGCCAAGGTCAGGTTGGAGTCAGGGAGAGAGTCCTAGTCAAGCCAGGACTCTCGGTCAGGGCTGGGATAGTGTCCTAGCTACACTAGAACTCCACCCGAGATCACAGCCGAAGCTGTGCAGGGCCTGCGCGACTTCGGGGGCTCAAGGGCTTGTTGCGCGGGGCACGGGCTGGGCTAGGAGGGTTCACTAGGGTCCTAAGTAAGTGTCCACGGCTTGGGTTAGGTTAGTAGAGCGTCGGTTAGACTCACCCGATCGAAAAATTTAAACCCATGCCAAGAGTGATTCTCGGCCAGCACATGCAGGGTCTTGAGGGGCCTCGTTTCGGGTCTTGGGTGAGGGTTTTTAGTGGTTGGATTGTTCAGTAGGTTGATTTAGGATGTTGGGCAGGTTTTTGTTCGATATGATTAGGGGATAACTCGATAAATTAAGAGATGGCTCGGGGTCGAAGTTTAGGTGTCGAATCGAGTCTTAAAATAAAGAAAAGTTGGTAAACGGCTCACGGGGATCGAGTCGTGGTCCATAAAAGCTAAAATAATATAAAAAGACTAAATTTTGAATTTAGGAATTTTATATTAAAGTTTAGTATTTTTCGGGATTAAAACGCCGTTAAATTGATCAAGAAAAGATAATTGGAAAAGTCTATTATTTAAGCTAAGTAAAATTACGAAAAAATTCATGTAAGCTTAAATAATTATTTGGGACATGTTAGAGTCAAGAAATCAAGAAAAAAAAATTCAAAAACGTAAAATGTCACGTCTAGGGGTAAAATGGTCTTTTTACACCTAAAAATTAGTAACGATCATGGCAGTGCCCTAAATGCTGTTGTTATGACATTATGTTCATTGTTAAATGCTTATGAAATGTTCATGATTTATTTATGATTTATTTTAAATGTCCATGAAATTTTATGATTAAAGTTGACATTTAAAATACATGGTGCATGCTTGGTTCCAAAAGAAAATATATTCATGCATGATTTTATAAGGTGATGAAAACATGAAAATATTGATGAAAGTGAAGTAATTGTGACTATGAGGATTTGAGGATTTGAGGTTATGATCAAGAATAGGCCAAGGCTCAGTTGACGATCCTATGTCGCTGATGTCCCCGCCGCCCAGTACTGTGGTTTCATGTAGATGGTACCATCGTCATGTCATGTCATGTCACGTCAAGAAAGTCACAATTAACGATCTGAATTCAATCAAGGAAAAGATAAAGTTATGATCATGAAAAGAATCACGTCATGCTATTATGTCATGTTATCATGTTATGTTATGATCAAGGTAAAGGTAAAGGTAATGTTCATGTCATGCATATCACGAAAAGGTTATTGTAGCCAAGGGGAAATGCATATGAGGATTTGAGGATTTGAGGTTACTCTAATGGGAGTATCAATTCTGATGGAAGCATCATCACTACTGTCAATGGTCATTTGTTGACCATTTCTGAAGAATCGTTTGGCGAAATGTTCTTATTGCCTTCTGATGGGCGGAAAATCAAAGTTTCTGATCGAAAGAAGGAAGTGAAGCAAGAAGTTCAGTTGCTGGCTGATATTGTAGCCAAGGGGCTATTGGCGAAGGCAGGATCATTTACTGCACTAACCTTGGAAAAATTTCAAGCCACTACTGTTATTATGGCCAGTCGAAGACTAAACTGAAAGCACCTTATCTTCAATATCTTGAAGAATATGTTTCAATCCACCAAGCAGTCCAAAGGATTCGCAGTACAACTAAGTTTTTTGATTAAATTCAAAGGATTGGTGGCTGATGATTCAGAAAGATCATCAAAATTCAAAGTCTTCAACGCCAAGAATGTTCAGCCACCCAAAACTACACTGGACATCTCTCTTGATCAGTTTGTGAAGATCAAAAAGGAGATTGGGACGCAGTAGGATGTTCCCAAATCAGTAAAGAAGGGAAGAACTTTGGCTCAACTGAAACAATCAAGCAAAAACTGATTGTCAGTGAATCAGGTTATGAGGAAACACCTTTTCAGTTGATTACAAAGAAACAAAGGACACAGAAAACCAAGCCAGTAGCAATGTTGGCATCTTTACCAGCTGATAGATTGAAGCAATCAGACGCTCAACAGCTTATTCAGGCTATTCCTTTGAAAGCTATTCCAGCTGATGTTTCAGCTAAAGATCAGTTACCTTTACCAACTGATCCATCCAAAAAGGTCTTCACTACAGTTGGTAAAAAGAAGGAATCAGCAAGAGTTTCAGCTCCTTTGATCAATATCAATCGACCTACAATCCTTGCTCCTGGTGGACCCAAAGGAATCAGAATTCAGGAACAAGTGGACGCTACTCATTCTGGACTGAACATTCACACATTCTTTTTGATGAGAAAGGCAAGGGCAAGTTGATTGAAAAGCCCAGGCCATCAAATGCAATTTAGACTCACATTGAACTTATATGGGAACAGGTCAACGCCTTTGCTGAATCAAAACTGAAAGTTTATGATGCTTGGATGAGGTTCAGAACTCACACTTTTGCCAAACAGTTGAAAAAGAAGTCTAAATTGAATAGTACATTCATCAAATTGGAAGCAACCGTTCTCAAAATGGTCAAAGCTGCTACAATTTTTCAGGCATTGGGGAGAAAGAATTATTTCTTTGATCAAATAAGAGAACAAAAGTTGGGTTAATTGATTGAGAAGCTCAAAAGCAACTACATTCCTACAAGTCCAACTGCTTATAATGATCGAGCTATGCTCACTCAGTTGGACATAGATCTTTTTGCTCTGCAATCGCAGATAAAGTTTTGGGAAATTGATCAGGAATTAGTCAATTATGAAGGCTTTTCCGAAGAAGAAGAAGATGAATTGGCATCTCAGCACAAAGAGACATCCCCAAAACAAGCTGCTGCTACAACAGTAGAACCAATTCAGGATGTGCCACCATCTTCTTCTGCTGATCCTCAACTTTACTCGGACGCTGACTTGACACTTGCTAATACCGATGAGATCATTCAGTCAGTCGCCCAAGAACTTCAAACAAATGTGCCTTCAATTGAATCAGTTGATCTCCCAACAGAACAAGCAGCTACAGATGTTCAAACTGATGTGCCCATTAACTCACCTGTTGAGCCTAATGTTGACACTGAGGAGGCTCAGTTGCATGTTGACGAACCACAACGAGTTTCAGTTGACCAACAATCAGAACCATCAGTCACTGACCCTCCAACTGAAACTACCACAGATCCTCAACTTAATCAGCAGGACAGTCCATCTGCTGCTCCAAATCAATCTTCTTCTCCTCCTATTCAAGAAGAATTCAGTGTGCAAGAAGTGCCAGAGCTGACACATGCTGAAACAGAGGTTTCTGACTGGACTTTGGTGATATTTGATCAATCTACCAAGGAACAGGAACCAGGGCCGTCTGGACCAGCATCTCCTCAAACATGGATTTAGTCCTTGAAAAGATTCAGGACATTCAGCTCAACATGTAAAAAATAATGCAAGAAATAAAGGAGATTCAAAGCACTCAGCTTGCTCACTCTCTGAAGCCGAACTCCTCCAGTGAATTTAATTCAGGGAAACTGAAATCAATTCAAACAGCTGTGACCTCTATCTCATTTGCGATCGACGAGCTTAAAAAGAACATAGGCTTAGCTGAGAGTCTCTCCCTTACTCAATACTCAATCAGAAAGCGAGTAGAATCTATGGAGACATCTGTCTCAAAGAAAATCGACTTGCTTCAAACCACTGTATTGACTATTGTCAAAGATATTGCAGCTGATGTTAAGATCCTATCTCTCAAAGTTGATGTGCTTGACAAAAAAGGGGAATCAGCTAGATTGATGAAAGAATAAGAGAGGATTCAACTGAAGAGACATTTATTGTCAGCTATTAGTTGAAGATTATTTGTTTCTTTGTACGAATCTGTACACTAGAAAAATTATTTTATCTACAATGATTCAAAGCATTCTTTTACTTCAACTAATCAGTTTATTAAATTCCGAGTTTTTCAATCACCAGAAAGGGATAAATTGTTGGAAACTAAATTTCAGTGATTTGACAAACTAAGCATCGAACTTATTGGAATAACCGATCAAAGGCAAACGAGCTTACTGACTAAAATCTTACAACTATTAGTTGTCATTAGCTGAAGATTAATGCGTACCAGCTAAAACTTATCTACGTCAAACTGATCAGTTTGAAGCAGAATCTAACTGACTGATCAGTTGGGAACTGATCAGTTGAAACAATCAGTTATGAGTTTTCCAGCAAAATATCCTTCAGCTGATCTCTCAGTTGTACATGTCATCAGTTGAGAACGACAACCGACAAATAGTACAACGGACTGTAACTAGTAGTGGAACGTCGCATTTCAGATATTGCAGTGTACGAATGTCAGAGAATATTGACGTGGCAATCAACGGATATATGGATTCAAATTTTATTTAATATTACCGTTGAGAGGGAAGCCTATAAATAGGTGAAGAGGGCAGCTGAGAAGAAAAACACAAACTACTATTCTATTCAAGCTTGTTGTTACTCTGCTAAAATCACCACTCGTATTCAAATATCAAGAGCTCACTCTTATCAGATATATCAGTAGCAATCAAGGCTATATTTACGAGCTTTTTAGCACTTTGAAATCTTTGTTAGATTCATTTAGTTGTATTATATTCAGTCACGAACTGTAAAAGTTATTGTGAACTAAGAGTTTCAGTTTTGGCAGTGTTAGTTAAGTCCAAACTGAAGTGGGTCAGTACAACATTTGTATTCGATCAAAGTCTTTTAGTGAAAATCCTATCTTCGTGATAGAAAGGGTGACGTATGAGTTACTCTATTCTCCGAATATCCAGAAACAAATCGTGTGCATTTATTTCAGTTACTATCAGTTATTATATCTTTCAGTCAGTTTACTTCCGCAACTGTTTTTCATTTAAACTGATTGTTATCGACTGACGAGATACCGAGTGTCAGTTTGTCACTAAACTGAACCCAATCTTCGAAAAAAATTTATAATCCGTGAGTGTTTATTCAATCCCCCTTTCTAAACAGTTATCACTACTAACCGATCCTTTCAGTTGTCTTTCACTTATGAGCCAACCAATTACATGCTCTATACTACCTGGCAAACCAGTTTAATGATTTTATTGAAACTAAAAAATTTTGAATTATAAAAAAAAACTTAGATTTTTATTTTGTATCAATGAAAAATCTTTGATTGTGGTGATAACTTCATTAGAATTGATCTTATTTAATCATCTTTGATTCAATTGTTTGTCATTTTCATCGATTTGTTAAGATTTCCAAAAATCTAAAACATGAATATTTGTATGTTAACTATTTTAAAATTTATTACAGTTTTGTACCGTATACATAGCATAGATATTGCAATTTTCAATAACAATAAAATGGGTTGTCTTTTCAAAGTTTCTTTTTGAAATTCTCATGTCTATTGGATAAAACAATTTGAAATTTTTGATCATTGATAATTAATATGTAATTAATTAAATTATGAAAATTAATAAAATTGTCGTAAAACATATCAAATTCTTTTTCAAATTTCAGTTTTAAAATTGAATTTCTTGAAAATATGAATTTCATTTTTAATTTCAAATTTAAATCTAAATATCTTGAAAAATAAATAGCATTCAAAGATTTGACATCGGTTCCATCACATAATTTAATATCTTGGTTCTATCACACAGTTCATACCAACAAGGTTGTGTTGAATGTAATTTGAATGAAAAAATTGAATTTTAAAAATGATAATTTTTAAAAAAGAAATATATATCATTAATCTCGAAATATGTGAACTACAATAAATGATTGAAAACAATTAATTTTATGTGATTTTAATTGATATTTTTGTAATAAAGAATGCTATATTTTCTTTTTTAAAAAATTCAAATGTGAGTTGAAAAAATTTAAAAATATAAATTTCAATTATTGCTTGAATTGCTTATTAGTGTAAGAGGGATTATTCCTTCCCACCCCTGCAGGCACTGCCTGCAGGAGTACATCCAAGGGCCAGAAAAAAAAAATTTTTTTTAAAAAAAAAATTTCCCCATGAGATTGAATCTCAGCCATTGATCCTGGGTGTGGGCACTGTCCCCACACCCGGCATCGAACTTACCGTGTAAGAGAGATACGCTCAAAAAACTCAGTTGTGCCATAGATTCTGCTCCACTAAATTTGAGTGAAAAAAAAACGTAAATTCAATGCCAATTTTCATCTCCTTGGAATCTGATTCAGACCTTGACTTCAGATTATGATCATCTACCATATAAATGTATTGTCGGGGTTTATAAGTAATTTTCTAACTACAATTTATCCCACCTTATTTCTATGTTATATACTCACAGTTCAAAACTGTACTTTTCATGTTCTTCACGGTTATCAACTTCAACTTTGAAAACCGATAATTTCAATCTCCAAAAAAAAAAAAAAAAACTAACAATATATATCAAATGATATTATTTATCGTTTTACCTGATCTAATTTATACTAGTGCACCAAGTACGTACATGACATGCAATGCATGTACATGGAATATAATTTTTTTTTTTTTTTTTTTGTAAATTTGAATTTATGTATAGTTGTTTCGATGTTAGGATAATGGTCCGAATAATGAAATGATGCAGAAGAATACGAGAAGTTTTTTAGTGACATTTTACAGTTTTTCACTTTAATTAATAAATATCTAGGAAGAATGATAAGGAAAAATTTGGACATCCAATAATATTACCAAATATATTTATTCTAAGGGCTTTACACATTATATAATGGTAAAAATTTGTATGAGACGATCTCACGTATCGTATTTTGTGAGACGGATCTCTTTATTTGGGTCATTCATGAAAAAAGTATTACTTTTTATGCTAAGAGTATTATTTTTTATTGTGAATATCGGTAGGATTGACCCGTCTTACAGATAAAGATTCGTAGACCGTCTCATAAGAGAGCTACTATTATGTAATAGTGAAGATTTAAATTTGCACTATATATATTGTGTTACATATTAGGACTGGTATATATAAGTACTGCTTCAGATCTCATCTCTTCGATCTACATGATCACAACCATTCAACAGTCCACTTTGATTAGATATGTTAGATTTGAATATGATAGTCCAGATCGCAACAATCGCGATGGTGTATGCACCTGTGTGCATGCGCTAACTGGACCACTCGTTATGTCATCGAACCTGATTTCAATTCCATATAAATAAAAAGACTTCTCATTCTCTTACGACCATGCATACGTGTGAAGTCTAAAGAATGCCGCAAAGAACCTGTCAAGCAGGAAACTTTGCTAACTGTTATAGCGTGATAGTAGGAGAAGCAAGAACTACACTGGAATGGTGCATATACCGAAGGTTACACTGAATGATCAATTTACATTAATACCAAAAAGTCCATTTTTATCAGTTATACATGGAACGGAGAATCAATGCAATCCATAAGAAAAAATTTAAAAGTTTAACAAAGGAAAAATAAGTGCATACAACAATTATGTCAATCACCAAATGTCCTTTTATTGATGCATCTCTAACTCAGTAATTACACTAAATGATCTCGGAATATTTGAATCTATATATATGAAAGGCCAACCAAGATCGATCGAGGTGGTAAGGAAACTCGATATCCTATATATGTTTCATTGGGCTTTAGATTTTGATACGAGGGTTCTGTTGCTGGAAAATTTGTCACCGTGTTACAAATTTGTGTTCATCGAAGAATAACGAGCAATGATGGGAATACATACGACTCTATCTCATAGGAAGGCGAACTATCGCCACTTCCCTTCAAACAACCGAACAACAAGCACGCCATTTATGGGTATTCATATCTTATCCACGAGACCCACATAGCCTATCCTATATTGGAGCATACACCACAAAATTATAACACTACACGATCGAGCCTACTCAAAATTTACAGTATCAAACTGTTATAAGCAACTTCAATGTGATTAATCGCCTCATGGTGCTGTTCAGCTGTCACTCTATTGGTTATTCAATCGGACACTACACTCAAATGGGGCACATTATTTCTTTTATAAGGCATCTGAGGTATGGAAAAAGCCTACATTATGCTTGAGCATTCGTTCATCTTATTGTTCGGAGTACGGTTGACCGGGTAAGCAAACACCGGTTGGTTTGATTTTTAACTAAAGCTCGGACCAAACCAAGTTTCATCAGTTTGAAGGTGATGACAAAGATTTGAAAGTATATCCTGCGAACAGTAGTAACAAGGTTAAGGACATTCCAAAGCTACAGCAAGGAACTTATATCCATTTCTGTAAGTAAAATTACATGTATATTACAATTTTAAACCACAACGTATAAATAAGAAATAACAAAGTATAAATCAACTCAACCATTTACTATATTACGTAATCTCCATTCTTTAGAGTAAAAGAATCGCATATTGACATTATCAGATATGCGGAGAACCAGAATCAGAACCAACCACACTCTTGCAGTATATTCACCACCACAATCTGCCACACTAGCGACAAGAAAGCTCGAATTCGTAATACTTCAGCTGGCGATGCACTCGAACCCACTGCAAATCCACAACCAGACGACAAACAAAATCACGCAAACGATAAAATCAAGCGACAGAACAAGCCAAACTTGTTTCTTCCAAACTTTCTTCGAGTTTTGTAGGCCCATCAACTCTGGTGAGTGTAACCCTCCATTCTTATGTGAAATCAGCGAAAATTCACGACTCAATCCGATCCCCTTCCCCCCAGTATGATAATTCTCCTCCTCACTATTTCTCCTCCCACCATTGAATTCCCAAAACAACCAATTCTTCATCTTCTTCCATCCATCGTCCCCATTAAACTGCAACCCACAGTGCAAGATCCCACTTTGGCCCATTCTCTGCCCCATTGGAGAAGAAATTCCATCCGTATGATCCAATCCTGAGCCCAGCAGCTGGTGGAATACGGGATTAAATTCGCCTTGATAACAGTAGGAGCTCAATGTCTTCAAATTTTTCTCATTCTTCAAAACCTCTCCAAACGCATCCCTAGAGCTCTTCAGAAATCCCAAGGCCTCAGAATTCTCCAGTTTCTCATGGGATATTAAGAAATAAACGAAGCGCTCGTCGATCAAGAAAGTGTAGGTCTTCGATCGGATTGTATGGGTGAATGTGGAATGAAACGGAGGAGTTTTCTCGAGGCATCTGACCGCGATTGCACCGAGTGCAGCGTCTTTAGAGTTGAATTCTGTTAATACCGTGGTACCCTTTGCAATGCAGGCGTAGTAGATCAGCGCCGGATCCCAAATCATTGTTTAATTCAACCCCACCGTGAATTTGAATAAAAATTGCCTTATTTTTATGATAAATTTAAATTCTCCATCCCGCTGAACAAATAATGGAAAAAACTTGGGGAATCCGATCAGATATACAAATGCGTATGGGGGTTTAATCCTGGAAAAGATCGTGCAGGCAAATTGGTGGACAGTGATATTAAAATTCGGGGGGGTGAATTTCTAGGGTTCGAGGATTGGAAAAAGAGGGATCATACGTTCAACTTAGCCCGGCCCGACCTAATTTCGACTGTGCCGGTTACTTTTGTACATATTGAATTGAATTAAAAGTATGATAATTAAAAGAAATTTTCGACAAAACTAATTGGATAAGATACAATATAATAAGATGACATGACTTATATTTCGTAAGATATTAAAATCTCAAGTTTTATATGATATATCAGATTAAATATAAATTGTAAAAAACTCTTACAGTGTGTTTGGCAATCAGGATTTGGGAGGATTTCGTGGGATTTGGATTTCAAAATCCTATTTTTACTGTTTGGCAATATGTTAAAAAAAAAATTCGGATTTACTTAAGATTTCATGGGATTTCATGGGATTTCCACAAGTATATCCAAATCCCATCAAATTTGATAAGATTTGGTGGAATTTGGATTTTAAAAACATAAAATTACTTTTTTATCCAACACATCATTCTCCACCAAAAGTTTCTAAATGGTTAGACTTTTTTTTCCTTTTAACTTTTTTTAGAAGTTGAAAGATTTCGTTTAAATTTTACAAGTTTCTTGTGTTATTTACTGATTAATATAATAAAAATTATAGTAATTACCAAAGCCTCTTTTTACGTTTAATAATTAATTTCATGCTAAATTTTAAAGTTGTTTGATGATTTTTTTAATTATTATTTTATGTGCACTATGATTAATAAATAATAATTAATTTTTGAATTTACAAATACAATAATAGAGAAGAATTATTAATTTTTAAACTTTTTTAGTTAATTTATGTTTATATGCTTTCTAAGGGTAGTTTAGTGAAATTTTAAAATTCCAAATTCGAATCCTTTTTTCTCCAAATAAAAAATGAATTTGTAAATACCATTTTTAAATTTTAAATCAAAAACCAAATGGAATTTCAAATACTTGAATTTCCGAATCCAATTCCAAATCCCACAAAATCCTCTCAAATCCTGGTTGTCAAACACGCTGTTAGGCATAGTTTGGTACACATGATAGGATAAACATCAATTTGGTTGAGTGGATTAGATAAGGATAGATTAATAGTCAAATATTTATCGTTAAAATTTTAAGATGTTTTAATAATCATTTTGACCCGATTTAAGATCCAATTTTATTAATCAAATAGTTATCTATAAAATTGGATCTTAAACCGGGTCAAAATGATTATTAAAACAACTTAAAATTTTAACGATAAATATTTGATTATTAATCCATCCTTATTTAATCCACTCAACCAAACACACCCAGGTATGTTTGGTATGGGTGATAAGCAAATGATAGATTGTTAAACTCATGTTTGTCTCATTTTTTATTTGTCCAATTAATCAAGAAGGTCATGATAAAAAAAACCTATTTGGGTGAAAAGACATCACATTGTTTTGGGAGAATTGAGAATCCAATTATATATCCTTACCTTAAGTTTTGTCATCAATCCAATTAGTTATCATATCCTACACATCAAACATAGCCTTGATATATAATATAATGATAAGTTAAGGATAAATACAATGTAGAATATTATATTTAATGTTTGATATTATTTTCATAAGAGTGATTAAGTTTATATATTAGATTGTAATGATAAAAAATAACCTTATCATAATAAATTTTATAATTTTAAAGTTGTTGCTTGAGTTCATATTTTTTATATGCTCATGCGCTGATAGCGCTTGCATGATTTATTTATTTTTACCTAATTTTATATATTATATAATATGATAATTGAGTCCTTGATTTTATGAGTCAAGTTAAATATCAATTTTTAAGGTTAATCGAGTGAATATTAATAATTTTATTGAGATTTATAAAAATTATTTATATAATTATCTCGAATTCATTTATATAATTATCATATTATATAATATATAAAATAAATAAAAATATATTTAATTTAAATTTCTACCTACTAGCATAGATGTATAAAAATCATTTATAAATTGAGGGTAATTAAGTCATTTGTAGTGTATTTTATCATTAAATTAAAATTATCACACCTAATAAAAATGACATTTTATCCTTCTAAAAAATTATTTATCAAGAGCTCATGATATTATAATGGGCTTTTTAAAAAGGTACCAAACATGAGATAAGGACGATTATTCATTCAACCCTCCCATCTCAACATCAAAATCCTTACATGCATCATTTACACCTTGTGAGTCTATTGACTCAGCAAGCCTTAATCATAATAACAAGTAATACGTATACATCTATATACAACAATGAAAACACTTTTAACAAAAATAGTTTTTCATAAATATGCATAAACTTAAACATTTTCTTTCATCACATGCTTTTCATTTCATCATATACATATACATATAAGTTTTCCCCTTAGATTAATCCAGATAATTAATTATGACTTTCGTATCAGCTGGTGGTCGATTGATCAATGTTACGTATTACCGTGGTGTCAGCCTGCTGGGAAATCAGTGATACTCTCACCCGTCAACTGAACCTTGGCCTTACATGTCAGCATGTCATTTCGTATTCGTATTCGTGTTCGTATTATTCACAATTAAATTACCACGTTCAAAATATTTTATCATATCCATCACTTATAAATTTATCCATATAACATTTTCTTGAAACTAAACATGCAACTTATTCTTTAACATTTTACAATTTTCATCATAAAAATCTATAACCTTCCAAAATATACATTTTAAGATTCGTTAATGCATTCAGAATACTGTCAGGACTCCTAATATTTTTAGGTGTAAAATGACCGTTTTGCCCCTGAATCCCCAACTTGACCATTTTACCCTCGGTCTTTAAAACGACGACCCGAATCCATTTAAACTTATCATAACACCTTAAAATAAACATGTAGACATTTCTTAGACGTAAACCCAAGCTTCTCGACTAATTTCGTAATTCGTTTTAAAACCTGAACCGAAGTCCAGTTTTAACCCGAATCAACTCGAAACTTTACCGAACTTTAACCATAGGCTATTAACACCTAACCAACCATTTTTCAACCTAATTTAAGCCATTTAGAACCCTTGTAAAAGCCTAGAAAGCTTCCGAATTTTCTGCCCAAGTTCCGAACCAAAACCCTAGCCATAACCAAATACAAGTCCTTCGATCCTAACCCTTAACCAACACGTCCAGCCCCTGACCAACCATCCTAGGACCTAGACCGAATGCTTAAATAGCTTCTGGAACAACCCCTATGAGCCATGCACTTGCAGCCCACAAACCTGCGCTCCATCAAGATCGTGCGGTTCGAGCCTCACGTCTACAGCCCGTGTCATTGCTCCAGCTACCCTTTAACCCATATAGGACCATGTGTAAACCCTCTTAGGATCCTTGGACACAGCCCCCGCCGACGCACGAGCTGCATCCTTCAAGGAAAATAAAACCCGAGCCCTAGTTCAAGAAAAACCATAGGTTTCGTTCCCCTATCTTCCTTCCTTGTACATTCCTTTAACCATGCATCTAAGGGTCCCTAAACCCTTTGAAAATTGGCCCTCCTATTAGCCCTAGCCTGGTAGCCCCTTGGTGCATCACTAACATGATTTAAAAAGTATGAAACTCAAGTTTTTTGGCATGTATATCTCATAATACTAAAATATAAAGAGGGTAACATATTTTTCATACAAACATGTATCTTTCACACATAATATGGTATGAATGATGAGAAAAGAAGGAATAAGGCGTGCCTTTGCGTGTTTCATACACGAAAATTGACTCTAGACGCGAAGAATCTTGGCGGAGAGACGGGGAAGCTTTTGCTGTGTTTTTCCTTCCAAAATTCCACGTGAAGGTGCTGCCCTAAGGGACGTATATGCGGTGTATTCGGCTGCTAGGGAGAAACCCTAGGAGTCTAATGGTTATGAGTGTGTGATATAAAGTGTTTTGTGGTTTAGCATATTTTGATATAAATAATTGGGCAGAAAGTTAGGCCCAATAACCTTAGTATCATAGGTTCATTAGGCCCATTATAATGTTGGAAAGATATTTTGTTTAGGAAAATTTTCAAAAATAATAACCGAGCCTCGAAAAGTCCTTGTTTTCTTCCAAAATCGATGACTGGTTTAAAATACGACTCGACATGAAAACATCATTTTTGGAAAATTAACCCTTTAAATATGTCATATACTAAATCATTAAAAGTAATCATTTAATAAAAATATTTTTCCTTTACAGTCCCCGATCTCCGTTCCTCGGTCGCGTTTCAAATAATCCTTAAAAACAATGTTTTATGCATTATAATAGAAACCACATTTTAACATATATACATGTTTATCACATTTAATTAATGCAATTAAAATAATTTTATTAGGTATTTTTCTTTTTCCAAGATTTGCATACAGTTGGATTATATTATCCAATTTTGGACCTTACAATTTCTCTCTCCGTTAAATGAAATTTCGTTCTCGAATTGATACTCACCAAATAACTCTGGGTAGAGACTCCTCATGTCAGTCTCAGCGTCCCAAGTAGCTTCCTCCTCCGAATAATTTAGCCACTTCATTTTGACCACATGAATGGCCTTATTTCGAAACCTTCTTTCTTGTCTATCTAGAATTTATATAGGACCTTTCCTCGTATGACATATTTAGAGTCAACTGCGGAGGTTCATATGTAAAGTCTATTACTACAATAATACTAGAAATTTTTTTTTGTAAACTAATTTTGAATTATATTTAAACACATGAATGCAATAAAAGTCGTCGATCTTGCATTTTAAAAAGTCATTCAACTACTAAATAGAAATACCGCCGTTAAATAAATCTAAAAAAATCCTCAAATCCCTAGACTACATTTTTAAAAGAACTTAAATGTATCATTCAAAATCCTGCCAAATCAGTAACATGCGAAAAGATGCAAAACGTAAAAAAAAAAACATTATGTATCACTCCTGACCCATATACATGAAATGCGGAAAAATGTGAGGTCCTCAGGTTAATGTGCTCACGCACAGCTTCTCCTACTCGGTCTTCGACGCCTCCAGTCTCTATCTCATCATGTTCACCTGCATCATTCACACCAAGTGAGTCTAAAGACTCAACATACCTGAACCGTTATAACAAGTACATATACATAACATGGAACAGTGAAACATATGATACTTCAAATATATTTCATGATCTTAAAAGTATGAACTTAAGCATAACATGAAAAAACATAAACGTATCCATAACATATCTCATAATATCAGTATATACGTGTTCATTTTCGTTTATGGAATTCATATAATTAGTTGTGACTTTGATATCAACTCTAAGTCGATAGATCCATGTACGTATAACCGCGGTACCCGGTGAGGACATCAACGACAGTTTTACCCATCCATTGGGCCTTAGCCTTATATGTTCATGTTCGTGTTCGAATTAGTTACAACTAACTCACATCCTTCAAACACATATCATCGTATTCATCACTTATAAAAATTCATGCATATATGTACATTGTCTTAAAACCAAGCATGGAACGTATTTTCTAGTATTTTAATAAAAATTCATATTCATGTTAGACATATACATTTTAAACATGAAATTTTGGTTATCAGGGCACTGCTAGGACTGCTAACTCGACCTGGGCCTTAGCCTTACATGTTCATGTTCGTGTTCGAATTAGTTACAAATAACTCACATCCTTCAAACACATATCATCGTATTCATCACTTATAAAAATTCATGCATATATGTGCATTTTCTTAAAACCAAGCATGCAACGTATTTTCTAGTATTTTAAAAAAATTCATATTCATGTTAGACATATACATTTTAAACATGAAATTTTGGTTATCAGGGCACTGCTAGGACTGCTAATTCGACCTGGGTACAAAATGTCCATTTTGCCCCTCGAAACCATCATTGACCATTTTACCCCCGGACCTCAAAATTTCGACCCGCAACCAACCGAACTCATTAAAACACCTCAAACATATTTATAACCCTTTCCTAGACGTAAATCAAGCCCAAGCACAAATTTCTATAATTCGTTTTAAAACTTGGACCGAAATCCCGATTTTAATCGAACTTAACCAAAATTAAACCATAGTTCAAAGACAACCATATTTCAAAGAATCCTAATCAAACCCCATATGATTTAATTTAACCATCACTAACCTCGGTCAACGACATATCAATACTCAAACGAGACAATAGCGCTAAAACTAATACCCCTCATATCTTGACTAGCGCCTAGGCGCTGGCGGTGTAGCGCTGCGGCTCTGGGTAAGCGAATAGGCGCCTTGTACTAGCACCGCGGTGCTACAAGCGCCAAAGCTTCAAAGCCACGGCGCTACAGTGGCAGCGCCGCGGCGCGAAACCTATGGGAAAATCCCAAAGTCGACTTTCGAAGTCAAAATCTACTCTACTCCCAACCAGCCCGGACTAGACTCGAACCAACATCTCCTAGCCAATCCTGCTGGATGGACCTAACAAGGACCCTAGCAACATGCATGCTATTGAGCATGTTTTACCCGAATGCCACAAAACCGATCCCTAACCATGTCTACCCCTTTTGATCTACCCTTAGCCCGCAACCAGTTGGTCTTGAGCGACTCCAGGCCACGTCTCAGACCCACCAGGGCCTGAACCACAGCCCGGAACATACCTTGCTCCATTTCACCTCCCACAACACTCGACCGAACCATCACATGCCTTAGAAAAAAGAAAAAACCCGATCGCACCATCACCCAAACAAGTCCTGGTCTGATCTTGACCTTCAAAGACCAGCTGCTAGCCACGACTTGAGTCCTATAGCTCTCGATCCAGGCTGCCCCTTATGCAACATGTCAAAAATGTGACTTACAAAGGATGAAAATTCAGTATACTCATGTAAAATCATGTAGACAATAAGTATAAATCATTTGTATAGATAGGTCTATATCATATCAAGAAAATACCATCAAAATATCTACTATGGTGTGATTGACGAGGAAAAAAAAGGTTTAGGGCATGCCTTTGTATATTTACACTCGAAAACTTCGATATACTCGTGTAGAATGGGACCGGAGGGACGAGGAAGATTTCCTTTGAAAAACTTTGAGAAAAACAAAGAAGAGTGGCTGCTGGAATTTCGAAAATGCTGTTGGAAAAATGGAGAGGAGGGGCAGCGAATTGTTAGAGTGGTGTTTAGGGTTTTGGGAGGTAGGTTAATTAAAATATAATTAGTATAATGGATCTTTAATTAAAAATAATGAGGTTAAGTAGGATTTTAGGCCCATTATTCATTAAAATAGTCCTATTAATCCCAAAAATACTCTCGTAAAATATTTCGTTTAGGTACGTTTTTGAAAATATTGTCCGAACCCTCAAAAAGTTATCCGACTTGCTAAAAATCGCATATCGGTTTAAAATACGACACGATTAGCAAAAATACCATACAAATGCTCATTTTCAAAAATCACCCTTATTTACACAATATATTGAACAAATTAAAAGTAATTATTTAATAAAAATATTTTTACTTAACTGTCATAGATCTCTGTTCCTCGTTCGAGCTGGAAATACCACTAAAATCCCTATAGCATGAAATCTAACTAACCATGAAATAAAACACCTATTCATGTCATGATCATGCATTTAATGCATTAAAAATAATTAAACACATATTTAGAAAAACCTTAGATTGTATGCAGTCAGGTTACGTAGTTCGGATTTTCTAGACCTTACAATTTCTCCCCCTATATATTGAATTTCGTCCTTGAAATTAAGACGTTACGAATAACTCTGGGTAGCGACCCCTCATCTTTGTCTCAGTCTCTCAAGTAGCCTCCTTCTCAGAATGATTCAGTCCCTTGACTTTTTATAAGGTTTAGGAAATTCGAACTACGTAACCTGACTGCATGCAATATAGGATTTTACTAAAATATGTGTTTAATTATTTTTATGCATTTAATGCATGATAATTGCGTGGTTTATTAAAATTTCATGCATAAAGTATTTTAGTAGTTTTTTGTGCTCGGACGAGGAACGGAGACCAGAGATAATTAAGGAAAAATATTTTAATTTAATAATTATTTTTAATTATTTAATATATGGTGTAATTTAGTGGGATTTTCGAAAATAGGTCTTGGTGAGGTATTTTTACTCGTCGGGTCATATTCTAAATTGGTATGCAAATTTTAGCGAGTCGATAGACTTTTTGAGGGTTCAGACAGTATTTTCAAAAATGTACCTAAACGAAATATTTTTTGAGAACATTTTTAGGCTCGATGAGACTATTTTATTGCACAATGGGGCTAAAACCCTTTTAAACCTCATTATTTTAAAACTCAGGCCCATTAACACTAAATATTACACATAAACCCTAAACCTACTTCTTAAACACTCGGCCGCCCCTCCCCCATTTCTCCAGCAACATTTTCCTTTAACACCAGCAGCCTCCTTCGGAATTCTCCAAGTTTTTCACAAAGCTCCTTTCCCGCCTCTCCGGTGCAAGTTCTATGTGTTGGTAGCAAGGTTTTCGAGCGTAATAACGCAAAGGCATGCCTATATATCGTTCTTTTCATCATTCACATCAATATACGTTGGTTTATGTTTTTGCATGAGAATCATTCGATTCATCATGTGGTGTAAGTTATATTCATTTTTTTCATGAAATATGCATACCTTGTTGTTTATAACTCACGTTTTCATGATTCTCGTGTAAGGGGGTGCCGGGATCGAGGTTTATGGGACACAAACCGTGGCAAGGGAGAGGTTTCCGAAGGTTAAGATTAGGTCGGGGTAGTTGAATGAATGTGCAATCAAACACCTCTTGTGTTTAGGGTCTTCATTGGCCCGGTTGGTTGTCATGTGGGGTGCGACCGTGAAAGGGCTACTAAAGGCTGTCAATCTAACCCTGGTGTGTCCGAGACACGGTCTAGTGTGGCATATACACGGCTGGTCACGAATTTTAGTAGATCAAAGGGGGTTGAGTGTAGGTGGTACTCGATTTTTGAGTTGTTTCGGGCTATACCGCGTTCCTGCATGCATGGATGGTGGTAGATGGTCCAAGCTGGGTCACATAGGTGGGGTCTTGATCCTAGAACTTCTGGCCAGGGGCTGGACGTGCGAAGTTTGAGGTTAGGGCCGTGTATTAGAGGCTCGCGTATAGTAGGGTTCGAGTGGTCCTTGGGCATAAAAATTCCAGCAGTTGTTCGATCTTTTCCAAGGGTCTTAGGTGGTCTGAAATAAGTGGTTTAAGGGCCGGTAATATAGGTTCGAGTCATGGTTTAAGTTGGGAAAAGTTTTATTAATGTGTTTTAAGGAGTTTGGTTGGCTTCGGGTCGAAATTTCGAGATCCATGGGTAAAATGGTCAATTATGGTTTCAAGGGGCAAATTGGTCATTTTTCACCCGGGTCGAGTTAGTAATCTTGGAAGCGCCTTTATCACTAAATTACATGTTTTAAATGTATATTTTTACCACGAACATGGCTTTTTATGGAAATATGAAAAATATGATTCATTCTTGATTTTAAGAAAATTTACGTATATGCATTATTTTTATAAGTGATGAATATTATGATATGTTTTGAAGGATGAGAGTTGGTTGTGACTAATACAAAAACGAACATCTGATCGAGCAAAACTTGCACAGTAAAATCTCCAATAAAAATAAATAAAAATTCAGGCTCGAAATAATCGCAAGTGCACGATGTCAAGTTATAGTAAAACGTATAAGAGTACGAGTATCGATCCCACAGAGATTGATTAGACAAATTTACTTTAGATTAAATTCTTTAATTAATTAAAACGACAATTGAATTACTTATTAAATAAATTAATACTAAAACACTAAATTGAAACAACCACATTAAAAATAATATAAACTAAAATAATAAATAAGCGAGTGTTAGGATCTCGGTTCACCTACCCGTCGTTAATTTAATTAATTAATATCGACACTGATTTACGCTTTTGACAGGATTTCCTAAGCAATTAACATACTCTCTCGAGCTATGCTAAACTAATTCTACACGAAAGAATAATAAAATATCTTTTATTATTTACTAACGGTGAATTGCATGTCGATCTATGAAATCCCTTAGTTTTCGCTCTACTGGACTATGACTACCAACGTGTATCCAACTTCATATCTCTATGTAAATTGTAGATCCACGGATTATGCTACTTGTTCCTATCGCAAGTTATTCTCTCGAACTCACCCACAATATTAGATATTATTAAAGTTAGCTAGGCTTTAACAATTCAATGTAAAATAATAGCACAATCAAGAATGAATCAAAAGTCGAGAATTAAATAATCAAACAACGGTTCGGGGTCGGATCCCCTAAATCCTAACTACAATAAAAGAGTAAAGAGAAAACGCTGTTGAGTTCCTGTTCCGGTTCCGTTGAGCTATCGCCTGCTACAGTGCTCTCCCTTCCAAATCGCGGCGCCTTTTCTCGTGTATTAGGTTAGGTGGTTTTATAGAGTCCATAAAATTTGGAAACAAATCTTCTCGGATTTCGTCGCTCGCTAGGGCGGCCACTTTTGACCGCTGGGGCGAGTGGTTCTCGAATAAAAATCCTTGGCCGCGTCTTTGGTCTCGCTGGGGCGGTCACTTTTGACCGCCCTAGCGAGAGGTTCGCGCAAATACTCCTCGGCTGGATTAAAATGCTCGTTGGGGCGGTCACTTTTGACCGCCCTAGCGAGGCATTCTCGCTGCTCTGCATATAAAATCCCCCTTTTTGGTCCAATTCCTACAAAACAACCACAAAATACACGAGATCAGCCAAATGCTAAATAATGCTAAATGAATGCTAAATTAAACTAAAACAAACTAATATGATGCATGAATGCGACTCAAAACTAACACTAAAAACACGTAAAAACGAGTCCTATCAACATCTAAGGCCAAGACTCAGTGGATGGGTAAAACTGTCACTGATGTCCTCGCCGTCGGATACCACAGTTATACATAGATGGATCCATCGATTAGAGTTGATACGAAAGTCACAACTAATGATCTGAATTCAAATAAAGAAAATGAACTTGTATATGTTGATATGGTGAGACATGTTTTGGACACGTTATGCTTTGACACGATATGTTTAAGTTCATGTTTTTAATATCCCGAAATGTATCTTAATTACAGTACTTTTCACTATTACATGTTCTGTATATGTACTGTATATGTACTTGTTATAATGTTACAGGTGTGTTGAGTCTTTAGACTCACAAGATGTGAATGATGCAGGTGAGCATATTGATGAGGAGACTGGAGTCGACGAAGACTGAGTAGGCAGAGCTGGATGTGCGCACGCTAACCAGAGGACCATACTTTTACGCACATTAAGTTTATGAGTTAGGAGGGAGCATGGATATTCTTTTCACAATTTTTTTTTTTATATGTTGATGGTTTGAAATGATTTTTGCATGTTTCTCATTTGAGTTATTTTTAAAAGACAGTCCAAGGTTTGATGATTTGACATTTATAAACTGAAGTATTTTACTTGCAGTCAAATACTTTCATTTTAAAATGTGTGATTGACAGCTATTATTGCATGCAAGCATTTAAATGTATTTTTTGAGATTTAGTTTTCTTTTTTAAAAAAATCTCTAGCAGTATTTTAAGTAGTAGATGTTTCACTTTGACCATCTGGATCACCTTATTTCGGAGCCTCCTCTTACGTATGTACAATATCCAGGTAGGTCTCTCCTCGAAAGACAAGTTTGGCGTCAATTGCGGAGGCTCATAGTTCAGCACATGCGAAGGATTCTTCATGTACTTCCGTAGAATCGAGACGTGGAACACGTTATGAACTCCCGCAAGATTCGACGGTAATGCGACTCTGTAAGCTAGTGTCCTAACTCTCTTTAGGATCTCGAACGATCATATGAATCTTGGAATGAGTTTGCACTTCTTCCCAAATCTCATCATACCCTTCATTGGTGCGACCTCCACGAATACATGATCGCCTACTGCAAACTCTATATCCCTTCGCCTCGGATCTTCATACTCTTCTGTCGGCTCTAAGCGGTCTTCATCTTGTCTTGGATTTTGAACACTAGCTCTGCAGTCTATCTGTCAATGTCTGGACCCAACTATGCTATTTCCCCTACCTCATTCCAATAGACTGATGACATACACTTTTTCCCATAAAGTGTCTTGTATGATGCCATAACAATAGATGCCTGATAACTGTTGTTGTATGTGAACTCCACGAGAGGTAACTTCGGCTCCCAGCTGCTCTGGAAGTCGATCACGCAAGCTCTGAGTAGGTTCTCAAAGATCTGAATCACCTTCTCTGACTGACCGTCGGTCTGAGGATGAAAGGGTGTACTGAATAGTAGCTTGTTACCCAATTCCTGATGCAGACTCTTCCAAAATTCATATGTGAATCTCGGGTCCCTGTCTGACACGATGGACACTGGAATCCCATGCAGTCTGACTATCTCTCTGATATACAGCTCTGCGTACTGATTCATGGTGAACGCCTTCTTGATCGGTAGAAAATGTGCTGACTTGGTAAGCCGGTCAACTATCACCCAAATGGCATTATACCAACAACCGGTCCTCGGTAGCCCTGTCACAAAATCCATAGTGATATTTCCCCATTTCCACTCGAGAATAGGGAGCTGTCTCAACTTTCCTACTTGTCTCTGATGCTCAGTCTTAACCTGCTGACACGTCAAACACTCAGACACGAAATGCAAAATATCTTGCTTCTTGCCCGACCACCAATACAAAGACTGAAAATATTTATACATTTTCATAATCCCTGGATGAGTGGACTACGGGGTTCTGTGAGCCTCCCTCATAATATCTGCTCTCAGGTAATCACCGCTAGGAACGCACAATCGGTCACGATAACTGACTATGCCATCCTAAAATGAATACCCGTCCTTCTGCCTCCACTTCTGTAATATCTCATCAGAATTATGCCATGCTCGGATCATGTCCCTCAGTGTCGACTGTACTGTCAGGATAGAAAGATTTGGAGTATCGCCTCTGACATTAACTGCAAGCTCAAACTTCTGAATCTCTATCTGAAATGGTCTTTGTACTGACAACCGAGCAATCACTGCATGCTTCTTGCTCAGGCGTCCACGACCACATTAGCCTTACACAGATGGTAGCTAATGTTGCAATCATAGTCCTTCAATAACTCCAACCATCTCCGCTGCCTCTTATTTAAATCTTTATGTGTGAAGAAGTACTTCACGCTTTTGTGATTGATGAAAATCTTGCACTTCTCCCCATACAGATAGTGCCTCCAAATCTTTAGAGCGAATACTACTTCCGCTAGCTCGAGGTCATGAGTTGGATAATTCTTCTCATGAAGCTTCAACTGTCTAGACGCGTAGGCTACAACTCTATCATGCTGCATCCGAACTACCCCCAAACTGAGCTTCGAAGCATCTGTGTATAGTACATACTCGTCTTGCCCTGATGGAATAGCGAGGATTGGCGCTGAACTCAATGCCTGCTTCAGTCTATCAAAGCTCTCCTGGTGCTCTGATCCCCAAACAAACTTCACATTCTTCTTCGTCAAGGCGGATAATGGCACCGCATTGGAAGAAAAACCTTGGATGAACTTTCTATAATACCCAGCTAGACCCAAGAAACTGCGGATCTCTGTCACACTCTTAAGCGCTAGCCAATCTTGAATTACCTCAACTTTAATGGGATCCACACCTCGACTCCATCCCCGTAAATGATGTGGCCCAATAATTTTACTCTGTCTAGCCAGAACTCACACTTGCTGAACTTGGCATGCAAACGTATGCCCTGCAAAGTCTGTAGCATGGTCCTCAAATGCTGACTGTGCACCTCTCTACTCTTCGAATAGATCAGGACTTCGTCTATGAAAACTATGACAAACTGATCCAAATACGGCTGAAACACGCGACTCATGAGATCCATTAAGATTGCTAGCGCGTTCATCAGTTCTAAGGGCATCACCATAAACTCATAGTTCACATGACGTGTCCTGAAAGCCGTCTTGTGCACATCGGACTCTCTGCCTTCACCTGGTTATATTCTGATCGGAAATCTATCTTTTAAAACACTAATGCTCCCTAAAACCAATCAAATAGATCCTCAATCCTAGGCAGAGGATACTTGTTCTAGACTGTGGCCCTGTTCAGTTCCCTGTAATCAATGTCGAGCCGCGTGTTGCCTTCTTTCTTCTTCGCAAACAGTACTGGTGCGCCCCATGGAGAAAAACTCAGGCGAATGAAACCCTTGTCCAGCAAGTCCTGAATCTGATCCTTCATCTCTGAATGCCTTAGATGATAGGGTACCTTAGAAATTGGTATTGTACCCAACATCAGCTCAATAGAAAAGTCCACCTCTATGTCGAATGCCTGAAACATCGTTCGGGAAGAGACTGGGAAAATTCTGACCACCTCGACATCCTCAAGCCTCTGATTGACTGGCTCGGTCACTGTCACAATACTCGCTAGAAATGCTTGGCAGCCTCTCCTCATAATTTTTCTCTCACAGATGCAATAAACGATGTGCAACATCTAATGGTGTCTCGCTGTCTAAAAAATAAATGGCTTCTCGCTGGGCGGTTGGGTAGATACTGTGAAGTCCAGGAAATTTAAATTTGCGTAACTTAAATGCATGCAATCTATAGATTTATTTAAATTATGTGTTTATTTATTTTACGCATTTAATGAATAAATACTGCATGAATAGGATTTATTTCATGATATTTTAAAAGTTCACATATTAGGATTTCAAGATGCATTTTGCGCTCGGACGAGGAACCGAGACCGGGGATTGTCAGGAAAGATGTTTTTGCTACATGATTAATTTTAATTAATTATTAGGAGGTGTTTTTAAGGGTGTTTTCAAAAAATGGGCCTTAGTGGGTATTTTTACTCGCTTGATCAAATTCTTCACCAGTGCGCAAATTTTAACGATTCGAAGGAATTTTTGCGGACTCGGGCGATATTTTCAAAAACGTACCTAAACGAAATATTTTTCGGGTGTATTATTAGGCATGATGGGTTTTTTTTTTTTCTAATTGGGCTCAAAACCTTTTTAAATTTTCTAGGGCCCATTACTGCTTAATTAATAATTTTGAAAACCCACTTAAGCCACCCTAAACTTACTTTTCCCCTAGCAGCTTCCTTTCTCGTGAATTTCAGCAGCAAGGTTGGCTCCTTCATTTTTTTTTTCTCAAGCAAATTCCTCCCCGCTCCCCCGGTGCTTCCCCGATGTGTTTTTCTTCAAGATTTTGGTCATAAAATCATCAAGGCACGCTTGTATTTTTGTCTTCTCCTCATTCAAGCCATAATTATGCTGAATTATATGTAAATGCATGACAACTATTTGATCTACCTTGTACTCACGTTTTTGAAGAGCTTTAAAATGAAATTTTTCATTTTTCAGCCTCTTAACTCACGTTTTCTTTTTATGGTTGCATGGGGAGTTCTTGCTGTTAAGGGGCTATGTACGGTGGTTTAGTGATGTCATAATGCTGGAGTCACGAGTCGTCCGTGATAGTAGGGAGAGCCGATCGTTTATGTCATGCGGCTGGAGTCTTGGTTGGACTAGGGTAAGGAAATTAGAGGCTCGGCCAAGGGGGAACTAAACCAGGTCATGGTGCAGTCTAAGAAGGGCAAAACTGAGGTCTAGGGGAGGTTCTTCACGGCTGGTATCGGGCTAAATGGAATTCGAGGGCAGCTAGTGTCGAACCTTGGGCACTTTCGGGAATAGGAAGTTCAACCGGATGCATGGGCCGTTGGCGTGGGTTGTTTGGTCTAGGAGGGAGTTCCTGGGCTTGGTCTTAGTCCTAGGGCGTCGGGTTGGAGGCTCGACATGCCTACTTGTAGGTGAAAGTTTGGGAAAAGTTTGGTTATGTTTTGGGCTGATTCGAGTTAAAACCGGGACCCCGGTCCAAGTTTTAAAACTAATTGGTTAAGTTTTGAAACAAACTCAAGTTTACATCTAAGAAATACTTTTTTATATGTTTTGGGATGTTTTAAGAAATTTGGTAAACTTCAGTTTGAAATTTAGAGGTCCAGGGGTAAAACAATCATTTTGGGTTTCTAGGGACAAAATGATCATTTTGGACCGGAGTTAGTTGTAGTCCTGGCAGCGCCCTGAGCACAAATTTAAAATGCTTTTAAATTTTTATGCATCATGATTGTTATTTTTGTATGAAATTATGAAAATTACATTGCTTGCTTGATTTTAAGAAAATTTACGTATATGCATGATTTTATTAACTGATAAAAATGATGATAGTTTGAAGGATGTGAATGGTTGTGATAAATGATGTATATGTAAATGCTAATGATGAGGCCTAGGTACAGTGGATGGGTAATACTGTCGTTGATGTCCGACAGCCGTCGGGTACCGCAGTTATATGTAGATGGATCCATCGATTAATGATGAAACGATAAAGCTGATACGAAAGTCACAACTAATGAACTGAATTCATTAAAGGAAAATGTATGAGTATATGAGGTTAAGATGAGATGTTTGACACGTTATGATTTCATACGACACATTTACGTTTAAGCTTTTAAGTTCATGGAATGTATGCTGATTACAATATTTTTCACGGCTGTCTGCTATGTATATGTATTTGCTATTATTTCGTTACCGGTGTGTTGAGACGTTAGACTCACTAGGCATGTGTGATGCATGTGAGCTTTTGGATGAGGAAACTAAGGGTGCCGAACTCTGAATAGGCAGGGCTGGATGTGTGCACACGACCTGAGGACCACACTTTTTCGCACATCACTATTTGATAAACTTTGAGTAGACTGATCAGTTTTATACGTTTTTATGATATGCTGTTGATTTTCAGGATTTTACTCGATTTATTTTATTTTTGTATGATTGTGGACCGGTTTGACAATGATTTTAAACTGCAACATTTTTTCTGGCGATTGTTTACGAGATATTTTAAATGAAATATTTTCAGTATTTTGCAGGCATGCAAAAATAATTAAATGCTTATTTTCGAAAATGTGAGCTTGTAAAAAAAATTACCAGCATTTTAAATTAGAAGACTTTACAGTTGTAATCAGAGTAAGGGTCCTGTATAGGGTTGTGCCCCTGCCAGATTTTGCAGCTCAATCTTGAAAACCTCGAGTCTGTATGCTTTTTATGTTTTAAATTCTTTAAATGATTTACTGCTATCACCTGCATGATTGTATGATTTACGTTTTACAGTGTTTTATAGTACATGTTTAAATGCTTTCACGATTTAAAACTAGATTAAATTGCATGATGTGTTACATTTAGAATTGGATTGTGTTCAGATATCATGCCTCCCAGACGTGACCCCGGCGCAGACAAACATGACGATATTCCTGCAGGTGGCAAAGGCCCTCCACCACCACCACCACCAATGGATGCAACCACCCGTGTACTGGAGGGGATGGCTCGACTTTTGGAGCAGGTTCAGCAAGCTCCCCAACCTCAGGCTGATGTTTTTGAGCAGTTTAGATGGCTCAACCCGAAGGAGTTCGAGGGCACTACTGATCGATTCCTGGCAAAGGGTTGGATTCGATCTCTGGAGATGCATTTTCAGTACCTTGATATGAGGGACAGTGACGGGGTCAGGTTCTCTGCATATATGTTGAGGGACGACGCATCCCTATGGTGGGAGGGAGATGCCCATGGAGTGAACTTGGCCACCCTCACTTGGGAGCAGTTCAAAGAGATGTTCTACAACAAGTATTTCCCAGCGGATGTCAGGGGCCGCTTGACGAGGGAGTTCATGAGTCTCCGCCAGAGAGACTCGAATGTGGTAGAGTTCATACAAAAGTTTGACAAGGGCTGTCATTTTGTTCCCCTCATTACTAAAGATACCGCCCAGAAGCTGAGGCATTTCATGGATGGGCTTAGGCCGACGTTGCGCCGGGATGTGATGCTGATGAGACCAGCTAGATATGATGAGGCGACTGGTTTTGCTTTCCAGGCCGAGCAGGCCTTGAGAGACATCGATTTTGAGATGCAGCGGAAGTGGGATCAGGCCCAGCCCAGCTCCTAGCCGCAGAAAAAGCAGTTTACTGGCCACCGAGGCAGCAGAGGCCCCGGGGACATATTAGGATGGCTGATCAGCAGAAGCCATCGCAGGTGCCAAGGGCGCCGAAGCCAACAGAGAGACAGCTATGCACGTTGTGCAACAAGTTCGATCTCAGCAAGTGTTTATGGGGGACCTCAGGAGGGTCATAAAATAGCATACTGCCCTAGGAACATGGGCCTCACTACTAGCCGAGCATATGTGATTCGACGATGATTACTGGTAACCCTTAATCCCTTATGTTCAAGATTTTGATTTATCGCTTGATTGCATGGATTTTATTTTTTGATGAGAATTAAATTATGGGATTGATAACTTATAAAAAATTAGGTCGCATGCTCTACCAAGTTGAGATTAAGAATTTAATTGTTTAATTGGAGGATTTTAGGACACAATTGTAATAGCCGACAATAAGGACCTAATTGCTAAATTCGAGATTTTTAGGGGACTACTTTCGAAACTTCTGAAATTTTAGAGGATGTAATTCTAGATTTTTCGAGAATTTTATGGGGGTAATAATTCGAAAATGTTTAGGGGTCGAATTGTAATTTTCTAAAATTTACATAGGGCCAAAATTTCATTTTCGAATCTTTAAGTGCTAATTTGCAAATTCGAAAATTTTGAAGTCAATTTCGCAAATTTTGAAGAATATTTGGGTTAATTCGATGAATTTTGAGGAATACTTGGGATTAATCCACTGAATTTTGAGGGTTTTGGGATAATTTCGATAAGAAATTTCTTAAGTTTCAACACGATTAGATTTGATAGTATATTTTTTCGCAGGGAGGATATATATTTCAGGTGTAGCCATCCATGAATTGCTAGATTCAGGGGCTACGCATTCGTTGATATTCAAATCTTTCTTCAAGCGACTAGGAATCATACCAGTGACGATGGATTCGAGGTATAGAGTATCGATTCCATCCGGAGATCAGATGTAACTTCTCAGATATTGAAGCGATTGGAGCTTTGAATATAGAAATATACGGTGCAAGAAGATTTGATAGTGTTACCACTGCTGAAGTTTGACATTATTCTGGTTATGGATTGGCTTTCGTTGAACGGAGCTGTCACAGGCTTTCGACAGAGGTCAGTGTCTGTCCGACCGCCCAGTGGTAAGCCGTTAATTTTTGAGACATCCAGACACCAGCAGATGCCGCACGTCATTTCCTGCATGTGTGCGAGAAAGCTTATGAAGAAAGACTGCCAGACATTTTTGGCCAGTATTGTATCAGTGCCAGAGCCAGTCAATCAGAGGCTAGAGGACGTTGACGTGGTCAGAGAATTCTCCGATCTTTTCCCTGACGATGTTTCAGGTATTCCACCAGACAGAGAGGTGGATCTTCTATTGAGCTCATGATAGGTACAATTTTGATCTCCCTATTGCCTAGCACCTACAGAGATGAAAGAACTAAAAGATCAGATAAAGGATTTGCTAGATAATGGGTTCATTCGTCCTAGATTTTCTCCATGGGGCGCACCAGTACTTTTCGTTAAAAAGAAGGATGGCAACATGAGGCTTTGCATTGACTACCGAGAGCTGAACAACGTCACAGTCAAGAACAAATATCCACTACCGAGGATTGAAGATTTGTTTGATCAGCTTCAGGGAGAATCAGTATTTTCAAAGATAGATCTTCGATCCGGATACCATCAGCTGAAGGTGAGAGAGCCTGATGTGCATTAGCCATCCTTCCAGACGCGTAATGGGCACAATGAGTTTTTTGTGATACCCTTTGGTCTGACGAACGCGCCAGCGATTTTCACGGACCTCATGAATCGCGTGTTTCAGTCATATCTAGATCAATTTGTCATAGTTTTTATAGATTACATACTGATTTATTCGAGGATCCGAGAGGATCATAACCAGCATCTGATGACCATACTGCAGATGCTACAGGACAGACGACTGTATGCCAAGTTCATTAAGTGCGAGTTCTGGCTTGACAGAGTGGCATTCTTTGGCCACATTGTATCTCGGGATGGTATTGAGGTCAACCCAAGTAAGGTCAAAGCGGTCAAAGGTGGCTAGTGCTTAAGAGCGTGACAGAGATCCTATCTTCTTGGGATTGGCTGGGAACTACAGGAAATTCATTCGGGCCTTCTCTTCTATCGCGGTGCCTATGAACGCCTTGACGAAGAAGAAGGCCAAGTTTATCTGGGGATCTAAGTACCAGGAGAGCTTTGACAGAATGAAGTTAGCATTGACCACAAAACCAGTTCTAGCTATGCCATCAGGGCAGGGAGAGTTCGTTGTTTACACAGATGCTTCAAAGCTCGGTTTCGAAACGGTTCTGATGCAGCATGACAGGGTTATAGCCTACACGTCTAGAAAACTGAAGGTCCATGAGAAGAATTATCCGACTCATGACCTGGAGCTAGCAGCAGTGGTTTTTGTCCTGAAAATTTGGAGACACTATCTATATGGGGAGAAGTGCAGGATTTTCATTGATCACAAGAGCCTGAAGTACTTCTTCACACAGAAAGAGCTGAACATGAGATAGAGGATATGGGTGGAATTAGTGAAGGATTATGATTGTGACATTAGCTACCATCCGGGTAAGGCTAATGTGGTCGCAGACGCTCTGAGCAGGAAGCACGCAGTGATTGCTCATTTGTCGGTACAGAGACCGTTACAAGCGGAGATTCAGATATTTGAGCTAGCAGTTTATGCTAGGGGCGATGGCCCAAACCTTGATACTTTGACAGTACAGCCAACATTGAGAGAAAGAATTCGGGCAGGGCATACTTCTGACGAGCAGTTGCAAAAGTGGAGACATACAAACAAGGCTAAGGGCCAGAGACTGTACACAGTTGTGGACAACATAGTCAGATATACGGACCATCTATGGGTTCCTTACAGTGATTCCATTAGAGCAGTTATCTTGAGCAAAGCCCATAGCACCCCGTACTCCATCCACCCAGGGAATATGAAGATTTCTAAGGATTTGAAGACTCTTTATTGGTGGTCGGGCGTGAAGCGAGATATCCTGCGATTCATTTTCGAGTGTTTGAATTGTCAGCAGAACAAGGCAAAGCATCAGAGATATGTAGGGAAGCTGAGACCACTACCTATTCCCGAGTGGAAATGGAAGAACATCACCATGGACTTTGTGACATTGATTTCGAGGACTACTGGAGGATGTAGTGTCATTTGGGAGATAGTTGATCGGCTCACTAAAGCAGTTCATTTCCTACCGGCCAGGAAGACATTCACCATGACTCAGTACGTGGTACATCAAAGAGATAGTCAGAATGCATGGGATTCCAGTGTCCATCGTGTCAGACAGGGATCCGAGGTTCACGTTTGCATTTTGGAAGAGTCTACATTAGGCATTGGGTACTAAGCTGTTATTCAGTACTGTTTTCCATCATCAGACAGAAGGACAGTCAGATAGGGTGATTCAAATTCTGGAGGACCTACTCCGAGCTTTCACGATCAGCTACCAGGGTAGTTGGGAGCCGAATTTACCTCTTGTGGAATTCACATACAACAACAGTTATCAGGCATCAATCGGTATGGCTTTATACGAGGCACTGTACGGGAGGAAGTGTAGGTCGCCAGTGTATTGGGATGAGGTAGGAGAAAGCAGAGTTAGGTCCGGATATTTTCAGGTAGACCGCAGAGTTAGTAGTCAGGATTCGAGACAGGATGAGGACCGCTCAGAGACCCCATAAAAGTTATGCAGATCGGAGGCGTAGAGATCTCGAGTTCATACTAGGGGATCACGTTTTTGTGAAAGTCGCGCTGATGAAGGGTGTGATGAGATTTGCGAAGAAGAGCAAGCTCAGCCCCAGATTCATCGGACCTGTTCGAGATTTTAGAGAGAATTAGGGACACTCGCATACACTGTTGCATTACCGCCGAATCTGGTGGGAGTTCATAATGTGTTCCATGTCTCTATGCTGCAAAATTACATGTCGAATAATTCGCATGTGCTGAACTATGAGCCACTTCAGCTGACACCGCACCTGTCATTCGAGGAGAACCCACACAGATACTGGACATACAGGAGAAGAGGCTCTGGAACAAGGTAATCCATATGGTCGAGGAGGAGGCTACTTGGGAGACCGAGATGAGGAGTCACTACCCCGAGTTTTTAGGTACGGTTTAAATTTCGAGGACGTAATTTTATTTTATGGGGGGTAGGGAGTTGTGAGGTCCAGGAAATTAAAATTTACGTAACCTGAATGCATGCAATCTAGGGTTTTATTTAAATTATGTGTTTATTTATTTTATGCATTTAATGCATAAATACTGCATGAATAAGATTTATTTCATGCATTAGGGTTTCTCGATGCATAACGGAGACCGGGTATTGTTAAGAAAGATTTTTTGCACCATGCATAATTTTAATTAATTATTAGGAGGTGTTTTTGAAAAATTGGCCTTAGTGGGTATTTTTACTCGCTTGGTCAAATTCTTCACCGGTACGCAAATTTTAACAATTCGGAGGAATTTTTTAGGGCTCGGGCAAACGTATCTAAACGAAATATTTTTTTGTATGTGTTATTGTGCTTGATGGGTTTTTTGTGCTAATTGGGATCAAAACCCTTTTAAATTTTTCGAGGGCCCATTAGTGCTTAATTAATTATTTTAAAAACCCACTCAAGTCACCCTAAACCTACTTTTCCCCTAGCAGCCGCCCACCCCTTCTTTAGCAACTCATTGCACGTGTCAGCAGCAAGGTCGGCTCCTTCATTTTTTTCTCAAGAAAGTTCCTCCCCACTCATCCGGCTCCTTCATTTTTTCTTCAAGATTTTGGTCATAAAATCATCAAGACACGCTTGTATTTTTGTCTTCTCCTCATTCACACAATAATTATGCTGAATTACATGTAAATGCATGACAATTCTTTGATCTACCTTGTGATCACGTTTTTGAAGAGGTTTGACATGAAACTTTTCATTTTTAGGCCTCTTACTCACGTTTTCTTTGTATGGTTGCAAGAGGCTGCCGAGTTCTTTCTATTAAGGGGCTTTGTACGATGGTTTAGTGTTGTCCTAATGCTGGAGTCACGAGTCGTCCGTGATAGTATGGAGGGTCGATCGTTTATGTCATGCGGGTAGAGTCTTGGTTGGACTAGGGTAAGGAAATGAGAGGCTCGGCCAAGGGGGAACTAAACCAGGTTATGGTGTGGTCTAGGAGGGGCCAAAACGAGGCCTAGGCGAGGTTCTTCATGGATGGTCTCGGCCTACGTGGAATTTGAGGGTAGCTAGTGTAGAACCTTTGGGACATTCAGGAGTAGGGCGTTCAATCAGATGCATGGGCTGTAGGCGTGGGTTGCTTGGTCTAGGAGGGATTTCCTGGGCTCGGTCTTAGTCCTAGGGCATCGGGTTGGAGGTTGGACACGCAGACTTGTAGGCTAGAATCGATAACTCACGGCTCGGCACATTAGGTTTTGTATGAAGTTCACAGTGCCAACAATCCAGCAACTTCAGGGGCTGGTCAAGAGGCATAAGTGGACTGGTTTTGATGTTTAAATGGCACTTATGATTTGTATAAGGTGTGGTGAAAGTTTGGGAAAAATTTATTTAAGTTTTGGGTCGATTCAGGTTAAAATCGGGACCCCGGTCCAAGTTTTAAAACAAATCAGTTAAGTTTTTAAATGGGCTCGAGTTTACGTCTAAGAGATAATTTGTATATGTTTCAGGATGTTTTAAGGAGTTTGGTAAACTTTGGGTTGAAATTTACAGGACCAGGGGTAAAACGGCCATTTTGGGTTTCTAGGGGCAAAATGATCATTTTGGACCGGAGTTAGTTGTAGTCCTGGCAGCACCCCGGGCACAAATTTAACATGCTTTTAAAGGTTTATGCATCATGATTATGATTTTTTTAATGAAATTTTGAAAATTACGTTGCTTGCTTGATTCTAATAAAATTTACGTATATGCATGATTTTGTTAAGTGATGAAAATGATGATGCTTTAAAGGATGGGAATTGGTTGTGTCTAACGATGTATATGTAAATGATAATGTTGAGGCCTAGGCACAGTGGATGGGTAATACTGTCGCTGATGTCCGACAGCCGCCTACTAGGGTTATATGCAGATGGATCCATCGATTAATGTTGAAACGATGAAGTTTATACGAAAATCACAACTAATGAACTGAATTCATTAAAGGAAAATATGTGAGTATATGAGGTTAAGATGAGCTGTTTGACACGTTATGATTTCATACGACACATTTACGTTTACGCTTTTAAGTTCATGAAATGTATGTTTACGCTTTCAAGGTTGTGTGCTATGTCTATGTATTTGATATTATTTCGGTACAGGTGTGTTGAGTCTTTAGACTCACAAAGCGTGTGTGATGCAGGTGAGCTTTGGATGAGGAGACTAGGGATGCCAAACTCTAAGTAGGCAGGGCTGGATGTGCGTACACGACCCGATGACCACACTTTTCCGCACATCACTATTTGATGAACTTTGAGTAGACTGACCAGTTTTGTTCGTTTTTATGATATGCAGTTGATTTTCAGGATTTTACTCGGTTTATTTTATTTATGCATGATTGTGGGCCGGTTTGGCAATATTTTTAAACTGCAAAATTTTATCTGACGATTGTTTGTGAGAAATTTTAAATGACATATTTTCAGTACTATTGCATGAATGCAAAAATATTTAAATGCTTATTTTCGAAAATGAGAGCTTGTAAAAAAAAAATTTGTAGCATTTTAAATTAACAGACATTACAGATTTTGACCTCCGTCAAAAATCTATCGCATCTCCATTCAAAGAAAGCCAATCCGTACCCAAAATAATGTCGAAGTCACGTAACGGTAGTACAGTCAAATCTGCCTGTGTCACAATTTTCTGCAATCGAAGCTCCAAACTCTTCACTATCTTCGAGGTAAATATCTGATCGCCGGAAGGGATCGAAACTCTAAGTCTCAAATCCATGGCCTCTGGTATGATCCCTAGTCGCTTGCAAATGTCTCGGATATAAACGAATGTATAGCTCCGGAATCTAGCAATGCATACATGGCTACACCGGAAATATATATCCTTCCTGCACCAAAACATACCATCAAATCCGATCGTGTTGAGACTTAAGGAGATTTTCTATCGTCAATTACCCAAAATCTTCAAAAATATCCATTTAGTCCTAGAAATCCTTCCAAAATTACACAATTTGACCATAAATATTTTCAAAAATTGCATATTCAACCCTAAAATTTCGAATTTTCTTCAATTTGGTCCCTCGTTTTTAAACAATTTCATTCTAGCCCCATAAAAGTCGAATCAAGTCAATTTAGGCCTCAAAATCTCGAAAATTATTAAATTGGATCCCTAAATCTCCAAAATGCGAAAACAATACCCATTTATCTCGAACTTGAAAATCAGCCCCTAAAATTTCAACTTTTTGCAATTTGGTTGTGGGGCCCTTAACTCCTAATCGTTATTACAATATAATCTGATTAGGGTCAATCAATTACAGAGGAAAACGAGTAAACGTTTTCTTTATAATGAGCCCAAAACGTGTCAACTATAATTATAATATTAAAAATAGTAAATAATCAAGTCTCGTCCAAACACATCATATCATAAAATATGCCCACATATAAACAAAATCAACTACATACAATGACTCATATCCTCGGGTAAGCCCCGGTATATAGATACATATATACACTGGGGTAGACCATTAAACCTCAACTCAGATGTGACTCCCTCCAGAAGTATCCTCTTCGGTCTTCTGATAACCTGGAGTAACTGTCATTGTACACACACAAAGACAACAACAACCCCCATTGGGGGTGAGCACAAGCTTCGTATGGAACAACCATAATATATACACAACATGTGTCTACACAATTATATATGATATGCAATGCATGCATGTCATAGAGATATCATGTTAAATGCCCATCCACTGAGCATGTATCAGAACTAATCGAATCGCTATCAAGTCAATGCTCGATCTGGCATACCGGCCTCAATCAAGTATAAGGGATGATCATATGATAACGTCGACAAAGTGTTATCAAATCCCAAATCTCAATCAATCAGTCATAGGGGCCGCAAATGACAATGTTTTTAAGGGCCGCATTATGTCAAACAAAGCATTGTGTTCACAAACCCTAGAATCAAATCCAATTATATAAAGGTATCCAAGGATCATAGCTTAATGTGGATGTCATATATCAATGTATGAATAAAATGATGTGTGTTAACAAAATACTTATTTTATATATCTATTCAATCATGAATGTCATGTATGCTACATCAAACTCAACAAATAAGGCATACAGACACATAATTTCAATCAAATTAGTCCATATATATCATATGACACAGGTACCTGCCGTATGTTACTCGGTCGTAACATACCTTAATTCTCCGTCTTCAGTCAATATAGCTTTAGAATTTCAGTATAGAAACGCTATCTACATAATCAACATCTTCATTTAACTCAATGAATTCAATGAAAATCAACAAATTAAGTTTCAAAAAGCTTTTGAAACTAGAAAATTCATATCAAATTGAAATCATAACATAATTCAAGTCCGACTTTGAACATGAGTTTCTTGTCTGTTATTCTGTCGCATATATTGATCTCGACTTCAAATATATAATATTCCAGCAATTCAAGAAATAAAAGTTTTGAATCGAGAAGAAACTTACCTCAAAAGAATACTCTCAACATTTTCAAGTTTCGTTGACGTTTCGAAGTACATTCGTATGATAGAACTCGATTTCCAACTTCTTCTTTCGAAATTTACAGAGGAAATGAAAGAAACCATATTGATAAACTCAATCTTATCAACTTAAATATTGTGCAGCTGAAGTGTGGGCGCTCGGGCGGTAATGCGTAGAGTTCTGTCCGGGTGATTTTATCCTGCGGTGCTAGTGCGGTAATGAAGTAGCGTCTTAGCGCACCGTGCTCTGTTCACAACTTTTGACAATTCCGCGCTGGGGTGGTAATTCAGTGACGCCCTAGCACGCCATGTTCTGTCCGGAACGCTAGGTTTTAAATTAGCAAAAGTGGTCAACATTAAAGTTGTAGATCTTGTTTTGGCTTTTATTTGCCACTAACCTCACTCAATTTGGATATTGGATGTGAAAGTTATACTAATTCTCCCAAAATGTGTCAGTACAGAAACTTCAATATACACGATACATTTCGAGATGATTTTGCCCTTATTTTCTACTGGATTTGGACAAAACTAAAAACATGAATAATGTAGTACTATATATCAGCTTTTTAACAAAATTGGTTTCATTTCATTTGAACTAATACTCAGACAATTATGCTGAAAACTGGAACATGTATCACTTTTCTATTGTTGCTTAGCATACTATTCAACACCAATCAATTCCCAATACAATCAACACCATATTTTCTCACTTTCATTGTCACTTATATACTTCATGCACTTAATAACATCACAATGTCATAAATTATCGATAATCAAAATATGATTTACGATAATACAATACGAGGTCCTTACATTGGTCTTTCTAAATTTTCGGTTAATGCAATTTTACCCTCAAGGCTCTTAATTAAGTCAATTCAACCCTTAGGTGCCCTATTAGAACATGCAACCTACTTATTCTAAGTTTTAAAACCCAAAATTGATTCCATCATAAAACATAATATTCAATGCAATCGTGGTGATAAATGAGAATTTTAAACCAGAAAGTTACCGATGATCGGTGTCTAGTTTGGCTTCGCCTCCGCCTCCTCGGCATGCATCACATAGGCCCTGCCAGTAGTAGAATCCTTGTTCTTAGGGCAGCCAACTGCTTTGTGGCCCTCTTTTTTGCAGATAAAACACTTGAACGTCCCCCACATACACTTACCGTAGTGGAACCGGTTGCACTGCTTGCAGGGTTGTCTCTCCTCTGGCTTAGGAGCACCTAGGGCCTGTGGTGGCTTCTGCTGTCCCGGCATCTTGAATTGTCCTTTGGGCTTTTGTTGCCCCTGGTTCCTGGGTGGCCCTGTGAACTGTTTTTTCTGTGGCTGTGAGCTGTGTTGGGCCCGATGCCTCTTCCTCTGCATCTTCGAGTCAATATCCCTCAGGGTCTACTATGCGTGAAAAACACAGGCAGTGGCAACATCATAAGTAGCCAGCCTCATCAGAATGAAATCTCGGCATATAGTGGGTCTAAGACCATCCATAAAGTGCCTCAACTTCTCAGCTGCATCTCTCGCCGGGAGGGGCACAAAGTGACAGCCTCTATCGAATCTTTTGATGAACTCTGCCACAGAGAAATCTCCTTGTTGGAGACTCATAAACTCTCGTGTCAGGCGTTCCCTGATGTCAGCTATAAAGTACTTATTGTAGAAAATGTCCTTGAACTGATTCCACGTGAGGGTATACAAATCCACTATGTGCGTTGCTCCCTCCCACCACAGGGATGCATCATCCCTCAGCATATACGTGGTGCATCTGTTTTTGTCTCCTTCTCTCATGTCTAGATACTGAAAATGCAGATCTAGAGACCGAATCCAACCCTCCGCTACAAATGGGTTAGTAGTACCCCCGAACTCCTTCGGGTTGAGCCGTCTAAACTGCTCATGAATATTAGTCGGGACCTCGGAGCCTGCTGCGCCTGCACCATAAATCGCTTCAAGATTATCATCCTGCCTGTTTGTGGTAGGGGCTCGTCTATAATATCTGAATACAATCCAAATTCTAAACGTAACCCATCATACAATTCAATCTAGTTTTCAAAAAATTTAATCCTTACAGCATATAAACAAATAAACATATAATGTAAAACATATATAATGTAAATGTGCAGATTATAGCATTAAACTATTTAAAACATTTAAAACATGCAAAATTACAGACTTGAGGCTTAACGAACAAGCTTCTGAAGCTGGTGGTGGCACAACCCCTTACAAGAACCTTGATCTGATACCAACTGTAAAGTCTACTACTAAAATAATACTAGAATTGTTTTCTGTAAATTAATTTTGAATTATATTCAAACACATGCATGCAATAAAATTTGTCGATCTTGCATTTTAAAGCATTCAACTATTGAATAGAAATACTGTCGTTAAATAAATTTAAAACATCCTCAAATCCCTAGACTACTGTTTAAAAAAGATCAAATATATCGTTCGAAATCCTGCCAAATCAGTAACATGTGAAAAGACGCAAAACGTAAAAAAACATAATGTATCACTCCTGACTCATACACATAAAGTGCGGAAAAAGGTGAGGTCCTCGGGTTAATGTGTGCACTCTCAGCTCCGCATACTCAGTCTTTGGCCCCTCCAGTCTCTACCTCATCATGCTCAGCTGCACCATTCACACCTAGTGAGTCTAAAAACTCAACGCAACTGAACCGTTATAACACGTACATATACATAACATGCAACATTGAAAAGTATGGTACTTAAAATACATTTCATGATCTTAAAAGCATGAACTTAAGCATAACATGACAAATCATAAACGTATCCATAACATATCTCATCATATCAGCATATACATGTTCATTTTACTTTATTGAATTCAGATAATTAGTTGTGACTTTTGTATCAGCTCTAAGTCGATGGATCCATCTACGTATAACCGCGGTACCCGACGACGGGGACAACAACGACAGTTTTACCCATCCCCTGAGCCTTGACCTTACATTTTCATATTCGTGTTCGTATTAGTCACAACCAACTCACCTAGTTCAAAAACATGTTATCGTATTCATCACTTATAAAAATTCATGCATATACGTACATTTTTTTAAACCAAGCATGCAACGTATTTTCTCATATTTTCATAAAAATTCATAATCATGTTAGACATATACATTTTAAACATGCAATTTTGGTTAGCAAGGCATTTTCAGGACTGTTAACTCGACCCGAGTACAAAGTGACCATTTTGCCCCTCGAAACCATCATTGACCATTTTACGCCCGGACATCAAAATTTCGACCTGCAGCCAACTGAACTCATTAAAATACCTCAAAACATATTTATAACCCTTTCCTAGACGTAACCCGAGCCCATGCACAAACTTCTATAATTTGTTTTAAATTTTGGACCGAAGTCTCGATTTTAACCCGAACTTAACCAAAATTAAACCATAGTTCAAAGACTCCTCATCAAACCCCGTAAGACCCAATTTAACCATCAATAATATCGGTCATAATGACCTATCAATACACAAATGAGACAATAGCGCTAAAAGTAATACCCCTCATATACAGGACTAGCACCTAGGAGATGGCGCTGCTGAGCTGGGTAAGTGTCTAGACGCCTTGTACCAGCGCCGCACGTTACAAGTGCCGAAACGTCAGCTCTACGGTGCCACAGTGGCAGCGCCACAACGCTAATCCTACAGAAAATTTCCAAAGTCGACATTCGAAGTCAAACTCTACCCTACTCCCAACCAACCCGGACCAGACTCGAATCAACCTCTCTTAGCCCACTATTGGATCCTCCTGGACTGTCCTAGCCAAAGACCCTAGCCCTATGCATGCTATTGAGCATCTTTTACCCGAATATCACAAAACCAAGCCCTAACCATGTCTACTGCTTTCGTTCTACCCTTAACCCCCAACCAGTTGGGCTTGAGCCACTCCAGGCCATGTCTCGGACCCACCAGGGCCTAAACCATTGCCCGTAGCAGACCTTTCACCGCTGCATCACCCACAACACTCGACTGAACCATTACATGCCCTAGAACAAGGAAACCCGATCGCACCATCACCCAAACAAGTCCCAGTCTGATCTTAACCTTCGAAGACCACATTCTAGTGACGAATTAAGTCCTACGGCTCTCGATCCAGGCAACCCCTTATGCAACATGTCAAAAACATGAGTTATAAAGGATGAAAATTCAGTATATTCATGTAAAATCATTTAGAATCCAAGTATAAATCATTCGTATAGATAGGTCTATATCATATCAATCAAATACCATCAAAATACCTACTATGATGTGATTGACGAGAAAAACAAAGGTTTAGAGCACGCCTTTATGTATTTACTTTTGAAAACTTCGATATACTCGTGTAGAACGGACACCAGAAGGATGAGGAAGAGTTCCTTTGAAAAACCTTGATAAAAACAAAGTAAAGTGGCTTCTGGAATTTTGAAAATGCTGCTAGAAATGGAGAGGAGGGGAGGCTGAATTGTTGTTGTGGTGTTTAGGGTTTTGGGAGGTAGGTTAATTATAATATAATTAGTATAATGGGCTCTTAATTAAAAATAATGAGATTAAGTAGAATTTAGACTCATTATGTATTAAAATAGTCCCAGTAAGTCCAAAAGCACTCTCATAAAATATTTTGTTTAGGTACGTTTTTGAAAAATATTTCCCGAACCCTCAAAAGTCCTCTGACTTGATAAAAATTGCATACCGGTTTAAAATACGACACGATGAACAAAAATACCTTACAAAGGCCCATTTATTAAAATCACCATTATAAACATGCATTGGATTCATCAGTTGATCCTATCTTTTGATAAGATGTTTAATTGGGATTTTTATAACTTCCTTGGTTCTTATGAATTTCCCGAAATTCTTTAAAAATAATGACGTAGCGTCACTACTTAAATGTTCAGCAGATTTTTTATTTTACAACTGATGATTCCATTTTTACTGCAGTTACAACTTTAGTCAGCTTAGAGGTAGACTGATCATCTTCCCTTATTTTAAGTTAAAATTCATATGATTTTAAGTATGCAAATAGGACATATAGCTCCATCTTGTTTAGATATTTTGATTATCGCATAGCTACTGTCTTGACGTCTCATTCTTTTTGCATTACTCTCATTACTTTGATAATTACTTCTTGGTTGTTGTACACTTTTCCGAGTGCACTGAGTTATATTATAATTTCGTTGACTCTTTCATCAAAATCAAACATAGATTTCCAGGCTTCATCTTAATATTATCAAATTTCTGTTTGGCCACAGATAGCTTGTTTTCTTTTGTTTGCTCATTTCCTTCATAGAGCCAAATCAACTTTTCCCAAGACAGTATTGCACATTTTGCTATTGTTGAATGTGTATTTATCAAGAGTTTTATATAGTATATCTTTTGCCACATTGTTAAGATTCGCCTTCTTCTTAGCCTCATTAATCCATTCGCACCTTGGTTCTTCAAGTATTTGAGGAGCACCTTCGGAGATGGCTATAACTGTATTAACTTTTAGTATCCTCATCGGTAATTCTGTAAGGATGAACCACATGTCATAGTCTTGAGCAGATAAATGAGCATGCATTCTTATTTTTCAGTCATCAAAGTCTTCCTTAGAGAACAAGAGAATTTTACTGAATGAAGTCATTGTAATCAGAAATGTTCAGAATTGAGAATAGATCTTGCTTTGATAACACTTGTAGAATCAATTAAATATTTAGAAAGGGGGTTGAATAAACACTTAAACACAATATGTGAGTTTCTTCGATTATTATAGATTGGTTGGCAACTAAATTAATTATTCTCGAGTGTCTATGTCAGTTTGCTAACATATAAGTGCGGAAAGAAGCTAGACTGACAGATTTGAACAAATCACAAAATGAATGAGAAGAAGTAAGCTGAAATGTAAATAGGACAGATATATTTCTGGATGTTTGGAGAACTGAAGCTCCTACATCACCTCTTCTTCCTTTTAGCAAGGTTTGCACTAGAAGACTTTGGATGATACAAATAGCTTGCACAATCCCGATTCAGTTTGGTCTTAGATACTATCAAACTAAAAATCCTAGTATCTCAACTGATTAATAGAAAATATACAAACTACTATATCAAACTAAAAATCCTAGTATCTCAACTGATTAATAGAAAATATACAAACTACTATACACATGTAATACACAATGATACTAAGTTAGCACAAAATGATCCTTAAACGATCAAATAGAATTCTTTTAAGGTGTGCAGAACTAATTCAGTTTCGCTCAGGTATATCAAGGATTTTGAGGACTTAATCTTGATAGTGTAAAAATGATTGTCGCCTTCTTGAATTCAACTCTTCCTCTATTTATACTTTCAGAAATAGATATGTTCAATCAAGTGTTTGTTGGCTTTTTTTAGTCCATCTCAAAGCTTTTCTAACAGTTCGAACACTGTTACAATCAGTCTTGACTCGTACACTGTAAAGATTAGTTTGTTCAGACTTCTTGATGTGGACATCAATTTAGTGTTTTTACGTGGACTGATCCTAATGTTTGGTAAACTGAAATCCTTCAGACTATTTATTCAATTTTGAATGATATCAGGTTTATTTAACTGTATCAGTTTCTCTTAAATCATTTTTGCTTTCATACTATTTGTTAAGCACCAAAATATACCAAATTCTTGATCCAACAAGAGTGCACCTACTTTGGTCCTAATGGGTAAGGCTCTTATATACATGAGTCTTGGGAGCTGCAAGTTTATCTTCTGGTGTTATCTCGTATCTTTTAGAGATCAGACTTGCCATTTCCCTATTGTAGGTCCTATCACAGCTGAAACATTATTACTCGTTAAGATCTGACAATACTTTTTTACGGCCCACCTAGCCAACCAAATCAAGCGGCGCAACGTCAGCAGCTTGATGTACGAGAACTTCCTAGGAGATCGCCCATCTTAGTACTACTCTCGCTCATACATGCTTAACCTAACAAAAATACATTTTCAAAAAAACTATTCAAATAAGCTCTAACACTATTAAAATAATATTTTTAACGAAATTCAAAATATAAATAATCATATATATAGCAAAAAATTAAATTAGAAGGCGAAAAAAATTATGAACCGCTTCAATCAGTTTTGATCGGTTCAATACTGATCCGACCAGTTCTATAGCCCAAACAACAAAACTACACTGCTCATTAATTCTATTTTTAAAAATTTGTATGCATTAAATGATAATGTTGGTCCAATATATTTATTATTTTATGTCGGGTAAACTCTTAGTTTGAACTTTTACGCTTTTACTTGTTGATTATTTGGCATCTTTTTTTGAATTTGTGTAGTTGGCCTCATTTCCAAAAAAATAAATTTTAAAGGGAATAAACAAATTTATCTCAAAATAATTCGGTTTTGTTAGCAACACTAAATTTTTTTTTTTGTCACTTGAGTTCTCAGCAAGTTAATCAATGTAAACTATGTGGAAGTAGACTTACTGAAATTGCTTATCAAGAGAGTCGGTAAAAAAGGTATACTGAAAAAAAATGATGTACAAATTTGTTTCTAAATTTTCGGATATTTCAGAACTTCTACATCACTTCTTCTTCCTCACATAAGGTTTACACTAAAATACTTTGGAAATTACAAGTAATTTGAAATCACCAACTTCACTAGGACTTAACAATGTCTAACTAAATGTTTTAGCAAAACTTCAATCTAAATACTTTGAGCAGTAAGACTTTTTACTCTTAATTACACAGATTTCATATAGAAATTCTAAGCACAACTTTGATCCTCAAAATGATCAAATAATGATATATTTGTATCGTTCAAAAGTCAAGTCATGTAAACAGAATGCACGCATACACAATTTCGAGAATTTTGTGAGCAAAAATTTGAGGATCTTTCGTCGAACGTTCGTCTCCCTTCGCAACCCATGCCAAAAATCGTATAATCGAGCGTTTTAAACACAAATGTACTCTTCTAATCTTTATTTATGCACCATTCAAATCATATTATGCATGATTGACGTATTTTAACATGAAAATTATTTGAGTAGAAACCTTCTATCTTTTGGATGATTATTTTCAACGTTTTTGATGATTTTTCGCTTATTTGAAATATGTTATGAATTTTAATGACACGCTGTCAATATAATATGTTAAAGGGCTAGGAAAAGAGTTGCTAGGGGACAACACAAAGGCTGGAACCGAGCTTGGTTGAGCTATGAAGAGTCCTAGGGTTTTCTCTTGGACAAGGGCACAACTAGGGGGAGCAGCGAACTAGGGGTTTCCCAGAGCTTGGTTAGAGCCCTGGGCAGGCTGCAACCAGATGGACAGGAGGGTCTAGTGTGGCTAGGACGGGGGTTTGCTTGATGTATGCGCACCCGCGATGCCCTAGGAACTAAGGGGATGCGCACGGGTTGCAGGCTGGTCGGGAGAAGGGTTCAGCGACTAGGCTGGGTCCAGATGGGTGCATGGTGATCCTAGGTATGGGGTAGGGGCCTGGTACGAGTGGCTTGGTCCTAGCCGTGCATGGTTTAGGGAATGCGCGTGTGCGTGGTAGGTTTTAGGAAGGGAAAGGCTGTGGCAAACGGGCTAGGATGGTTCGGTGCTGGTCCAGATGGTTCAGGTAGAGTCCAGAAGGGTCGGAATTAGGTTTGGTCCGGGATGGCTTGGTGGTGGCTCGGGGCTTGGAGACGTGTGGTTCTAGGATGATTGGGGCTCGAACATATGCTAGGATCAAAATAATGGCTCGAACAAGGGTCCACGGGGGTTGGTTCATGGCTCCCAGGGCTATTTTAGAAATGAAAAGTCTATGTTTAAAATTTGTTAATAAAATATCAAGTATTGAAGTAATTCGGGATTAAAACACTTCGCGGTTTAGTAATTAAGGAAATAAATCAAAAGGCTCGGGTTTACGTCTAAGAAAAATATTAGAAATTTAATTTAAGCTTATATGATGATTTGGGATAGGCTTGAGTCAATAAAAGTAAAAAAAAAGTTAAAATCGATAATTTTAGAGCCCAAGGGCCAAATGGTCATTTTGCGTCTCAGGAAGTACGAAAGTCTTGACAGTGTCCCGAAGAATCATAAAGCATTCTAAATGATATTTTAAAATGTTTATGATGAAAATATAGAATTTTATGATGTATGATAAAGTTTTACGATTTTTATTGTTAAAATGTTATTTTACGAATTTGAACAGGACACGATACTTTATGAATTAAAAAGGAAAGACAAATATTTTGAAAGATGTGAATTGACTGTGACAAATATGATATGATATGATTGGGAATATCGTAAGGTAGAAGGCCTCAGAGAGAGCTCGTTTACGGGAAAAAGCTCCAGAGGGACCCCAACTATCGTATTTCCATTTACGACGGTGCGTATTTCCCGTCCCCATGCGCAATGGTGAGCTAAGACTGATCAGTCGACCACATGATAAAACTAGTCACTTTCAAGTATCAAACTTCACCTAAAATGATATAGGATAATGGAAAGTTTTACGATTAAATGATTTATGATTTATTTATGATTACAAGCTTATTTTAAATAAAAGTATGATTTTAATGCATGTGCCTGAATATGTATTATTTGTTACTCATGGTTAGAACGTGATAAGTCATAAACTCACTAGATTTGGATAGTTGCAGGTGAAGATGATATTGAGGGAAGCGCTGATGCTTGAGTAGATCGAGTCCAGCAGTACACTCCCGATGGACATTTATTTTCTGCATTAGCTTGATAGTTGAAGTTTTGAAATAAAAATTTTGAGAATGATTTATTTAGAGATTTTTATGCTTTATTTTGAAGTTAGTTTTGATAATGTTAAAGGTTGACGTAAGATTTTTGTTAATTGACGATTTAGAGATTTTTATACACTTGAGATTTTAAATGTTAATTAATTTATGGATTTTGGAAATGTTGAGTTATTTTACATAGCATGTTTCGAAAAAAAAAATGAGAATGATTTTATGGTTTAAAAGTAGTGGACGTTTCAATATCAAAGCGTGCTGGCTATTTCTGTTTTACTCTCAGAAACGTTTGACAGAGAAGATCAGTTTGCTTTTATAATCCAAAGATAGATGATATAATAGTCTAACTTAAAAGCTTGTTCAACTGGTTTATTTATAACTTTATATGCAACTGTAATCTTTTCAAAATATGTATGTTTCCAAATGCAGATGTTGCTGTTTTGATGTCATTATCCTTTCTGACATGTTCTAGTAGTGCACCAAAACTTTAAATTATGTTTAATGTTTATTGACTGTTAATACAGAAAGATTTATTCGATATTTCACTTGGGCTACGATCCTTAATCATATACCATACTGGTTCTTTAAGGAATTTATGGATTTAGTATGACTGAACAACTAGATAGACTGTTAGTTGGGCTTTCCAGTCGACCTAGAGTCAGTTTGGCTATCAGTATCATTCTTATGTTTTATCAATCTTACTTTGTCATCAGTTAGGCTTCTTAGCTCAGTTTTCCTTCTTGAATTCAGTTATTTTTAGGGCTTGTAATTTTTTTAGGGTTTGTAATTATATTTTGAATCAACAACCTTATTCAATCACCAAAACTTAAAATGTTACGACAAATTTCCCTTTTTTGGTGTTTGACAATAAACTGAATTCATTTATTCTGAATACTATATACAACTGATCTATCTACCTGACTAAATAGGTATTTTTCTTCATGTATCATCTTCTAAACTGACCAGAGTGTTTGTCAGCAGGTTACTTTTGTGCATCAGTAGATTTAGTTTGACTGGAACTAGTTGATTTCTTCTCTTTCTCTTTTTTGTCAACAGCATGTGGTGGCTTTAGGTTGGCATAAACAAAGGAGAACTGAGAACTAACGTCGTCAATCTTTTCATTAAAGTTTGTCTGAACTTCCACTATCTTGGTGCAAATCTGAAAGCTACTGTAAAAAATTCTAGGAAATTCGAGCTACGTAACCTGACTGCATGAAATCTAGGGTTTTAAAAAATATGTGTTTAATTATTTATTGCATGATTATTACATGAATATGTGATTTATTGCATGGTTTACTAAAGTTTCATGCATAAGGGCTTTCAATAGTTTTTCGCACTCGAACAAAGAACAGAGATCGAAGATAATTAAGGAAAAATGTTTTTCATTAAATAATTAAAAATAATTATTTAATATATGGTGTAATTTAGTGAGATTTTCGAGGATGGGCATTGGTGGAGTATATTTACTCGCCAGGTCATATTTTTTAATCGGTACGCAAAATTTAGCGAGTCGGGAGACTTTTTGAGGGTTCAGGCAATATTTTCAAAATCGTACCTAAACGAAATATTTTTTGGGAGTTTTATTGGGCTTGATGAATTTATTTTATTTCTTAATGGGCCCAAAACCCTTTTAATCCCTTTATTTTTTTAAGGCCCATTAGAACCTTATATTATGACTTAAACCCTACTTTAACAAACCCTAAACCTAATTATACATTCGACCGCCCCCTCTCCCATTCAGCGGCAGCATTTTCAAAAGGTTTCAGCAGCCATCTTCGAGTTCTCCCCAAGTTTTTTCAAAGAATCCCTCCCCATCTCTTTGGTGCAAGTTCTATGCATTGGTATCAAAGTTTTCGAGCATATATACACAGAGGCACACCCTAAATCTATTTTTCTCCTCATTCATGCTAGTATACGTTGTTGTGGGTGTATTTGCATGAGGAATGCCGAGAACTATCATGTTACATCATTTCTTTCATAGTTTGTCACAATACACATTTGTTTGACATGTAACTCACGTTTTCATGATTCTTGTTCAAGGGGATGTTGGGGATAGGTGTAAGGGCTATGTTTAATCATTTTTGAAGGCGTCTAGGATTGAAGGACGGCTGTGGAGATTGTTTCATGCTAGGGCCGATCGGGTGTCATGGTTTTAGGGTTTGGGATGGCTCAGTCGGGTGTTGAGTCACGACGGCTGCTTGCAGGACTGTTCCAAGCTGTGGTTAAGTCAGTGGAGGGTTTGAGTCAGGGTCCTGGGGGTCGGTGCTATGCTGGTTCGTAAGGTTAAGGGCGAGCCGTGGCGTCTAGGCGTGTAGTTGTGTGAGGAGTCAAATTCAGGAGGCGTTGCATCTCTGCATGCATGGCTTGATCCGGAGGGTCTAGTCAAGTGTACGTGGGTCTAGTCATGGTCCTAGGTGGCCTAGTCAAGTTTTGGTTTGGGCCTGGTCCTGGTTGGATTGGTGTAGGCTTGAGATTTTAGTTTGGGTGCGCCACTAGGGTTCGGCCGCCATAGTGCAAAAATTCAAGCCGCCTTTCGGTCATGCTCGAGGATCTTTAGTGGGATGGTATAGGTGGTTTAAAGTCTGGTAGGGTACAGTTAAGGCATGTTTTAAGTTTGGAAAGATTCGGTTTAGTTTCGGGTTAATTCGGATTAAAACTAGGACTCCGATCCAAGTTTTAAAACGAATTATGAAGTTCTTGCATGGGCTCGAGTTTAGTATAGAAAATCATTATAAATATGTTTTGAGGTGTATTAAGGAGTTTGGTTGGCTTCGGGTCGAAATTTGAGGTCCAGGGGTAAAATGGTTAATTAAGGTTCCTAGGGGCAAAATGATCATTTTTCACCCGGGTTGAGCTAGCGGTCCTGGCAGCGCCTTGATCACAAATTGACATGTTTTAAATGTTTATGTTAGCACGAACATGACTTTTCATGGCAATATAAAAAAATAGGCAAAAACTTGTGTGAGACGGTCTCACGGGTCAAATTTTGTGAGACGGATCTTTATTTGGGTAATCCATGAAATAGTATTGCTTTTTATGCTAAGAGTACTACTTTTTATGGTGAATATGGGTAGGGTTGACCCGTCTCACAGATTGAGATCCGTGAGACGGTCTCACATGAGACCTACTCAAAAAAATATATTGCATGCTTGATTTTAAGGAAAATTTATGTATATACATGCTTATTATAAGTGATGAATATGATGATATGTCTTGAAAGATGAGAATTTGTTGTGACTAAAACGAACACGAACACGAACATGTAAAGCCAATGATAAGTGGATGAGTAATACTGTAACTGATGTCACCGTCGTCGGTTACCATGATTATACGTAGATAGATCCATCGACTAGAGCTAATATGAAAGTAACAACTAATTATCTGAATTAAAATAAAGAAAACGATCACGTATATGTTGATATGATGAAACATGTTTTGGACACGTATACTTTGACACGATATGTTTAAGTTCATGTTTTTAAGTTCATAAAATGTATGTTTATTACAGTGCTTTTCATTGTTTCATGTTATGTATATGTACTTATTATAACGATTCAGGTGTGTTGAGTGCCAAAAACTGAGTAGGCGGAGTTGGAGGTGTGCACGCTACCCCGAGGACCATATTTTCCGCACATTATGTTTTTGAGTTAAGAGTGAACATAGATATTTTTATACACTTTTGTTTTTACATGTCGATGATTTGTCAGGATTTTTGCATGCTTAACATTTGTTTTATTTTACACGGCAGTCTAGGGTTTGACAATTTCACTTATTTTTAACTGCTGTATTTTTTACCAATAGTTGAATATTTTTATTTTAAAACGTGTGATTGACAGTTGTTGCATGCATGAATTTAAATGTATTTTCGAATTTTAGTTTTAAAAAATAAAAATTTCTAGCAGTATTTTGAGTAGTAGAAGTTACAGTTATAGACTTGAATTTTCCCACCAAGATGTGTAGTAGTGGTTGCCTGGGCCTTTTTGATCTGTTCCATTCGATTAAATATGTCGATCATACCCCTGGACAGATCAGAAAGTTCATTGAACATTTTAACTTTGAAAGATTATTAGGCTTCCTCAATATTCAAATTACTTGATTCAGAATTGTTATATAAGAGGATATGACATTTTAACTTTGAAAGATTATAAGGCTTACTTGGTATTCAAGATTATAAGGCTTTCTTAGTATTCTTCACTATTCGATTAAGATTCTTGATTCAACATGTTCCTCTTCAATCTGACTGCTTCGTTCTTCAGGTTCATGATCATCTTGCTCAGTTATGGCTATCTCAACTACTTTTTGTATAATTCCTCGAACAAAAGCAGTTTCAACAGATTCAATCATAAGCACGTCCTCAGATAGGATGATTATGCACCAGAGATCACTGCATCAATTTACATGGTCAAAGAAGTGTAGAAAGTAGTCAGCTCAATAAAAATTCATATTCATCATCATCTTGTTGTTGTAAGTAATGGATTGCACAACTTCCTTAACAATAGCTAGATGATATTCCTCAGATGTGGAGAGGTGATAGGATCTGACCTATTGGGTAGTTTGGCTTCCTTGGCATCAGTATCAGTTTGCTTCTCAATGACAGACTAAACTGAATAATCGCCCACTTTCTTCTCCTCGGCATCCACTGACTCAAACAATTTGTGATCATTCTCCAGAATTTTATATTCATCTACAGGGATACCAGGTCCATATCTAGTTGACTTATAACATCTAGATCATCAAATGTGATTGAGCAAGAAGGATCATAATTGCATATTTTTTTGCACAAACATGTAGTTAGCTTTTGAATCTTTAGAAGATCCAAGAGATAATCTCGTCGTTGAAGAGATTCAGCTATTACCATAGTCTTGAATTGTTGTAGAACAACTTTTTGTAATGATATATACATGTTTAGCACATCATTTTCTTCAATTTTGATGCACATATGATTGTCCTAAATTCCACTCATTCATCAAATATATTGATCTTTCCTATAGCGAATTCATTAACTACATCCATTAGTAGGTCTATTTGAGTCTGGCTAGATGCTATTGGTTATGAGACATGAACTTCAGCCACCTTAGCTTTTCCTTTCCCCGTGACTATGGAGAAGGTAGATACCAGTCCCGACCTAGTGTATTGGATGAGAACTCATATGATTTCTCCTTTTGTTGGTCTTGGAGGAGGGAGAGCCTTTGACATACTGATTTTTTCTGGGTGGAGTTACCACCGCTATCAGTTCATTTTTTCAGCTGGCTGATAAATATCCTTCTTTTCAGTATCCTCGGCCACTTATATATGATAGATAGATAGGTACTGCATTGATTTGTGTAGGCACTGGTCTAGTTTTTGTTGTTCTGGACTTTTCCGGAAGAGGAAAATGAGTTGTTACCTCAGATTCAATGGATTGTAGAATCAATTTCCTCTTTGGCTTGGGACAAGTTACCTTGCTTCCCTTCTTATCAACTGGTTTCTTTTCAATATAGCCAGTTATTTTCCAATTTCCTTCTTGATGACCAAATTCTAGCAGAAGGGTTATTTAGTGCATTCCCTTTAGGCTCAAGAGAAGGGATTTTTTATGCATTGAGATCCTTGAACTTGTGAAAAGTTACATAGTTTCTCGGTAAGTCTCATGAGTGTTCAAACAGTCTGCTCGAGGGGAAAACAAATCCAAATGATTGCTTCTCATTTTTAATAATCACATTGAGAATCTAGAACATGATGACTGAACATTTAACTTTTAGTCATGTGGCAATGGACGTCATCACCAAAAATTTCTCTGTAGTCTAGGAATCAAAAGAGGCTGTCGTCAATAGAATTTCCTTTGCCACAACATCAGCCAGAATTTGATACTCCAACTTCATCTTTTATTTTTCCAGAGGTCTTGATACTATTACCATATGCAAAAAAAAAAAAATCAGCTTTATATCTTCAACTGCTTGCTGAGGTAATAGAGATAATATTGTTAGCTCTTTAGTAAAAACTAAAATAGTGCAGAGAAATAATCTTGCTCAATTAGCAGACTATCTTCTCCTAGAGGCATCAGTATCTTCTTATCTTCAGTTACTATCTTTATTGCGTATTGCATATAAAATTTTCAGCTCTTTCACATAGATGTCCAACAAAGAACTAAGAAAATTCCTGAGTCTAGAGCTTTGAATACTTGAGATATATCAACATATTCCATAGAATAAAATGATTCAAAATTGAATGTAAGAGCGTTCATGATATAGGAAGGATTTGCTGAAGCGGACATATTTGAAATAAGTTCTTAGAGATAGAAATTATATGATTTTTGAGGTGAAAAGGATAAAGAAGTTTGAGAACTGATGTGCTTTGAATAAGATGCAAAGTTAAACTGAAAGATTTAGGGATTTCAATTATTTAACATATGCAACTTGAAACATGTCACGCTGTTAATAAGAATTTTTTAAATTTAGAAAGATAATAAGTTCATTGTATGAAACTTTTTTTAAAAAAAACTGAGTAATTAAGTTTCTCATAAAGATTAATAAACAAATTTAAAAGAATTATTAAAGACACTAATAAATGATAAGATCAATTAGATTGAGAGAACTTTTTATCTGTTAGGTTGTGAGACTAACTATTGGTTTAATACTGAAAGACTAACTAATGAATGTCTTATCAATAGAGCTTTATAATTTAGTATTCCCCCTAAATTCATGTATATATAATAAATCAATAAATCCTAAAATATTTTTGAAATAAGAAAATTTATTCTCCGAGAGTGCTTTCGTGAATATATTTGTTGTTAAGTTGAGACGTATTTCATTCTAATATCCTTATTCATTATATGATCTCGAATGAAGTGATGACGAATGTCAATGTGCTTAGTCCGAGAGTACAAAACTGGATTGTAAGCGATGGCTATTGCACTTGTATTGTCGCAGAAAATTAGTGACTCATTGGCATCAATTCCATAATCTTTCAATTGTTGTTGAATCCCTTGCTGTTGCACACAACATCTCCAAGAAGCTAGGTATACAACTTTTTCCGTGGAATTGGCAATTGATGTTTGCTTCTTACTAAACCAAGAAATCATTCGGTCTCTAAGAAACTGACATGATCCACTTGTACTTTTCCTGTTAATCTTACACCCTATATAGTCTGCATCAGAATATCTAATTAGGTTGAATTCCAACATTTTGAGTTTTAAGATATTTAAGAATTATCTTAGTTGCTGAGTAACGAAATTGTTTTGGATCAGACTGAAAATGTGCACAAATACAAACTGCATACATGATATCTGGTCGACTGAAAGTTAAGTATAATAGTGAGCCTATCAAACCTCGATACAATTTTACCTCTACTGATATCCCCCCTTCATCTTTATCAAGCTTAACTATGAGCTCATGGGGGTTGCAGCTGCTGAACACGATTCTATTCCAATTTTTTTAATTAGTTCTTTGGTGTACTTTGTTTGTCTGAAAAAAATTCCAATATCTAACTGCTTAATTTGCAGTCCTAGAAAGAAATGTAGTTCATCCATTAAGCTCATCTCGAACTTAGTCTACACTAGTTTAGCAAATTTCTCGCAGATCTTTGAGTTAGTCAATCAAAATATAGTATAATCAAAATCTGGACTAACAAATTATGATCATCTGATAAAATCTTATCCAATGAGCCTATTATAAAATCATGATCAAACAAAAATTGGGAAATAATGTCATATTAGGCATGTGGTGCTTGTTTTAATTTATACAAGGCTTTGTTTAATTTAAAAATATGATTAGGTAAAATATGATTAAAAAAACATGGATGTTGTTCCCCGTATAATTCCTCATGGTATAGTGTATTCAAGAAGACATTCTGTTGGAACAATTCATGTTTGCAATTCTTGCTTAATTTTGATGTTAACAAAACTTGTTTTTTTTTTTTCTAATAATCTACATTAGTGTGCAGAGAGCTGAAACTGAAATAATCAGTTACGAGCCGAAACTGAACCTGTCGAGGGCACCAACTGAAAGCATCAACTGATCAACCAAACTGAACTATTTCAACTGATGTATCGTAAATGAGTTCAACTGATATGTGGTTCAGCAGGAGAACCTCAGAAGTCTAGCCAACAGAAGGAGTGTTCAACTGATATAGAGCCTAGCTGATAAGTTCAACTGAACAAGAGTGAAATCAGTTCCACTGAGGAATCAACTGATTTCACCAGCCCAACTGAAGATCAGTTCAACTGACCAGTTCAGAACATCAGTTAGAAGCAATCAGTTGCAGATCAAGACAAGCTGATATAAGTGGAATCCAGCTGTGCGTAAAGGTACAAAAGCAATCGTCCAGTCAAAGGACAATAATTCACATTGCATCAGAGCTTAAAGACAAAACGTTCCAGAAAGTACAAAACAAATTTCGAGGAACGGATTCAAAACTGCAACGATCACATGTAATGAGTCTTAAAGTACTGTCTCAATGCCTCTATATATATATATTAGCTCAAGACCATCAGCAAGAAGAACGAGAGAGAGCATATTCTAGAGTGTGTGAAGAACAAAAGAAAGGGCACACGTATTTACTTATCAGATTAAAAGAAGCAATCAGCCCAGAGGGAACACTTAAACGACACCAGCTTTGTTTAGAAGCATATTTCCCTCAGTGTGTGAGAACACTTTCGGGTAGTTTTCAGAGATCAGTTCACACACACACACACCACCACCACTCAAATACAGTCTTGCACAAAGACAATAAACTTGTGTATGTAGTCTTTCTCACATAGACGTTAAAGAAGTGTTGACTGGAACGTGTTGCCCTCAGTATAGTCTAGGAGCTCAGTTAGGCAGTGGGTAAGTCCTAAGCTGGGTGGATTTGTACAACTAGTTGTATAAATCAAAGTCTTCTAGTGAATCCTATCCGAGGTGGTAGAAGGGGTGACATAAGAGCATTTCAAGTCTCCGAACATCCATAAACATATCTTGTTTTTTTAACTGTTTAAATGTTTTCAGACTGATTTAACAAGTTAGAGCATTCGTCGGTTTAGTTCTCACCATAACTGAACTAATGAATGCAAAAACTAATATAGTCTTTTGGTTATTTAGTTACACATGATATACAAATATATCAGTGCTTCTTAACGAAGGATGACTTCGAGTGTTTTCCGCTTGGTTCTATACCAAATTCGATTTAATTCATCGATGTATACATTTTTCGAACACGAGCTATTGCAGCTCTTGGAGAATATTTTGTTTGAAGCACCTGAAGGTGCTCTGCAAACGATTCTTCACATTATTCACATTCATCTGAAATATTTTAGAGTTTTATAAGCGTCATAAGAAAGAAAGATTCAAATATCTTCTAATCTGGCCATTGGAAAAAAGGTCTTGTCATAGTTAATTCTCTCTACTTTTCTAAAACCTTGTGAAACCAGCCTAGCTTTGTTCCTGATTACGATACCATTTTCATCAGGTTTGTTCCTATAAACCCACAGGGTTCCAATTAGTGTATGATGAGAAAGGTCTGGTTACCAAGTACCAAACTTTGTTCTTGTCAAACTGATTTAACTCATCATGCATTTCTTCAATGCAACTGTTACTTATTAAAGCTTCATCAATTTTCTTAAGTTCTAATTGTGAAATAAATGTAACATGCAAGAATTCATTAATCATTATTGTCTAGTTCTGAGAGGTGCATAAGGGTTACAGATCACGAGTGAAGGTGTATGAGCCTTACTCCATTGTAACTTGGTCCTAGTGGATTATCATCAATATTGAGTGGAGTAGGATCAGTTAGATTCTCCTAATTCTGGTTTCCTTCAACTAGGTTTTCAATAATTTGAGTATCATCACCTTTATTGTCATCAGCTTGGATAATATCAGTCTCGCTTACTTCAGCTTGGTTCAGATCAGTCTTGTTCTTCAGTTCTTCATTCCTTTGTGTAACTGACTAATATGAGATTTCTGGTTCAGGTGACTGATGAATCCTTATTTACATTGATTTCTTCTTTGCTGACAACTGCTAGATCAATTTCATCTGATTGCTCAAATTAGCTAGATTAGTTTTATCATTGATCAACTCGGTTCATAAAAAATCACATTAACAGTTTCTTCAACATTAAAGTTTTCATACTAAATACGCAGTGAAACGCCTCTTAATTTTCAACTTTAAAATCCTACTGAAGTTTTTTTTTTTTGTAATCATAAAATTCAAAGCACTCATTTAAAATATCTCAACTTTTAAAAATCTTAAATACATAAAAATCCATAAATCGTCAACCACCAAAATCATACGTCAAATTTTAAAATAATCCAAAACTAGACTTCAAAATAAAGCATAAAATCTCTAAATAAATACTCCTCAAAATGTTTACGTAAAAACTTTAAACACTAAGTAAGTCCGGAAAATAAAGTCCACCAGGAGTGTATTGCCGCACTCGATCCACTCAAGCGTCATCGCTTCCCTCAAAATTGTCCTCACCTGCAACAATCCAAACCTAATGAATCTAATCACTCAGGACATTCTAACCATACGTAGCAAATAATATATATACATGCACATATATTAAAATCATACTTTAATTAAAATAAGCTAGAATAAATTTGTAAGTGTAAATGATCATAAATCTTTAAATCGTAAAGCTTTCCATCATCGTATGTCATTTTGGGCAAAGTTTGATATTTGAAAGTGACTAGCTGTAACCGTATCATCTTGTGGTCGACTGATCAGTCTTAGCTCACCATTGTACATGGGGAGGAGCGTCAGCAACTTTCGTCACTGGGTTGTCGCCAAATATAGAAATATGATCGTCGGGCTCTCTTTGAGGGCTTCTCCAATAAACGGGCTCCCTCTGGGCCTTTTCCCTCACGATATCCCTAATCATATCATATCATATCATCATTGTCACGATCAATTCACATCCTTCAAAATATTTTTCCTTTCCTTTTATTTATAAAATATCGTATCCTTCAAAACTCGTTAAATGGAATTTTTCAGGAAAAATCGTACAACTTTAACATATATCGTAAAAATATCATATTTTCATTATAAGCATTTTAAAATATCATTTAACATGTATTATAATTCTTTGGACATTTCCAGACCTTTCATACTACCCGGGATGAAACGTCTATCGCTTAAAATACTACTTAATTTTTTTTGTTAACTATGACAAAAAATGCACACATAATCATATACATATAAATAAGTCAATCATACATTTTAAAAGTCATCCAACCACTGAATAAAAATAAATGCAGTTAATTAAATCTTAAAATAGGACTTCAACATAGAAGTTACTATTTAAAAATAAACACCACCATATATATAGAAATCTGACAATCTAACGCATGAAAATCATGAACATTTTGAAAAATACTGTTTAAAACCCATGTCTCCTAATCATATTATGCATAATAAATGCAAGGTCCTTGGGGTTTCACGTGCACCCTAAGCTCAGCCTACTCAGTATTCAGCGCCTCCAGTCTCTTCATCCACATGATCACTTGCATCAACCACACCTAGTGAGTTTAAAAACTGAACACATCTGAACCTTTATAACAATTACATATATATAACATGCAATAGTGAAAAGTACTGTAAACAAAGTAACTTTCATGATCTTCAAAAGCATGTACATAAACACAAACATATCAAATCATGTCGTATCGTATCATCATATACATATTCATTTTCCTTATCAAATTCAGATCATTAGTTATGAGTTTTTTTTTATCAGTTCTAGGTCGATAGATCCGTCTACGTATAACCGTGGTAACATGCGGCGGGGACATCAGTGACAATTTTACCCGTCTACTGAGCCTTGGCCTTACATGTTCGTGTCTGTGTTCGTCACAACAAACTCACCTCCTTAAAAAATATGTCATTGTATTCATCACTTGTAAAATCCATGCATATACATATTTTTCCTTAAAACCAGACATGCAACCTATTTTCCAGCATTATCATGAAAATTCATATTCATAATTCCATAAACATTTTAAATATGTATAACAGTTGTCAGGGCACTGGAAGAACTGCTAACCTACCACGGGTGCAAACTGACCATTTCCCATTCAAACTTATCAAGCGCCTTAACAGACATACTTTAATCATTTCTTAGAGGTAAACTTGATCCCATGCTTTAACTTCTAAAATTCCTTTAAAACCTAAACCGAAGTCCCGATTTAAACCCGAATCAACCCGTAACTTAACCATAGTTCAGGGACTCCAAACCAAACCCCGCATGACAAAATTAAACCATCAATAACCTTGGACATATTGACATATCGACACCCAAAACACACATGTCTACTAAAATATCTTAAACACGTGCACTGGACTAGCGCCTAGGCGCTAGCTGTGTAGCACTGTGGTGCTACAAGAGCCGTAGCTCAAGCTCCGTGGCGCCAATTGGGCAGCGCCTTGGTGTGGCGCTACAAGAGCCGTAGCTCAAGAGCCGCGGCGCCAATGGGGCAGCGCCTTGGTGCCACACCTCCCCACAAAAACCCTAGATTTTCACCTCGAAGCCAAACCATCCTATGCCCACTCGGCCAAGACCAAGCTCAAACCAACCCATCCTAAACCACAACCGACCCTTCCTGAATTGCCCTAGCCGTGGCCCTCAGCACCATGCTCTTGAATACACGTGAACCTCCCGAACTCTTGAAAACAAAGAAACAACAAAGAAATCGATCGGCTACCTATAAAACTTGCTCCAAATCTGATTCAAGCACTTAAACATCCTCTCCCTTTCATCGTCCCTGGCAGCCCCCTTCAAGCCATCAAAAAACGTGAGCCATATGCATGTTTTTCAAAAGATATTCATGTAAAATCCATTCATATCAGTAGATCTATAATACATCATTCAAATACAATAAAAATACATATCATGATGTGATCAATGAGAAAAGAAAGGAATCAGGCATTCCTTTGTGATTAAATGCTCGAAAACAATGTAAGTGATGCAAAAGACAGACACCGGAGGGACATGACAACGTTTCTTAAGAGAAATCTTTAGCAAACCGATCAAGGCTGTTGTTGGAACTAACAAGAGGCTGCTGGAGGGGTGAAGGTGTGCTAGGGTTGAGGGTGGGCGGTTTTCTTGACTAATGAACATTAGGGTTTTGGGCTTATGTCTTAAGAAAAGTAAAAGGTGTAGGAGTCTAGGCCCAAAAATATATTAAAATAGGTCCATCAAACTCAATAGCACACTCGTAAAATGCTTCGTTTAAATTTGTTTTCAAAAATATTACCTGAGCCCTCAAATGGTCATCTGTTTTGCTAAAAATCGCTTAACGGTTTAAAATATGGTTCAACGTGTAAAAATATTTTAAAAATGTCCATTTTCTTAAATTCATATTACATACATCATATTTTAAATAAATAAATAAAATTTATTTAATAAAACATTTTCCTTCACTATCATCGATCTCTATTCATGTTATACAATCAAGTAACTCATGCCATAAAATCATAAAATCATGTCATAACCATGCAATACATGCATTTAAAAATAATTAAATAAAAATTTTAATAACACTCTAGATTTGCATGCAGTCTGGTTACGTCGTTCTAATTTCTAGAATTTACACGGGACGTAAACTGACCATTTAACCCTTAGACTCCAAAATTCTCGATTTTGAATTTTTCACTTTTATTGACCCGAGCTTATCCCAAATCATCATTTAAACTTACATTTGACTTCTAAAATTTTTCTTAGACGTAAACCCGAGCATTTCGATTTATTGACTTAATAATTGAACCATGAAGCGTTTTAATCCCGAATTAATTCAAACATAGTATTTTAATCCCAAATTTTAAACATAAGTCTTTCATACCTAAACAACCCCCGTGAGCCACGAACCACACCCCGTGAACCACTGTTCGAGCCCTTCCCTTTTCTAAGCCATGTTCGAAACATTCATCCAAATCCCAAGCCATGCGCCCTATTCCATCAAGCCACCCTCGAGCCCTATAGGACCAGCCCTTGACCATACCACGTCTAGACCCTCATAGAACACCCTGGACTCGCCCTGACCAGCCTAACTCGACCACAGCCATCTGTTGCCCCCAAGACATGCACAATCGCACGAATGGAGCTCCTAGGGCTCGCTGCTGCTACTCCTCCGAGCCAACCTATCACAGCCGCCTAAGAACACATCTAAGACCCTATCCGACCCCTTTCTGACCAGCCTCGAGCCACCATGCATGGCCCTGAACCCAGGTCGAGCCGTTCGCGCCCCTTCACCCTCAAACCTATGGTTTTTGCCCCTTTTATGTGAACAGCAGTGTCCAGCCGCCATAGGACTCTTCCTAGCCCCTCAACAAAGATCCCTTGACAAACCCTGGCCGAGCCCAAGCGCTGCCCTCCTAGCCTAGCCGTAAAAACCCAAGTAGATCTACCAAACCCTAGCCTTTATCCATCAACCATGCACTACTCCTCTTATTCCTATCCAACCCTCGTTTCTCCCTTAAACGACCATTTTTCCATCCCTTAAATGTCTTATATTGGCAGCGTACCCGTTAGAATTTGTAACACGTTCATATAAGCATATAATCGTCAAAACTTTGAAGAAAATCGTCAAAACATTAAATATTTTGGACTCAAATGTTTTTCATGCTAGAAAACATAAATAATGCATAATATGATTTGAATTGTGCATAAATAAAGTTTAGAAGTGTGCTTTTGCATTAAAAACACTCGAATATTCGATCGTTGGCGTGAGTTGAGAAGGAGAACGAACGGGCGACGAAAAATTCTGGAACTTTGCTCTCAAATTTGACTTTTAGTGTGTGTGATGTGTGCAAAATTTCGGCTGCTATGAGGCTTTTTATTTTTTTTGCTATGGGCTTTAGAACTCTAGGTTTGCTATTTAATTTTCGAAAATTAGGTGATGAAAAGTTAGGATTTTAGGCTTCTAAGTTTAGGAATAATTAGGCCCAATAATATTAGATAAATTAGGCCCGTCAAGACCTATTTATCAAAAGATATTTTTATTTTGATCGTCTTCGGTCTCTTTTCCTCAGCCTATTATTGAATATCAGGTTAAAATATTTAATTTCATGAAACCATGCAAATCTAAAGATTTAATCATGTAATATGTCTCATTTAAGCATTTAAAATCAATTAAATACAGCAATTAAGCAATTTAAATAATTTATATGCATGTGATTTACGTAAGTTGATTTTCGGACGTTACACGCAGAAAGCCTTACTGACAGCTAAATAGCCAAGAAATATTTCAATATCAAATTGAAAAAACCAGAAAGATGAGTTTTTCTATTGTTATGAATGTAATATTTACAACCAAATGCGTGAAAATATGATAAGTTAGGGATACTCTCATTCCATATTTCATATAGAGTTTTACCAGCCCTTTTGTTGATCTGTGTATAACATGTTGTATTGATTGCTTCTGCCCAAAAATTTTGTGACAAACCAAAATCAGCAAGCATCGTCCGTGCAGCTTCCTTCAGATTCTTTTTTCAACAACTCTATTTTGTTGAGGTGTTCTTGCTGTAGAGTATTCATGTTGAGTTCATTGATAGGATAAGTACTCATCCAGACATTTTTTAGTGAACTCAGTATCTCGATCAATCCTGATCTTGATTACTCACATTAATTCTGATTTTGAAACATCCTTAAGAAATTTAATCAGTTGGGTACTAGTATGATTTTTACCACTAAGAAATTTCACCCAAGTAAATCGAGAGAAATAATCACCAATCACAAGTGTATATCTCATCTTCCTAAGCTGATTATAGTTATCATTCCAAAAAAATACATATGCAACAATTCTAAGCATCTATTCGTCAGTTTGCGATCTTTATTTTTAAAGCCAAATCGAATCTGCTTACCTAACTGACATGCTGAACACACGTGATTTTTAAAAAATTCAATGCTAGGTAAACATTAGCTAGGTTAAATTTACACAAATTATTAATGGATTTTAAATTGAGATGATTAAGTTTTTTTATGTCATAGTCACTGTTTATAATTATTAATGCCAGCAAAACAGGTTGGTCGGACTAAATAATTATTATTCCATTCAATAAGTGTTATAATTTCTGGTTCTAGTTAAGAGTTGATTATTAGCGTTCTTGATTAAGCAACTGTTTATAAGAATTTAAAATAAATATATATCATCAAAAAGTTGACTAATGGTAATCAAATTACAACCATATTTTCAACAAGTAAAACCTCATTAATTATAACATTTTCATGAGTAATCTTACCATTACCATGGTCTTACCCTTAGCATTGTCTCAAAAAGTGAGCCTGGGTCCTTCATAATTTATTATGTTTGATAACAGTTTGGCTTGACCAGTCTTATGTCTTGAACATCCATTATCCAAGTACCAAACTGAATTTTTAAGTTCTTTTCCTTTGTTGTTCTGCATAGACAAATTAAATCAACTAGTACCAATCCTATTTGGATCCAAACGAGATTAGTCCCTTGGGAACCTACAATTGGATCACTTTGACAACCTGACCTCATTGTTTGTTCTGGAAGGGTTGTTCATAAAGATGTGTGTGCAATGCTTGGTTTGTACGTGAAGTTGAATATTGTTTAGTCTTTCGGTGACCATTGGTTCGCCTGTATATCTTTGAACATGCTTGTAGTTGTAATATTGATAGGGTTTAGCCATTCTTTATTTATGTCTTGCCTGACTGAATCTACTATCATACCAGTCGAGCTTGACATATGAACTCTCCGGTGTATGCCCCATACATAACCTTTTGCATTTTTCCATAAGTTCGACAGGTTTATCAACTTGATTAGTCGACTTCTGATGTTCATATATCGTACTAGACTTTACAAAGTGAATTATTTCCCTTTTCATGTGTTCAATTTTGATTGAGTACTGTAGTCAGTAGGGTTTCTATCATTACGGTTGCAGCCAAACCAGTATTGTCTCATGAGTGCTTCTACAGCTCTTGCATTTTCTCAAGACTTACTGACAACTTATTCCAAATGATAATCAGTTCAGCTATTTTCTTATTCTTAGAAATAAGTTTTTGATGCTCATTCAGTACTCTTTCACTCTCAGTTTTAACCTTTGCGCTTTCTGCCTTAACACCTAATATTTCACCTGACTGTTCCCAGTTAGGCTCAACATCATTATCAGTTTCGCTTATGATTGAGAAAATCTCTTGTACTATATTACCATTTCAAGCACCTTCTGATTTCCTTTCTTTCTAAATGACCTCCTGTCATCCTTGGACTTTTTCTTTTTGTCATGAAGTCGGCCTTCTTTGTCAGTTGGCCTCCTCTCATCCTTCTTTGGCTTAGGATAGTCAGCTATGAATGCAGGACTTTCCCACAGTTGAAGCATTTGTTGTCTTCACTGATGACCTCTTTCTTGTCATCACTGTATCTGCTTGGACTTTGAAAATTACCCTGATTCTTTCTTAAAAAAATATAAATTTTTTTTTACAAATAATGACATTGCATCACTGCTCAATTGCTCAGATGGCTTCTCTTGTGAGGCACTTTGTTCAGTAGTTGCAATAGTCAGAGCCTTTGTCAGTTTGATTGAAGATTCACCAGCAGTTCTTGTTTCTAATTCGAATTCATATACTTTGAGATATGCAAACAGATCGTGGAGTTCAAGCTTGTTAAGGTCCTTTGATTATTGCATATCCATTGTTTTGACATTTGATTCTCTAGCGAGTGTCCTCATGATTTTCAAGGTTATTTCTCTATTTCCAAATTCATTCCCATGAGCAGCCATTTAAATAATAATACAGTTCACTCTTTCATCGAAGTCCGACATGGATTCTCCATATTTCATCTTGATACTGTCAAATTTTTGGATTGCCATAGACAATTTATTTTTCTTTGTTTGATCATTACCTTCGCATATTTGTATCAAATTATCTCAAATATCTTTGGCAGTGTGACACATTTTGTTCTTATTGAAGGTATTCTTGACCAAAGTTTTGTTTAATATGTCTTTCGCTACATTGTCCAGATTTGCATTCTTCTTGTTCTCACTAGTCAATTCCGTCATTGGTTTTTCGATCATCTGAGGAGCACTGTCAAAAATGGCAATAGCAGTTTCCGCTTTCATGATTCTCATTGACCCGTCTGTGATGACGTACCACATATCATTGTCTTGAGCAATTAGATGAGTCTGCATTCGATCTTTCAAGCATCACACTGAGATTTTACAGAATGATTCCATTTAGAATATTTTGTTCATATACAAGAATAAACTACTCTGATACCACTGGTTAGGATATAAAAAATAAATTTAGAGGGGTAAATAAATTTATCTTACAAAATATTTTGGTTGCGTTAGCAACATTTTTAATTGGGTTCTCGATAAGTCAATCAATGTGAACTGTGCGGATATAGGCTTACTGAAATTGCTTATGGCTTATCAAGAGAGTCAGTAAGAATGGTAGTTTGAAAAGTAAATAAGCACAAAGTTGTTAAGGGATTTCAAAACTCATTTATCACCCTTTCTTCATCACGGGACGTTTACAATAAAAGACTTTGATAATTACAAGTAATTTAAAATCACACACTTCAGTAGGATTTAACAATGCATAACTTAAACTCTTAGTAAAACTTCAATCTAAATATTTTGAGTATATTACTTCTTACTCTCTATTAAACAGATTTTACAGAGAAATTCTAAGCAGAAATTTGATCTTCAAAATGATCAAATAATTATATATTAGCATGTGCTGACTATTTCAATTTGACTCTCAGAAAACTTTTACAAAAAAGATTAGTTTGCTTTTATAATCCAAATATATACGGTGTAATAGTCTAACTGAGAGTTTGTTTAGTTGATCTATTTATAAATTTAATCTACAAAGATAATATTTTCAAAATATATATGTTTCTAAATGCAGGTGTCGTTATTTCCATATCATCGTCCTTTCCGACATGTTCGGGTAATGCATCGAAAGCCGACATTCTGTTTAAGATTCAGTGACTGTTATTATGGAAAGCTTTATCTGATATTTCAGCTGGGCACTGATCCTTAATCAATGGTCATACAGATTATTCAGAGAATTTGAATTTGGTTCGACTGAACAACTAAATAGACTGTCAGTTGGGATTCATCAGTCGACGTAGAATTAGTTTGACTATCAGTATCCTTCTTATATTATATTAGTCTTGCTTTGTAATAAGTAAGGCTTCGTAGTTCAGTTTTTTTCATTGAATTCTATTCGGTTAGATTATGTAATTATTCTTTAGATCAACAACATTATTCAATTACCGAAACTAAAATGTTCCAAAATAATTTTTCAGTGAATGCTACTTGGAGACTACCGTGATTATTTTAATGGTTCTAAATTTTCAACTCAATTTTTTTTTTTCTGCAAATTTATTTTTTTAAAAAAAACTAGTTTCCATATAATAATAATAACAACAATAATAATAATAATTAATAATATATAAAGCAATGGTCAAACATGCAGCCTTTAACTTAAAAAATGGTCAAATTGACTCAATAAATAATATCCTAATGTATTTTACTTGTCAAGCATTCGGTTACTTGAGAAAAGGATGCTGCTCAAAAACCTGATAAGCCTTGGAGTAGAGTCTAATTCATGTGAGTCGGTGGTTAAATAAATCTTCCACTCCTTTATAAAAAAAAATTAAATAAATTATGACATCGTTTTACAAGTCAATTTTACGAGCGAATTATCAATCTTACTTGATTTATGAAAAAGTATTATATTTTATGCTAAAAATGTTACTATTCATTTTAAGTCTACACCAGGTTGACATGTGTCATAAAAATAGATACGTAAGACCGCCTAACATACTATTTAATTTAATAATAATAATAATAATAATAATAATAATAATAATGGTTGAAATATATATAATTATTTCACCAAGATTCATATTATACCGTCTTATTATTCGATTTTGTGAGATAAATCTCCATTCAATCCGACCCATAAAAAATATTATTATTCATTGTTAGTATAGATTAGATCGATCGATCTCTACCAAAAATATTTATTCATGAATCGTGTAACTTTTCACAACCTAATAAATAATAATAATAATAACAATAATCTATTTAATAATTATCAATGTTTAAAAAGACGCCCCTTAAGCACGGACAATCACCCATTGTCCCCAATGTTTATCCGTGTTGGCAGCTGCATAATGTAATACTAGTAAAAGATGCACATGTATTGCATGTGTTATTATTATTTTTAATTTGATCAAATAATACTAAACAATTAACACGAAATTATTTTCGATTTAGAAAAATTGTTCGATTTAAAAGAGAAGTTTTATTTTGATTTTTTTCTATTTAAAATATGGAGTGATTTGAAAAGGTTTTAAGTATGGTAAGAAAGGTAATTATGGAATTAAATATTTTGGTTTCCTCAAATGTAGTTATTCTAAAACCCTCACACTTAATATAATAGTATATATATATTATATATATATTTTTTATTTTAATTTGAATCTAATAATTTAAAATTATTGGAGAATTATGAAAATTAAGAAAGAACGCCTAAGCCAGTGACGGTCTTGATATTTGTAAGATTATACAAAAAACCCTTCAATTTCTTGAAATTTTGCTTGTCAATTTGAGGCGATTTCCTGAAGTTATTGTCTCCGTTTCTGCTCTTCCCCAATCTTTTCAACATCCTACCAACGGATTGAAAAGAGTAACTCAGAAAAATTTGTCGTTTTTCATTTGGGTGTTGTCAAAATCTTGGTACCAAAACATAATGGTCACTATCAGTTTACTGGTCCTTTTTGGTTGTCCTTTTTTCATATTTTTTCAAACCCACACTCACTGATCAAGTTGATGGATAGAAATTGCGGGGTGGCATAGTTTTACAGAAAGCATCGTTTTGACACGGTTTCGTGCCGTGTTGGTACGTTGTTTTGTTGAGAAAACGAAGGGTTGAGTCTTTTGGAGTTTTCAAGGTGGGTTTTTTTGGTAGGAATGCTCAGCAAGCTTTGTAACGCTTGTGTACATTAAAATGGAGCTGGAGCCCAAATCTTGTTTTCTCTAGGTTTTTTTCCTGCTTTTCTTGATTTTGAACTCGGAGTTTCCGATGTTCTTTTTTACCGAATGAGTGAATGGATAATCTTCTGGGAACTTGACAATGGGAGAGTACATGTAACGGTTAGCAAGATTTCTAGCTTTTTTTTTTCATTGTTCTTAATGGGAATCCTAGTTCCTTAGAGAAATGGATGTAGTTATCAGGAAAATGCTTCGTACTGGCTCATCATTGTTCTTAATTTCACGTGTCTTCCCACTAGAATCTCTTGTATTTGTATTTGTTTTCCTGTCTTGTTCTTTTTAATTCAAATTTATGAATCCAGCTGAAACTCTAACCTGTACGTTAATGCTGCTTCTCTGTGATATGAACTAATTAGTTGGTCTTGTGTCTGTTTTTGTGATAGTTAATGCTTTTCAGAATATTGGGATCTGTATTTGTTTCATTTCCTGTTCATCTTGCAAGAACTCCTTGCTCACAAATTTGCATTTTCTTACCAGATTTAAGATTTGAGCCATGGTTTAGTAGTTATGTCATGTTTGTGAAATGTTTTTGCAGCACGATTAGCACATATTGGCTACCATTATAGGTCATTCGTACTTCATGGCAACAATTACCGCATCTGCTTCAATGCGTCCTCGTGAGTCATGTAGCTACGATGATGTCTCCATGGAGCAAAGCATGATCCTCTCGGATAGTTTAGAGGTTATTAATTGTTTCAGTTAGTTTTCTTTAATATTCTGCTAGTTTGTGGTCCTTGTGCAGTATTACTTCTTTACAGAAGTAGTACTACTCCTGTATCCATGTGAATTAGTTCCGGTGATAACTTGAGGGGTATATGGTGAAAATTAAATATGTCCTTGTATAAAGCAAGTACCATTTAGTGAATGTGGGAAATTGATGATTATGAAGTTGCATTAAAAGACCAGAGACTTGTTATGTTTCATCTTTATTTAGGATCTTCAATTTAAAATTTTAACTGGCTGAATTTCAATTAGTCAATATAATATAATTTTTGTTTCTTTAGGACTTGAAGAATCTTAGCAAAGAATTATATTCAGCTGCTGAATACTTTGAGTTGTCTTATATGGATGACAACCAAAAGGAAATGTGAGTCGAGATTACGACAGGGACTCCATTCCATGTCATTTTTATTAATTGGCTCCAAAGAATTCTTTTTCTCAAAGTTTTTTCATCCTGAAATGTTTATAATTATGTAGAGTGGCGAATACATTAAAAGATTATGCCGTTGATGCAATTGTTAATACGGTGGACCATTTGGGCCATGCCACCTTTAAGGTCAGTTATCTGCTGGATGAAAAGGTCGACGAAGTTTCTGAAAATGAATTCCATATATCTTGCATGGAGCAGGTAATCTTGCTATTCCTGTGTTTCCAGATCATTTCATGAATGTGGTCGAGTAAGTAAGAATATAGTCATGAATAAAACATTTATTAGTATTCATTTGGTAGTCCATAGAATTATAGATATACTCAGAGATTGCTGCAATAGATGATATAGAGGTAGCACCTCCTTGCGCGTCAACTCTGACCAAATATGTTTAGAAACAGAAATATACACAGCCTTTGGATGTTTGTATTGATTCCTGATTGTTCCTTTGTGGTGTTTAAGAGATTGCGGAGGTGCCAGTATTACATCGATCTTGAAGGTCTGTCGCAGCAGTCACTAATGATTAAGACTCCAAAGTATCACAAGCGATACATTTTACCAGGTCTACAAACTCATGGATAATGTTATTGTAATTATATATTATTATTTTAGTCGATTTACAATTATAGATATAAATTTTATATATTTTGCCTTAAAAGTTTCAATATTATCGTTATAGTGGGCGAGACGATAAATGGAGCTGTTCAAGCTAATATAAGAAACCCAGAATGCAGCCTGAATGTTGGAGATGACTGGAATAATTTTAGGAATGGTACTGTACCTAAATGGCTTTGGTTTCGTTTTAGTGTTGATGCATTTCTATTTTAACCACTTTTCTTGTGAGCAAATCACCATGCAGCTCGAGCTACAACCAAAGAGAATGATGCTCCATCAACGGTCAGGTGAGTTTTATGCCACCGAGTTATTTCTAATCAAATTCTGTATGTTTGGAGCTACCAAGCAATGAAACTTATGCTATCACCTGTTGCAGCAAAGGGCGCTCTAGAAACTCTTCATTCTCTAGCAACATGCCAAATATAAATTTGGGTAACAGATAAAAAAAAACCTGGCTATTTTTTCAGAATTTAAGTTTTATGATGTGTTGATTATGTGTTTGCTCGATGATAGCAGAACATCGGACAGCATCTCCTCCCCGGTTTCCTTTTGTACGTCCTAATTCCCACTCGAGCAATACCACATCTCCGAAATGTTCACGTCCAAGCACCCCAAATCGTAGCCGGACAACTATCCCAACCCCTTCTCTCGGAAGACAAATGGTAGTATTAGATTCTTCTATCATCTAGTAATAAAATAAAATTATTGTTAATAATCCCTAGGTGCGCAACCCGCAAGCCCTTAATAACCCAGCACCATACTGTGTATTTATTTGGCATTAGCTCCTCCCATATGTTCCTCGGTCTCTGATTTACGCACGAGGACCATCTTAAAAGTTAGATTTATTGTCTCGTTTGCTAATTATTGACTCGAATTGCTGACAAAAATAGTTTCTAACACACTGTTGTCTGAACATTGCAGTCTATATCTGAACCTCGGAAATCTGCTTCAATGCATTTGCATGTTGGAAACAGAAGCGCCAAAGATGGTGAACAGCTTCGTGGCAAGAGTATACGACTTCTCAAGGCGTTGCTTAGTCGAAGCAAGCCCAAGAAAGACGAAATGTTGTATACTTACTTAAATGAATATTGATGCAAATATGAGCCATATAGATGAAAATATGCAGGAACGCCATTTACACTGCACTTCTCCATTTTTCACAGCTTTCTTGAGTCTCTGGTTAAAAGAGAGCTGTCATTTTGTTTTCTTGTCTAGGTTTCAGTTTCACATCTTGTTTTTGAATTATTTTCTTGCACCTATATAACTGTGAATTATTTGTTACATATTGGTTGATTATTAATTCAAAATCACTATTTATAATTTGTCAAGTGACAGCAAGTTACGAGCGGAGATCGGAATACAGTAAAAAAGAGAGAGATGAATGCAGGAAATGTAACTGATCAGAATTCTTCGTAACGATGAAGTATTTGCAATATTTAAAAATAGTGATTATATTTTTTTCCGAAAAACCTATAATATTTTTTAGAGGTTGCATTCCATTCATTTTCTGTGGGTCTTTTTTTCCTAGTTATTTCCATTCTACCAATTAATTATCTAGAACGATTAGTAAATCTAGATCTGTTAATTGTTCTCGAATAACACCTCAGTAGAGATTTCTTGATTTCGAAAATGTATCGAAACCTTGGGTAGTAAAAAAAAAGGCGGGATGCTGTATTTATAAGATTCGATTTCATATTCGATAAACATCGTAATCGAAAAAAAAGTCATATAATTACACGGATACATATATAAATGCAAGTGATTGTCAGGCAAAAAATACTATAGTTTCAGTTGGAATTTAGTTTTCAAGTTCATTCTATAAAACCTGTATATTTTTGCACTATTTAACATAAAATTTATTTTACAAAGAACGTCACGGAAAACCTTAGCCGTAAAACCAAAAATTAAGCATTAAATAACAGTCTTATTATATACAATGAATTAATAGCTAAAAATATATTTACATGCATGGATAAATCACAATTTCAATCTTTCGTACTCTGTTTTTACAACCTCCGACTCAAATTGTTGAGAAATTGTAAGTTTATGAGTTTGACAAACCAATCAGAAACCAAACTGAAGGCCAAAACTAGACAGTGATCAAACTAAAAGCACAGAAATGATCATATAACTGAAAAAGACTTATCAAAATGAAATGGATTAAGTAGAACTGGAGTTGATAAACTAAAGTACTCAAACCATTAATAAGTCTCAAAATTGATGAACAGAAAAGATTCGAAGATTAACAACTGATCAATACTAGAAATAAAGATTATAACTGAATGTGATATTCGCAGAACTGGTATATCAAAACTGAAATACTCAAACAGAAGCTACCAGAGCTTTCAAACTGAAAGAACATCAGTTAAAACTAATTACCAATATAGACCAACTTAACCGATCAATCGACCAGCTTGACTCCTGACCAGTTGGCCACCTCATCAGTTGCAGTTTGAATTCCAGTAGACAAACCGACATCCCGTACTTGAGAAAATCAGTCGGCACACATCAGTCTGATACCTCGTTACACAACTACTCAAGAACACTCAATTGTCAAGTTAGTTGCGATTCATTTTAAAGCTTACTTCCAGTTTTAAAATAGCAAATTCAAGCTCACACTTCAATTATTTATACGTAGCAATCAGGCTACTATTTGAGCAATTCAGTAAGCACACTATATTATTGTATTTGATATTTTGAGATCAGTTGTGCTAGTGTATTTAAATTACTTCGTCAGTTATTTACTGATAAGTTTAAGAGAAGCTAAAAGTTTCAATTTGGCAGTGTTTAAGTCCAAGTTGAAGTGACTTATTACATCTTGTTGTATTAATCATAGACTTTTAGTAAAAACCTATCCTTGAGATATAAGGGGTGACGTGAGAGCATTTAATGTCTCTGAACATCCAGAAAAATCCTTATATTTTTTTTCTTGTTTATTATTTCATAACTATCTTTCAAAACTTCAATTTTTACAGTATTCAAGCCAAAATATTCAAATCTACTTCTCAGTTTATTTCCGCACTATTTTTAGTTAACTGATATATGGACATACAATCAGTTCCACAAAAAACTGACTCACATTCGAAAAAGACTCAAAAAATCTAAGTGTTTATTTAACCCCTTTCTAAACACTTTACCTGAGTTAATCGATCCTAACAAGTGGTATCAGAGCGGTTAAATCTTTTTTTTTTTTTTAATACTTCCAATTACATATATATAATAATTATGTCTTTCTTCAACAAAATTCCTATGTTTTCCAGATAAGAATTTGATGATTGGAAGATTAGAATGCAGACTCACTTAGCTGCACAAGATGATGACTTGTGGTACGTCATAACTGATGGACCAATGAAAATAATGAAAGCAAATACTATTGTTGCTCTAACTGATAGAGCACCTCATCGTATTGAGAAACCACGTGATGAGTAGAAAAGTGGAGACAAGAGAAAAGCCAACTTGGGTAATGTTGCCGAGACATACTATACAAGACTTTGGATAAGAATACATTTAGCAAAATAAAGATGTGTAAATCTGTCAAAAAAAATTGGGAGAAACTCATCCAGTTCTGTGAAGGCAATGAGCATACTAAGGAAAATAAACTTTCGGTTGCTGTACAGAAATTCGACAACATCAGAAGGAAATATGGTGAATCGATGAATAAGTTTGATGAATAGGTCAGTAGCATTATTAATGAACTGAATGCACCGGGTGTGGGTCCTTTAACTCCTAATCGTTATTACAACACAATTTGATTAGTGTTAATTAATAACAGCAGAAAACAAGTGAAAGTTTTCTTTATAATGAGCCCAAAATGTGTCAAATTTAATTATAATACTCAAAATAGTATATAATAAAGTCTCATCTAAACATATCACATCATAAAATATGCCCACACATAATCATAATCAACTACATACACTGACTCATATCCTTGGGACATGTTCGGTATATAGATACATATATACACTGGGATAGACCACTAAACATCAACTCAGCTGTGACTCCCTCCAGAAGTACCATCTCCGGTCTCCTAATAACCTGGAGTATCTGCCATTGTCCACACACAAAGACAACAATAGCACCCTTAGGGGTGAGCAGTAGCTTCGTATGGAACAACCATAATATATACAACATGTATCTACACAATGATATATGATATGCAATGCATGTATATCGTGAAGATATCGGGTCAAATGCTCATCCACTGAGCATGTATCAGAACCAATCAAATCGCTATCAAATCAATGCTCGAGCTGGCACACCGGCCTCAATCAAGTATAAGGGATAATCGTATGATAGCGTCGGCAAAATGTTGTCAAATCCCAAATCTCAATCAATCAATCAATCAAAGAAGCCACGAATAACAATGTTTTAGGGACCACATAATGCCAAACATAGCATCGTGCTCACAAACCCCATAATCAAATCCAATGATATCAAGGTAGCCAAGGATCATATCTCAACGTGCATGCCATGTATCGATATATGAATAAAATGATGCGTGTTAACAAAATATGTCTTTCATACATCGATATCAAATCATGAATGTCATAGATGCGACATAAATTCAACAAAGAAGGCATATAGACCCATATTCTCCGTCAAATCAATCAAACATATATCATATGATACAAATACCTTCCGTATGTTACTCGATCGCAACATACCTCAATTCTTTATTTCCAGTTCAATGTAGCTTTAGGATTTCAGTACAGATAATCAATCTACATCATTAACATATTCATTTCAATCAATAAATTCATCTCAAATCTATGTTTCAAGTTTCAATTATCTTTTGAAACTTAGAAAATTCATATCAAATTGAAATCATAATATAATTCAATTCCGACTTTGAAAATTAGTTTTTTGTCGTTTATTCTATCGCGTATATTGAAATCAACTTCAAATACATGTTATTCTAGCAATTCAATAAATAAAGGTGCTGAAACAAAAAAAAAACTTATCTCAAAAGAACTATCTCGACGCGAGGATTCCAAATATGTATTTGTTTTGAGTTTCGACAACGTTTTGAGATAGATTCGTAAGATAGAATTCGGTTTCTTCGTTTTTCTTTCTGAAGCTGTGCATGAACTGAAGAAACAATTAATTCTTATCAATTTAAATCTGAGGCATCTACGCTGGGGCGGTCAAGAACTTGCGCCCTAGCGTGCCGAGTTCTGCCCATCGAAAGTTTATCTCGCCGCACTGGGGCAGTAAAGAAGTCGCGCCCTAGCACGCCCTGTTCTTTCCGAAATGTCTAACAATGCTTTGATATTGCCGCACTGGGGAAGTCAAACAATGGCGCCCTAGCGCACCATGTTCTGTCTGGAATGTAGGTGTCGAATTAGCAAAAGTGGTCAACATGAAAGTTGTAGATCTATGTCTTGGCTTTCATTTCATTTCAACTAATACTCAGATAATTATGCTAAAAACCATAACATGTGTTACTTCTCTATTGTGGTTTATCATATTCTTCAAATACAATTCAAGTCCTACTACAACCATTCATTATCAACACATATTTTCTCTAATAACATGAAAATCTCATCAATTTACGATAATACGATACACAGTCCTTACATTTCTTCTCCACTAAAAGGATTTCGTCTAATCGTAAAGCATGACCAGAGACCAATCCACCCGGCAAAGCATGACCGGATATCTCATGTATGCGGTAATGTACATCTCTACCAGCCCAGTACTGTGGTTTAGTCTGATCAGACGTATTTATATATGGGTAACTTTCTTTGAAACATATATCTACGAAAAATGATGATGTTATATATGTCCAATTATGTATGATGCAAGGATGTTTATGAAATTTTTTACGATATGATGGCACGTCTATGTTTTTGCAAGTACATTCATGTTTAAGTATATACGTTCTACTTTAAAGACGCATGTGGTTTTATTATGTATTACTTGTTATTTCCAGTTTATATGTGTTAAGTCTTTAGACTCACTAGACTTGATCGATGCAGGTAAGGACGAGTATGAGGAGACGAGGGGTAGGGACCAATGAGCTGGCTCGGTCTACGCAGGAGGCTAAACCCGAGGATCGTCTACGTTTTTAAGAACTTATGCATGTTGATTCAAATACTCTGATTTTCATGAGTTTGTTTACAATGTTTAAACGATCACCTTTTTGCAAACTTTGTTTGTAATTGTTTTACTTCAAATATTTTTAGACGAGCAGTTTATCTTTATCGCAATTTGAAAGATTATTATTTATTTAAAAAAAAAATTATTTTCCGCAAATTTCAAGTAGTTCAAAATATATATGTTACAGTTGGTATCAGAGCGGTGTTCTTGTAAAGGGTTCTGCCTACTGCCAATTGCGAGAAGCTCACGAAGTCACACCTCAAGTTTGTAATTTTTAAAGTTTTAAATTCTTCTACGTAGTAAGCATCAAGTCATGATTTCAACATGAACATGTCTAAGTTCAAATTATGTGCATCTTTTGACATTAATATTATGTTCATTCATGTTGGTTTACGTGTTGGGTAAATGTTGGAACAGTATGCCTCCTAGGCGTATGGTTGCCCGTGGAGCAAGGGATGAGGATAGAGAGCATAAGGATGGGGAGAGGACCACTCCTCTTTGTACACCGCCAGATATGCTGGCCCAGATGCTAGCAGGGATGACTCAGTTCTTCGCACAGTTTGCGGGGAACATTGCTACAATAGACACAAGGGCGAGGCGCAGACCAGAAGCGGTTTATGAGAGGTTTAGGAGAATGGATCCAAAGGAATTCTCGGGGACTACTGACCCGATGATAGCTGAGGGATGAATTAAGTCCATCGAGTTAATTTCTGCGTTTATGGAGCTGCATGATGAAAACAAGGTCAGGTGTGCCACATTTCTACTGACATGAGACGCCAGACTGTAGTGGGAGAGCGCATCAGTGTTAGTGTGGTGACCCGGACGCTAATTCATTTCTTAATCGTTCTTGGAATAATTGGATCAATTTGATAAACTGGGTCTAAATTTTTTTTAAAAATACAAGTGCGGAACATAATATAATCAGTCTGATATAAACATCAACATAAAAGTATAATTCTTGTACAATTACATTAAATCAAACTAGGGTTCAACTACTATATGTCAAGTGTTGAAGCCTATTCTACTTATGGGCCCGGATCTCCATGCTAACTTGTAATCTCTCATCATCTTCTCAACCCTGATCATGTCCACCTGATGTCATGCACACATACAAACACAACAACAGCCGGATAACTCCGGTGAGAAATACATTCGCAGTATAAACAAAGTGTACATGCAATCATATAACATATATAAAAGCATGAAACAGATATCAATAACATATATCATAATCTGAAAAACATGAATCGATATAAAACTGTAAATCAAACTAGTGACTTATCATCTCAGACTCGACTCATCTCTAATCTAGGGATCTCGGTTTGAATAAGAACGTAACAAATCTCCAACCTACTCTCCCGCTCGGGGTGGCGGTACGTTCCTATTCGCAGACTTTGGCCCTCTCTATATCGAATCTCAGCGATAGAAGTCAATCCACTCCACAGAAGACTGGTGAGTACCTAGTATGCCCGAAGTGCCACCGCCAGCATCCGGGACAGTGGTTATAGGGATCAAGCAAATGCTTCAAATGCGGAGCCAGCGATCATATGCTGAAGGACTGGCCACAGTGGAGGAAGCCGACCCAGGGTATAGTGTTCGCAATGCAGGCAGAGGAGGCGAACCCAGACACGACCCTGTTGACTGATAACTTAATTGATTCAGCACCGTATTATTTTGCTATGCATGTTTCAAATCTAATTTTGAATTATTAGTGTGCTAGCTGTTATTTTTGGTGACTTGTGTAGAGATTTTCTACTATGCTTGAGGATAAGTTTCGCATTTGGGATATAAGTTTTATGTGTTGTGCTAACGTCTCTCAGGAAATATTTTCATAAAGAGAGTAGCCACGAAGGCCTTGATAGATTCCGGGGCCGCTCACTCTTTTATTTTGGAAATGTTCGCTAATCATCTAGACGTCCAGTCTATTGGACTCGACGTGAGCTACTCAGTGACACTCACGTCAAGGTAAGAGTTATCAGATACTAGCGTGGTCAGAGACATCGATCTTGAATTGCAGGGCCACTTAGTGTATGTCGATCTGACTGGCTGACGAAGAACATAGTTCTTATTGACTTTCAGAAAATGTCAGTATTGGTAAAACCGTTGGGCATCGAGCAGTTTCTCTTTGAGCCAGATAGATGGAGGAGTTTCCCTCGCATGATCTCCTGTATGCAGGCTAGAGACTTATTCACAAGGGGTGTCAGGCTTTCTTGGCCAACATTATTTCCGCACCTGACGTACCCACTCCGTCAATATCTGATGTACCAGTAGTCAGAGATTTTCCTGACATTTTTCCGGATGATGTCACGGGCCTTCCACCAGAGAGACAGGTGGAGTTTGCCATCAACCTTGTGCCAGGCACTGTGCCTGAAGCGTCTGCTTATTAGTTTTCTTAAAAAGGTCTGAATTTTTTTTTTTTTAAAACCTCACATAACATCGGCCGAATTGCATACACAAGCATAAAATATTTTTGACATTATTTTAAAATAAATCAACCAACTAACATTTGAAAAATATAGCCCATACTATAACCTCTCAAAAGCCACTCATAATAAATTGTCGTAAAAAATATCTTTAACATAACTCAAAATCATAAATCATAACTAGTGCGGAAAACTAGCGTTGGTCCTCAGGTTATGTGCACCTTCAGTCCAGTCAGATCAACCATCAAAACCTCCATTATCATATTCATAATCAATACCACCTGCATCAATCACACCTAGTGAGTCTAAAGACTCAACACGTCATATTCTTGCTAACGAATAATACGTAATACAGTTAACATATAACAGTGAAAAATATTTGTACTTAAAATATCATTTTCATGAAGATGCATAAACATAAACATTTTCGTAAACATTTTCATGATGCATAAAAACATTTTCATAAAAACGTTTTCATATAAACATAAACATATTCATATTCATATCCATATTCGTGTCCATATTCATGTTCATATTCATGTTCATGTTCGTGTTTGTTGAATTCAGATCGTGATTGTGACTCGTATTCTTAAATGTATTGGGCGATGGATTCATCTAAAGAAAACCACAGTACTGGGCGGCGGGGACACCAGCAACACTCTCATCGGTCAACTGGGCCTTGGCCTACGTATTAACATATTCGTGTCATTGGAAATACGATCGTCAGGGCTCCCTCTGGGGCCTTTTCCCATAAATGGGCTCCCTCTGGGGCCTTCTCCCCTCACGACATCTCCAATCATATCATCGTATTCGTATTCGTATCAACGGAAACACGATCGTCGGGCTCCCACTGGGACCATAACCCTCACGATATTTCCAACATATTGTAGTAGTCACAATCCATTCACGTCCTTCAACATGTTATCATCACTTAATAAAAACATGCATATAATATCATTTTTATTTTGAAACCAAGCATGCAACATGTCTTTTAAATGTCCATATTTAAATCATATCATATTAGCATAGAAAATAGCATTTAGGACACTGCCATGACGTTTACTAATTTTTTAGGTGTAAAAAGACTGTTTTACCCCTGGATGTAAAATTTCACATTTTTGATTTTTTTCTTAATTCCATTGACTCTAACATGTCCCAAATAATTATTTAAGCTCACATGAGAATTTTCTCATATTTTTATTTAGCTTAAATCAAGTACTTTTAACTTATTCTTTAAATATGACGTATTAATGTGTTTTAATCCCGAATTAAACCAAACCTTAATATAAAATTCCCAAATTAAAAACTTAGACTTATAATAATTATTTAAGCTTAAATCTAATTTTTCATAATTTTATTAAGCTTAAAACTAGGTGTTTCAATTAACTCGTTAATTAGCGTTTCGTGCGGCGATTAAATTCCGAATAAATCCAAAACTCGTTATTTTGATCCCAAACTTTAAACATAGCATTCTTAAGATTTATTCTACCCTTCCAAGTCATGAGACACCCCCGTGGACCCTTGGATTCAATTTTAGTTCCTAAATTTTCATTTTTGACACACCGACGAACACACCGAGCCATCTCCCAATTTACTCGAGCCACGCCCGAGCCACCTCGAGCCAAAACCTAGCCAACCCGTCTAGGGACCCTACTGTGCAAGCCCAGCCCAAAAACCCGGCCCTGGACCGCTCAAAACTTGCTGGAACGAAGCACCAATTCTGCACGTGTATGTGTATGAACTTCCTTGCACTTCTTGGAATCCTAACCCAACTAGGACACTTCCAGCTTAGCCACCATCGAGCCCACACGACCCTCACCATCCCTGGACCACGCCCATACCATACCCATACCAGACCTTACCCTGGAACCCACGCACAAAGCTTCTGAACCAAGACAACATCCCTGCGCTCGTTCCACTTGCTACCATCCTCACGCTTTCTGCTTATGGCTCAAGCTACGTCGAGCCCAGCCACTCCAGCCCCTGCCCCAACCCTTGACCATCTCCCTTGGACCTTGATGGACCACCCTGGCTCGCCCTTAGGCCAGCCGCAAGCCCACTTCCCTGCTGCGCACAGAACCGTGCATGGGGGAGAGTCCTAGTTCACTAGGACTCTTCCCTAGCCACTACCGTGACCCCTAGCCGCCCTAGGACCCTACCTAGCCTTCGAACCTGACCCTGGCCAAGCCCCCAACCAGCCCTGGCCAGCCCCCAAGCACCATGAAAAAGGGATGAGACACTTGAACCACACAAGCCCATAAAACACAAAAATACTCACGGCCCTTTCATGGTAAAATCCTACTGTTCATTTCGTTATTAATTCCCACGGTTCCAGCTTGATATTCCCTTCAATTTTATCATGTTTTGATCATGTTTTATTCATATTTTATCATGTCATGGCAGCGTGTCCGTTGATTTCAAAAACGATTTCAAAACAAGCGTAAAATCGATAAAACTTTGAAAATACGTGACATACCGTAAAATAATCGAACACCATTATTTTACACGCATAACATAATTAAATAAATACTATGGTGTGATGGATGAGTAAAAGGAGAATATGGCGTGCCTTTGCGTATTTTACGCACGAATTCTCATTGACGAATTGAAGAACGATGGCGAGACTTTGGCTACAAGTTTTCCTCAAGGCTTCCTCGATTTTTCTCCTCTAAATTTGTGGGTGTGCACGTGTATTTGCTGCTGGTGGGGAAGAGTTTTAAAACTCTAGGGGTGTGGGGCGTGTAGAATAGGTTATGGGGTAGGATTTAGTACTTTAAATACTTAAATTAACTCTTCAAACAAGCTTAGGCCCATGAAAAGATAATTAGGCCCATTAGTCTTAATTAGGACTTAATTAAAATAATAAAAATAATTTTGGTACAATAAGTTTGTGAATTTATTAGCCAGGTTGCGAAAACGTTCGCATTTTCGTTGAAAAACCAACACCGATAAAATTTACGTCCCGACGTATAAAATCACCTCAAAACCTCTTATTTTCAAAAATAATAAAAAGCATCACCCATATTTTTAAATAATTAAAAACAGTTATTTAATAAAAATTATTTTCTATTTTTCAGCCATCGGTCTCCGTTCCTCGATTGCAACTCGAATAACCTTTAAAAATATATATTAATGCAACCATGTAGAAAAATATATTTTAAACATTAATTAATGCAATTAAAACATTTAATTACAATACAGGAGAATTTAATAATTGCATGCATGTGGTTTTCGTGGACTTTTAAATTTTCGGGGTATTACAGTGCCAATCTCTAAGGCATTATACCGTCTAACTCCATCTGAGATGTTAGAGTTCAAACTGCAAATTCAGGAGCTTTTAGACAAAGAATTCATCCGCCCTAGTTTCTCACCATGGGGCGCACCAGTATTCTTCGTAAAGAATAAAGATGGGAGAATGAGGTTGTGCATTGATTACCGAGAACTGAAGAAGGTAACTATCAAGAACAAATACCTACTACCAAGGATCGAAGACTTGTTCAACCAGTTGCAGGGAGCTACATTGTTCTCTAAGATAGATCTACGATCTGGGTATCATCAGTTCAAGGTAAAAGATGCAGATGTTCATAAGATAGCCTTCAGAACCAGATATGGGCATTACGAGTTCTTAATGATGCCGTTTGGACTGACGAATGCTCCAGCGATTTTTATGGACCTCATGAATCAATTATTTAATCCTTACTTAGATCAGTTCGTCATAGTGTTCATTGATGACATTCTTATATACTCGAAGAGCCATGAGGAGCACAGTCAGCATTTGGGTACAGTTTGGCAAGTCTTGCAGAGTCGCAAGTTGTTTGTAAATTCAGTAAGTGTGAATTCTGATTGGAGAAAGTAGCGTTTTTGGGTCATATAATATCTAGCAGTGGCATTGAGGTGAATCCAGCTAATGTGGCAGTAGTTAAGGAATGGGTTGAGCCGAAGAATGCTTCAGAGATCCGCAGTTTCCTAGACTTAGCAGGCTACTACAGTAAATGTATTCATGGGGTTTTCCTCGATTCCAGTGCCACTCACTTGATTGACTAAGAAGAATGCTAAGTTTGTGTGGAGCGATGATTGCCAAAAGAGCTTTGATACTTTGAAGCAAGCTCTTATCTCATCGCAAGTGTTAGCCATGCCAGCAGGGCAAGGCAATTTTGTGTTGTACACCGATGCTTCTAAGCTCGAGTTAGGCGTAGTATTTATGCAGCACGGTCAAGTTATAGATTATGCTTCCAGAAAGTTGAAGGTGCACGAGAAGAACTACCCGAATCACGATCTCAAGTTAGCTGTCGTTGTCTTTGCATTGAAGATATGGAGACATTATTTGTACGGCGAGAAATGACAGATATTCACTAATCACAGGAACCTAAAATATTTTTTCTGACAGAAATAACTTAATATGAGACAAAGACGGTGGTTAGAGTTGGTAAAAGACTACGATTGTGAAATTAGCTACCATCTAGGGAAAGCTAATGTTGTGGCAGATACCTTGAGCAGAAAGGTCACAGTCGTAGCACAGCTGTCAGTGCAGAGACCTCTTCAGTCAGAGATTCAAAAGTTTGGTCTAGATGTTTATCCTAAGGACAGAGCTCCTAAGCTGTCTAATTTGACAGCCCAGTCTTCTTTACTAGACCGAATCCGTAGAGGTCAGCCTCCGGACGAGCAGTTTTACTTCAAATATTTTTAGATGAGCAGCCAAGATCACATCTCTCAGAGGATTTGACATTGACAAAGTTTTAGAGACGTGTTTGAGTGATTGGGGGATAGATAAAGTTATTACTATAACAGTTGATAATGCTAGCGCGAATGATAAAGCAGTGGAGTACATGGGAAAAAGACTAAAAGAAATGGGCACTCTGTTATTTGATGGTAAATACTTGCATTTGAGATGTTGTTGTCATATTATAAATTTAATTGTCAAGAGTGGATTGAAGTTTCTTAATGAGTCAGTTGAGTCCATTAGAAACTGTGTGAAATATATTCACTCTTCTGGGGAAAGTTGGACCAATTTAGGGAGTGTGCTATCTTATTGAAGATGGATAAAATATCAATCGTTCCAATGGATGTGCCTACAAGATGGAATTCCACCTATAAAATGCTTTCTGTTGCATACAAGTTTAAGAAAGTGTTTGGAAGGATGACAGAGAATGCACAATTTTCTGAATATTTTGAGGAGATTGATGGCTCGGAGAAGAAAAAGAGATTGGGGCCTCCCAACGAAAAGGATTGGAAAACAGCACAAGTCTTTGTCAATTTTCTCAAGAGGTTTTATGATACTACATTGCGACTTAGTGCTAGCAAGACAACTACATCAACTTTGATTTGGGAGGAAATAGTTTCAATGGGGACCGTCATTAACGAGACAATGCTTGACATCATAGATCCTTCATTGCAAGAAATAGATATGAGAATGGAAAGTAAGTTCAAGAAGTATTGGGGTGATCTTGAGAAGGTGAACAAGCTTATTTTCCTAGGTCATATTCTAGATCCTCGTTATAAACTTCAAATGATTGCAGTACATTTGGGGGATATGAAATTGGATGCCACTAAAATACAATCATTTGTTGATGGTTTAAAGAATTGTCTAATGGATTTGTATCATGCATATAAAGGCAATTCACCTTTTGATACTTTTAACGAGATTGATGATGGTGACGTTGACAGAGAGTTGATGGAAATTTCTAAGAATGATCCCGTTAAATTGAACTATCATCTGAAAATGTCACAAGTAATAAAATCTCAAAATCAAGAAGAGATAACTAATGAAGTGGACAAGTACTTGTCGGATCCTTTTGTGAAATGGAGCTCAAGCTTTGATGTTTTGGAGTTGTGGAAAGGGAATACAACAAGATTCCAGTATTTTCAAAAATTGCCAAGGATATTTTTGCAATCCCTTCATCTACTATTGCTAGTGAGAACGCTTTTAGCCTTGGGAGGAGGGTTGTGGATCCATTTAGGGCATCATTGCATCCCAAAAATGGTGGAAGCACTTGTGTGCACTAGTGATTGGCTTAGAGTGAAGAAAATAACTTATACAAAGAACCGACAGGAGAAGAATTAAATTTTTATAAAGATTGTGAAGAAGTGGTCACAAGTAAATATTTAATTTTTTAGCACTTTTTATGAATACTTAAATTATGTTTACTTAAATTTTTTAGTACTTTTATGAAGCACTTGTGTGCACTAGTGGATGGATGTTTATGTTCTATTATCGATCACCTATTTGCAATTGTGAAAATGCTCACATGATTTTATTATCTATTTTATTTAGTCATTGATGTTCATGGAGAAGAATGTGGCTCAGTAAGTTGGAGCGAAGTAAGTTCATGCTTGGTATATATTTATAGTTTTGTGTAATGGTAAGTAGGTGCTTGGTATATTTCTTTTTTAAAAAAAGGTTGGTGCTTGATATATATTTGTATTAAATATTTTTAGATTATGTTTATATAATATATGTTGTTTGTAGGTACCCTCATGCACACAACAAAGTAATGCATCCCTCAAGTGTAAGCTCCAAAGGTCTCGTGGTGGAAGAATAATGGATTAACGGTAAGAATCTAATTTTTTTTTGCTTGGATACATTTTTATATTTAGATTGGCATGATATGTTATGAAGTCATCTTGACTTTAAAAACATGATGCTAAAGAATCAAAGTGTGTATGTTGTTTGCTCATAGCCCAGGCGGACAAAGATGTTCGCCCGGGCGGCCAACGATTTTTAAAATCGTGTTTTTGGTGTTTTAAGGTATAAAATCGGTGGAGACTTCACTTTTCTCTTATTTCCCTCATTCCTCTCCACTCTTCTCGGTTATTCACCTCAAGGAAAAGCTAGGGTTCTCAATTTCTCTCTTTTCTTCCTTTTATTCAAGCTTATTGTTGGATTATTGAAGTGAGAACAAGGTTTTTTTTGGATTCAAGGAGCTAAGGTAAGCTTGTGGGTTTGGTTATTCTTGGATTATGGTGTTGGAGAAATTATGGGATTCATTATTGTGTTGATTTTATGGATTTTATGGTATGGTTGTTTGTTATTGGGTTGTTGATGGTGCAATTCATGATTTATTGTTGTAGGAATTGTATCAAGAGATTAGAATCAAGATTCTTATTGGTTGTGAGTGGAATTCATTTCCTTGTGCTCACATGAAAGTATATGTATTGTATTTCAATGGGTTTACATGATATTCCCTTCAATTTGATTAATATTATGTATTGATATACTTTGTTGTATATTAGAGGCAATTGTATGTCTCAATTGTGTAAAAGGGAATACAAAAGAATAGTGTATTCAAAGTTTTTGATTTAATGCCAAAGAGAGAGTTCAAATTGATTTATTGGATTGATAAAGAGATAGTAAGAGATTGCATGCAATTAGTTGATCAACGATCATAGACTTATATCCCAACAGAGTAATCGATTTATATCGATGGGATATAGGTACAGAGACAGAGATACTATTTAAATGTCAATCCATCAAAGAAAAGAGAAATATCATCGTTATGTTCATGTTCTACTATATTATTCATGTTTCAAGAGTTGGATGGTATTTAATGATTTCAAATTCATGTTTTACAGAGTATGATATGTATCCATTGTTATGTTAGAGTTTCACTTACTGAATTTTATATCCCATTTCAGTTATTTCATATGATACAGATAAGAGCGATGAGCCAGGACGTTGATTGGAGCCGGGGTCATATGCATACAAGAGATAGAAGGAAGAAGATATTTTGCTAGCATTTTGACATGATCAATAATGATATTTTGTATTTTGATGCAACACTTGATTGATCATGTATATATTTTTGATTGTAAATATTTTATGTCAAGAAATTTTTAATCTTTCTTCCCTCTAAGTAAAATTTATAATTTCCGCTGTGTTATTTATAAAAATCGGTCAAAAGCGTTACATTTAGTGGTATCAATTGAATTCTGATTTTGTCATTTTCTTTCATCAACTTTTAGATGAATGATTGTTCGGAACACACTCTTGCTGGAAACCTGTGGGACTAAAAGTTCCATCCTCGTGAAAGTTTGGATGAATGATTTTGTTAGGAGGCGAAAGTTGCATATGGATACATTTCTTTCTTGCTTTAATATTTGAATGTCGGTTTGGACAGATGTTTGATGTTTCTCAACCAGTGAGTGCTTTCTCAGAATGGAAATAGTAGTTTGATAGATGGTAGATAATTTTCAGATTGAACATTCCTGTTACATTTTAATTTGAACATACAATTTCGGCATTTGGTTACAAAAGTGTTCTGGTTTTTGTTGCACGTTTTCATGTGTGAATCCATTGGAACCATAACATTTTTAAAGGGTTAGAAGTGTAATCCAAGAATTGGGAAAGGAAGCCACATCTCTACTCAATCTCTTATGCTAGTTTCACATCATAAGGCATGTGGTTTCATAGTTTCAGGTTCCGAATTTTTTTAAAAAAAATTTATCGGGATTTTGTTTCCCTTCCCGACCCGATCCCAAACATTCGGGTCCCGATATTTTTCAAGTACTGGATCGGGAATCTTTTTTTATTCCCAATTCTTATCGAGACGGGGATCGGGTTAGGGGGTTACGGGACGGGTCCCTACCCGATCCTAGCCCTACACTCAACTCTCCACGAAAGTTGACTACACCTAACTATGTCAAACTCAAAAGAGAAGACGCTTCCACACTACCCCATTAGTCTCATTCTTGAGTGAGCTACCCCTCTTTTTCGTTTTTCTTTTCTGTCCAAAAATTTTTCGGGGCAAAATGAATTCTACCGGTGTTTAATACAACGATCCTGAAAGGAATGTTGCTCATAAACGTACAGAAAATAAATATATTATGTGTATCAGAAGTTAGTGTTGTGCTCTGGTGTTCTCAACATGAGCACACAACATGCAACGGAAATTGATTATTTAACACACACGTAAATTTAAATAAATAATCACCAGATTTAAATTATACACAAGTACGAATACTTGTGCAATGTCTCATGGCCAAAAATTCACTAGAAAAATTATGTAAATCGTTTACACCAAAACAATATTAGTGAGTATAACAAAACTAAATTCTTTGACACTCCAAGGAATTAACATGCATCAAACACTCAAAGTAAATACTAGATGCATGAAACAAAAAATTTATATTAATTAAAACCATACGAAACCACTCTTCACCAAACACTTCACGCGGTGTTGTTCTTGAGTGTCGTCAACACCAATCAGCGACACGGTAAATCTCTGAATCAATCACCCCAATTTTTCGCACGAAAGTCTTCAATACTGAACTTGTGCAAGTTCAGAAAAGCTTCAGCAGCTACGCAAAGTGGTCAACCAATCACACGAAAAACTTCAGCAGCTGCACAAAGTGATCAACTGATCACACAAAAGCTTCTCGTCAAAATAGCCTCGACTCTCGTATTTTTCTTCTATGCAGGAACTCCTCAGCCGACCTCTCTCAAGCCTCACAAAAAGGCACATACGAAAAGCTCCCACGAAAATGACTTTCTTCTCTCGAACTCCCTCCAACTATATCCAACTCTCTGAAAAGCCCACCCAACGACTGTCCACCCTAAATGTATATATATCACAGGCTTGACCTAGATACATTCTATAAAAGAGTCATAGAAAATATAGAAATAAGATTTTCATTAGATATAAAACTCTTTTTAACAAGGATAAAATATCTTGAAGATAAAAATATTATTAAATCAATCAAAATCTTATCGCCTATAAATAAATCAAGCTAGATTTCATAATCTAGAAAGATAAAATCTTAAATTGATATTATCATTTTAGCAAAAAATAATAATAAAAAAATAAAATACTTAAGTTGATGAAACAATTGATTGAGGGTGTCAACTTTCTTCCTGAAAACGAGATAACCCACAGGGACTTGAAGCCTTCCAACATCCTTATGAATGACAAGGGTCAATTGACAGATCTGCGATTTCGGATTGTCACGACACTTTGAAAGGACATTCAATTCTTACTCTTCCCGTGTCGCGACTTTATGGCATAATTAAGGACAACGGAGCTGCTACTTGTGTTAGAGAAATACTCATGCGATGTCGATATATGACCGGTCGGTTGCATCATGACCGAACTGTTTCTTGAAGAACTGATTTCCAAAGGGAATTCCGAGATCAGTCAGCATCAGAAGATACTTGCAGCACCCTAAATGATATTATCTGGCCGGGATTTTCGAGCCTTCCTGGAAGCAGATTGAAGTTGGTAGAGCAGCCACAATCTGTTGAGCAGGGATTTGTCAATGCTTTCTAAACTGGGCATTGATTTACTGAGCAAGCTTTTGGTTTGCAATCCGGGAGAGAGAATAAAAGCGATGGATGCTCTCAATCACGATGGGTTTCGGGAACTATAAATTTTCAAACCATGCATGCATCCCCGACTGGTGCATGATGACACGAGAAGAGCATATCAAATTTCTTTTTTTTCATGTACTTTAGTTTGATTTGGAGGCTGTAAGCCAGATATTCTGTGCTAGTACAGTTGATTTTGTTGAAACTGTGAATCCGTGTAATATATTTTGCGCACGAAAACAATTGTTTCTGTAATGTTTAGCTATAAGATTGTTTGCTATGAGATGTTTACTGGTATTTGGGGTGTCTACTACCCCTTTCTTCTGCTTTATCTTCTGTATGTCTTACCGTGGTTACTGGCACTCGTTCCATCTGTCCTACCGCGGTTACTGTCAGTGACTCAGCCGATGCATATTATTCATCCTTGAATGCTGTCTCTAAGTCTTGTTATCCTCACCCAAATGAACCGGTCGAAAAATTTGGAAATCTCGGAAATAATCCTATACATGCGAGGTTAGATCTTGATGATCGACTAGACGAAAAACACCTTAGTTTGGTAAATTGGCTTGCAAGCCAGCCTTTATTGCTTATGAGTACATTTGCGCATGCATCCATCTATTACTTATTTCGTGATACTTCACATTTTCATTGCTGCCTCAATTCGATTTTTCTACTCGTCTCGAAATTCCAACTGCGGGACCAACAGAAACAACGTAAGAAAGGGATGCTAATACATAATCTTCTGTTTGTGTTTGTTTCTTAGAACTGACAATCTATTCTGCAGAGGATTTTTCTCGTTTTCCAACCCCATTTTGTTTAAGAAATGTACAATTCTTTTGAGCGTTTCGATAACCTCCATGCTTTCTGGGCCAAACGCTTTCTCCTGAATTTTTAGAAGCCTCTTGAGCAGCTCCACCGACTCACTATTGTCCTTATCTAGTCGGGATTGAATAGACACCAAACAGTCCAAAGCCTCACCTGCGGCATCAGTAAATGGAACAAAAATGTCAAAAACAGAATCAATTGCGATCAAGATTACTAAAAGAGTTGATATGATAGAATTATATCGTGTTAAGGGCGAAAGGAGGAACAAACACAAACAATCAGGCAATATACACTTACCAACTGGTATAGATTCTTTACCAAACACCTTCTCGCGAAAGTGTAGAACATCCATGGCAAGTCTTTCAGCTTCTTCATCACGGTGTAGATTGAAGAGAACTACTGCAAGATTTAACATAGGAAAGGTGATGGATGGATCGTCTGGGGGTGCATTCTTCCCTAATATTTGTAAACTTATCCTCAGCAAGCGCTCTGCTTCGGCGAAGCTTTTCGAGCGTGAATAGGAGGTTGCAAGATTTACAAGGTGGGGCACTAAGCTAGGATGTTCTTTTCCATTAAATCTCTCAGATATTAACAAGCATTCTTCTAGCAGTGCACGACCTTCTTGTTGTCTGAGAGCAAAAAAGCATGTTCAGGATAGTGAAAACCAAAAAGGCTTCACTTTTGAGCAACAGGCAACACAAGCTAGATCGTTTATTCTATTTGAGCTTCTCCTTGTACTTGTTAAAATAAGCAGGAAAACGTTGATAATTCTCCACATGTAAACAACATTTAGAGCCGCTTGACATGATGTAACATTATCCAACTGTCATCAAAACAAGTTGATTCTACAGGTACCAATCAAAAGAAAAAAGGTGAATCTATAGGAAGGATCCATTAAGCTGTGATTTTAGAAGTCCTAGCAGGGCCCAACAGATAATCTCATGCTAAGAGAAGAAACTTAGTTCAAAAAGCAAATAAATAAAAGTTCACTGTTATTAAGGACAGCCCTTAAGCCATCTAACTTACAGGAAGACACATATCAAGTAATAACCCTCCTACTCTGCCATTGGTACTCAAATCAAAAGGCACAAGATAAACGAGGAAAAGCCTGTGAACAGATGCAGATATGCAAATGAAGTGATGGACCACTATAATAGCTTTATAGGAGGCTCTAAGATAAATAATCAAACTACATGCACAAGTCATAGCACATTCTTACCTTCCTACAGCATGGAGTAATTCAGCCAAGTCGATTCTCATCTTCTCCAGGGCTTTGTCATCCAGTGCCATGTATTGTGATTCATTGAGTATATTAATGGCAGTCTTGTATAAATCAATGGCATCATTCACTTCTCCTGCAGAATACCCATACAACAAGCTAAAGAAAGAGTACAACGAAAAGGTAGGACAACCTTATCACGACTCCGAGCTTTAAAGATTCAGGAACTCTTTTACAAAGTACTTAGTGGTGCCACAACATGAAGTACTGCATTGAATCTAACTGGATCAAGTTTTGTCTGAGCAATCACGTGTAAAGTTAAAAATCAAAACAAAAAAATTGATTGCAATTTTCACTCGAATCTCTTGGATCCCATATTTTGGTACAACAAACAAATTTGTCTTCATGCACAGCTTGAATCGAGTTCGACTGTATTACTTGAATAGTTTATTATATGGCCATAAAGGATAGCAAATACTACTAGATAGTAGAGACATCATTGTGCAATTCTTCATCTGAAACTTTTATTGGAAGAGCACATCATTTGGACGAGCACATTGCTTTTCTTTACAAATTCAGTGCTTGTGTAAAACGAATAGAGTAACTGATAAATTTACCTTTTGCGCATTTCACTTGGGCTAAAGAACACATAGCCATTCCAACTCTTCCATCTTTTTCTCCATATGACTTCGTAAATATTTTTAAAACTCTGAGACGATGGGAAGAAAGTAATGGTGAATAAATCAGCTCAAGAGCTTTTTAGGTAACAAAGCTGTACATCTAAGAAGCTGTAGTTACCTATTGAAAGGATACTCAGCATCCGATGCTTTCCCCTCCTTTATTAGAAGATTACCCAAAGCACATAGAGGCACTGCCAATTCCTCACCCTCCTCACCCCTGCTAGATTCCAATACCATAATAACACGCTCGTATGTTTTTATCGCCTCAGTGGCTCTTCCATCAGAACCCAGAGCTCTTGCCATTCCCAACAATGGTGTGCAAAGTAATGAATTGTTAAGTCCTGTAGAGTAAAAAGTGAACCTAAACGGATGGAACTTTCAACAGATCATTAAGAAAATTTTGCAGACTAAAGAAAAGCAGCAACTAGAATTCACGGCCGGAAAATTAAAAATTGGATGATGATAAAACAGAACAGCCATATCCTATTGAAAGGCGCTAAGAAAACAAATATTATGCATGCACAAAAACACACGCGAAAGCACAAGTTCATCTTCAACAATGGAATGGTCACGTATAAAATAAAATGTCAAACCTACCAAATTTTCTTTCCATAATTTCCAGGGATCTTCTGTAGAAATAAATAGACTTCTCAAAATTTTCCAACTTTTCGTGCATACTTCCCATATGCACGAGTATTGAATCAAGGAGCAGCTCCTCGTCTTTCAATCCATTGACAATCTTGTACAGCTTGAATCACATAGAACAGAGCCCCAAGTCAACATGATAAACTGTGTGTATGCAATAAACAATTAATTGAATTCCTAGAAAGAAAAGATTTATGTCTCATCCTATCATACAAATCTCCGCGCGAAACAGATATCCCTCTCTTAACTTATATCAAGAATTAATATGAACCTATAAATAACAGTTTTTGTATTATGATCATAAAGGGTGTTAAAGAATACGGATATCACAGGTAACAAAAAATTTAAGAAACAACGTTGAGATACTGTTCCAAAAATGCAACAACCATGTACATTACCAAATTCATCAGGGACCCAACAGTTCTCAAGTCTCCAAGGGCCATGTACCCCAAGGCTATTACATCAAGAAGAGCAGCTTCTTCAATACCTTGATCCCCTGAATCGACTTGTGCCTTAACAGCTTCATAATTTGCCTGAAGTAAATCTACAGCGTCCTCTTCCTTTCCCATTTTTATCATAGCCTTAACATCACTAAAGAAATCCTGAAGCTGCTTTTCAAGATCATTTGTGCTGCCCGGTGAGTTAAATTCGGAGTCATCCAGCATTTTAAACCTATTAAGAAGAATGAAAACATGCAAGTATGGAAAGGAACCTATAAGAGAGTAATAGATATAAAGTTTCATATATTACACAGCTGCTGAGAAGCTAGTATCTACTTATGGTCCAATCATGGCCATGGCCCTTTCGAATCAACATACAACTTTCACAATTTAGATAGATGCCACCAACACCAAGTCACCAACAGTTAAAAAGCCAAAGCATATAAAATGAAAATTTAACTACTAAATAACTTCTTCTTCCAAATTACGGACTAATTTTGTTTAAATCACAATTGTACCTTTGGGATTTTGTAGGACCCAAAACACCATATATCAGTAGATTTTTAGGGTGCTCTTCACCAAACACCAATGATTTATCCATGGCACAGCTTCTTGACATGCGCAGCCCAGGAAACAATTTAAATGGCACCATATAAAGCTTGACACTGGATTTTGGAAACGGAACACTAGTGTGCGTGAAAGAATACACAAAAACTTTCTGCCGTTGAAGTGGGTCCAACTCAGAGTTCAGAAACATTTGATTCACTCTGAAGAAAATAACACAAGGACTAATAAAATATCAGCATAAAGCATCAACATATTCTAAACCAGTACATGGCATACTCTCCACAAAAAATCAAACCAGTTCAACTACTCGTGGAACCATTTTTTTCCACAGAAAGTTAACATACAACTCTATGAAACATTAAATTTGATAATTATATAATGATTATCGAAAAATGAACAATTAAACCCAAAACGATGCAACAATTGAGCGGTTCACACGTGTACGCCTTTACCCAAGAATGACGGAGGTTGAGGCGGAGAAGACGTACGCCATGGCAGCAAAGCAGAGATTACTCTGAGTTTATGCGGGTGAATGAAGCGGTGGACAGATAGAGTTGGTCGACTCCATCTAGAGTGGAACTTTATTGGGCTTTGCCTAAATATTGGGCTTTGGGTGAGAACTGGCCCAATATGGACAAAAATCTGTCTGGTGGTAGACTTATATTTTTTTATATTTATATTATATTAATTATTATTTACTATATTCCAAAAAATTTATTCATGCTAGCTCATTTTTTGTGTAAAATATTATTTGAATTTAAAAAAGATATAATGAATGAAATAATATAAGGTCATTTATTTGGGTTTATACACTATTTTAGATATGCTCTCAACTAATTAAATGAATTCAGGAACTTGAATAATTGCTTTGAAAGTTTTTTAATATTTACGTCTCTTCTTCAACTATTTATGTTTGTTTATATTTTACACAGATTAAGAAAATCATTCACGTTTTTCAAAACTAAGTTAATATGAGAATATTTTCAAAAATCAAGAAAAATACTACTAAATATAAAAGATAGACTATATATATTCGGGGAAAAAAAGAAATAAATAATATTTAATTAGAAGAAAATTATATTGAACTGAGTAACATCGATTATTACAAAATGTGCATGTGTTGCACGTGTTATTATTATTTTTAAATTTGATCAAATAATACTAAACAATTAAAACAAATTTATTTTCAATTTAGAAGAGTTGTAGAGAAATTTTGTTTATATTTTTTTCTATGTAATGGAGTGACTTGATGAGGTTTTTAGTACGATAAGAAGGGTAATTATGAAAGTAAATATTTTGATATCTTTTAAAGTAGTTACTCTAAGAGTCTCACATTTAATAATATAATATAGATATAAACATAGACGATTCCATTCACGTGTCTATATGTCGGTCTAATACAACAGTATACGAAAACAGATGGACACGTCGTAGAACTCAAAATCCAAAGGAGTTTTAACGAGTCTTTTAGCATCTTACAAGATCAGATTTGTAACGCCCCGAAAATTTAAAGGTCCACGAAAACCACATGCATTTGAATTATTAAATTCTCCTGTATTTTAATTAAATGCTTTAGTTGCATGAATTAATTATGTTGTGCATAATTGCATGTTTAAAATATATTTTTTTACATTGTTGAATTAAAATGTATTTTTAAAAGGTTATTCAAGTGACGATCGAGGAACGGAGACTGATGGCTGAAAAAAATGGAAAATGTTTGTATTAAATACTTGTTTTTACTTATTTTAAATAAGGGTGTTGCTTTTTCTTATTTTTGAAAATAAGGGGTTTTTTAGGTGATTTTATAAGCCGGGACATAAATTTTATCGGTGTTGGTTTTCAACAAAAATGCAAACGTTTTCGCAATCCGACTAATAAATTCACAAACTTATTTAAGCAAAATTATTTTTAATATTTTAATTAATCTCTAATGAGCTTAAATGGGTCTAATTAATATCTTAATGGGCCAAAGCTTAATTAGTGGTTAATTAACTATATATTATGTAATTAACCTACCCCAAAACCCTCACTTTACAATCAACAATCGGCCACCCAATTTTTATTTCTGAAAATTCTCTCCCAACCACCCTCAACCCCACGGCACACATTCACAATTTCAAGGGAAAATTCGAAGGGTGCTAAGCAAGAAAAAGCCAAGGTTCCGATCCGTTTTTCGTCATCAACGATTATTCGTGCGTTTAAAACGCAAAGGCACGCCATATTATCCTTTTACTCATACATCACACCATAGTATTTATTTAATTGTGTTATGCATGAAAAATAATGGTGTTCGATTATTTTACGGTACGTCACGTATTTTCAAAGTTTTATCGATTTTACGCTTGTTTTGAAATCGTTTTTGAAACCAACGGACACGCTTCCGTGACATGATAAAATATGAATAAAACATGATCAAAACATGATAAAATTGAAGGGAATATCAAGCTGGAACCATGGGAATTAATAACGAAAAAGAACCGTAGGATTTTACCATGAAAGGGCCGTGAGTATTTTTGTGTTTTATGGGATTGTGAGGGCTGGTTTTGGGTTTGTCCAGGGTCAGGTTCGAAGGCTAGGTAGGGTCCTAGGGCGGCTAGGGGTCACGGTAGTGGCTAGGGAAGAGTCCTAGTGAACTAGGACTCTCCCCCATGCACGGTTTTGTGCGCAGGCGGCTGGCCTAAGGGCGAGCCAGGGTGGTCCATCAAGGTCCAAGGGAGATGGTCAAGGGTTGGGGCAGGGGCTGGAGTGGCTGGGCTCGACGTGGCTCGAGCCATAAGCAGAAAGCGTGAGGATGGTAGCAAGTGGAACGCGCGCAGGAGTGTTGTCTTGGTTCAGAAGATTTGTGCGTGGGTTCCAGGGTAATGGCTGGTCTGGGTCCAGTCTGGTCGAGGTCTAGGGATGGCTAGGAAGGGCTGGGTTCGGTGATGGCCTGGGTAGGAGCCTCCACGCAAAGATGGAAGCAGTAGCGCGAGAGAGAGTAACTAGCGCGCAGGGTGGCTGGGGGTGGTTCAGAGCTTAGGGTTTGGGGTTGCAGGGCTTGGGCGGGTATGGGTATGGTATGGGCGTGGTCCAGGGATGGTGAGGGTCGTGTGGGCTCGATGGTGGCTCAGCTGGAAGTGTCCTAGTTGGGTTAGGAGTCCTAGAAGTGCAAGGAAGTTCATACACACACACGTGCAGAATTGGTGCTTCGTTCCAGCAAGTTTTGAGCGGGCCAGGGCCGGGTTTTTGGGCTGGGCTTGCACAGTAGGGTCCCTAGACAGGTTGGCTAGGTTTTGGCTCGATGTGGCTCGAGCGTGGCTTGAGTAAATTAGGAGTTGGCTCGGGTGGTTCGATTAAGTGTCAAAAACGAAAATTAAAGAAAAAAAATTGAATCCATGGGTCCACGGGTGTGGCTCATGACTTGGAAGGGTAGAATAAATCATAAAATGTTATGTTAAAAATTTGGGATCAAAATAACGAGTTTTGGATTTATTCGGGATTTAATCGACGCACGAAACGCTAATTAACGAGTTAATTGAAACGCATAGTTAGGCTTTATAAAATTATGAAAAATTAGGTTTAAGCTTAAATAATTATTAAAAGCCTAAGTTTTTAATTTGGAAATTTTATATTAAAGTTTGGTTTAATTCGTGATTAAAACGCATTAATACGTCACATTTAAAGATTAAATTAAAAGTCCTCGTTTTATGCTAAATAAAACTATGAGAAAATTCTTGTAGGCTTAAATTATTATTTGGGAGATGTTAGAGTCAATGAAATTAAGAAAATGTCAAAAACAAGAAATTATACGTCCAGGGATAAAACGGTCTTTTTACACCTAGAAATTAGTAAACGTCATGGCAGTGTCCTGAATGTTGTTTTATATGCTAATATGATTACTTCAAATGTTATTGAATTTTTATGATGTTGATTTTAAGAAGTTTGTGGCATTTTATGATTTTTAAGATGTTAAAACGTTTATTTTAAATGTTTACGGATTTTTAATATGCTAAAATATTTATTTTTAAATGCTTATAGATGTTTATGGTTTTAATATGTTAAAATATGATTTTTAAATGTCTATGATTTTATGATTAAAAATGGGCATTTAAAAGACATGTTGCATGCTTTGTTTCAAAATAAAACGATATGTATATACATGATTTTTATTAAGTGATGATAACATGTTGAAGGATGTGAAGGGATTGTGACTACTACATGTTGGAAATATCGTGAGGGTTATGGTCCCAGTGAGAGCCCGACGATCGTGTTTCCTTAGATACGGATACGAATACGAATACGAATATGAATACGAATATGTTAATACGTTGGCCAAGGCCCAGTTGACGGGTGAGAGTGTCGCTGGTGTCCCCGCCGCCCAGTACTGTGGTTACATGTAGATGGATCCATTGTCCAATACGTTTAAGAATACGAGTCACAATCACGATCTGAATTCAACAAACACGAACATGAATACGAACATGGATATTAATACGACTATGAACATGAATATGAATATGTTTAAGTGATATGTTTATGTCTTTGGAAAATTTTTTATGCATCATGAAATTGTTTACAGAAATGTTTAAGTTTAAGTTTATGCATCTTAATGAAAATGATATTTTAAGTACAAGTATTTTTCACTGTTATATGTTAACTGTATTACGTATTACTCGTTATCAAGAATATGACGTGTTGAGTCTTTAGACTCACTAGGTGTGATTGATGCAAGTGATTATGATGATTATGTTTATGGAGGTCTTGATGGTTGATCTGACTGGACTGAAGGTGCACATAACCCGAGGACCGACACTTGTTTTCCGTACTAGTCATGATTTATGATTTTAAATGATGTTAAAGATATTTTTTTACGACAATTTATTTATGAGTGGTTTTTGAGAGGTTATAGTATGGGCTATACTTTTCAAATGTTAGTTGGTTGATTTATTTTAAAATGATGTCAAAAATATTTTATGCTTGTGTAAGCAATTCGGCCGATGCTATGTGAGGTTTAAAAAAAATTCTAGTACTTTTAAGAAAACGAATAAGCAGACGTTTCAAGATTCGTGGGGGAGAAGCCAAATCATGTTACCCTCTCTAGCATTTTTCAAGCTTGTGGTATGCAGTGGCGGAACCACATACACATTTAAAGTCCGGGTGGCCCAATTTTTTTTTACAAAAATTTATATGTAAATTTTGTATAATTTCGGAATAATATGATATTAGTCCGGATAGATCAATTTAAAATATAAAAAAATTGGAGTTTAAATTTTTTTAGCCCGGACAGAGTCATATTTTTTGCTCTGCCACTGGTGGTATGCTATAATTCAAAACAAAACAAGGAGTATTTGTCCAAACAAGTCTAGGTAACGAGACATTTGAGAGGGAACACTCTTCTTGATGCTTAGGTATTGTTGGCATACGGTACTTCCCTCGAGATCGAATCGAATAGGATATCACGAAACAACCTTACAAATCATCATCAATTGCTTTTTAAAGAAGAAATGGCAAAGAAAGAAACTCACTTCGTATGTAGAGTTCTATGCTCCTTCTTGCAAGATTATAAGACCGAGCTTCCCGCTTTGAGTTAAGATGCAATAAACGTTATCTTGTTAGAAATAGTGGTTGAAGGGAAGTTCAGTGTATGCAGACTGGATGAGAGTTGATATTTAGCCAATATTAGATGATCAACAAACCAACTTGTAGTTTGGATTAGTAAGTGTACTGTATATTTTAAATAGATTCCTAGCGAATTGAATCAGCTGTCTAAAATAAAGATAAAGGTCGCTTGAGACTAGCATATGTGATGTAAACGTTATGTTTCATTGATAAGGGTATGAAGATGTCCATTCATACAGATGAATGATTATTTGATGATACACTGAACAACCCTCCCTCGGAATTTCCGATTGATAATCATTTATCAGATGGAATAGTCTACAGTTATGGTTTTATATCATTATTCTTTTGACTTAGGACAACCTAAAGGCTCTATGTATTAGCATGTACTTTTATCCGTTTACTAACTCTATTAGGGTCATTAGGTGACGAGGTTGGGTGTAGTTTCAAAACATGTAGGAACAAATGCATTGTACTAAGGAATTCATCGTTTGCCTAGGGATGAAGATATCCTATATTAATTGATAAGTTAATGGTGAGAGGAATCTCTTGCCAGAGTAAGAGATGTGCATTTTGAAAAGATGTTTCCTCAGTTGCACATGTCATGTCACTATTATTACTCGAAAATACATCACATAGTTATCGAATTCATATGCAACTCTCGATATACTAATGGTTCCAGATTTGTTCGGAATATAAGACTTGAAGAGACCATATTGTATACTAACCATAACTTGAGGTTTTTCCAGGCACTATCAGTGCTACCTAAGGGATCATGGAATAATTTTACTAGATGCTTTTACCATGATCCGATAAGTGCAATCAGAAATATGTTCTAACATTCTTGTTCAATGTGTTGATGAAAGAATGATGCTAATTAGAGTAAGCTCGAATAAGAATAAATGTTATGTTGAATCACATGAAATTGTGAATTCACGACTAGTTTTATCCCTAAACCATTTAGGGTCACACAAGTATCGGATTCTATGTTCCTTGATATAGACAAGTTCAATTAGTTGAATTTGGCGCTTGTAGTTTGATGAAAATAAAACACATTGTTTATAAAAGAGTTTATAAGTAGATTTCATGTAATAGAAGTTGTGAAAGTTAAATTAATTGCTGATTAAATGAGGAAAGTATAACTTTCTATTTTGGTGAAGGATTTCTCAAAATAGGCAGATGCAAAAGTTGATAACTGGAAACTTTGGCGGTCAAACGAGAAAGATCTATTCGTAAGCATTTACAAGAAAAACCAACTCCGCTAATCTCGAACTGGATGGTGTCCAGCGTTAAATATACAAAGGTAAACATATCTAAATACCATGTGAATGTTTTAAATTTTACGACGCCTAAAGAACGTTTTGAATGTCAAAACTAAAATTTCTAAATTAAATTTTCGTTGTGCTTTGAGTGCGAGAAAATGGTACTCAACTAGTGAGATCAGAGCAAGTTTTTCTTTAACATATGATTTTATGTCTAAATCATGTTCATGTAAATCTTTCTAACCATATAATTTTTTTTCCAGAAAGCATCCCATGAAAAACTTTTTCATAAACAAAATAAATATTTCACGGTTCCCAAAACTGTTCTGGGCACAGATGAGTGATCATTTGATGATACACTGAATAACCCTCTATCGAACTATCCAATTGTTCATCACTTATCGAGTAGAATTGTTCGCAATTATGGTTGTACACATTTAGCCCTTTAATCCGGAACAACGTAGAGGCTTCACGTAGTAGCATGCGCTTTGATCTGTTTACCAACTCTATTGAGGGTGATATGAATCTTGACACGAATAAATAGCAAACACGATTAAAAATAAATCGCACCCTCTATTCAATTGCGATAATAAGATTCGTGTGTTTTCCCGATCTTTTGAATCAAGTATGGTTGTGTTATTCACCTCTAAACTACGAAAAGTCTAGCAACAAATAAACACGGAATAACAATCGAAAATTAGGATGAACCTTCGAAGAACGATGTCTACGACAATCCGCACAAGAACGATCGACAAATGCCACAAAGTTAGAAACTTTGATAAGTTTGATTTGATTTAACAAAGCTAAAGCCTTGAAAAGTTGAGAGAAAATTCTCACAAGTTTGATAAAACTCAAAATAATATGTGTATTGTGTGTTAAAAGTTCGTCCAAAATGTTTACATATAAAAAAGGATTACTAGAATCTAGTTTCCTAACAAAGTAAAACTCTAAAGAAGGAAATAAAATCGCGCAGAAAACACTAGACACGGACCCCGTGCAGACCTCCGTGTCCGGGTCCGTGTACATACTGTAAATAGTCTTCAGTCGGAAACAAGGGACACGGACCCCGTGATCACCTCCGTGTACGGGTCCGTGTAGGCACTGTCTTCGCCAAATACATAGGGCACGGACCCCGTGCCTGGGTCCGTCTTCAGGTCCGTGGAGCTACTGGAATAACTCATCTCATGAAGTACAGGACACGGACCCCGTGTGCAGGTCCGTCCAGACTCGGCCTGCTCCATCAATGCTTGAATGATATTCCGTTGGCCTCCAAACGTACTCCCATGCATCACGACCCCTTCAGGCTTGCTCATGACTCCTTGTAGTGCCTCCTTGAATCTCTTTAGTCGACCCCTCGTGATTGGTCCCTCCGGCAACTGCAAAGGATCCCATGCTTTCCTTGGGACGTCCATGTTCGCATCATCCTCCCCTTCTTGAAAAGGATTTGTCCTCAAATCTTGCTCATCACCTATATCAAACAACGACAAATCACTAACATTAAATGTAGAACTTACGTTGTACTCACCTGGCAAGTCGAGTTTGTAGGCGTTGTCATTGATCCTCTCAAGAACTTGGAATGGTCCATCGCCCCTAGGTAATAGCTTTGAGCGTCGCTTCTCCGGAAACCTCTCCTTCCTCAAGTGTAGCCACACCCAATCACCCTTCTCGAATACCACCTTCTTTTTCCCCTTGTTAGCTTGCTTGGAATATTGCTCATTTCTCTTTTCAATATTGGCTTTGGCCTTTTCATGCAACCCCCTAACAAATTCAGCCTTCTTTTTGCCATCCATGTTTAACCTTTCACTCACAGGTAAAGACATCAAATCCAACGGAGTCAAAGGATTAAAACCGTATACAATTTCAAATGGCGAATAGCTAGTAGTAGAATGCACACAACGATTATAAGCAAACTCAACAAATGGCAAGCAATTATCCCAATTCTTTAAGTTCTTCTTGAGAATAGCACGTAATAAAGTTCCTAACGTCCTATTAACTACCTCAGTTTGACTATCAATTTGAGGATGACAGGTCGTAGAAAACAGTAATTTAGTGCCAAGTTTAGCCCACAGTGTTTTCCAAAAGTAACTTAGGAATTTAACATCACGGTCTGACACAATAGTCCTAGGCATGCCATGCAGCCTAACGACTTCTCTAAAGAACAAGTCCGCAATGTTAGATGCATCATCCGTCTTGTGACAAGCAATAAAGTGTGCCATTTTAGAAAACCTATCCACAACAACAAATATAGAGTCCCTCCCGTTCTTTGTCCTAGGTAACCCCAAAACAAAGTCCATAGAGATATCAACCCAAGGTTCACTAGGGATGGGAAGTGGTGTATATAATCCATGTGGTAGTGTCCTAGACTTAGCTTGTCTACAAGTTACGCACCTCTCACAAATACGCTCAACATCACGTTTCATGTGTGGCCAAAAAAATTGTTCATGCAATGCACTTAAAGTTTTAGCCACATCAAAGTGTCCCATCAAGCCACCCCCATGTGCTTCCCTAACAAGTAACTCACGAATTGATGACTTAGGAATGCACAATCTATCTTCTCTAAACAAGAAACCCTTATGCAAATAGAATTTATCATGTGGACCATGCATACAAGTTTCAAACACTTCTTTAAAATCATCATTTAGCACATACAATTCTTTAACAAGCTCAAACCCCAAGATTTTAGATTCCAAAGTAGAGAACAGCACATACCTCCGTGATAGTGCGTCGGCCACTATGTTTTCCTTACCTTGTTTGTACTTGATGATGTAGGGGAACGTCTCTATGAACGCCACCCACTTGGCATGCCGCTTGTTCAGCTTTTGTTGACCCTTAAGGTGCTTTAGAGATTCATGGTCCGTATGGATCACAAATTCCTTAGGCCTCAAGTAGTGCTGCCACGTCTCTAGGGTCCTCACAAGTGCGTAGAACTCCTTATCATACGTGGGATAGTTAAGCGCTGCCCCATTGAGCTTTTCACTGAAGTAAGCCACCGGTCGTCCTCCTTGCATTAGCACTCCACCGATACCTACACCTGATGCATCACATTCAATTTCAAAAGTATTAGCAAAATCAGGTAACACAAGTAACAGTGCATTAATCAATTTTTGCTTAATGAGATTAAAGGACTTCTCTTGCTCCTCGCCCCAATGGAATGGAACGTTCTTCTTGATCACCGCCGTCATCGGTGCCGCCAATGTGCTAAAATCTTTGACAAACCTCCTATAGAAACTTGCAAGACCATGAAAACTTCGGACTTGACCAACATTAGTAGGCGTTGGCCAATCTCGAATAGCACTTACCTTGTCTTCATCAACTTGTATACCCTGTGAACTTACCACAAAACCAAGGAAGACAAGTTTGCTAGTACAAAAATCACATTTCTTCAAGTTAGCATACAAATTTTCAGACCTTAATGTGATTAGCACAAGTTTCAAGTGGTTAACATGCTCTTCTAAGTTTTTGCTATACACTAGGATATCATCAAAATAGACCACAACAAATTTTCCTATGTGTGCACGCAAAACATGATTCATCAACCTCATAAAAGTGCTAGGTGCATTAGTTAAGCCAAAAGGCATAACCATCCACTCATACAACCCATATTTAGTTTTGAAAGCAATTTTCCACTCATCACCTTCTCTCATCCTAATTTGGTGATACCCACTTCTCAAATCAATTTTGCTAAAAATGCAAGACCCATGCAATTCATCTAACATATCATCTAGTCTAGGTATGGGATGCCTATACTTAATGGTTATGTTATTGATTGCCCTACAATCCACACACATACGCCATGAGCCATCTTTCTTAGGGACTAGTAAAACGGGCACCGCACAAGGTGACATGGACTCACGCACAAACCCCTTATCTAATAGCTCACTTACCTGTCGTTGCAGCTCCTTAGTCTCCTCCGGATTGCTCCTATAAGCTGGACGGTTTGGCAAGGCACTCCCGGGCACCAAATCAATTTGGTGCTCAATCCCCCTCAATGGTGGTAAGCCTTGAGGTAGCTCCTCCGGAAATACATCGTCAAATTCCTGCAATAGTGAAACAATAATGCTCGGAAGGGATCCGGCTATATCACTTGTGTTAAGGAGAATCTCCTTGTAAAGAATTAACACAAGTGGTTCGTGTGTGTGCAATAATTGTTTCAACTCACCTTTTTGGGCCATATATGATTTCTTTTTGGCCTCTTTCCTCTCCTTTTCTTTTCCCTCATTTTCTTTCCTCTCTTTTTTTTGTTTTTGTGGCTATCTCACTCTTTTGATCACTCTTTTTTTCAGCCACTTCATTTTTGTTTTCAAAGGCCATCTCACTTTTTAGTTCACTCTTTTTTTCGGCCTCATCTCTCTTTTTCTTTTTCAAGTGGTCCTCCAATACTTGCTTTGGGGACAAAGGAAGCAATACAATGGATTCTTTCTTTAAAACAAATGAATAACGATTTTTGAACCCATCATGAGTAACATGCCTATCAAATTGCCTCTACCCAACAAAATATGGCAAGCATGCATTGGCACCATATCACACAAAACATCATCCACATACTTCCCAATAGAAAATGACACTAGAACTTGCCTATTTACTTTCACCTCCGCACAATCATTCAACCATTGAAGCCTATATGGTTGAGGATGTTTTATTGTAGGCAATCCCAATTTTTCCACCAACTCAACACTAGCCACATTAGTGTAACTCCCTCCATCTATGATGACATTGCAAACCCTACCATTCACAAAACATCTAGTGTGGAACAAATTCTCCCTTTGGCTAGCCTCCTCATTCTTGACTTGGGTACTCATGATTCGCCTAGTCACTAGCGCTTCTCCTACAACCGCCCCGTATCCCTCATCGGGATCCTCCAATGCAGGCATATCATCATCACTACCCTCGCCATCTCCCTCACTTTGAGATTCATACTCACGATAATCATTCAAGATCATCACCCTCTTATTAGGACAATCACTAGAAATATGACCCATCCCTTGATACCTAAAATATCTAACATCTCTAGAACGATTAGAAGGAGTTTCAGATTTACCTTGGACTCCTTGTTTAGGTGCCTCTTGCTTAGTGTCAAATCTTGGCTTGGGCACCACTTTATTTTCCTCACGTTTCACCCCGCTTGACCGCCACGAAGATGATGCACCTCCGGTTTGATTGGTGCGGCCAACTCCTCGCCTCTTGAGTTGTTGCTCTACCTTTATGGCCATTTGCACCATCTCGTCTAGATCTAAGTAGTGCTGAAGCTCCACTTGATCTTGGATCTCCCTGTTCAAACCACAAAGAAAACGAGCCATAGTTGCTTCATTATCTTCCTCAATATTGGCCCTAATCATGACTACTTCCATCTCCTTATAGTAGTCCTCAACACTCTTCAACCCTTGCCTCAAAGTTTGTAACCTCTTAAACATCTCCCTATAATAGTGGTTAGGCACAAACCTCTTCCTCATTACCCTCTTCATCTCATCCCAAGATTCAATGGGTTTCTCATTATACTTTCTTTTAGTGGTCACTAATTGATCCCACCAAATGAGAGCATAGTCTAAGAATTCAACCACCGCCAACCTCACCTTCTTTTGTTCGGAGTAGTGGTGACATTCAAATACGAACTCTACCCTCTTTTCCCACTCTAGGTATGCCTCCGGGTCAGATTTCCCATGGAACGATGGAATTTTCATCTTAATGCTACCCATGTGACCATCTTCTCTAGCCTCCTCATATCTACCCCGCATGGCTTCTCTTCTTCCTCTCCCAAATCCTCTATCTCTTCCATTCCTACCCCAATTCTCATTTTGACTCTCATCGCCTCCTCCTAGATCATACTCCTCGTCATCTTTACACAAATCCCTAGGCTTAGGTTTACCCCCACTAACACTAACCTCAAGTTTACCCAACCTCTCATGCAACGACTCCATTTGGGTCGTCATCACCCTACTAAAATCCCCAAACAACGCATCTAGTTGGGCCTTGGACAACCCAAAATTCGAACTATCTCCTACCTCCCTCTCCATTTAATTTCAAATTTGTACCTGCAAGAAAAGGTTAGTAGAAATAAAATAATCCTCACCCAAATGCTCACGGTCACTCCAACGAAATTCACTCGTCTCTCCTCTCTTATTTTTTTGCTCACAACAAATACTCACTAGTCACTCCAAAGAAATAACACTCGCACTCAAGTAATATCACTCAAATTTGAGAGTTGCTTCAAGCTTTGTGTTTTGAGTAAATCAAACAATCAAGTTTCAACTTGTGAACAATTGCAACCGACTCACTTGGACTGTGTAGACACGAAAGTCGAATAATATATATATATATATATTATTAATTTTTTTTTTGACTGTGAGAGACAATTAAATATGACTTTCTAAAGGAAATAGCACAAGATATCAAAAAGAATTAATGGTGAATTTTCGGAATTTTTGTACTTTTTTTTTTTTGCTTGAGTACTACTCGAAAATCCCAAAAAAAAAATCACCAAAAAATTTCGAGAATCACAGATTCATGAAAAAAAATACGAAGAACGATAGAACAAAACAGATCTGAAAATAAGCGAAGAAATAATACAGATCTGCAATTTAAAAACAAGATAACTTACTTGAATTCAATAAACATGGCTCTGATACCAAATGATATGAATCTTGACACGAATAAATAGCAAACACGATTAAAAATAAATCGCACCCTCTATTCAATTGCGATAATAAGATTCGTGTGTTTTCCCGATCTTTTGAATCAAGTATGGTTGTGTTATTCACCTCTAAACTACGAAAAGTCTAGCAACAAATAAACACGGAATAAAAATCGAAAATTAGGACGAACCTTCGAAGAACGATGTCTACGACAATCCGCACAAGAACGATCGACAAACGCCACAAAGTTAGAAACTTTGATAAGTTTGATTTGATTTAACAAAGCTAAAGCCTTGAAAAGTTGAGAGAAAATTCTCACAAGTTTGATAAAACTTAAAATAATATGTGTATTGTGTGTTAAAATTTCGTCCAAGATGTTTACATATCAAAAAGGATTACTAGAATCTAGTTTCCTAACAAAGTAAAACTCTAAAGAAGGAAATAAAATCGCGCAGAAAACACTAGACACGGACCCCGTGCAGACCTCCGTGTCCGGGTCCGTGTACATACTGTAAATAGTCTTCAGTCGGAAACAAGGGACACGGACCCCGTGATCACCTCCGTGTACGGGTCCGTGTAGGCACTGTCTTCGCCAAATACATAGGGCACGGACCCCGTGCCTGGGTGCGTCTTCAGGTCCGTGGAGCTACTAGAATAACTCATCTCATGAAGTACAGGACACGGGCCCCGTGTGCAGGTCCGTGTGCAGGTCCGTCCAGACTCGGCCTGCTCCATCAATGCTTGAATGATATTCCGTTGGCCTCCAAACGTACTCCCATGCATCACGACCCCTCCAGGCTTGCTCATGACTCCTTGTAGTGCCTCCTTGAATCTCTTTAGTCGACCCCTCGTGATTGGTCCCTCCGGCAACTGCAAAGGATCCCATGCTTTCCTTGGGACGTCCATGTTCGCATCAGAGGGTCATCAGGTGGCGAGGTTGGGTGGAATTTCGAAACACGTAGGAGTCAATAATTTTAGTCAGGATTCACCGTTTGCATACGTGTGAAGATATCTTATGTGATTTGATGAGTGAATAATGCAAGAAATATTTTGTCAGAGTGAGATATGTGCATTTTGAAAAGGTGTTTCCTCAGTTCCTATTATCATATCACTATTATTACTCAAAAATATATCACATCGTTATCAAATTCATTTCCAACTCTCAATATACCAATGGTTGTAGATTCGATCGTAAATTATGAGTTGAAGGTACCGTACCGTATGCTAATCATACCTTAAGGTTCTTGTAAGCACTATTAGTGATACCTAGGGGATCATGAGGTGATCCTACTAGACAAATTTACCATGATCCGATGGTTGCAATCAGACATAAATTCTGACATTCTTGATCAAAGTGTTGATGAAAAGAATTAGGCTAATTAGGGTAAGTCCGAATAAGAATAAATGTTATGCTAATCATATGAAGTTGTAAACTCACGACTAGCTATATCTCTGAACCATTGAGGGTCACACAAGTATCAGATTCTATATGTTCGTTGAAATAATCAAGTTCAATGGGTTGAATTTGACGTTGTAGTTTGATGGAGATCAATCATATTGCTTAGGAAAGAGTTTATAAGTGGATTCCATGTATTTAAATTGAGGAAGTTAAGCTTAATTGTTGATTAAGTGAGGATAGTGGAATTACCGATTTTGGTGAAAGAGTTCACAAAAATGGCAGCTGCCGAAAATGAATTGATGAAAATTTTGATCTTCGAAATTTTCAATTTTTATTATATGAACAAGATTTGTACCCTCGGTACATCAGCATTATCTGATCGTCGATCAGGATCGTAATGAGATCACAATTATTTATTTAATAAATTTAGAATTTACTAATAAATAATAATGTTAGTAGTAGTTGCTATTATATATACATGATTCTCATAGAATATTTTAGAAGAATATAGAATTGATTAATTAATTGATTATTAATTAAAATAGTAATTAATGATTATTTAATTATATATATATATATATATATATATATATATATATATATAAAATACATTATCAAAAGTTGACTTTGCATTATATATATATATACAATATGAGAATTTTAATTAATTAATGAAAATATGAATATTAATGAGATTAGGATTATGATTTCTAATATGAGCGAGATTCTTGATGTGATCAGGAATCAAACTTATAAATATTTCATTGAGTGTCATATGAAATAACACAAGTTTTACATGCAGATTTTGGCAGACAAAATTTTATCAAATTTTGCTTCGTCTCCTTTCACAAAGAATTTCGGCCACCTTAGTTTTTCGCAAGAAAAATTCACGGTTGCTTCCACGGCCTCATCGCCGCAAGATCTCTAAAATTCCGATCCATTCTCGACGCAAAATTGTTTAATATCATTAGTACGCTCTAATAATAAATCAAATATTTGATCATGGACTTGATTAGACGATAAAAAAGAGATTTGTTCGTAAAAATTTACAAGAAAGACCAACTCCGCTTATCTCGAACTAATTTGATGTCCAATGTTAAATACACAAAGATAAACAGATCTAAACACCTTATGAATCTTTTAAAGCATACGACACCCAATGAACGTTTTGAATGTCAAAACATATTTTTTTTAAAACTTCTACTACGCCTTGACTGCGAGAAAACAACACTCCAACATATCTATGACCAGACCTACGTAAAGCCAGCATTGTCTTGTCAAGTGGTCGCAGTTAATTCTAAACTCGGCCACCCCTCCTGCAACCTCTTTGATCAAACTTTTGAGTCCATGTTTATAGCAATTGTACTGCATTCAAATCAGGATGGTGATTCCCCATTTGCAATAGTGATCTTAAGGGCATTTTACATCTTGGAAAACATAATGCAAATTCAAATGCCACCAGGCTTAAATTCAACGGAATTTAGGAAGAAAACAATATAGTTTTGATTTGGCGCACCAGGAAACTGACACTTGAATATAAGTTGGTTTATTTCCATCAGGATATTTATTACGATGAACTAAATTAGTTCAAGAAAAGCACAAATTTAAATTACTAGCTAGAACAGGAGCTTTGGTCAACCTGATCAAACCCTGATTGATTAAGGAAATAGATGTTCCAGGTTAAGTAAACAAGAGAACACGATTATCACACTGCAAGGAAAAATTCAGACTGCAACGGTGAAGGTGATTGCCAATCCATGAAAAGATACCGAAGCATTATGAAATAGCGGGATCCTCTTTCTTTGAGCTTGAAATAGCTTGATTTAAAGTGCCAGTGTCAACAGCTTCCAACGTTTTATAAAACTCTTCTGGGAGAGGACCGGGTCGATGCAAGGGAATATGCTTAGGCACTGGAGCATCATTCTCGATAACTTCACATTCATAGTCATCGGGAATACCCCATGGGTTCCATTCTGCGACCAGCATAAAAAATTCATGTAATCTAAACTTGAAAAGCAGCGATTCAGTTGGTCCAGTAGAAAATAATATAGAATAAAATATTATAATTTCTTCCACGGATCTTGACATGGGTTACAACATAAAAACAGCATCGAATACAGCAGAAAGTTTTTAAAATGCTAGAATTCTTGTAGGTTATATTATAGATTTTAAATCCATTGATCCAAATACAAACCATAGGCATTTCATCACAAACTACGAGATAGAAACTATGGAAAACATGAAATATTATGTTTAAGTAAATAATGGCATTAAGTCCAGGTAAATACTTTTAAGAATTATGAATTGTACTAGACATATAATCATCCATGTTAAAGAAAAGCCCTTTCTCAATGCCAAATCCTTAGGCAAATATGTGAGGAAAAACAAAGAAAAATAACAATTTCATTAGAAAAGCTGAGAATCAAGCACTAGAGAGTAGAGGTTAAAAACACACGTGTCTTTATTCCACTAAGTGGGGTTAGATATATAGATCCTCCTACGCCATTGTGAGCAATCTCCTATTATATCTTCATCCATATTTAGATAATGCATATCGTGCTTAATTGTTATTATCTAAGTCTTTTATGGTTTCCCTTTTCGTCCATTAATATGGGTACTAGTCATGGTTTCGAATCTCCTAACTGGAGTTTCCATCAGTCGTCATTGCACCAGATATCAACTGGACTAAAAATCATTGCAGGTTTGTTTAGAGAATCAAATCCTTGAGCCTGGTTTGTTTTGGAAATTCGGCCAAAGACTAATATGATTTCCAAATAAACACTTTAGGATCAAGATGTGTTAACTGAATATGAATCACAATACACTAGGAGTTCACAAGTTTATAAAGCATATTACCAGAAAACATCAAACTAGAAATGAAAAGAAAACAAAGTTGCAGTGCTGGGATCGAAGACCAAGATTAAGCAGATTCATAAGACAATATCATAGTCAAAGCTTGTTAATTTATTCGATGTTTCTCAGATATTGAAAAAATGGTTTCCTTACAGATTTTTTATAATTTATTCAAAGCTAGTATCAGACATTTTCCCGGGATTAATTCTAAACTAAGCACTCACAGCCGCATACATATTCCATTAACCTAAAATTTCACACGATGGCTTAAAAACAGAGAAAAAGCGCAAAAATATAAACATAAATCTTGCCAAATGCTTTAAAATAAAATCCAATTATATAAATACAAAAATAACACGGACCAATCATGTGACCGATGAGCTTGAGCTCATCCTGAGCTTCTTCGATCAGTTCTTCGACCTGGCCACATCCGAGCTTTTTCTCGATCGCTTCCCAATCCTCCTCCTCCTGACAGACCTTGAGTCGATGGCGCGTGAAACTCTCCACGGATTTCCGGTACCCCTCGTCCTCCGGCACCGCCTTAATCTCGTTTAGGGTTTTGTTGTAAAGTTCGACCAGCACTTCTCTAGCATTCGGGATGACGTCAAGGCCTACGATTCCCGTGGTCTCCTTCACTCTCGCCGCCATCAACAACGGCCGCGCCACTCGCCGGAGAAACATTTTGAAAAACTCGATGGATTCAGCTCAACTGCTAATTGAATCACTCACTAAGACTTTCTACTAATCCGATGCTTGAATATGGCCTTTAAGATTATATTGTACTGGGCTTAAAATATCAAAGCCCAATAAATTTTGTGGATGAATGGAAATGTTGTTTGGAAAGATTAATTTTAAAACAAGAGTAAGTTTTTTTGTGATATAGTTTCAGGAATTTTTATCTGTGAGACAGATCAACCCTATCTAATTAATTAATTAGATAACAAATTTATAAAAATTTAATTTAAGATAGTTTTACATTACAATTTATTTTTTTAAAATTATTGAAAATAATTAAAATATATGAAATTAATTTATAAAAAAATATAATAAAAATTTAAATATTATATTAATTATTAAATTTTCACTAATTTTAATTTTCATATTATATTGAAGAAAACAATTCAAGAGTATTATGGTCAATATACAATCTTATCATGATCACTATTAAAAAATTATTAATTATCACACCCTTTGAGAAGGGATATTTAATCACACAAATAACATGAATAGTGTACGCTTTTAATCATAATCAATGGCTTATAGATTAATAAAAAAACGAATCAAATGCGAGAAAAGGGAATGATTATTAATTATTCCCTTATCATGGCTACCAAACATAGCCTAAGCATAAAAAGTAATATTTTTTCATAAATAACCCAAATAAGATATCCGTCTCACGAAACACGACTCGTGAGATCGTCTCACACAAGTTTTTTGCCTTAAAACAAATATTTAAATTATGTAAGGTTTTTTTCGATAAATATTATAAAGTGACACTCTTTTTATTGTTGTTCTGAATATATAGTTTGGTTTCTATATTTTTATCATTTTAGCAATAAAAACACTGAAATATAATATATTTTTATATAATTTGGGAGACTTGTTACTTAAGTAGGATAAATTTGTTAAATATATAAAATTTATAGCATTTTATAAAAAAAATTGGATTTTTTAGGTGATAGTTAGCGACTTTATATAATACTAACCTTATGATGGATAATTCCACATTCCTCATATGTTATAATATTAATGTGGATAGAATATATGTTGTATCTATACCATGTATACTATAATTTGTACTATATTAGTTAGTAAGAAATCTTTATACTAATTGAGTTTGATCTCCAAAATAAAAACAAAAAAAAATATATACAAATAAAACATTAAATTGGTTAAGAAAATATTAATATCAAATATTTTGTGGTGATATTAAAATGGAAAAATTATAATTTTGACCTGATTTTGGATTTTATATCGTCAAATTTCAATATTATTTTTCAATTTTTAGCAATTTTAATCATTCTTCAACGGCAATATGAAATATAGCACTTCATACACATGACTAAAACTGCAAAAATAATATTTTATCTTATATATATATATATACATATATATGACTAAAATTGAAATTCGATAAAATAAAAGATTAAAATAAAAAATACACATACTAAAATAAAACTTAAACTTCTCTTCAAAAAAAAAAAAAATTTAATCTCAACATTTTCATTCCATTTCAAATTTTATTACAAGATTTCTGTAATTTTAATAACATAGCTAGCTTTACATTATATATATAACTATGAAGTTCGAATAACATTAAAAATACAACCAAATAAAATTAATCATATTACGTAGTTCTATAATTATTATTATTATTATATATATATATATATATATATATATATATATATATATATATATATATATATATATATATATATATGATAGGTTACTCACTCGTCATACCTATCAATAAAGAGTCACTTCTACTTATAACATGTATAATTTAGAAATGTTTAATCGCATCCCAATAGATAAGTATCACTTCATTAGTAGATATAGATATTGGTACGATTGGTTGATTTCATGTCAAAATTATATATATTTTTTGACATGTAAGATTTAGAACTTCAAGAATCCTCCATTTTCCGGCAACTCAGCCGCCGCCACCTCCTACAGGAAATATAGAGGTGGTCGCGAAGGTGGGAGCCCATGACGGTGACAACATCAAGTCACCTCCACCGCCACAGCCACCTAAGTCGTGATCATCAGAATCTTGAAACGCTGTCAAAAAATCTTCTTCATCGTTCATCGAATCAGAAGGAATATCAGCATTGTTTTCCTCATCCTCATAGCCTCCGCCATCCTCCTCCTCCCTCACAGCCGCTACAACATCGTCTTGAGCCACGGCTTCGCCTTCCGGCAGCGGAGTACTATTCGGAGAAAAGCCCGATACAGAGCCTGGCGATGAAGAAGAGAGCAAGACATTTGGCAATAAAGGAGTTATGTTCTTGTTAGTGGCACCTGCTGCTGCCGGTGAGATCTTGTTCCGAATAATTCCTGCGAGTGAGCTCCGGTGAGTTGGCCGGGGATGAGTGTGTTCGCCGGTGTACGAGACAATGAAAATATTTGAATCATTTGGACTTTGCTCCACTTGTTTTCTAGCTGCACAACCTTTTGATGTGCTGCACCTGTAGTAATTTCTGTAATTTGGAAATCAAATTGCAATGTTTTTCAATCAATAATATAATATATTTACAGAAATATAGATAAGCAAATAGTCCACTTTTAATATATATGGTTGCATAAATAAGACAGTCAATATATTTAAATAAGTAAAAAAAAACATGTTTGAAAATGTTCATAACTAGTTTCTAGTTAATTTCAAAATATAAAATAATCTATAAAAATAATAAACTGAATATTTGATTAAAAGTTAACTTCAGACTTTGTCAAAAAGTGTCATGGTTAGGACATGAAGTGACGAGTTATATAAATCTACATGTATACTTAACTAATTGTACTCTTGGAGATATTTCTGTAAAAAGTTTTAGAAGAAATATAATCTTTTAAATATATCGACTAATATTTATCATTTTATCAAAAGTTATAATAATATGTTTCGATTGCTTAACAATTTTTGTTTTGTCCAACAAAAATAATTTTAAATGATTTTTTATGCTTCAATGAACTATATTATATTGAAATAGTTTTACTTTGGGGAAAAAAATTAAGACCAAAAAGAATATTTAAGAGGGGAATGGGAAATGAAAAGTTTTATTGGATTTCTAAATGTGGAGAAGGCAAACGAAGACAACCTTGGATATGGGGAACCTTTTATTGGCTTTTGACCGTACTTTCTCCATGCCCACGAGTCAGCCGAGAGCTCCTCTTGTGCAATCTCACGAACCATTTTCGCCTGCTGATTTTTCCTGCTTCATCAACATAATTAAAATTTGAAATCATGATTCTTGTTCTGTTTTCTTTGCACGTAAGATTTCAGAATTAAGAAAAAGATCAGACTTTCTACGATTTTGGATTGGCGGGGAATTAGTCGACGGAATATCGAGAGAACTAGAAGAAGAAGAAGCGCAAACAGGATTGATCTTCAACTGTGACTTCACTTGTATCTGCATATTCATCTGAGGAGGTGGCATCTGCAGAATTTCTTGTGTGTTGTAAGCCGCCGGAGTGGGCACTAAACTAGAGGAGGAGACGGCGGCGGGTGGGGAGATTTCTTCTTCAACGCAAAATTTCTTGTATATTTCATGCAAACCCTGAAACGGATCGTCTCTGCCATCCACTAGATCAGAAAAACCGTATGAGTTTTCATCATTATGCAAGGGAAAAGAAGAACTAGGAAAAGCGTTGTCCGCGGCGGCGCTAGCGGTGGTGTTGGTGGTTCCGGTAGTGGTGCAGCCTCTCACCACCGCATGCAAATCCCAGTCATCATCCATCGGAATCAAAACGAGCCAAAGAAGAAAATCAAGGGCTTCTTATTTTCATGATCGATTTACTTGGATTTCACCGTTATTGGCTAGAGGGAAAGAGCAGGAGGGGCCTACGCCGGCGCTGACTTTTGGTTAATATATATATATACATATACATATACATATACATATATATATGTGTGTGTAAACATAGGGTTTTTACTTGGTGATATTGATAGTTCTATAACAAACTATAAATAAAGAAGTGGATATACAGAGAGTGGGGGAGCAGTATTTGGAGTTGATATTTTTTTCCTTTTATCATTCTAGTGCAAGATTTGTTAATAATTCACATACAAGAAAATCAAATGTTTTGCCCCACTCTATTATTAGGCAAAAAGCAAGTGGCTTCTAGGGTTTAATAATTTTCGTGACCACGATACATAGTATATAATAAAGAGTAAGTCTCTTGTGAGACGATATCACGTATCTATATCTGTAAGACGAGTCATCTCAATCCATATCCGCAGTCTAAAATAATTATTACGTATCTATATCTGTAAGACAAGTCATCTCAATCCATATCCGCAGTCTATAGTAATATTTTTGAAAAAAAAAATATTGTTTGTATGAGTTGTATAAGGTAAGAGATTCCTCTCTGAAAATTGACTCATGCGATTCGGTTTCATAAGAGTTTTTTTTTTTTTTACGACAATCCAAAATTTAAAAAAAAAATACATTTTGTACTCAATTTTTAGAAAGAAGAGATTTTTTTTTCTATATATTTTCTCATAATATCGATCTGTCCCAGGATTCTTGCTTTGTTTAATATTGACTTTGGAATAATGTCAATGGGGTGATTTTGAATGCAACTATTGCTCTTCCTTTTCTTTAAATGGGGTCCATTTTTAAACAATTTGACATAATTCATTATTGCCAATAAAACTTGCTTCGAATGGTTTGTATTCGGACTTTAACTGGAGAGAATCTTCAAATATTTTTTGTAAAGAGTTAGATGTCATGAACTTAATTTTCTTGATCTAGTTGGGAAGTTGATCTATTATACCATCCACACTAGAAAAAATTTAGTGCTAGTATTTTTTTTTTAACTTAAAACTTATAAACTGATCGATTTTGCATTCAAATTGGATGTGAGATATATTCTTTAATTACGTCTCAAATATATAAGTTTGTATGTTTTTCCATACAAGTTAAGAAAATCATTAGAAAACAAATTTACAGATAAACTTCCTAATTATCCCTATTTAATTCCTTCAAAAAATGATTGCACGATTTCTTAAGATTTAGTTAATATGAGGATATTAGTAAAATCAAGAAAAATGCAACAAAATAAATTATTTATTTGAGATAATAGAAAAAAAGAAACATATATAATTAGGAGGATGGTAGTGTTGGATTAAATATATATAACATATATTGGGAAGTAAGGTTATTGGCTTTCCAATGTGAGTGAATGAAAATTTGGGTAGTTCGGTTTGTCTCATATCGGAAAAATAAAGTGATATGGATTAGTTTATATTATGTTATACTTTATGAAAGTATATGAATGATTGGTCAAGAGGTTTCCTCTCGTGCACGCCGCCACAAGGGGTGAAAATCATAAGCTCGATTTGAACTGGAAAAGGCTTGACTTGTGTGCAAAAATCACCTAGCAAACAACGTCACTTTTTGCAAATTTTTTTCCTCGGAAGAGAGCTTTCACGTGCCCTTTAGACATGACCTGATTGTTGGTGTTTCAGCTGCTCTATTGATTGCAACCTTTGGCACTTCGGCTGTACGCCAAGGCCAGAAGACACCACCGAAAAAATCAACTTTCTCCTATGTTTATGCTTTCTGCGCCTCTGTTCATGCATTCTCCAATGATAAAGTGCATATACTATTTCGTTCGCTAGCATAGTGATTTGTATAACATCACTGCAGATCTGTCCGTTGCATCTTGGGAAAGAGACGTACGGTTGAAACCTCGGAGAAGATATCGGAGTGGACGAATCTGTTTTAAAGAAAATGTACGTGCTACATGTCTCGGTTTGGTTTTACTTTTTGTTTCACGATACTGATATTGTAAACAATGCTCTTACTTCGATTACACCTTTACTTTTACGAGCTTTATTCAATCATTATGTTATTAGTCTTTCGCTTACATATAGCATATTATAACTAAGTTGTCAATTGTCATTACTGTATATAGCACTATAATAATGCGATCTATCAAATAGATTGTGCACGTGAATTCAAGCTGCGGAACATCATTCGTATATACTAATATGGTAGCGTATTTACGGTGTATGTGCAAAATAGTAGATAAATTATAGATTATATTCGGTAACTAAATGTTTTAATACTATCTAGACTGAAGGGAAAAAAAAATTATTGCTAAAGAGTAGTATATATATTATAGAAAAAACTTCAAATAATTTTTAAAAATAATATATATATATATATATATATATATATATATATATATATATATATATATAATATATATATTATATCATTTTACACGATTTCATAAAAAAATTACTAATCTTTAAATTTCTACTCTAGAATAACATTAGAAGTTGAAAAAGAGTAATGTTTTAGGAAAATGGAATAGACTTCAGCACTATGTGCTTGAGTTCAACCTACATAGAGCCATACAGGGTTTCTTGCTTAATACCTCGTATAAATGTAGGTAAAAATTTGTGTAAGACGGCCTCATATGTCGTATTTTGTGAGACGGATATCTTATTTGGGTCATCCATGAAAAAATATTACTTTTTATGCTAAGAGTATTACTTTATATTGTGAATATCGGTAGAGTTGAACCGTCTCACAGATAAAGATTCGTGAAACCATCTCACAAGAATCTACTCATAGATGTATATGTGCATCTATATTTAACTATTCATCTTTGTGGAAAACAGTCGAAGATTTTTTTACTTTTACTTTTGAATTTTGAATCTATTACTATGACTTCAGTGATTTGACTCAGATAAAATTTGTTGTGTGCAGGGATATATTTTGTGGATTAAAATTTTGAATCCTTTATAAAAATCTATTTAAAATTGTTCGTGTAATTTTCAAATCGCGCGGCTTGGCTCATGGAATTGGAAGATAAATGATCGAAATATAAGATTAACATATTTGTTTTTGAGCTTCAATTATCGTAAAACTTGAACGAAATACGAGATCATGCAAAGATATTAATGAATCTATTCTTTCATATTTACATGGATAACATAACTAATATTTCAATTTTTTAATTATTGGAATAATTGACCCATTATTTCATATCCATTTTCCAAAATGAAATATTTATATTTCCAATACAGTAGGAAAATTGATGATTCATGGAATGGCACTAGACAGAGCTATCTTAGGTGTTCCACACAATGTGTTATACCCCCTTTATACAAAAAAAAGAAAAAGAAAAAGAAAAAGAAAATTTATAGCACTAATTAAACACACTATACAGTGTCTACAAGGAACAAATAATGAATGTCATGTCACAATCTAGGATATCTCTCCAAATACTTTTTTTTCGTACACAATCACTTAATTTATCAGTTAAAAATTGAGAAATCAACGTAATATCTACTGACCAAGCGGTGCTGGATTAAAACTTGATAAAAATAAATATTAAAGAAGTGAAATTAAGCTTTAATCGTGTGGAAGAAAGTGCAATCTAATCCTTAATGTCCTTTTTGTTGAGGTATTTTGGATGTCTTATGTTGTTGTAGCTGTCGTTAATGAGGGTATTCCCATCGAGTCATAACAGTGCAACTCGTAGGACGAAACAAGTAGATGGCTGGATTGTGGAATGAAATCCCATTCTCATTGTGTACTCTGATAATTGAACCGCAATTGACATCTCAAAAAATCTAGTACAACACTATCGAACAAAATACATTGACATTAGACATGATTTTATTTGAGATTTAGTAGAGAAATGTTTGACCCGTATAGAATTTGTTAGGACAAATAACCAATTGACATACATATTCACAAAAGTATTATACTTCAAGAGATTCTTCAATCAACATGCATGTGCATTTTTAAGAAATGAGGCATTCTGCATTTTCATTCATTCTCCAATCATTAGATGTGACTTTCGTATCAACTCTAAGTCAATGGATCCATCTACATATAACCGCGGTACCCAGTGGCGGAGACATCAGCGACAGTTTTACTCATCCACCGAGCCTTGGCCTTACATGTTCGTGTTCGTATTAGTCACAACCAATTCACTTCTTTCGAAAACATGTCATCATATTCATCACTTGTAAAACTCATGCATATATATACCTTTTCTTAAAATCAAGCATGCAACGTGTTTCTAACATTAACATAAAAATTCATGTTCAATATCAACATATAGATTTTAAATATGCATAAACAGCTGTCAGGGTACTGCCAGGAGTGCTAACGTATTAAGTTGCAAAAATGACAGGTTCTCAATCACACTTATCAAACGCTTTAAACCATAATTGTAATCATTTCTTAGACGTAAACTCGAGTTCAAACCTTAACTTCTATAATTCGCTTAAAACTTAGACCAGAGTCCCTTTTTAGTCCCAACATAACCAAAATTAAACCATATTTCAAAGGCTCCTAACCAAATCATGTATGATCCAATTAAACCGTCAACAACCTTGAATACATTGACATATCAACACCCAAAACGAACCATGCTTATCAAAATCAAAACTTTCAAGTGCAGGACTAGAGCCTAGATGCTGGCTGAGTAGTGGTGCAGCGCTTGTAAGCGCCTAGGCGCCATGCATCAGCGCTGCGGCGCTACAAGAGCCGAAGCTCAAGCGCTGCGGCACTAATCCTGCGGAAAAAAACCCCATTTTTCACCTCAAAGCCAAGCCATCCTACACTCACTTGGCCCGGACCAAGCTTGAACCAACCTAACCTTGACCACCACCAAACCTTCCTGCACTGCCCTACTTCAACCCCATGCTCTCGAATACACGTGAACCACCTGAACTTTCAAAAATCGAGCCACAAACACAAGAATCGATCGGTTCTCCCTTAGAAAAGAAGGGAATCAGACGTGCCTTTGGGTCTAAACGCTCGAAGATTCACACAAACGACACGAGGGACGAACACCGGAGGGACGAGAACACAACTCTCACGATTTTTCCTTGAAGATGGTGTGACAAAAGCTGTTGCGGCTCATGTGGGGAGCTGCTGGACGAGGTGGGGGCGGCCAAAAATATGAGGTGGGGAGATTAGGGTTTTAGGGGTAGGGTTTGATATTAAAATAAGTGTATACCGGGCCCATAAATAAAATTAATGAGGATGTGTAAGAGTCTAAGCCCAAAATATATTAAAATAGGCCCATTAAACCCAAAAAGCCACTCGTAAACTATTTCGTTCATGTATGTTTTTGAAATATTACCTAAACCCCCAAAAAGTCATCTGTTTAACTAAAATTGAATACCAGTTCAAAATATGGCTCGATGCCTAAAAATACCTTAAAAGCCATTTTCAAAAATTCCATAAAAATTAACCATACATTAAATAAGTAAAATAATTATGTAATAAAAACATTTTTCTTAACGGTCCCCGGTCTCTATTCCTCATTCGAACGTGAAATACTACTAAAAACTCAATTAAATGCAATATAGTAATTCATGAAATAAAAACACATATTCATGTCATAAGCATGAATTTAAAAATAATTAAATCTAATTTTAATAAAACCTTATATTTGCATGCAGTCATGTTACATCGTTCGAATTTCTAAACTTTACATGTCTTTTATTCGGGCTTACCCTTATTTGCTCTATTCTATGTACCAACATTTGATCATGAGAACGTTAGAAACAATTTTTTGATTAAACTCATCGAATCATGTTAAGAACTTCTAGTAGCATCGTCTCATGATATCATAGGTATCACTGATAGTGTAACGTCCGAAAAACCAACCTATGTAAACCACATGCATGAAAATTACTTGAATTACTTAATTGTTTTATTTAATTGATTTTAAATGTTTACTTGATGCATATTAAATGATTATATGGCATGTTTTCATGAAATTGAATGATATTACTCGAATATTCGATAATAGGCGGGAGAAAGGGGACCGGAGACGACCAAGACAAAAATAAATATTTTCACTAAATATTTTCAACGCTTCTAAATATAAAAATGATTTAATTTATTTAAAAATAGTAGAGTTCAAATTATTTTACGAGTTGAGCTTTATTTTACCAGGGAAGCCGGTTTTGGACAAACGTGGAGTTTTTAAAAGATCAAAAAAATATTAATTTTGGAAACTAGTTTTTGTAAACTTTTATTTTTCAATTAAATAAGTATTATTGGGTCAAATTTAACGAAATTAAGTATGCCCAATTGCTTTTATGCTTAGAAGCCCAAAACCTAAGCCCATTAACATGCAAATTAAATCCATAAAAATGAAATCCTAGGTCTTTTGAGAGCTTGTAGCAGCCGAAATCTTCACACACTTGCACACACAAATTTTGAAAATAAGAAGGAAGAAAAGCTAGGGTTCGTTGTTGCCCGTTCGTCCTTCCTCATCGATGATCGCGTATTCGAGTGTTTTAAACGCAAGGCACGTTTTATAAACCCTTTGACGCATCATTCAAACAATGCTATGCATTTTATGATTTATCTTTGCTTGAAAATACATTTGTACGATTGGTTCATCGGTAGATCAAATATTTTTAAAAGTTTGGATGCTTTTACGCTTGTTTTGAAAACGTTACGACTCCAAGGTATATGCTGCCAACTAGGGATGATTAATGGATAAAACATGAATAATTTAAGTGATAAACAAAGGCTGCACTATGCCAAAAATAACTTTTTACTTCAGATAATATCTGAAGTAATAGGGTACTTAAGTGCCGAAGTATATGGACGTGAAGTAATAGATGTACCTTTTACTTCGCATAATACCCGAAGTTGTAGTATTGAAAATACCGAAGTCTTTTGGCCGGTTTTGGGAGAAAAATCGGTCCAGAATTGGACCGGTGTCGAAGTAATAAATGTGTTTTACTTCATCGATTATAGTGAATAATGAAGTAGTATATCATATAACTTTCTCTTAATTATTATTTAGCGACGGAATTCATGTTCAAAACCGTCGCTATTTTGCGACGGAATACATGTTCAAAACCGTCGCTATTTTGCGACAGAAGTAATGTTAAATACTGTCGCTAGTGTGCGACGGAATTTATATCAAAAACCGTCGCTACTTAGCGACGGGGTTCATATGAGTTCCGTCGCTAATATGTTACGTAAATTAAAAAAAAATTTAATAAATCTGTGTTATGAATTGGTGCGGTAAAATATAAAAAATTTAATAAATCTGTGTTATGAATTGGTACAATCGTGTAAAAGATAAAAATTTTAAGTATCGTAAAGTGGTAAAATCGTGTAATAATAAAAATTTTAAGTGTTGTGAAATTGTAAAATCGTGTAAGTGATAAAAATTTTAAGTGTTGTGAAGTTGTAAAATTGTGTAAGTGAGAAAAAATTTTAATTGTTGTGAAGTGAAGTGGAAGAAATTGGAGAGAATTTGTATGTATTTATAGAGAGTAGTGGAAGAAAATAGAGGGAAAAATTGGTGGGATTGAATTTTTTTTGAAATGGCGACGGTTTTAGTAAAAACCGTCGCAACATTTTAAATCGGCGACGGTTAAAATTGAGTGAAATATATCCGAGGTGGAATTTTTTTGAAAATGACGACGGTGTTCTTTTAACCGTCGCCAAATTTTTAATCGGCGACGGTTGACTTTAACCTGTCGCTACTTTTAGCGACGGTCAAATAACAACCGTCGCTAAATATAGCGACAGTTTTTAAAAAACAGTCGCTAGTTTTAAATATGCGACGGTTTTTATTTGACCGTCGCTAAAATTAGCGACGGGTTTAATTAAACCGTCGCCGATTTAAAATTTGGCGACGGTTTAAAAAATCCGTCGCATGTTTTAATCTTTTTACTTCACTACTTCGTATTTTCATTATTTTTTACTTCATCAAAATTGATATGCCGAAGTAAAATATATAAAAAAAATACAGTGAAGCCCGTGTTTTTAAACATCCGAAGTAAAATATATTATTTTACTTCGCTTGTGTTATTAATGAAGTTATTGGTAATATATTACTTCGTAATTTATTTTTGCCGAAGTAACGCCTAGCGAAGTAAAATGTCATTTTTCACATAGTGCTGGAATCGATCATGGTAAGGGAATAACACCTAGGATTTCCTAGCAATTTATGTGGGAAGGTGGCTCGGCTAGTAGCTCGGCTCGGTGCATGGCTGCACAGGGCTTGGCTAGGGGGCTGGGCTGGACGTGGTCAAGGGTACGGAAGAGTCCTCGGGGGGATAGGGCTCGAGTCTTTGGCTGGGGAAGAGTCCACGCGATGAGGGACTCCTCCCCATGCTCGAGAAAGGAAGTTTTAGCCAAGGGGGCTCGATTCTAGGGCTGGCTGGTTCAAAGTTGGTCCAATAGGGTCTAAGGAGGTTGAAAAAGGTTCGGGTCAGGGGCTGGTGCAGGTTGGTTAGCTGTTGGCTCGACCACATCATGAGGTAGCTTCTTGTGCGTGGCTTGTGTGCAACAGGCTTGCAGCGCCTTTGTGCGTGGTTTAGTGGCTTGGGTTGGGTTTGACGGGGGCTGAGCGTGGTCCAGGGTCGGTGAGGGTCAGGTGGGCTCAGTGGTTGCTCGAGTAGAAGAGTCCTAGGTTGGCTAGGAGTCCTTGGCGTGAGTAGCATCTTGCGCGCAGCCTTGTGTCTTCGGCGCAGGGTTCGAGCAGGGAGTTAGGGTCTGGTTCTAAGGTTCAGGGTTGGTCAGGAGGGTACCTAGATGGGTTGGCCAGGGTCTGGCTCGAGGTGGCTCGACTAAATTAGGAGATGGCTTGGTGGTCTTGATTAAAGGTCAAAAATCGAAATTAATGAACATAATTGGAACCGTGGGTCCACGGGGGTTGTTGATGGCAAGGGTAGTTTAGGTTATAAAAAGTCTATGTTTAAAGTTTGGGAAGAAAATATTAAGTTTTGAATTTATTCGGGAATTAAACGCCTCACAAATTATTAATTAAAGAATTAAATTAAAATCCTCGAATTAAGCCGAAGAAAATTATGAAAAATTAGAATTTAGCTTAAGTAATTATTTGGGATAAGCCGATGTCATTAAAAGTAAGAAAAAATCAAAATCGAGAATTTTTACGTCTAGGGGCAAAACTGTCATTTTACACTTGAGAATTACGTAAAAGTTTTTTCGCGTTCCGAAAGGTCATAACGCATGTTAAATTATTTAAAATGATGATTATAATGAAAATTTTATATTTTATGATTTATGGTAAAAATGTGCAATTTTTACTGTTAAAATGCTATTTTTAGAAAGTTATGATATTTTATGCTTTTAAAAGAAAAAGAAAAATATTTGAGGGATATGAATTGACTGTGAAAAATGATATATGGACATGTGGGGGATCTGTTTTAAGAAGAAACGGCGAACTTACAATTTTGTAGAGATGTCGTGAAGGAAAAGACACGAGAGAGAGCCCATTTACGGGAGAAGGCCCAGAGTTTATGGAGAAGACCCTAGAGGGAGCCCGACGATCGTATTTCACGACGGTGCCTAGTGCCCGTCCCTATGGGCCATGTGGAGCTGAAGACTGATTAGTCGACCAGATGATAAAAGCTAGTCACTTTCAAAGATCAAATTTCACCCAAAATGATAAAGGATGCAAAACTTTATGATTTTACGAATTTTTTATATATATGATATATTTGTGCTTAATATTATTTTAAAAAGTTTATTTATGCTCAAATTATAAAAGTATGATTTTCAATGCATGTGATTGTATATGTATTATTTGCTACTCATGTTTAAAACGTGCTGAGTCATTAGACTCACTAGGTTTGAATGATGCAAGATTTGATGATTTGAGGAGACGCTGACGCTTGAGTGGATCGAGTGCGGTAGTACAATCACAAGGATCTTTTATTTTCCGCATTAGCTTGTTAGATATAAGATTCGAAAGATTATCGTTAATGATTTTATTAGGGAGTTTAATGCTTTATTTTATCGTTAATTGATCTTTTTAAAAGTCGATGTATGATTTTTAGTTAGTTGACGATTTAGAGATTTTTGTACAGTCGAAATTTCAAATGTTAAATTATTATGATTTACGATATTATAAGTTATTTTATTTAGTATTTTTGAGTTTATGATTTTAAAAAGAAGTTCAGGTCATTTCAGTTGATATCAAAGCTGTTGCGTATTTTCTTGATTACTCGCAAGCACACGACGTCAAGTTATAGTAAAATGTATTTTTTGAGTTCAAGTGTCGATTCCACGAGGAGTGTAAATAAAATATATATCAATGCTTGTAATTAAAATAGTCAAGACTTTATCTAGAAAAATCAATAACCAGATTGGTTTGTTTGAACGAATTAAGTGAAAACAATGAATTAATTTGATCACCGACTGGAGAATTAACTATGAGAGAGAATATCTAGAGGATTGATTTCACTAAGTTTCTACGACAACTCTTCTAATTGTATTTAACTTCATGAATTCCTATTATTTAATGGCTAAAAACACTTATGTGTTTTATTCCTCCTTTCTCAAGTGACAAATAAATTGTATCAATCAAACTTCGATTCAATTATTCCTAATAAAAATCAAAGTTTAATTGATAAATGCAAAAAATGTTCTTACCTAAACCTCGCTAAAGTTATACGCCTTTCGAACGATATAAACATTTAATGATGTGTCTCTAATGATTTATAATCCTAGTCCCTCTCCCGAGTTGTAGAATTAATCAGACAACACACAATTTATGGCCAGTAAATTGCAGTGATAAATGTGGAGAACAAAATTAAACAAAAACGGAATTCAATCATCAAAATATCCACGTCAAATCATCGTATAGACAAAGCTACGTCAACCTCTAGAATGAAAATTTAGTTCATCACGGAATCCAAGCAAAGACAAGACATATTCATAGTTTTAACATCGCTACACAATAAAATAAAGAAGCGAAGAAAAAGATAACAAATCCGAAGTTTCGTCTCTGTCCCCAAATCCGTCGTTCTTCGTATTTGTGATTGTTCTTCGCACTCTGAATCTTCGTCTCGTGTGTGCTTTTGTTTTCTCGCGTCTTTTTTTCTCTCCCAAGCCGGCTACTCATGCGTCCTCCTTCTCCAATGACGGCCCCTCTTTTTCTGACCTAGCGGCGTGCGCTTTATAAATTTTCTGGATGTTGCGCGTGCAGTAGCACGACCGCGCACGCCTTTCTATCCGTGGCTCGTATTTGTGTGCGCGTGGGGTTGCGCGTGATACGGCGCGGCCGCTCGCGCCTCTCTCTATCTTTTGGCATTTCAACGCGCGCTGGGTGCGCGTGAAGTGGCATGGCCGCACGCAACTCTCTGGTCGATGTCTTGCATGTATGCGCGCGCGGCGGCGCGTGAAGTGGCGCGGCCGTGCGCTCACCTCTGTTCGATGGTGTGCACTTCTTGGTGTGTTATCTTGCATCTTTGCACTATTTTCCTCAACTCCTGCAGTGACAGCAAAAACGAACAAAAACTGATAATTCCGTTTGAAACTAACATAATTCAAAATGGATTCTTATATAAATTAAGTGCAAATCTTGCACTTATCAAACCCTCCAAACTTGAACTTTTGCTAGTCCCGAGCAAAATGAAATAAAAGCAATTAATCAAGGAAAGATTAACGCCAACGACTGAAGTCATGGATATGCAAAAAGTGATACCGACCTCCGACTTATCTAATTTTATGTAATTCACAATATCCTAAGGAGCCACGTGTGTGTGATATGTCATTGTTCATTTACCCCATCTAATGCTCAAATAAATTTACAACACCCACTAGCCTTATAAACTCAAGAGATCTTCAGTTCAGTTCGACTCACATTTGATTAAAATACAAATTCACATTCACAGATCATCTAGGACTTTATCGGTGATTAATTGGTTCAATAAATATTCAACAAAAATATACCAAAACTGAAATCACATCATGAGATGCTTGCATGCAAATGATTAAAGTCTATACTCATTAACCATGTTTATCAGGTATCCATAAGCTTGACTTGAACAACTTTTCTCCACTAGTATATTGGATACATGTGACAAGGTTAATAGGTCTTGTAGGTTTGTAACGTTAGGCCACAGCTCACGGCTAAAATAAAGGGTATGGAAATCAAAATTTGAGAGAAATAATCGAATTTTCATCAATTTCACTATCATTTCATTCACCATCACTTTATTCTTTTCTTCCCAATTCATATCCTTCATTTCAATTTCACTCCTTTACATTCTGTTTTCATTCACCAGCCACTGATTGTTTTCTTCTCATTCATATCTTTCATCTCCCATATATTTTTTTTTCACCACTTTTGATTCACAATTTTTTTTTTCAACTCCTTTCTAGCACATTTAACTTTTTCTTTTCTTTTCAAGGAGTATTTGAATCATTACAACACCCATGAACTTATTTCTCTCAAAATTAGGTAGGACAATAAGTGTATAAGCTTCATTAGATAGTCGTTATGGGATGTAGAATAGATACAAGTGTGGGCTAATTGTATGTCGTTGACATACACCACTTGATTTTTAGTAGGTTCAAAATGGGACACTAGGGATATTTCATGTTCATTTGGTAGGCTCGAAGGCTCAAAACGGCTCCAAAGATCGCCTAAATCATTCTTATGTCATATGTTATCCGTATTTCTCCTCGAAAAATGTTCAAACAAGTTCTAGATTTCTGTCAATCCATTAGTCATCTCATACAAACCAATCACATGCAATTTTCATTCAAAATGATATATGAGTTAGGTGCACAAAAAAAAATCAAGCATCTCAATCTAATCGAGGCTCGATGGGCTAACAATTGATAATGAATAAAGAAGATAGGCTCAAAGATATTGAGAAAAATTGCCTAGAGCATCTCTGCGTGTCAGTCAATGTAATGCGAAAATTACTAAAATTCACATCCCTATTGTCCATTTAGCATCGCAAGCATGTAAGTTGTCTCTAAGCATTGATAGTATCAACAAACATGACCGTGCAACGATATTTGTGACTCTCGAATTATCATGAATACATATATACATTAAAATCATGATTTCATTTTCATCATTGGCCACACAATGACGTATCCATGACTTTTCCTAACAATTATAGCATGCAATAAATAAATAAATAAATACACGATTTTTTTTCTACTGTGCAGTTGATAACTAATCATGAAATTCATAGAATAAAAATGAAACAGAGTGAACGATAGTGCACGAACCCCCCCAAAGTTAAGTACGTGCATTGTCCCCAATGTAAAGTAATAAGGCAAGAAAAATATGGGAACACGTACCTCATACAACGCGTTTCAGGAATCGTTGTCCTCGCCTGACAGCTCGGTATCCTCGCCATCATAATCTCCTCGTCATCCTCGATAGGTCTATGTGAAACACGAACTAGCGATGTGGTGCTAAATCTCCCGAAAATTTACCCAATCAAGTATTTGTCACGCCTCGTTTCGATTGTATCTACATAATAAAACACAAATCAATGTCTAATCTTCACATGCAAAATCCTATAAAAACGCAAAGATAAATAAATTACTAAAAATAAAATAATTAGAGAAATAAAACGAAAGCGGTAAAAGATACTGGTTGGGTTGCCTCCCAACAAGCGCTTGGTTTAACGTCGTCAGCCCGACTGTCACTAACCTGCTCAAGGTGGGTCGTATGATTTCTTGGATGGCCTTATTTCCACCAGTTGACATTCAACTTGCATGGTCATCTTTCCTCGTTTCACGTCAATGATGGCTCCAACAGTAGCCAATAATGGTCGTCCTAGAATGACGTGAACGTTCTAACTATTCTCCATGTAAGTACCACGAACTCTCTTAGAACCTTCAATTTTTCAATCTAAAGTTCAACATTTCCACAATACCCAACGGTGTCCTGACTGATTTATCTGCCATCTGTAAGCTTATTCCTGTGGTATTCATCCTGCTTAATCCCAGTTTCTCGTAGAGAAAACTTGGCATTATATTCACGCTCGATCTTGAGTCACATATAGCTTTTTCCATCAATTTACCCCCTATTTCACATGATATAACAAATTCCCCTGGATCTTGCAGCTTCTGGGGAAGATTTCTTCGTGTTCCTTCTGGAAATTCCACTTCCTGGTGATCTGCAGATTCAATATTAGTGTGTATGTTCTTGAAAATTTCAAGAACTTTTTTCTTTTGAAATTCCTCTTGTAATTGTAAAAATATTTGGGGGTAGGGAAGTAAAGAAATATCAATGCTTTGATTTGAATCATACCTCTCATATTTCTTACCTCGGACTCTTTCGGTTGGAGTTCTCTTTTCATCCCGAACAGGTGTGGGTTCAACCTCCTTCTCTTCTCTGCCTACCACATCAAACTCTTCACGCTGTATAAAAATGGCATTCACTTCTCTCAGATTTGGGTCTGCAGTCTTTTGAACTGTGCCTGACGGTTGAGACGTGAGTTGCTTCGTTATCTACCCCACTTGTGATTCAAGGATTTTCAAGGTAGCACCAATACTTGCCATGTGGGTCTCTAGGTTGTCAAGCCTAGACTCAGTCTTAGCTGTCCTCTTACCAGATTCAGTAACGAATGTCCCAACCAAGTCCTCAAATGATGGCTTCCCTTCCCCATTTGATGTACTGAACCTCGGTGGAGGATTCAACACATTCTTATTATTTTCGTATGAAAAATTCTTATGATTTCTCAATCTCGGATGATAAGTATTAGGGGGAGGGTTACCTCGATATCCCCCATAGCCTCCAAAGTTCTTGTTGTTGATGTATTGGACTTTTTCAGGAAAATGTGATTCTTCAACAACAACCGGTGGTCTCTCAGTGTTTGATGTACCCAATTTATTCATAGTCGCTATCTGTGTAGTCAATGCTGATACTTGCACAGTGAGTGATGTGATGGGATCCACATCATACACTCCAGTAGTCCTCTGTACTCCTGACCTCTCAGACGGCCATTGGTAGCTGTTAATAGTCATCTGCTCAAGCAAGTCGTAGGCTTGAGCAGGAGATTCGGCAAAGATCGTGCCACCTGCCGCTGCATCCACTGTTGTCCGTGTCTGACCATTCAACCCATTATATAAAAGCTCAATCTATACACAGTCTTCAAAACCATGATTCGGGCACCTCCGCAACAACTCCTTGTACCTCTCCCATGCCTCATAAAGCTGCTCAAAGTCAGTTTTCCTGAAAGTACTAATCTCAATCTTCAATTGTGCACACTTTGCACGGGGAAAATATTTAGACAGAAATTTCGTTGCCAACTCTTGCCACATTGTGATGCTCCCTAGCGCCAATGATTGGAGCCATCCTCTTGCATGGTCCCTGAGAGAAAATGGAAACAGACACAGTCTAATAATATCATCAGGAACATTATTAGTTTCTACCATGTCTGTGATCTCTAGGAAAGTCCTAAATGAACGTTAGGATCAGCAGTGGCAGTTCCTGAAAATTGGTTCTGTTGAACCATATTTATCAGTGCAGGCTTCAACTCGTGTTGATCACTGGTCTGAAGTGATCTATGATAGGTATAGCGTCTGGCGGGTTATATCTCGCGTCCTCTATGTTTTCAGTCATTGTTTGTATTTCTTCACTTCTCGCTTTTCTTAGTTTTCTCGCAGTTCTTTCGATCTCCGGATCAAAAATAAGCAAATCAGGACTGTGCGATCTTAGCATGCACTGTCAAACAGAGAAAGTGAATAAATCAAAAAAATGAAATAAAAAGCTCTAAATTAAAATCTAGACTAATTGGTAACAATACTGATATAAATTCAAATTTTGACACTACCCGACAACGGCGCCAAAAACTTGTTGCGTATTTTCTTGATTGTTCGCAAGCACACGATGTCAAATTATAGTAAAATGTATTTTTTCTAGTGCAAGTGTTGATCTCACGAGGAGTGTAAATAAAATATATATCGATGCTTGTAATTAAAATAGTCAAGACTTTATCTAGAAAAATCAATAACCAGATTGGTCTGTTAGAACGAATTAATTGGAAACAATGAATTAATTTGATCACCGACTGGAGAATTAACTATGAGAAAGAATATCTAGAGGAATGATTTCACTAAGTTTCTACGATAACTCTTCTAGCTGTATTTAGCTTCATGAATTCCTATTATTTAATGGCTAAGAACACTTACGTGTTTTATTCCCCCTTTCCCAAGTGACGAATAAATTGTATCAATCAAACTTCGATTCAATTATTCCTAATAAAAATCTAAGTTTAATTGATAAATGCAAACAATGTTCTTATCTAAGCCTCGCTAAAGTTATATGCCTTCCGAACGATATAAACATTCAACGATGTGTCTCTAATGATCTATAATACCAGTCCCTCTCCCGAGTTGTAGAATTAATTAGACAACACACAATTTATGGCCAGTAAATTGCAGTGATAAATGTGGAGAACACAATTAAACAAAAACGGAATTCAATCATCAAAATATCCACGTCAAATCATCGTATAGACAAAGCTACGTCTACCTCTAGAATGGAAATTTAGTTCATCACAGAATCCAAGCGAAGACAATACACAATAAAATAAAGAAGCGGAGGAAAAGATAACAAATCCGAAGTGTCGTCTCTGTCCCCAGATCCGTCGTTCTTCGCATTTGTGATTGTTCTTCGCACTCTGAATCTTCGTCTCGTGTGTACTTTCTGTTTCTCGCGTCTTTTTTCTCTCCCAAGGCGGCTGCTCATGCGTCCTCTTTCTCCAATGACGGCCCCTCTTTTTCTGACCTAGCGGCGCACGTTTTATAAATTTTATGGACGCTGTGCGCGCGGTGGCGTATGAAGTGGCGCGACCGCACGCGCCTTTTTGTCTGTGTCTCGTATTTGCGCGTAGCGCGGTTGCGCGTGAATTCGCGCGGTCGCGAGCGAGATTCTGCCTCGTGGCTCGTATCTGCGCGCGCGGGGTTGCAGCGTGATATTGCGTGGCTGCACGCGCCTCGGTCTATCTTCTGGTATTTCAGCGTACGCGGGTGCGCGTAATGTGGCGCGGCCGCGCGCAACTCTCTGGTCGATGTCTTTCATGTATGCGCACGTGGCTGCGCGTGAAGTGGCGCGGCCGCGCGCGCACCTCTGTTCTATGGTGTGCACATATTGGTGTGTTATCTTGCATCTTTGTACTATTTTCCTCAACTCCTACAGTGACAGCAAAAACGAAAAAAACCGCATAATTCCATTCGAAACTAACATAATTCAAAATGGATTCTTATATAAATTAAGTGCAAATCTTGCACTTATCAAAAGCCAAGGATCCACAAAGGGTTGTGTGTCACTCCGAGAAGCTCAAGAAGTCACGCCTCAAGTATGGGTGTTTTTACTGCTTTACATTTTATATGCTAAAATTCTTTTAAAATGTTTTTATGATACATGATATAAATGTTAGTTTCATGTTGTATGTTGCATGAAAAATTTTAAATGCATGTTGGTTACGTGGTTTGGACGACGTATACAGAGAAGCCTCCTAGAAGGATTTTGCGTAAGAATGATGAGGTTATACATGAGGATGACATTCCACAGCCTCCAGCTAATCAGGACGCTAGTGCCCGTGTACTAGCCGGCATGGCTCGTTTACTAGAGCAACACGTAGGAAATGGAGCGAGGGTTAGACCGGAGGCTGCATATGAGCGATTTAGGAGGATGAACCCCGAGGATTTTCACGAAAATACTGATCCATTCGTTGCTAAGGGATGGATTCAATCTTTAGAGGTAATTTTTCGTTACATGGATATGCATGGCGGACGTTGATCGAGTTTGTTGTACCATCTATCTGCTGAAAGGCGACGCTTCCTTATGGTTGGAGGGAGCGGAGCGAGGGGTGAACATAACAACACTGACTTGGGAGGACTTCAAGAAGGTATTCTATGAGAAATATTTCATTTCTGATGTTCGTTCAAGGTTGAAGAGAGAGTTTATGAGTCTCCATCGAGGGGATTGGTTTGTTACTGAGTTTGTGCAGAAGTTTTACAGGGACTGTCATTTTGTGCCCTTGCTTGCGAATGATGCGGCGAAAAAGTTACTACACTTCCTAGATGGTTTGAGGCCGACTATCCATCATGATGTGATGCTCGGCGATCCTACTGATTATACTACTGACGTTGCCAAAGCTTTTAGACTCGAGCAGTCATTCAAAGATATTGATTGGGAGATGCAGCAAAAGAGGAATCGTGCTCAGCAAGCTAATAAAAATAATAAGAAGCCTTATACGGGACCACCTAACAACCAGAACCACCAAAACCACAAGGACAACCACCTAGAGGGAACGTTCCGAAGGCTGATGAGAAACCACTGTGCAAGGAGTGCAATCATCCACACTATGGCAAGTGCATGTGAGTCACCTACAAGTGTTTAAAGTGCGAAGTATTGGGACACAAGGTTGGGGACTGCACAAAGCCCAAGCAACCCATGACTGGAAGGGTCTATGTGATGCAAGCTGGAGAGGCTGAGGCAGAGCCGACACAACACTGATTTCTAGGTAACTAACTGTTTAACATTTTTACGATGCTTTTATTGCATGAAATGTTAAAATTGGTTAAGGGAATTGATTGGGTTAATTAAGAACTTAGAGGAGAATAAGCTACATGTTCTACCTGAACTGAATTTAGGAGTCGACATTGGGAAATTTTGGGATAGAAATACGATTTTCGAGATGTTAAGGACCGAAAAGAAGAGTAAGAATTAAGCTAAGAGGGTTAGGTATGAAGTGATTAGGAGAGCCAAGCTTTTCATTATCAAGACAAGGTAAAATTCAAGGACTAAATTCTTTAAGGGGGAGATTTGTAAGTCTTAAAAACCAAACTACGTAAACCACATGCATGCAAATTACTTGAATTTCTTAATTGTTTTATTTAATTGATTTTAAATTTTTACTTGATGCATATTAAATGATTAAAGATATGATTGCATGATTAAATGATTTTATGACATGCTTTCATGAAATTGAAGGATTTTACCCGAATATTCGATAATAGGCGAGGGAAGGGAGATTAGGGACGACCAAGATAAGAATAAATATTTTTCACTAAATATTTTTAAGGCTTATAAATATGATTAAAAATAATTTAATTTTTCTAAAAATGGTAGATTTCGAATTATTTTACGAATCGAGCTCGATTTTACCCGGGAAGCCGTTTTGGGCAAACGAAGAGTTTTTAAAAGATCAAAAATATTATTTTTGGAAACTAATTTTTGTAAAATTTTATTTTTCAATTAAATAAGTGTAATTGGGCCTAATTTAACCAAATTGAGTAGGCACAATTGTTCCTATGCTTAGAAGCCCAAAACCTAAGTCTATTAGCATGCAAATTAAATCTATAAAAATTAAATCCTAGGTCTTTTGAGAGCTTGTAGCAGCCGAAATCCTCACACACTTTCACACACAAATTTCTAAAATAAGAAGGAAGAAAATCTAGGGTTGGTTGTCGTATGTTCTTCGTTCCTCGCCGACGATCGAGTATTCGAGCATTTTAAATGCAAAGACAAGTTTTCTAAGCCCTTTCACGTATCATTCAAACACGATTATGCATGTTATGATTATCTTTGGATGAAAAATACATTTGTACAATTGGTTCATCGGTAGATCAAATATTTTTAAAATTTTGGATGTTTTTACGCTTGTTTTGAAAACGTTATGACTCCAAGGGATAGGATGCAAAATAGGGATGTTGTATGGATAAAACATGAATAATTGAAGTGATAAACAAAGGCTGGAATCGATCATGGTAAGGGAGGAACACCTAGAGTTTCCTACCAATTTATGTGGGAAGGTTGCTCGGTTAGTAGCTCGGCTCGGTGCATGGCTGCGCAGGGCTTGGCTAGGGGGCTGTTCTGGACATGCTCAAGGGTAGGGGAGAGTCCTAGGGAGCTAGGGCTCGAGTCTTTGGCTGGGGAAGAGTCTACATGATGAGGGACTCCTCCCCCTATTCACGCAAGGAGGCTGCAGCCAAGGGGGCTCGCGGCTAGGGCTAGCTGGTGTAGGGTTGGTCCATACGGTCTAGGGATGTTGAACAAGGGTCGGGTCAGGGGCTGGTTCAGTTTGGTTCGCTGTTGGCTCGACCACAACGTGAGGTAGCTTTTTGTGCGAGGCTTGTTGTGTGCAGCAGGCTTGCATCGCCTTTGTGCGTGGTTCAGGGGCTTGGGCTGGGTTTGGCGGGGCCTGAGCATGGTCCAGGGTCGGTGAGGGTCAGGCGGGCTCCGTGGTGGCTCGAGTAGAAGAGTTCTACGTTGGCTAGGGATCTTTGGCGTGAGTAGCATCTTGCACACAGCCTTGTGTTTTTTGTGCAGGGTTCGGTCGAGAAGCTAGGGTCTGGTTCTAAGGGCTAGGATTGGTCAAAAAGGTACCTAGATGGGTTGGCTAGGGTCTGGCTTGAGGTGGCTTGACCGTGGCTCGACTAAATTAGGAGATGGCTCGGTGGTCTTGATTAAGGGTCAAAATTCAAAAGTAAAGAACATAATTGGAACCATGGGTCCACGGGGGGTGGTTCATGGCTCGCAAAGGTAGTTTAGGTAATAAAAAGTCTATGATAAATTTTGGGAAGAAAATATTAAGTTTTGAATTTATTCAGGAATTAAACGCATCACGAATTATTAATTAAAGAATTAAATGAAAATCCTCGAATTAAGCTGAATAAAATTACAAAAAAAAATATAATTTAGCTTAAATAATTATTTTGTATAAGCTCATGTCATTGAAATTAAGAAAATGTCAAAATCAAGAATTTTTACGTCTAGGAGCAAAACATTCATTTTACACTTGGGAATTACGTAAAAGCTTGGCAGCGTCCCGAAGGGTCATAACACATGTTAAATGATTTAAATAATGATTTTGATGAAAATATGATATTTTATGATTTATGGTAAAGCTATGCAATTTTTACTGTTAAAATGTTATTTTTGGAAGTTATGATATTTTATGCTTTTAAAATTAAAGGAAAAATATTTTGAGGGATGTGAATTGATTGTGACAAATGATATATGATATGTGGGGGATCCGTTTTAAGAAGGAACGATTAACTTACAATTTTGTGGAGATGTCGTAAGGGAAAAGGCCTAGAGAGGGCCAATTTACGGGAGAAGGCCTAGAGGGAGCCCATTTATGGGAGAAAGCCCCAGAGGGAGCTCGTGTAGGGACCCAGACACTAATTCATTTCTTAATCATCTTTGGGAATAATTAGTTCAATTAAATAAATATGGTCTAATATTTTTTTTTAAATACAAATGCGGAAACGTAATGTAATCAATCCGATATACATATCAAACATAAAGTACATGTCTTGTACTCAATACATTCAAATCAAACTAGGGTTCAACTACTACATATCAAGTGCTGAAGCCTATCTACTTCTGATCCGGATCTCCACGCTAACTTGTCCTCTCTCATCCTCTTCCTGACCCTGATCATGTCCCACATGTTTTCATGCACACATACAAACACGACAACAGCCGGATAACTCCGGTGAGAATATAATCCAGTATAAACAATGAATAAATGCAATCATATAAAAACATATATAAAAGCATAAACATTCATCAATAACATGTATGAAATCTGAAAAAATGAATCGATATAAAACTTAAATCAACTAGTGACTCATCATTTCAGGCTCGACTCATCTCTAATCTAGGGATCCCGGTTTTTGGACATTGTCTCATATATCGAATCTCAGTGATAGGAGTTGATCTACTCCTAAGCAAACATCGATATAAACCAAACATCTAGTGTCTTGACATATCCGCCAGAGACTTGGCATATCCTGCCGACTTGGCATATCCTGCCGATGACTATGCATCTCCGCCCATGACTCAATACACGCTTTGCTATAAATAGATAGAATAAGCATATCAATTTCATTCAATTGCGAACATCAATGCAATAAAGTAAAGTATGTGGTTTTATGGGAAACCCGAGTCCAATCTGACTCGGGTCGATTTCCCGGTTAACATCGATTTATACCTTTCTTTCGTTGGTTTCTGGCTCTGTCGATTTCTCGAATTTGAAGCCTGTCAATACTCAATCTGGCAATGACAATATCGAGGAGTATAATATCAATACACCATTCAAATCAATACTGGATATAATCAGAATCAATCAAATTCTGTTTCAACAGCATAACGGCACAATCTCAATATATCCAGCAATACAATATCAATCAGATATCTATTTCAACAACTCATAATCAATAACAACACAATTATGATATCAATTCGGTATAATCTTAATCAATTCAATTCTGAAAATCATAAGAATTTCATACGGTATCCGTTCTTTGATCCGATTTCGATTATACGATATCTAACATATCAGAAACACCATATATGAATCATATCCAATTCCTTCAATAGCATATTTTCAAATCATATCAAAACATAATAAAACTTACGTCCAGTTGCAGCTCTCGTCACTAGGAACACGGTACTGCAGTCAGATTAAAATTCTGACGGACGGATCTTGCACAAACTTCAAATTCCTAAAATAAAAGGCATAAGGATTTTCAACACTTTTTCTGAAGCTTCCTTCGTTTTCCTCTTTTCGTTTCTGAATTCTGAAAGAATAACGTTGCTTATATATATAAATAAATAAATAATATATATATATATATATATATATATATATATATATATATATATATATATCAATGCATGTTAAGGGTCAAATGGCTCAACCTAAGTGCAACACGTCTCGCGCATATGCGCGACCCTCCTCGGCGCATATGCGCGAGACACTATGTCTCAGAGCATCCTCATCACGGCATCTCGCGCATATGCGCGTCCTCGCTCAGCGCATATGTGCGAGGTTCTTCACAACTCTCTGCCATCCTCGCGCACATGCACGGATCCATGTCACGCATATCCACGAGGTTCTCTGCTTACTCCGCGCATATGCGCACAGTGTGGTCGCGCATATGCGCGAGGGCTCATCCTCGCACATAACTTCAATCTTCTTTCCGGCTTTCCCGGCCTGATCTGTTCCGTATATAATCACATCAATTATCAATAAATAATTTCAGATTATTATAACAAAATTCTCGGGCATTACAGCTCGTCTATGGGAGAAGACCCCAAATGGAGTTCGACGATCGTATTTCTATGGCCGTGCCTAGTGCCCGTCCCCATGGGCCATGTGGAGCTGAAGACTGAACAATCGACAAAAGGATAAAAGCTAGTCACTTTCAAGGATAAAACTTCACCCAAAATGATAAAGGATGCAAAGCTTTACGATTTTACGATTTTATGATATATGATTTATTTGTGCTTAAAATTATTTTAAATATTTTATTTATGCTATAATTATTTTAAATAAAAATATGCTTTTCAATGCATGTGATTTTATATGTATTATTTGCTACTCATGTTTAGAACATACTGATTCATTAGACTCACTAGGTTTAAATGATGCATGATTGATGATTTGAGGAGGCACTGAAGCTTTAGTGGATTGAGTGGGGTAGTGCACTCCCGAGAGACTTTTATTTTCCGCATTAACTTGTTAGATAAAAGATTCAAAAGAATATTGTTAATGATTTTATTAGGGAGTTTTATGCTTTTTTTTATTGTTAGTTGATCTTTTTAAAGGTCGAGGTAAGATTTTTGGTTAGTTGACGATTTAGAGATTTTTGTGCACTCGAGATTTCAAATGTTAAATTATTATGGTTAATGGTATGTTAAGTTATTTTATTTAGTATTTTCGAGTTTATAATTTAAAAAATTTTGAAAAAAAGTCGAGGTCGTTTCAGATAGTGCCTGCAAAAACCAATTAGTTTTGATTAACGTACAATACGATCCTTTCATCTCATATATCGCGATCGAATATGCAACCATTGGTTAATCGAGAGTTGCATACTGGATTCGATAGCTATGTGATACACTCATGAAATATTATTAGTGACATTGTATGCACAACTAGTGAAACGACCCTCGTTTTTTAACTTTTAAATTTTATCAATTTTTTTCCTTAAAACATCAATTTTCAGAAATTGCTAACTTAAAATAACTTATCATTCCCATAAATCAAAACAAAATTAAGATATGAATCTCAAGTGCGTGAAAATCCTTAAATTGTCAATTAACCAAAAATCATATGTCGAACTTTAACAAGATCAACTAACATCAAAATAAAGTATAAAAGAATATCTCTAATAATCATGAACAAAAATATTTTAAATATTTTAACTATCAAGTTAATGTGGAAATAAATGTCCTTCGGGAGTATACTGCTTGTCTCGATCCACTCAAGCTTCAGCGTCTCCCTCAATATCATCATCTTCAGCATTCAAACCTAGTGAGTCTAATGACTAATCACATTCTAAACATGGGTAACAAATAATACATATACAAGCACATGCATCAAAATCATACTTTTATTTAAAATAGCATTTTTTAATCATAAATAGATCATAAATCGTAAAATCATAAATCTTTCAATCATTTACCATTTTGGGTGAAGTTTGATCCTCGAAAGTGACTAGTAATTTATCTTCTGGTGGACTCATCAGTCTTAGCTCACCATTGCGCATAGGGACGGACATTAGGCACCAACGTAAAATGGAAATACGATCGTTGGGCTCCCTCTGGGGCCTTCTCCCATAAACGGCTCCCTTTGGGGCCTTTTCCCTCACGATATTTCCAAAAATCATATATCATATCCTCTTTGTCACAGTCAATTCATATCCTTCAAAATATTTTTCTTTTCTCCTTTTTAATTTATAAAATATCATGACTTTCCCAAAATAGCATTCTTGCAGTAAAAAATGTACCGTAAATCATAAAATATCATATTGTCATCAAAATCATCATAATATATCATTTAAAATGCGTTATGACCTTTCGGGATGCTTCCAACCCTTTTCGTACTATCCAGGTGTAAAATGACTGTTTTGTCCCTGGACATAAAATTTATCTTTTTTGACTTTTTCTTACTTTCATTGACTCTAGATCATCCCAAATAATAATTTAAGTTTAAATAAATTTTTCCTATTTTATTTAGTTTAAATTCTAGGCTTTCGATTTAATTTCTTATTTACTAATTTGTGAAGCATTTAATTCCCGAATTAATTTGAACTTTAATATTTTAATCCCAAACTTTTATCATGAAATTTTCATACCTAAATTACCCTAGTGAACCATGAACCGACCCCGGTCGACCAGGGTTCGAACCATTTTTCTTTCTAAACCCTAAACTCGAACCCTAGCCTAATCATATTGAGCCACGGCTCGATTTCATCGAGCCACCACCAAACCATCATGGAAAATCCCCTCACTCGAGCCTCCTAGAACCTCACTGACCTAGCCTATCCCAGCGCACCAGTTCCTAGCCACAAGACCATCCCCTACGCATGAGTCCCTAAGAACCGCGCGAGTCCCCTCATGCTTTGGTCGAGCCACCATGGACTAAGCCGGACCAGGCTGAGCCCTAACCCTAGACCATCCTCCCTAGACCCCACTGGACCAGCCTAGACCACCACTATCCGAGCCGTGCACCCCCTTGAAGGAACCAGCCTCTGCATGCACGGCTCGAGTCCTTGTGTGCGTGAACTCCTCTGTTGTTGCAACTGCCGAGTCTAGCCATGCTAGGACTCTTCCTAGCGTCGAGTCACATCCAGAAACATGACCTATCCCGGACCGAGCCCTAGCGCCCTGCTCCTCCAAGCCGCAGCCTTCCCTCACGTGAAGCCCTAGAAAACCCTAGGCATATTCTTCCTAGCCAAGCTCGACTCAAGCCCTCGTTTTCACCTTAAATTGTCCTTGTTCTATCCGAAAATCAACATATGTTGGCAGCGTACTCGTTGGAAATCATATCACGTTCATACATACGTAAAAACTTTCAAAACTTTAAAAATAATCGTCAAAATGTCACGCAATTTAAACTCCAATATTTTTCATGCAAAATAAACAAAACATGCATATTATGGATTGAATGATGTGTCAAGGGAGTTTAGAAACATGTCTTTTGCGTTTTAGAACGCTCGAAAATACGCTCATCGACGTGGGATGTGAGGAATAACGAACGGGCGACGAAAACTCCTAGTTTTCTCCTCTCCAAATTTATAAAATATTTATGTGTTGTGTGTGAAGATTTTGGCTGGTATGGGGTCTCCAAAGCCTAGGTTTTTATTTTATAGATTTTAATTTGCATGATAATGGGCTTGGATTTTGGGGTTTCAAGTTTAGGAGCAATTGAGTCTACTCATCCTAGGTAAATGTAGTGCCCAAATTCAGTACACGTATGACCCATGCATTCATTTAATTATTAGAACATTTAATTATTTTTAAATGAGTTTTAGCCATGCATAATTTATGAAAATGCATTATTTTAAATTATTCATGTTTATGTGATGCACGTTAAAATGTCTTTTTCAAGTTTCATGCTTCAGGCGATTATTCGAGGCGGGATCGAGGAAAAGACCCGGTGACGATTTTTGGCAATTTTTTTAAATGTGGTATTTTATTTTTTTTTGAGCTTGGGGCATTTTAATAATTTATTTAGATTTAGTGTGTTAAAGCCTAAATTATTAATTTAGGGATTTTTGGAGTTTCAAAACTCTTAAAGTGGGTAGTTATGCATTTTATCTAGATTAGGAGATTTTATTAGGATGTTTAGTGGTGCACAATTTTATTGACTTGTTAATGGAGTTAATATTTCAAATTAAGTTGTAATTATTAATTTAGCAAATTAGTCTCCTAATTAACCCAAAACACACGCGCACACACACACTTTCACACAAAAAACAACACACACAAACACAATTCTTTTTACTCTCTCCCTTTCATTTTTAAGAAGAAAACCTAGGGTTCTTGAGTAGGTCAGCAGCCGCCCCCTTCCCTTTAATTCCCAGCAAGTTTTGATCGGTTTTTATTCCAAGAAAAGCGTGCCACGTTCGTCCCGGATCAATCCTCGCGCCATCTCCGCTTCGGTATCGCCGTCTCGGTAACGTTTGGTATCAAAAGGCACGTATAATCTGTTTTTTCTGCATCGATCTTGTCATAGTATGCGTCGTGTTATTTTATGCGTGAAAATCCATGTGTGACGTTCGTCGTTTGAGCGGAAAATGGTTTGAATGCGTTTGAAATACTTTTTAGATCTGAAATCTCGTAACTTACTGTTCTGATGAAAACTGCGATTTTTCTGTCGGGATTTTGAGAAAACTTTCAACTAGAAAATTGTAGAACTTTTCGATACCTTCGATTTGATATAAAATTCGAGATTTTTGGATGAAAATTGAGTGAGTTATGATGTTTTTCGTGGGACTGCTCAAACTGCGACTTTTACGAAAATTGTGTTCTTGAAGTTTTTGTTGCAGGCTTCGTTGGGGATCGACGGGTGATCGTTGCTGCGTCTAGGTATCATTAGTATGATGTTGGGATGTTATTTGATACGTCGTATAGTGTCGATAGGCACTCGAATGCGTTAGGAGTCGTGGGAAACGAATTGGTGTCAATTGCTATGCTTTGAATTGTATGTGTTGTAAGGTGAACTCATTGCTTTGGGTGTTTGTACGAATTTGGTTGATGTTCTGGCATGCTAAGGTGGGTCTCGGGGTGTCGTTTCATAGTCCGTGTAATCGAGTCTAGGATGTTAAGCAAAGCATGTACAGAAATTTCGTAAGTTCGCGACCACAGTAGGTACACGGACCTTGGCACGGGGTCCGTGCCCCTCCCCTTTCCGAGTACTCCCTTCACAGTAGGTACACGGACCCTGACCGGGACCTATAGACGGGGTCCGTGCCCTTCTTTTTCGACACACACACCAGGCAGTACCTACACGGACCCTTACCCGGACCCTAACACGGGGTCCGTGCCTTTGCTTTCCTTCGGTGTCTATTTCCAGAGCATACACGGACCCCTACACGGATGTAGGTATGGGGTCCGTGTCCTTCGTTTTTGGGAAAAATAATTTAGTATGCTTTGAGGTTAGACGTCATGATTTAGTGCAAGGATTATCAAGGTCGTGTCATGGGAAATTTTAGAATGTCCTAAGTAATGATTGAACTCGAGAGTAAGTATGATTTCTACGCTAAGTTATGCAAGTTAAGTATGCAAATTCATGCTAGTATGTGCAGCAACGGTCCCAGTTGAAGTCCAACGAATCCCTCAACGCCAGGTAAGTATGTATGACGTGCAAAGGAAATATTTTAAGTTTTTGAGATATGCTAAATGTCTTGTGACCAAATTATGAATGGGTTTGGAAGTCGGTGAACGTGGCCGAGGACCTCTCCGCCCCGTTAAATTATGAACAGGTTAGATCGTGGTTGAAAAGCGTTAAATTATGAACGGGGACCAACCAGCCCGTTAAATTATGAACGGGGATCTCATGTATGCGGCAGTGGATACGTCCCTGTCAGCCCAGTACTCTGGTGTGTCTGATCAGGCGTTTATTATGTATGGGTCACTTGCTTTGAAACATCCTCTACGAAAAAAATGATGAAGTCATGTATGTTTTAGTATGCTCAAGTATGCAGTTATGATTATGAAAGTTTCACGTTATGGCACGTCTATATATGTATGCAAGTTCAAGTTATTATGCAAGCTCAAGTTTCAAGTTATGTGCGTTCTATTTTTAAGATGCATGCGATTTTATTATGTAATACTCGTTATCCCAGTTTATACGTGTTGAGTCTTTAGACTCACTAGACTTGATCGATGCAGGTGACTATGTGGATGAGGAGACGGGAGGTGGCGACCAAGGGGCAGACTTGGACTGAGTGGAAGGCTAGACCCGAGGACCGCCTACGTTATTTTAAAACTTTAAGCATGAAAACATTTATACTCTGATTTTATGAGTGGATTGTGATACATTTTGAGACAGCTTTTTCTTTTAGCAAATTTTAATTGTGATGGTTGATTTCAAAGATAGCTTTATGAATGATGAGTGACCGCCGTATGGGGTTTCTATTAAGAAAATTTTTAACTTTTATCCAAGTTAAATGATGACTAGGACGAATAAACCGCGCTATTAGGAGGTTTCAAAACTTATTAAGGAAATATAAAATAAAAAAAATAAATTTAATAGACAGTTTGCGACGGATTTTACTAGAACCGTCGCTAATAGCGACGGTAAAATTATTAACATTGAAGAATAGACAGTTCAGCGACGATTTTTAATAAACCGTCGCTAATTAGCGACTGGTTTTAAAAACTTCGTCGCTAATTAGCGACGGTTTAATATTTTCATAAAATAAAAAAATTAATTTTAATAATTTTAAAAAAAAAACTTAGAATCGGACTCTGCTAACAATATTAATGATCTTAACTAACACTTAAAAATTTACAAAAAATTAAAGCGAAAAAGTTTACCCTAACTCGAAACTAAAATCGTGTAAGAGAAAAAAAATTTAAGTGTTGTTAAGTGGTGTGGATGAAATGGAAAGAGAGTATTTTATAGACAGTTTGCGACGAGTTTTGGTAACACCGTCGCTAATAGCGACGGTAATATTATTAACCTTGAAGTATAGACGGTTTTGCAATCACCGTCGCTATTTTACCAAAAGCATAAAACAAACTGTCTATAAATATACTCTCTTTCCATTTTCATACACACCACTTCACAACACTTAAAAAATTTTCTCTTACGCGATTTTAGTTTCGACTTAGGGTAAACTTTTTCGCTTTAATTTTTTGTAAATTTTTAAGTTTTAGTTAAGATCATTAATATTGTTAGCATAGTCCGATTCTAAGTTTTTTAAAAAAATTTATTAAAAGTAATTTTTTTATTTATGGAAATAAAAACCGTCGCTAATTAGCGACGAGTTAGATCATCGTCTCTAATTAGCGACGGTTTGTAAAACTCCGTGGCTAATTAGCGACGGTGTAACAAACCGTCGCTAATTAGCGACGGTTTAATATTTTAACGTATGGATGTTTCTATTAAAGAAAATTTTAATTTTTCCGCAAATTTTAAGTATGAAAATACGGTTCGTTACAGTAAATTATGCTCAATAACACTTATTTAATTGAAAATAAACATTTATAAAAATTAGTTTTCAAAATAATGCATTTGATATTTTAAAAGTCCCTTATTTCCCCAAACCGGCTTTCGGATCAAATCTAGTTCGTCTTATAAAATAATTTGAACTCTATCATTTTTTGAAAAAAATTAATCATTTTAATCATAATAATAAGCCTTGAAAAATATTTAATTTGTCTCGGTCATCCTCGATTTCTTTTCCCCAGCCTATTATCGAATATTCGTGTAAAATCCTTCAATTTCATGAAATCGTGCAATTTAAACATGTAAGCATGTAAAATATATCAATTAAGCATTTAAAATCAATTCCGTAAAATAAATATGCAATATAAATCATTTGCATGCATGCAGTTTACGTGGTTGGTTTTTTGACGTTACAAATCATCGCCCTCTTAAATAAAATTTCGTCCTCGAAATTATGACGTACCAAATAATTCGGGATAACGACTCCTTATCTCTGATTCTGTCTCCCAAGTAGCTTCTTATGCCAAGTGATTTAGTCATTTGACTTTGACTATCTTTATTACCTTGTTTTGCAACCTTCTTTCTTGTCTACCCAAGATTTGAGTAGGCTTGTCCTCATATGACAAGTTTGGTGTAAGTTGCAGTGGCTCAAAGTGCATTTGAAACGTCCATTTCATTTTACTTAAAAAGTAATAGAATTTTTTTTTTCATTTCCTAAGTGATCGGCCTGAATACATATACACACATACTTAAAATTTTTTGACACCTTTTTAAAAATAAAACAACCAACAATATTTGAAAATTGGAAAGAAAGAGTTTAAAACATAAAATTGTCAAATGTTTTACCCATTCTAACCTTGGCAATATTTCGAAACAAATCTAACACTAACAACCTCTCCAAAACCACTCAAAAGCTTAATAAAAGTTGTAAAAATCTTTAACATAATCTTTAAATCATAAATCATATCATAATGCAGAAAATCTAGCGCTGGTCTTCTAGTTTTATGCACCTTCAGTCTAGCAAGATCAACCATCAAAACCTCCATCAACATTAATATCATGCTCACATGCATCCATCACACCTAATGAGTCTAAAAACTCAGCAAACTTGAAACGTCTGCTATTCGTTTTGCTTCAAACGTACTAGTAATTTTTTTCCTCCTTAATCCACATAATTCAAAATATACATATATATACTTTAAAATACCTTGACACTATTTTTAAAATAAAACAACCAACTAATAATTACTACTCAAAGGAAATTATATAAATCGTAAAATCGCCAAACATTTACCAAACCTAAGAAACAGTATTTGAAATGTATAGCACATACTATAAACTCTCGAAAATCTCTCTTACCATAAATAAAAGTCATAAAATATCTTTTAACATAATCTTAAAATCATAATTCATAACTAGTGCGGAAAACTAGCGTCGGTCCTTGGGTTATGCGCACCTTCAGTCCAGCAAAGTCAACCATCATGACCTCTAATATCATAATTATCAATATCACCTTCATCAATCACACCTAGTGAGTCTAAAGACTCAAAACATCATATTCTTGATAACAAATACTACGCATATAGATCACATACAACCGTGAAAAATACTTGTATTTAAAATATCGTTTTCATAAATATGCATAAATAATAAAAAATAACAATTTTGTAAACATTTTCATGATGCATAAATTTTAAATAAAAACATTTTCATAAATTCATAATATTTCATAACCTTTTGCATAAACATTTTCATATAAACATAAACATATTCATATTCGTATCCATATTCATATCAACATATTCATATCATCATATTCATATCAATATTCATATTCGTATTCATATACGTGTTTGTTGAATTCAGATCGTGATTGTGACTCGTATTTGTACTCGTATTGGGTGATTGATCCATCTATAAAAACCACAGTACCGGGTGGCGGGCACACCAGCAACACTCTCACCGGTCAACTGGGTCTTGGTCAACGTATTAACATATTAACGTATTCATTTCTGTATCCATGAAAACATGATCGTCGGGCTCCCACTGGGATCATAACCCTCACGACATCTCCAACATATCACCGTATTAGTTGCAATCCCTTCACGTCCTTCAACATTTCGTATTTCCATCACTTAATAAAAACATGCATATAACATTGTTTTTCTTTTAAATCAAGCATGCAACATATATTTTAACGTTTTTATTTAATCATAAAAACCATAAACATTTAAATAATAAATCATAACATATTAAATCATAACATTTAAAATAACGTTTTGACATACTGAATCATATACATTTCCATAAACATTTAAAATCAACATGTTAGCATATAAAAATCCATAAACATTTTAAAATAAACATTTTGGCATATTAAATCATAAAAACATCCATAAACATTAATCATTTTAGCATATAAAATAGCATCAAGACAATGCCATTACGTTTACTAATTTTTAGGTGTAAAATTGTTGTTTTACCCTTAGACGTAAAATTTCACGTTTTTGACTTTTTTTACTTCCATTGACTCTAATCTCTCCCAAATAATTATTTAAGCTTATATGAATTTTCTCATATTTTTATTTAGCTTAAATTGAAGACTTTTCAATTAATCTTTAAATATAACATATGATGAGTTTTAAATCCCGAATTAAATCAACCCTAATATAAAATTTTCAAATTAAAACTTAGACTTTTAATAAATATTTAAGCTTAAATATAATTTTTCATAATTTTATTCCGCATAAAACTAGGTGTTTCAATTATTTCTTTAATTAACGTTTTGTTAGACGATTAAAACCCGGATAAATCCAAAACTCCATATTTTCTTCCCAAATTTTAAACATAACATTTTTATTATTTATTCTACCCTAGTGAGCCATGGCCCACACTCGTGGGCCCATGGTTCTAATTTTACTTCTTAATAATTCGAAATTGACACCTTAACGAACCACCCGAGCCATCTCCCCATTTTACTCGAGCCATGGTCAAGCCACCTCAATCCAAACCCGAGCCAACCCACCTAGGCACCCTCCTGACCAATTAGAACCCATAGGAACTGCCCTTAACTCCAAAACCGAAGCATTACTAGAGCTGCAATAACCAGCCGAGAAACCCACCTAAGCACCCTTGAGCCATAATCATTTTTCCATGAGCCAAGATCGATCCCTATTGAGCCAACCTCGACCCAGACCCCCTATGGATCCTACTGGACCCTTAGAACCTAAGGACTCGACCCCAGCCCCTGAAACCAAAGCTACACCAGTAGCACCTATCATTGCCGAGAACCCACCTAGCCTAGGATTCTAGTTCTCTTGCTTAGTGTGGGGACCCGGACGCTAATCATCTTTTTAATTATGATTGGGACTAATTAATCAATTATAATAAACAGGGTCTAATTTTTTTTTTTAAAATGCGGAAGGTAATGGAATCAAACTACTATACATATCAGTATAATAGTATCAGTCTGATAAAATATACAATCATACATACTCAGGTTCAACAACTACTATCAAGTGTTTAAACCCTAGCTCTAGTCCAAGTCCGGTATCACCACTCTAATCTCGATCTGTCTTCACCTCTGTGACCCTGTACCTGTCCCACCTGTTGTCATGCACACATACAAACAAGACAACAGCCGGATAACTCCGGTGAGATATAAATATCCCAGTATAAACAATGTATTACATGCAATCATATAAAACATATATAAAAGCATAAACAAACATCGAAACATGTATCTACTCTGACTACATGAATCAATGACTCGTGATCTAATCTTATCTTATCTCAAATCTAGGGATCCCAATCTAATGTAGACTTGGTATGCTGTATCGAGTGTGTCTGAGATAGAAGTCGATCTACATCTAAAGCTCGTCGATACACCGTAAGTCTAGAGTCTTATCGGTTCTGAGAAAGACTCGACGGTTCTGCCCTAGCTAGGCTGTCTGCCCTAGACTCGGACTCTGACTTTGTTCTAAGTCAATACATTAACATATCAATCTGATAATCTGCAAATATCAATGCAATAAAATCAAGTATGTGATTTAGGGAAACTCAAGTCAAACCTAACTCGAGTTGTGCAATCCCGAATCAACATTAATTTATACCTTTCTTGCTGTCGCTCTGATACCATCGAAGTCTGTCACTGTTCAATCTGGCCATGACAATATCAATATTCTGTATCAATATTCTAATCAAATCACAACATCTCTGTTTTATCAAATTCTGACAGTACAACAGTGCAATCTTGCGATACTGATAATACTATATCAGTCTATATTAATTCCAAACGTTTACAATCAACCACCATATAAATCTGATATCAATTCTAGTCAATTTCCTTCTGAAATCATAACAATTCCATATTCAGTCCGTTTCTTAATCTGACTTCGATTCTACGTTGTCTAACATGTCAAGAATAACATATATGACGTGTGTTCAATTCTAACAACATCATAATTTCCAAACATGCCAAAATGTAGTAAAACTTACGTCCAGTTGTAGTCTACGTCGATAGGAGCTCAGTACCGAAGTCGGATTTAAAATCTAACAGACGGATTGATCGTAAATCAAATTCTGAAATCAAAAGCTATTTTCCCCCGAAGCCTTCGATTTCCCTTTTCTTTCTGAAGGAATTTCGTTTGTACATATATATATATATATATATATCTATACGTTGCATGATTTCAAGACGTGGCCTCTTCCTTTTCAAAACACGTCTCTCGCTCGGGCGGACATAAATTTCCGCCCGGGCGAGCAACTCTCGGCCCTTCTGCGCGATTCAGTCTCGCTCGGGCGGACAAAAACTTCCGCCCGGGCGAGACACTTTCGGCCCTCTTGCATAATTCCGTCTCGCTCGAGCGGACAAAAACTTCCGCCCGGGCGAGACACTTTCGGCCCACATCTTGGCTCTTCCTATTTCTTGGTCCAATAAAATCTCGGACTGGCCCGGCTATAACCACATTAAGTCATAATCCATAATCTCATATTAATCTAATTAAAATCTCGGGCATTACATTTCTCCCCTCCTAAGATACGATTTCGTCCTCGAAATCACAGGTATTTTATTCGTATCACTAAGGAGTATATATATACAAAACTGTATGCAAATTTACATCATCGAAATAACTCTGGGAATTCTTGTCTCATATCTGTTTCAGTTTCCAGGTTGCTTCTTCAACACCATGACGAGTCCATTGAACTTTTACAAGTGGAATAGTCTTCGTTCTGAGCTGTTTTTCTTTACGATCGATAATCTGAATCGGTTTTTCAATATAGCTCAAGGTCTCATCCAGTTCGGCCTCGTCTGGTTGAATAGCATGTGAAGCATCAGGAAGATACTTCTTTAGTAACGATACATGAAAGACATCATGTATTCCTGATAATGAAGGCGGTAAGGCTAGTCGATATGCACGATCTCCTATCTTCTCGAGAATCTCATAAGGCCCAATATATCGTGGAGACAATTTCCCTTTCTTGCCAAATCTGACAACTCCTCTGAAAGGTGAAATCTTCAAAAATACTCTGTCTCCAGCCTCGAATACCAATGGTCGTCGTCTGACATTGGCATATTTGGCCTGTCTGTCTTGTGCTGCCTTCATTTTCTTCTGAATTAGCTTCACTTTTTCTGTCATATCTCTGATCATATCTGGTCCAATTGCAGGAACTTCAGAGATATCATCCCAATATAGAGGGGATCTACACTTCTTTCCGTACAACGCTTCAAATGGTGCCATCTCAATGCTCGTCTGATAGCTGTTGTTGTACGAAAACTCACAAAGCGGCAATGCATCTTGCCAATTAGTGCTGAAATCTAGCACTACTGCCCTCAGCATATCTTCCAGTGTCTGGATAGTCCGCTCTGACTGTCCATCGGTCTGTGGATGATATGCGGTACTCAGATGTAACTTCGTACCGAGAGCCTGTTGCAAACTCTGCCAGAAGTGCGAAGTAAATCGAGGATCACGGTCTGATACAATCGACTTCGGCACTCCATGCAATCTGACCACTTCTCTGACATAGATCTCTGCCATCTGGTCAAATCTGTACGTCATCTTGTACGGTATAAAACATGCGGATTTGGTCAATCTGTCAATCACGACCCAAATCGCATCACAACCTTTGGAGGAACGCGGCAACTGCGTCACAAAATCCATGGAAATGTGATCTCATTTCCACTCAGGAATGGACAAACTCTGTAATAATCCTCCTGGTTTCTTTCTTTCTGCTTTTACCTGCTGGCAATTCAGACATTTGGAAACAAATTCGGCAATGTCAGTCTTCATTTGTTTCCACCAGAACTGTCTCTTCAAATCATTATACATCTTTCTACCACCAGGATGAATACTAAATCGACTGTTGTGCGCTTCTGACAATATCTGTCGTTTCAAATCTGAAATATTCGGCACAACCAGGTGATTATTCACATACAGGACATTATCACGTACCTGATATTCTGATCGATGTCCTGCTCTGACTATCGATACTGATTTCTGTATATTCTGATCAACCTTCTGAGCTGCCTTAATTCTCATAATCAGCTCTGGTTCTACTTGCATCTTATAAAGTCTTAACGGTCTATAATCTGTTTCAAATTCTAATCCAGACAAGCAGCAGTCTTCTATCATATTTGAAACACCTATAGTCGATAAGGATAAAGAACATACCTTGCGACTTAATGCATCTGCTGCTGCATTAGACTTTCCTGGATAGTATTTGATTTCACAATCAAAATCTTTAAGCAAATCAAGCCATCTTTGCTGTCTCATATTCAATTCAGATTGTGAAAACAGATATTTCAAACTCTTATGATCAGAATATATCTCAAACTTCTCCCCGTAAAGATAATGTCGCCATATCTTTAATGCAAAGACAATGGCTGCCAATTCTAGGTCATGAATTGGATAACGGGTCTCATGTGGTTTAAGCTGTCTTGAGGCATAAGCGATAACATGCCCTCGTTGCATCAGCACACATCCCAACCCTCTGTGAGAAGCGTCGCAATAAACCACAAAATCACCAGTACCGGATGGAATAGTCAACACCGGTGCACTGGTCAACCTCTTCTTCAACTCCAGAAAACTGGTCTCACATTCTTCAGACCAAACAAATGGAGCATTTTTTTGAGTTAGCCTGAGTAATTGGTTTAGCTACGCTCGAGAAATCCTTAATGAAACGACGATAGTATCCCGCTAAACCCATGAAACTGCGAATTTCAGGCACTGACGTCGGTCTTGGCCAAGAAATCACGGCTTCTACTTTACTGGGATCAACTGATATACCATCTCCCGATATAATATGACCCAGAAATACTACTTGTCTCAGCCAAAACTCACATTTCGACAGTTTAGCATATAATTTCTCAGCTCTTAAAATTCGCAACACAGTTCTTAAATGCTCAGCATGCTCACTCATATTCTTTGAATAAATCAAGATATCATCGATGAAAATAATCACAAATTCATCGAGATATTTCTGGAATACACGGTTCATCAATCCCATGAATACAGCTGGAGCATTCGTCAGACCAAACGGCATGACAATAAATTCATAGTGTCCATACCTGGTTCTAAATGCCGTCTTTGAGATATCAGAATCTCTGACTCTCAGCTGATGATATCCCGATCTTAAATCAATCTTGGAATATACTGAAGAACCCTGCAACTGATCGAATAAATCATCAATACGAGGCAAAGGATATTTATTCTCTACCGTTGCCTTGTTCAGTTGCCGATAGTCGATGCAGAGTCTCATCGAACCATCTTTCTTTCTTACGAACAGTACTGGAGCACCCCAAGGAGACACACTCGGTCTGATGTACCCCTTGGCCAGTAAATCTTCAAGTTGGTCCTTCAATTCTTTCAGTTCAACTGGTGCCATTCTGTACGGAGCTCTAGAGATCGGCACTGTACCTGGCATCAGTTCAATGCTGAAGTCTATTTCTCTGACTGGAGGTAATCCCGAGATCTCTTCTGGGAAGACATCAGCAAATTCACGTACCACTGGCAGATCTGCCAATACTGGACTCGACTTCAGTAAATCTACTGAGTATACAAGGAACCCTTCTGCTCCTTTCTGTAGCAATCGAGTTATAGATAATACGGATACTAAAGGAATTCTCGATCTAGAACCCTTCCCGTAAAATTTCCACTCCTCAGCCATGTCTGGTCTGAATCTTACTATCTTGTGGAAACAATCAACTGTTGCTCTGTACTTGGTTAGCATGTCTATACCGATAATACAATCAAAATCGGACAATCCAAGTACGATGCAATCTAATTCAATCTCATGCCCGTCATACTGTAGTACACAATGGTTAACCGAATTTACGGATATCAAACCCATCCCCAACGGAGAAGAAACAGACACTACAGTAGCTAAAGACTCTACAGGCAATGCATGACTCAATGCAAATCGCTCAGAAATAAATGTGTGTGAAGCACCGGTATCAATTAATACGTAAGCAGAGTAACCACATAAAGAACAGTTACCTGCTACAACGTCATCTGGGGCTTCCTGGGCCTGCTCCTCTGTCAAAGCGAAGACTCTGGCCTGCTGTCTCGGAGGCTGCCCAACTGTCTGGCTTCCTCCGGGCCTCTGCTGTGACTGAGCTGGCGCTGGCTGAAATGTGTGAACAGCAGCTGATCGTCTCTCAGTCTGTGCTGCTGATCCCGATGACTCAGCCCCCTGAAATCTTTGGGCACCTCTCTGTGGACACACTTTAGCAAAGTGTCCCGGCTGTTTACAGAAGTTGCAACTACCAGTCACTCCCTGGCATTGCTCAGTTGCATGTCTTCCTCCGCAAGTCTTGCAATAAACTCCAGTGTAACTCTGGCTCAGTCTGGAACCACCGGAGCTGGAAGAACTACTCCCCGATTTCTTGAATTGCTTTCCCTTAGCTTTCAAAAATTCCTTCTTTCCTCCACTACTGCTGCCGCTCTCAAACCTGGGAGGTGTCTGCTGTGGTCTCGGTGCTGGAGGCACAAATGAAGCCCCTTTCTGTCTCATCAGACCGGCTTCTGCTCCCTTGGCTCTGTTCAGGGCATCAGTAAAATTATCCGGTCGCCCTGTGTTCACCAATGTGAAAATGTCGGGGTTCAAGCCATTGATGAACTGGTCAGCAGTAGCTTCTTCGCTGTCAGCCACATGTGGAGCAAATTTCAGCAAGGAGGAGAACTTTGACACGTACTCTTCTATGTTCATCTGTCCCTGCTTTAAATTGGCAAATTCCGCTCCCTTGTCCTTCCGGTACGACACTGGGAAGAAACGTTGATAGAATTCAGTTCTAAATATATTCCAGGTAATCATCGTACCTCTATGCTCCATGGCTCTCTTTCTTGTAATCCACCAGTCCTTGGCAACATCGTGTAACTGGTGTCCAATCAATTTCACTCTCTTCTCATCTGTATAATCCAAGGATTCGAACAGCATCTCTATATCATCGAGCCAACTCTCGCATTCCACAGCGTTCTCTGTGCCTTTCAAGGTCGGCGGATGAAATGATTGAAATCGTTTCAATAACGTTTCCATTGGAGTTGGAGTGACATCCATTGGAGGATTTGATGTACTTCCCTGTTCTGGTACTCGTCTCGGAGGCATATCTGAGAATCAAATAGATTAACACAAATACCACAATTCTGTAGCAATCCTCCTCTGATCATCTTACTGCTGATCTAGAATCAATACTGATCTAATCTCAATATAACATATTACTATATCAATTCAGATAAACAAGTAACATGTAATAAAGCAGTAAGACATGCTAGCATTCAAAAGCAGGAAAGAAAACCTCAATCTACCCCGCTCACTAGCCTCTTCTATCTCAATCTAAAGGATCTATCGCTCTGATACCACCTGTTGTGGGGACCCGGACGCTAATCATCTTTTTAATTATGATTGGGACTAATTAATCAATTATAATAAACAGGGTCTAAATTTTTTTTTTTTAAAATGCGGAAGGTAATGGAATCAAACTACTATACATATCAGTATAATAGTATCAGTCTGATAAAATATACAATCATACATACTCAGGTTCAACAACTACTATCAAGTGTTTAAACCCTAGCTCTAGTCCAAGTCCGGTATCACCACTCTAATCTCGATCTGTCTTCACCTCTGTGACCCTGTACCTGTCCCACCTGTTGTCATGCACACATACGAACAAGACAACAGCCGGATAACTCCGGTGAGATATAAATATCCCAGTATAAACAATGTATTACATGCAATCATATAAAACATATATAAAAGCATAAACAAACATCGAAACATGTATCTACTCTGACTACATGAATCAATGACTCGTGATCTAATCTTATCTTATCTCAAATCTAGGGATCCCAATCTAATGTAGACTTTGGTATGCTGTATCGAGTGTGTCTGAGATAGAAGTCGATCTACATCTAAAGCTCGTCGATACACCGTAAGTCTAGAGTCTTATCGGTTCTGAGAAAGACTCGGCGGTTCTGCCCTAGCTAGGCTGTCTGCCCTAGACTTGGACTCTGACTTTGTTCTAAGTCAATACATTAACATATCAATCTGATAATCTGCAAATATCAATGCAATAAAATCAAGTATGTGATTTAGGGAAACTCAAGTCAAACCTAACTCGAGTTGTGCAATCCCGAATCAACGTTAATTTATAACTTTCTTGCTGTCGCTCTGATACAATCGAAGTCTGTCACCGTTCAATCTGGCCATGACAATATCAATATTCTGTATCAATATTCTAATCAAATCACAACATCTCTGTTTTATCAAATTCTGACAGTACAACAGTGCAATCTTGCGATACTGATAATACTATATCAGTCTATATTAATTCCAAACGTTTACAATCAACCACCATATAAATCTGATATCAATTCTAGTCAATTTCCTTCTGAAATTCATAACAATTCCATATTCAGTCCGTTTCTTAATCTGACTTCGATTCTACGTTGTCTAACATGTCAAGAATAACATATATGACGTGTGTTCAATTCTAACAACATCATAATTTCCAAACATGCCAAAACGTAGTAAAACTTACGTCCAGTTGTAGCCTACGTCGATAGGAGCTCGGTACCGAAGTCGGATTTAAAATCTAACAGACGGATTGATCGTAAATCAAATTCTGAAATCAAAAGCTATTTTCCCCCGAAGCCTTCGATTTCCCTTTTCTTTCTGAAGGAATTTCGTTTGTACATATATATATATATATATCTATACGTTGCATGATTTCAAGACGTGGCCTCTTCCTTTTCAAAACACGTCTCTCGCTCGGGCGGACATAAATTTCCGCCCGGGCAATCAACTCTCGGCCCTTCTGCGCGATTCAGTCTCGCTTGGGCGGACAAAAACTTCCGCCCGGGCGAGACACTTTCGGCCCTCTTGCATAATTCCGTCTCGCTCGAGCGGACAAAAACTTCCGCCCGGGCGAGACACTTTCGGCCCACATCTTGGCTCTTCCTATTTCTTGGTCCAATAAAATCTCGGACTGGCCCGGCTATAACCACATTAAGTCATAATCCATAATCTCATATTAATCTAATTAAAATCTCGGGCATTACACTTAGCCACTTAACCCACGAGCCAACCCTTGAACCATCCCCTCATGCACCCTCTTAGGACACTAAGGAACTAATATAGCCTAGCCCAAAGCCCCCGGCCGAGCCCCATGAACCATGCGCAACAGCACACATCAGCACGCCCCTTGAAGCTTCTCGGGTGGCTAGGACTCCTTCCCAGTCCTGATCTCGAGTCCTAGCATGGCTAGGACTCTTCCCTTGACCCCTACCTGACCCTAACCCAGCCCTGGTCCCAGCCGTGGCCCAAGCCAAGCAACATACCCCATAACTGAGGCCCTTGCTTAACATGACAGAAAAGTTGTTACATCTTGAGTTGAGTTCGTGTGCAGCATGTCTCTTGCATCCTAGGGCTGTTTAAAACATGCAAAAACCACCCTTAAACCTTTCCTAATCATGGCAGCCCCTTTAGATCATATTAAACATGATTTTTGAACCAAAACAAAGATTTTAACACACACCTATGCATAGTTACGAAAATATCATGATGTGCAATTTGTTTTCATTCAAACATGTTAAAAATAAATATTATGGTTTGTTAGATGATTGAAGGAAATAATATGGCGTGCCTTTGCATTTTTAACGCACGATTTTACGTTGACAAATCGAAGAGCGACGATGAACAACCTTGGCTTGAATATCCTAGCAATTTTCAAAACTTTCTTCCTTGAAATCCTTTTGTGTGTGTCGTGTATTTGGAGGAAGGAAAAGTCTTGTTAATTATTGGGGGAGGGAGGCATGAGTTTGCGTTGTGAATTGCGGTGTATTTTGCACTTTAATATTAATTAATACACTAACAAAAGCCTTGGCCCATTTACAAGTTAATTAGACCCATTAAACCCACTAGTGATTAATCAAAATATTTTGTTTAATAAAATTTGTGAATTTATTAGTCGGGTTGCCAAAGCATTTGAGTTTTTCGTAGAAATTCCAACAACGATAAAATTTATGTCCCGACGTATAAAATAAACTCAAAACTTTTTATTTTAAAAAATAAAAAGCATCATCCATATTTTAAATAATTAAAACAATTATTTAATAAAACTTTTTTCTATTTTTCAGCCCTCGGACTCTGTTCCTCGATCGCAACTCGAATACCCTCTAAAAATACCTTTTAATGCAACCATGTAGAAAAATATATTTTAAACATGTCAATATGCACAACATAATTAATTAATGTAATTAAAACAATTAATTGAAATGCACAAGAAATTTAATAACTTGTATGCATGTGGTTCGCGTGGACCTTAAAATTTTCGGAGCGTTATAAAACCATAATATTTAAAACAAGTAATATATATACAATCGCAGTCAACTATAAAAAATACTTTTACTTAAAATAACTTTTCATGAACATAAACATTTTCCATTTCATCATAAACATTTTCCTTTTATTGAATTCGGATCGTTAATTGTGACTTTCGTTTCATCATAAGGTCGATGGATTCATCTACATGTAATCACAGTTGAGCGACGGAAACATCAGCGACACTCTCACCAGTGACGGAAACATCAGCGACACTCTCACCAGTCAATTGAGCCTTGGCCTATCATAATCATATGGAAATACGATTGTCGGGTTCTCTCTAGGGCCTTCTCCTATAAATGGGCTCCCTCTGATACCTTCTCCCTTACAATATCCCCATTTATATCATCATAACATCATAATAATCACAATTACTTCACATCCTCCAATGTTTCGTATTTTCATCACTTATAAAAATCATGCATTAAATAATCATTTTCCTTTTAAAAACCAAGCATGCAACATATCTTTTAGCTCCAAATTTTTATCATAAATTCTTTACACATTTAAAATAATCACTTATCATATATTACAACATTCAGGGCACTACGATGACTTTTACTATTTTCATGTGTAGAATGACTGTTTTACCCATAGACGTAAAATTTCTCGATTTTGACTTTTTTTTACTTTCGCTGATACTAGACCATCCCAAATAATTACTTAATCTTAAATAAATTTTTTGATATTTTTATTTAGCTTAAATTCATGGCTTTTAATTTATTTCATAATTATTAATTTGTAGTGCGTTTTAGTCCCGAATTAATTTCAAACTTTAATATAAAATTCTCAAATTTTAAACCTAGACTTTTTATATTTAATTTACCCTCGTGAACCATGATTTGACGCCCCGTGAACCATGTTTGAACCCTTAGCCCTTCAACCCCATATTTTCGAACCCTTGACACAAACCCTCGACCGCCTCATGTTTTCTTCAAACCGAGCCCGAGTCCAGCCCCTCTAGGAACCCTGCTAGAACCCCTGGACCAACCCTAACTCGCTGCAGCCCTTTGAACGAAGGACCCGAGCCGCGCAACCTAGTAGAACAAACTAGGACTCTACGTAAATCTAGCTAGAACCCTTCCCTCGAGCCACAAATGAGCTCAGCCCCTCGTGAACCCCAGGACCTTAAAAGACCTAGCCTGGCCCCTGGCCCTAGGCCCCATCCGCGAGCCCTCCCTTAAGCTGTTGTTCTCTCGGGTAGTCTTGGGAAGAGTCCCATCGTGCATGGGCTCTTCCCTAGCCGTCGGGCTTGGCTAGGACTCCTCCACGCACCCAACCAAGTCCCAACCCAGCCTTGGTCAAACCTTGGCCGAGCCATGCGCGGTTAACCTTTATGACCGAACCCTTGACATCAAAACATGCAATAGCTTGTTCAGCTTGTTGTGGTTTCGTGTGCAGCCTCTAACGTGCTTCGTGTAGCCTTTAATATCGTGTTAAAATTTTCCATCTCGATCCTATAACATGGCAGCCCCCTTCGTGCAAATATAGAACAAGTTTTGGAACAAAAACCATGCTTTAATTATACATGAATGCATAAAAACGAAAATATTCAATAAGAAATCATGATTTTCATGCAACCAATAATCAAACACATATGAGGGTGTGATATATGAGAAAAAAAAATAATTATGGTATGCCTTTGCGTAATTTACGATTGAAAAAGAATCGACGCTGCGAAGAACGGCGATGTAAACCTTGGCTGAATTTTTCATACAAAATCTGATGCTTTCCCTTTGCGAATTATCCTGTGTGCCGTGCTGTTTGTGGGCAGGAAGAGTTCTTGTGTGTGTGTGTGTGAGGGGAGAGGCGTGTGTATTGAATTTTAATGGGGAGGGTTTGTGCTTTAAATCATTGATAATTATTAGGTATACAAGCCTAAGCCCATTAGTATGGTCCACTAGGCTCGTTAAGCCCATTAGTGCATATATAAAATATTTTGTTTAGGAAATTTCGTGAAATTATTAGCCAAGTTGTCAAAAAGTTCATATTTTTAATGAAAATAGAATACCGTTAAAAATTAAATCTCGCCGTATAAAATCACCTCAAAACTTCTTATTTTCAAAAATATCATAAAGCATCAACCTTATTTTAAATAATTAAAAAAAATTACTTAATAAAAAAAATTTCATTTTTCAGTCGTCGGTCTCCGTTCCTCGATCACATCTAACCTTTAAAAATACGGTTTGATGCATTCAAGTCTACTTTAAAACCATATAAACATATCAAGCATAATTAATTTAAGCAACTAAAATCATTTAATTAGCTATTTTCTATATTTCCTAGATTTGCATGAAGTTGGATTACGTCGTCTTAATTTTGGACCTTACAATTCCTCTCTCCCTTATTTAAAATTTCTTCCTCGAAATTAGAACTTACCGAATAACTCCGAGTAGCGACTCCTCATGTCCCTCTCGGTTTTCCAAGTGGCTTCTTCCTCCGAGTGATTTAGCCATTTGACTTTGATCATTGGTATAACTTTGTTTCGGAGTTTTCTTTCTTGTCTAGCCAAGATTTTTATAGATCTTTCTTCATAAGTCATATTTGATGTCAATCGCAGAGGTTCATGATTTAGTTGAAGGGTTTGACATGTACTTTCGCAGCATAGATATGTGGAACACATTTTGTACTCCGGATAGCATTGGCGGCGATGCCACTCTATAGGCTAGTATTTCAACCCTCTCCAAAATCTCAAATGGCCTTATGAATCTTGAACTAAGTTTGTCTTTCTTGCCAAATTGCATAACACCCTTCATAGGTGCTATTTTCAGAAAAATGTGGTCGCCCACTCCAAAATCTAACTCCCTTCGTCTTTTGTCGGCATAGCTTTTTAGTCGGTTTTGTGCAGTCTTCATTCTATCTCGAATTTTGACTACTAGATTCGATGTCTGCTTGATCAAGTATGGACCATATTCTCCTTTTTCACCAACCTCGTCCCAATGTATGGGTGATCTACATTTCCTTCCATATAGCGCCTCATAAAGAGCCATCCCTATAGATGATTGATAGCTATTATTATATGTAAACTCCACCAGAGGCAACTTCGGTTCCCAATCTTCCTTGAAAATCAACGACACAAGCTCGAAGTAGATCCTATTGACCATTGGTTTGAGGATGGAATGATTTGCTAAATAATAATTTAGTCTCCATCGCTGCATGCAGACTCTTCCAGAAAGATGATGTAAATCTCGAATCTCTGTTAGAAACAATAGATATGGGAATCCCATGCAGACGAACTATCTCTCGAATATAAAACTCAGCATACTATGTCACGGTGAATGTCGTCTTAATAGGTAGAAAATGCGGTGATTTCGTAAGACGATCCACTATTACCATATAGCATTAAACCCCTTGATAGTCCTCGGTAATCACACAACAAAGTCCATAGTAATATTTTCTCATTTCCACTCGAGAATAGGAAGTGGCTTAAGTTTTTCCGCTGGCCTCTGGTGCTCTGCTTTAACTTGCTGACATGTAAAACACTCGGATACAAATCGCAGGATATCTTTCTTCATGCCCGGCCAGAAATACAATAATTGAAGATCCTTGTACATCTTCGTGCTTCCAGGATGAATGAAAAATGGCGTATCATGAGCTTTCTTCATAATGAGCTCCCTCAAAGAGTCATCACTAGGAAACCATAGTCGGTCTTGATTACATACTATACCATCCACCTCATAATACAGTTTCCGGCCTTTTGCTTCATCTCTCAATCTCCACTTTTTCAATTGCCCGTCATTAGATTGTCCCTCGCGGATCCTATCTCTCAAATTCGACTGTACTGCCATGGTGGCAAGATTAGGGGCCTCGCCCCCTGGCATACACTGTAAGCTCAAAACACTGAATCTCGGACTGCAAAGGTATCTGAAGTGATAAATGAGTAATAATTTTTGTCTTCCTACTCAATGCATCCTGTAAAGGCCCGAAAATCCTTGCTTGAAAATTTGCGGAAAATTAAAAATTTTCTTTTTAAAAGAACTTAAATAGGCCTCATTCAGTAAAATCAACTGGTGAATCAAGTTCAATATTTCAAAAATGTTGCAGCGGAAGAAAATAATTTCAACAATAACAACTTAAAAAAAAATCCAATGACTGATAAAATGTTTGTTTGCGGAATAAAATAAACACTGCTGCACTGAGGTCCTCGGGTGCCACTACTGCCGACCCAAGCTGGCTCACTGGTCCCCGCCCTCGGCCCTAGCCTCATCAGTACCTACAACAATCAAGTCTAGTGAGCCTAAAGACTCAGCATGCATATATCGCAGGTAACGAGTAAAATCTGAAGTAAAATATTCATGGGGTAAAATATCATGTCATGAAGCATGCTGAAAGTAATCTGTACTGAGCAATTATAATACGTGCATAACTGAACTGATAATCACAGTAAAAATATTTGCTCCTTGGAGCCTGTACTGAAATAACTGGTAAAATTTTCTGTTGAGATTATGTTTTACGCCTGTGGCCACTGCACTAAGCTGAACTGATCGGTAACTGACTACCGGGGAGCCTGGAACTGAGCTGGCGATCACTGAAGACCCGATGGTACCATCCTGAACTGATTGGTCACTGGCGACCGGGTGGTACCAACCTGAACTGAGTGGTCACTGGCGACCGTATAAATAATACTCCCACATAGTGAATGCACCACAAGCCATATCGCATAAATCTCAAAAATAATCATTTTCTGTTTTCATGCACGTAAAATAATTAACTGACGATAATGAAAATATCCTGAAGTTTTACCAACTGGAATGGATCGTCCCCAGGCTCGCTGCAACCTAACTGTGAAATGAAAAACATGCAAATGCTCAAACTTGACCAACTAGGAATTTTACGTTCAAAAGATGCGACTATGACGCCTAATGACTTCGTATTTAATCATGACTCCGAACCAACCCGAACCAACACTGAACCGTCATTTAGTCATGATTATAATACGCTGCAAAAATCATAAAATAATGCTCCTAAAATGATAGGGTCGAAATCTAGGTGAAATGGAGGCCAAAACACGCAACGCTCTTTCGAGAGTCAATTTGGCACGTCGCACCGTAAATTCTCGTACGACCTCAAAAATGATCCGAATCACAAACGGTCAAAAACATGACCTTCCTAACTCGATGGGGCACTGTCCAGTCCAAGTCCATAGGCTAAAAGCCAACCAAGAACTCAAACGGACCTCCGAACCGACGCAGCAACTTGCTGTCAAATTCCAGCAGCTGTGTATGCGCTTTTCTTGCGTCGTTTTTGAGTCCGCCGGCCATTGGGGCTTGCACCACCGACCAGGGACCCTTACCAACATCCCAAGGAAGGATTTGAACCATGGCTAAAGGCACAAGACCAGCCACAATTCGAACCACACCATGAGAGACCCGAAACTCCCACCCGAGCGCACCAAAATCTGCACTGTGATGCATTGGTTCGCTTGCTGTCATTCATCATTCCAATGGCCATTTGATTGACCAAGGTTCGATCTAGACATCAAGGGGTGTGGTGTGAATCAGGGCTAAGGGCCAGAGGCCAACCAAGATCCACCCAACCTCATAAAAATCGAAACCACTCACACAAAGGAAAACAGAAAAGCGGCGAGGAACACTTGTGTTGCTTCTGTCTAAACAACCTGGGACATGGCTCAAGCCACTTAGGGCCGACTTGACCACGTCCTATGCTTGCTAGGGAAGGGTCCTAGCCATGGCTACTGGCCTTAGGCCAGCCATGCCTCGAAATCTAACCCAAACAAGCCGAGACCCACAAGCTGTCAAAAACCGAAGGGGCGAGAAGGGGAGGGGCTGTTGTGATGTTTTTATTTAAAACCGAGGAGCCATGGACCAAGCCACCAAAAGAGCGACTTAGTCACGTCTTAGACGTGCTAGGGGAGTGATCCAACCATGGCTATGAGCCCTAGGGTAGCCAAGATCAGATCGCTTCCCTTTGACAGCACAACAGCAGAATTGCAACTCAAAAATGGCGCCGAGGAAAGCTGCTGTCAATCACGATTTCTGTCATGCATGGGAACTGAAATACTGAACCAAAGTGGTCCTAATCCATCCTAGAACATGTCTAGATGTAGCCTTGGGAGCCTGGAGCCGAGCCAATCACCTGAATTCACAAGACAAGCGAAACCGTGAACTGCACATGAAACTAAAAGAATATTCTGCACTTTGAAATTTTTGAAAACACTTGGTAGATTTCGGTTTTGCTATGAAGTGATGATCATGAATTGTTAAAAATATGCTAATAGGACTTGATTGAGGTTTAGAAAAAGTATAGACATGCCTTGTATTTTTCGTTTGAAAGAAACGAACGAAACGACGACGCGGAGACGGAGTGGCTTCTCTTGATCCTTCTAGTTCTCGATTTTCTCCCTTATTCTCTAGCTATGCCTCACGGTTTTTCTCTCTTGGTTGGGGTCTGGAAATCTCGAAAATGGAGGGGGGGGGGGGGGAATGGTTGAGGAGATGAGGGAAGGTCTACTAATAAAGTGGGATAAAAAACTAGATCAAACCTTCTATCTCCTAGTTTGTTTGATCAATGAAATCCAAAGATTTTCTTGGGGATGCTAGCAGTGTATAGGGTCGATTTTTAAGTCTAGGTGCAAGGGAGAATTGGTTTAAATTTAATCTTGGTAGAGATTTAAAAGTTGGGGAGGATAAATCTATCTAGAAAAGTTAAGGGGATAAATAAGAATATTTTGCCCAACAATTCAAAAAAAATCTTTTTAAAATAAGGAGGGGGCCGATTTCTTGGTCTCCAAAATGGGGTAGAAAATGTTTAGTAAATAAATTACTTGGTGATAAAAGAAAAGATAAAGATTTCCTATCAAAATGGTTAAGGAAGGAATCAAGAAAGATGAGTTGAAAAACAAATTAAATCTTTCAAGATGATGGCCGATTTTTATTAATTAAAAATGGGGGAAACAATTCTTAGATATTGTATTCAAATCTCTAGTGTTTTATCTACCCATAAAATATTTAAAGAATTAAGGAATTAATTAATGAACCCAAATAACTACTTATCTCAACTTAATTTAAATAATTCCTCAAACTTCATTTCAACTTAAATTAAATCACTATCTATCCAAATAAAGTTCTGGATATATTTTCTGAAGTCTTAAATTTATTTCTAAACTCCAACTCCGGTCCGGTCTCACTGAAATAGCTGAAATGCTAAAATTCAAACTACTGAACTGAAATAATAAAATAATTAACTTCAAAGAAATGCATTAAAATAAACATGCACTGAAGTCAATTAAATTTTAAAATAATAGAATTATGCATGGCTTGTACGCAGTCTAAATTCCGGGTTCTACAGTAGATCAACTGGTACCAAGATTGCTGCCAAGATTTATATAAGTCCAGGAGGTCTTGGGTTCTAATCTTGGGGAAGGCAAAAGCTCCACTTCCTGGGCTGGAGAAGTTCTATGAGTAATGGGTAATGGGACAACCGAGAGGGATACAGCCCAATCGGGAACAGCCCATGTGCATTACACATCCACTACTACAGTAGCTTTTTCAGGATGGTAGCTAATGTCACAGTCGTAGTCTTTCACCAATTCAAGCCATCTTCGTTGTCTCATATTCAATTTTTTTTTGTGAAGAATTATTTTAAACTTTTATGGTCGGTGAAAATATTGCACTTCTCCCCATATAAGTAATGTATCCAAATCTTCAATGCAAAAACTACCGCTGCAAGCTCAAGATCATGAGTGGGATAGTTTTTCTCGTGAACTTTCAACTGTCTCGATGCATAGGCTATAACTCGGTCATTTTGCATCAGAACTGCGCCAAACCCGTTTCGAAGTGTCGGTATATAGAACATACTCCCCTTGCCCCGATGACATAGATAACACTGGCGCTGAAATCAAAGTTTACTTCAACTTGTCAAAACTGTCTTGGCACTCGGATCCACATACAAACTTTGCATTCTTCTTTGTCAAAGCGGTCATAGGTACCACAATAGATGAGAATCCCTGAATAAAATTTCGGTAATAACCAGATAGTCCCAAGAAATTTCTCGGTTACACTCTTCGGTACTGGACATTCTTTCATTGCCTCAACTTTACTGGGATCAACCTCCACTCCATCACTAGAAATGATGTGGCATAAGAACGCCACTCTATCAAGCCAAAACTCACCACTTGTTGAACTTTGCATATAATTTCCTATCTTGCAATACTTGCAGTGTTGTCCTCAAATGCTGACTATGCTCCTCTTTACTCTTCGAATAGATCATCGATGAAAACTATAACAAAATAATCCAGATACGGCTGAAATACGTGATTCATGAGATGCATGAAGATCGCTGGTGTATTGGTCAACCCAAATGGCATGAATATAAACTCATATTGCCCATAACGAGTCCTATAAGCAGTCTTATGAACATTGGACTCTTTTACTTTCAACTGATGGTATCTGTATTTTTCAATTATTATTTTCAGTTATTAAATCTTTAGCAACGAAATTTGGATGATTGTTTTCTACTACTACAACTAAATAAAAACTCAAAGATAAAATTCAAGAATTAAATGATGAGATATATAGTCTAGAATGGTTAATTAAGATTTAATTAAAAATGAATTTGTTGGGAATTTCGGTTCACCTACCCCTCGTTATTTACTTATTTGTTCGATAGTGATCTACACTTCCGATAGGATTACCTATTCAATTGAACATGACATCTCAAGCTATGTCAACTAATTCTACTCAGTGAAGTAATTAAATTTATTTAATTATTTATCAAAGGTGAATCTCATATCATTCTATAAAATCCACAAGCTTTCGCCCTACTGGACTATGACTATCGCCGCTTATCCGACTTCATATTTCTATGTAAATTGTAAAGCCATGGACTATGCTACTCGTTCCTATCACAAGCTATTCTCTCGAACTCACTCGCGATATAAAATTTGTTATTAAAGTTAGCTACTCTCTAACAACATGATAACACAATAACATAATCAAGAATAAATCAAAAATCAAAATATGAATTAACTAAATCAGTTTCGGGGTAGAATCCCCTTTAATCCCAACAAAAATATAAGTTTAGCTACTACAATTCATAATAAAAATAAATAACACTATGTTTAAACGATAAATTTTCCATTAGAAATAATATATTTGACGAAAAACGCGAAGAACAGTGCCCGGAATCTCAATAATCTTCAACTCCTAAACTTTTCTTCCAAGCTCTCTCTCTTTTTTCTCTACTCCTTGCTCTGAAATATGTCTGAAATCATCAAAATCGTCCGCAAAATCCAGTCCATATCAGCCTCCTTCAGAAAATTAGGGAAGAAATCGGAAACAAATCTTTCCAAAATTAGGTGGCATTCGGGCGGTCAAGTCTTACCGCTCGAGCACCACACTCTCTGTTTTCAACTTTTTCTCGCAGCCAACTGCGCTCCAGCGGTAAAATATCACCGCTCGAGAGCCAAGTCTTCTGTCAATTTCTTCAGAACTCACACCTCTCGCGCCCGGGATGTAGAATATTACCGCCTGAGAGCTGCGTCCTCTGGACATTAACTTAGCAATTCACATCTCGCGCCCGAGCGATAAAATATTACCTCTCGGGCGCCAACCTTTCTGCTCGTTCTCCTCTTGGTTTGCACATTTTAGTTTTGATTCAAGTTTTCCGGACCATTTTACCTGCAAATTCATCACGTAGAAGTGAGGCAAAATCATTTGCATATGCTTACGCTAAAACGAACAAAAAGTAAATTAAATGCACGCATGCACAATACAAACACACACAAAACTAATGCAATAAAACATGTAAAAATGATAACTATCACCCCCTGACGAAGACTCATAAACTCCCTCTTCAGTCTCCCTCGAACATCAGCAACGAAGTATTTCTCAGAGAAAATTTCCCTGAAGCAAACCAATGTAAGTGTAGTGAAATCAATCCCATGCTCCACACCTTCCCACCATAGGGAATCATCATCTTTAAAAATATAAGTGGTACACCTAACCCTGTCAGCGTCTCCCATATTCAAATAACGGAAGTGGATCTCGAGAAAGCAAATCCAACCATCACTAGCAAAAAAGTCAGTAGAGCCAGCAAACTCCCTCGAACTGAGCCTCCGAAACTAATCATAAATGTCATGATGTGGTCTAGGAGCATGCTAAAACTGCTGCTCGAAAAAGCGTACCATGCCCTCCAGTGCGCGGATAGCAGCATCCCCATTAAGAGGCGGGGGTGAATTCTCTTGACGGTTCTCGGTATTCTCGGCTTGCCCATCAGTAGTAGGTGCACATCTAGGAGGCATTATGTCTAAACGTTTTCTAAATTCTAACGTAACCAACATGCATTTAAATATAAGGTTTCTAATCATGCACCATCTAAATTTCATTTATCTTTAAGCTTTAAACGTGAATATCAACAAATTGTAACGACATGCATCTTAAACATATCAGCCATGCTATCATGCAGGTACTAAGCATAAAATCATATAAAACATATAAACTTTCATATTTTGAGGCTTGATAACTGAGCTTCCCGGTGCTGACGGTAGCACAACCCTTAGTAGGAATATTGCTCTGATACCAATTGAAACGTCCACTAATCGTTTTACTAAAAAAGTACTAGAAATTTTTTTCTCATTTCCTAAGTGATCGGCCGAATACATATACACACATACTTAAAATGTTTTTGACACCCTTTTAAAATAAAACAACCAACAATATTTGAAAATTGGAAAGAAAAAGTTCAAAACATAAAATCGTCAAATGTTTTACCCATCATATCCTTACCAATATTTCAAAGTAATGCTAACACTATCACCTGTCAACTGAGCCTTGACCTATCATCATCATATGGAAATACGATCGTCAGGCTCCCTCCGGGGCCTTCTTTCATAAATGAACTCCCTCTAGGGCCTTCTCCCTCAAGATATCCCCATTCATATCATTATATAATAACAGTTACAACATATCTTTTAGCTTCAAATTTTTATCATAAATTTCCTTAAACATTTAAAATAATCATTTTATCATATATTACAGCATTCAAGGCACTGCAATGACGTTTACTATTTTTAGGTGTAAAATGATTGTTTTACCCCTAAACGTAAAATTTCTCGATTTGACTTTTTCTTTCTTTCGTTGACACTAGACCATCCCAAATAATTATTTAAGCTTAATAAATTTTTTGATATTTTTATTTAGCTTAAATTCATGGCTTTTCATTTATTTTGTAATTATTAATTCGTATTGCGTTTAAGTCCCGAATTAATTTCAAACTTTAATATAAAATTCCCAAATTTTAAACCTAGACTTTTTATATTCAGTTTACCTTCGTTAACCATGATTTCTCCCCCGTGAACCATGTTTGAACCCTTAGCCCTTAAAACCCATATTTTCGAACCCTTGACACAAACCCTAGAGCCACCTCATGTTTTCTTCGAACCGAGCCCGAGCCAGCCCTTGCCCAGCCCCTCTAGGAACCCTCTTGGACCCCTTAGACCAATCCCTAACTCGTTGCATCCCTCTGAACGAAGGACCCGAGCCACGCGACCTAGTAGAACAAACTAGGACTCTACGTAAATCCAACTAGAACCTTTCCCTCAAGCCACAACCAATCCCAGCCCCTCGTGAA